>NC_091284.1:414096959-414696959 GCF_032444005.1 Ranitomeya imitator | reverse complement strand
CAGGGGGGGCAGAAGGCAGGACACAGAGGGGGCAGAAGGCCGCTGGACACAGGGGGGCAGTAAAGCTGGACACAGGGGGGGCAGAAGGCTGGACACAGAGGGGGCAGTAAAGCTGGACACAGAGGGGGCAGAAGGCCGCTGGACACAGGGGGCAGTAAAGCTGGACACCGGGGGGGCAGAAGGCCGCTGGACACAGGGGGGGCAGTAAAGTTGGACACAGGGGGGGGCAGAAGGCTGGACACAGAGGGGGCAGTAAAGCTGGACACAGAGGGGGCAGTAAAGCTGGACACAGGGGGGCAGTAAAGCTGGACACAGGGGGGGCAGAAGGCTGGACACAGGGGGGGCAAAAGGCTGGACACAGAGGGGGCAGTAAAGCTGGACACAGAGGGGGCAGAAGGCCGCTGGACACAGGGGGGCAGTAAAGCTGGACACAGGGGGGGCAGAAGGCTGGACACAGGGGGGCAGTAAAGCTGGACACAGGGGGGGCAGAAGGCTGGACACAGAGGGGGCAGTAAAGCTGGACACAGAGGGGGCAGTAAAGCTGGACACAGGGGGGCAGTAAAGCTGGACACAGGGGGGGCAGAAGGCTGGACACAGGGGGGCAGTAAAGCTGGACACAGGGGGGGCAGAAGGCTGGACACAGAGGGGGCAGTAAAGCTGGACACAGAGGGGGCAGAAGGCCGCTGGACACAGGGGGGCAGTAAAGCTGGACACAGGGGGGCAGAAGGCTGGACACAGGGGGGCAGTAAAGCTGGACACAGGGGAGGCAGAAGGCTGGACACAGAGGGGGCAGTAAAGCTGGACACAGAGGGGGCAGTAAAGCTGGATACAGGGGGGCAGTAAAGCTGGACACAGGGGGGGGCAGAAGGCTGGACACAGGGGGGCAGTAAAGCTGGACACAGGGGGGGCAGAAGGCTGGACACAGAGGGGGCAGTAAAGCTGGACACAGAGGGGGCAGTAAAGCTGGACACGGGGGGCAGAAGGCCGCTGGACACAGGGGGGCAGTAAAGCTGGACACAGGGGGGGCAGAAGGCTGGACACAGGGGGGGCAGAGTGCTGGACAGAGATGGGGCAGGATTGGACAGAGATGGGGCAGAGTGTTGGACAGAGATGGGGCAGAGTGTTGGACAGAGATGGGGCAGAGTGTTGGACAGAGATGGGGCAGAGTGTTGGACAGAGATGGGGCAGAGTGTTGGACAGAGATGGGGCAGAGTGCTGGACAGAGATGGGGCAGAGTGTTGGACAGAGATGGGGCAGAGTGTTGGACAGAGATGGGGCAGAGTGCTGGACACAGATGGGGCAGAGTGCTGGACACAAATGGGGCAGAGTGCTGGACACAGATGGGGCAGAGTGCTGGACACAGATGGGGCAGAGTGCTGGGCATAAATGGGGCAGGATTGGAAACAGATGGGGCAGAATGGAGACAGATGGGGCAAGATTGGAGACAGATGGGGCAGGATGGGGAGATCATATGGGGAAGAATGGATACTCATGAGGGCAGGATGGGAGAACATATGGCTGGAGCCTGGAATGAGACACACGGGGGCTAGGATGGCGAATATTACCATAGGGGCTAATTAAGGGATATTATTATTGCAGTGATGTATTTATTTTATTTTTTGAGTATACTGTTTTAAATGGGGGGGGCGGTCCTGTTACTGTGTAGAGTGATACTATGTTGCCTTCTTCATGTGGTGTAATGTAGAAGTTGGGAAAATTAAGTAATGTGTTCTACAAGCGGAACTCGAGATAACTGTTTTATTTCCTGCAGAGACGAGTCCTGGCTGGATGAAGTGATGGCGGTCTGTGCTGGATGAAAGATGAAGGACTTCACCTAGAGACGTCACTGGTGAGTCAGTGTTACCTATACACTGACACTATACACTGTATACTATATACAGAGGTCCTGTGTACAATGTCACCAGTGATCACTGTATTACCTATACATTATATACAGAGCTCCTGTGTGTAATGTCACCGGTGATCACTGTATTACCTGTACACAGACACTGCTTACTAATTACAGATCTCCTGTGCATAATGGCACTGATGGTGATAGTATTGTGGGTTTTTTTTTTTTATTACTGATCAGTATTGTAGTATTCAGTCATTGGTGGTAATATGCGGTCTGGTCATGGTGTAGCGGTATTTGTTCCTTGTATTTTATATTATGCGATCACTGTGGTGGTAATATGTCATCTGGTCATAGTGCTGTGGTATTTGTTCCTTGTATGTAGTATTATAGGTCATTTTAAAAATTGAAAAATAAATAAAAATATACCTAAATTGTATTGCATATTTTAACAAATATTTAGTAGGTTACAGTAGAGTAGGGCCAGGCCAAAAGTGTCTACCTTGTTGTGGTGGCGGCTTAAAAAATCTTTTGGCCAAAACAAAAGCTGCCAGCTATATGTGTGATCTGGTGATGGGAACTGTTAATGTGTGATAGGTGAGAAGTGGAGATTTTCCAAGAGAGAGCAGTGGGACTGTGGACAGTTCGTGGGGTGGAGCCTGGAGGCGGGGCTGGGGTGGAGCCTGGGCGGAGTTTCAAGGGGGCCCCGAAAATTTTGCCAGTATGGGGCCCCGAAATTTCTAGTGGCAGCCCTGCCCCTGATATCTGAGCTCTTTGATAGGCTTCAGGGAGCAAGGGTATTTACTAAATTAGATTACAACCTGATTCGCATCTGTGAGGGGGACGAATGGAAGATGGCTTTTAACACCAGGGATGGGCACTATGAATACCTAGTGATGCCCTTTGAGCTCTGTAATGCCCTAGCCATTTTCCAAGACTTTGTAAACGATATCTTCCGGGATATGCTCTCCGCCTCGGTCGCAGTCTATTTGAATGATATTCTCATCTACTCTCCAGATATTGACTCACACCGGAGAGATGTTTGCAAAGTTTTTGACCTCTTACGAGCTAATTCCCTCTACGCCAAGTTGGAGGAATGTGTGTTTGAGCAGGAGTCTTTACCTTTCCTGGGCTATATCATCTCCGTCCAGCGATTGGCTATGGATCCTGCCAAACTACAGGCTGTGATAGACTGGCAAGAACCCCATTCTCTTAAAGCGGTGCAGCGCTTTATGGGGTTCATTAACTATAATTGCCAGTTCATTCCTCATTTCTCAACTTTGGTAGCTCCCTTGGTACCCCTCACCAAGAAGGGAGCAAATCCCAAATTGTGGTCTGAGAAGGTCTCCAAGGCCTTCACTTCTATTAAGTCCCATTTTCCTAGTCCTCCCATCCTACATCGCCCCGATATAGATACGCCGTTTATAATGGAGGTGGATGCCTCTTCCGTTGGTGCTGGAGCAGTCCTCTTCCAAAAGGATGCTCAAGGTCGGAAGCATCTTTGCTTCTTCTTTTCCAAGACCTTCACACCAGCGGAGAGGAATTATTCCATCGGGGACAGGGAGTTGCTAGAATGAAGGAATCATGTTTTCTATCTCTACCAAAACCTTTACCCAGGAAATAATCCACCGCATGGATGCCCAAATGATGTTCAATACTGGTATAAAGCGACTCTACATCAAGAGATACGATGATAGTACCGGCTGACATGGTAAGCTCTTCCAATTGCTGAATAAGATCCAAGTAGATACTGTACATGGTCGCTCAAATAGGCCACCGATCCCAGAAATGATTGGCCTACCTGGCTGATTCTCTAGGGATTTGTGGACTATAGGTAGCATATATAGTGATGATACCCTTGGATATTTGGTGGAGAGAAAATACTTTTCTTTCTTATCAATAATACCGTGACAGTAGGCAGCTGAAATTAGTCGATCAACCTGTGTCTTGAAAACCGCCATTGGATCAGAAGGCAGAGCCTGATAATGAAAAGTGTTTTCCAATTGCCGTTTAGCCTCTTTAATATACATCTCCTTAGGCCAGATGACTATATTTCCCCCTTTACCTGCCTCCTTGATGTCAAATGAATCCTATTGTATGGCGTATGCGTGATGGGTCCCTGTGCATCTGCTTAGATCTCCAAAATCAGGCGCGTGCGCATTGAACATCTCTTTGTCGCCAGCACATGCGCTGTAATTTGATACCACCGGTGGATTTCACTTTTCCATCAGGGCTTTGCAGTAATTGGTTCACGTGCTCTGGGATACCTACATCACCACACACATGCACGGGGGATGTGATTTGACAATCGTGCGCCTGCGCACTGGTGCACTAACCACGCCGGACCTCGGATCTACTATCTATAAACACATGGTTTGACACGCATCATCTGCTTCTCCACAGCTGGTAATAATTATTTACTTTATTCATTGGGTACATAAAGGGTGGATATTAGCCCCAGATATAGCTTCACCCCTGAGGAAAACACTTGGTAGTGTTGATACACATGGGGCATCAATCCACCAGGCTGCACTTAGCACTTTACCTCCTCATGGGTACTCTCTGCTGCCCTGTACTTCCCTTTGTTCGTACTGGCTGGTTCTCTACCTGGTAACAGCTCTGCTATTTCTAAAAAAGGTACTCTTTAAAATCCCTTATTGATTTTGACCATTGTTCATTAATTTATCTAATTATAACGGATTTCTCAATAGGGCTGGCAGCATACCATCTGTATATTTTAGGAGGTTATTTATTGTGCCATGACATAGATTTATACATTTAATATTTGCACTATTATTAGCTATTAATGCTTTGATTTTGCCAAAAGCTATTGTTTGATTGTGCTCAATGGGCCGTGGTTGGGGTTGACCACATTTGGTCAAGTGCTCATCTTTTTGCCTTTTTGGTATTTTAAATGTTTTTATAATGTGGTGTATTTTCTGTTGCTTGTAGTATCCAACTTAAAGGGAACCTGTCACCCCCCTGGCGTTTTTAACTAAAAGAGCCACCTTGTGCAGCACTAATGCTGCATTCTGTCAAGGTGGTTCTTTTGGTTGGGGTCCCTGCCACTGCTGAACTATTCGTTTTTATAATTTGCCCCTCATACCTGTAGTCTGTCCGGGGGCATATCTTTTCCCCCGGACACAAACGCCTCCCAGCCATCCCTCAGGCCCTCCGCGCCGCCTCCTCTGTCTTCATTAACGTCCCCGTCGCCTGTGCTGTAAGTTCCCATAATGTGATGGGAGTCGAAGGGCAGTGCAAACTGGGCATGCCCGAAAAAAAACTTACAGCCCAGGCGCCGGGGAGGTTAATGAAGGAAGTGGAGGCGGCGCCTGGCGCGGAGGGCCTGAGTGATTATTATTATTATTTAATTATATAGCACCATTGATTCCATGGTGCTGTACATGAGAAGGGGTTACATACAAATTACAGATATAACTTACAGTCAGAAAACTAACAACTACAGACTGATACAGAGGGACGAGGACCCTGCCCTTGCGGGCTTACATTCTACATGATGGTGGGGATGGAGACAATAGGTTGAGGGTTGTAGGAGCTCCCGTGTTGGTGAGGCGGTAGCTTCAGTAGTGGTGAGGAGGCAGCGGGGTCAGTGCAGGCTGTAGGCTTTCCTGAAGAGGTGGATTTTCAGGTTCCGTCTGAAGGATCCGAATGTGGTTGATAGTCGGATGTGTTGGGGCAAAGAATTCCAGAGGATGGGGGATATTCTGGAGAAGTCTTGGAGGCGGTTGGGCGAGGAGCGGATAAGTCTGGAGAGGAGGTCTTGGGAGGACCGGAGATTATGTGAGGGAAGATATCGGGAGATTAGTTCAGAGATATATGGAGGAGACAGGTTATGGATGGCTTTGTAGGTCAGTATTAGTAATTTGAACTAGATATGCTGAGTGAATGGGAGCCAGTGAAGAGATTTGCAGAGGGGGGAAGCGGAGGAGTAGCGAGGAGTGAGATTAATTAGTCGGGCAGCAGAGTAAAGGACTGGAGAGGTGCAAGGGTGTTAGCAGGGAGGCCATAGAAAAGGATGTTGCAGTAGTCAAGGCAGGAGATGAGGAGGGCATGCACAAGCATTTTAGTAGATTGACGGTTGAGGAAAGGACGGATTCTGGAGATATTTTTGAGCTGGAGGCGACAGGAGGTGAAATGAGTTTGGATGTGCGGTTTGAAGGACAGAGCAGAGTCAAGGGTTACTCCGAGGCAGCGGACTAACGGTACGGGGAAAGCGTGATGTCGTTAATTGCGATAGATAGGTCAGGTATGGAAGATCTATGAGATGGAGGAAAGATGATAAGTTCAGATTTGTCCACATTGAGTTTGAGGAAGCGAGAGGAGAAGAAGGAGGATATGGCTGATAGACACTCTGGGATTCTGGACAGCAGAGAGGTGACGTCTTGGCCAGAAAGGTAGATCTGAATGTCATCAGTATAAAGGTGGTATTGGAATCCATGGGACTTTATGAGTTGTCCCAGGCCAAGTGTGTAGATTGAGAAGAGTAGGGGTCCTAGAACAGAGCCTTGGGGGACTCCAACAGAGAGAGGGTGGGATGAGGAGGTAGTGTGGGAGTGGGAGACGCTGAACGTGCGGTTGGAAAGGTAT
The DNA here is from genome assembly GCF_032444005.1 of Ranitomeya imitator. Taxonomy (NCBI): domain Eukaryota; kingdom Metazoa; phylum Chordata; class Amphibia; order Anura; family Dendrobatidae; genus Ranitomeya; species Ranitomeya imitator. The sequence continues at coordinate 414,690,499 of NC_091284.1, read as the reverse complement.
GAGGAGATCCAGGATAGGGCGAGGTCTTTGATGCCAAAGGAGGAGAGGATCTGTAGTAGGAGGCAGTGGTCAACTGTGTCAAAAGCAGAGGACAGGTCTAGAAGGAGGAATAAAGAGTAATGTCCGTTAGCTTTGGCTGTAAGTCGGTCATTAGTGATTTTGGTCAGGGCAGTCTCAGTTGAGTGATGGGTGCGGAAACCAGATTGTAGGATGTCAAAGAGCAAGTTAGATGAAAGGTGGGAGGAAAGTTCAGCGTGGACGTGCTGCTCCAGGAGTTTGGAAGTGAGTGGGAGCAGGGATATTGGGCGATAGCTGGACATAGCTGTTGGGTCGAGGGTTGGCTTTTTAAGGATAGGCGTGATTGTGGCATGTTTGAAAACAGAAGGGAAGGTGCCAGAAGTTAGTGATAGGTTGAAGAGGTGGGTAAGGGATGGGATAAGTGTAGTGGTGAGGTTGGGGAGGAGGTGGGATGGGGTTAAGCGCACAGGTGGTGAGGTGCGGTTTGGAGAGGAGACAATTAAGCCCCCCTTCAGTGATCTTGTAGAGGGAGGTTATGGGGTTTGGGCATTGGTCTGGTATACAAAGGGGTTGTGGTGGTTGAACAATGAAGACTTGCCTAGTTTGGTCGATCTTATTTTTAAAGTGTGTGGCAGAGTCCTCAGCAGAGATGAGGGAGGTTGGAGGGGGCAGTGGGGGGTGGAGGAGGGAGTTAAAGGTTTTGAATATCTGTTTGGGGTTGTAGGATAGGGAGGATATGAGGGTTGTGAAGTAGGCCTGTTTATCAGAGGTGAGAGCATATTTAAAAGCGATTGTTGCCTGTTTGAATGCAGTGAAGTCGAATTGCGAATGTGTTTTCTTCCAATGCCGCTCTGCAACCCTGGACAGCTGCCGGAGCTTTTTAGTGGTGTTATTGTGCCAGGGTTGTCTACTGATACATCGCACTCTGCCATGAATGAGAGGGGCGACCGTGTCAATAGCTGATGCGAGAGTGGCATTGTAGAAAGCAGTGGCAGTGTCTGTGTCGTGGAGTGAGGATATGGATGCTAGTGGTAGGATAGAGTCAGAGCGTGTGGGAGTCTAGGTGTGCAAGGTTTCTGCGGGGGTGCGTATCTTGCTGGACATGGGTGACCGGTGAGGAGGACAGGGATGAGAAAGTGAGCAGATGGTGGTCGGATAGAGGGAGAGTGGAGGTGGTGAAGTTAGATAGAGAACAGAGATGGGTGAAGACCAGGTCTAGGGTATGTCCGTCTGTGTGGGTGTCTGCGGAGGACCACTGAGTAAGTCCAAAAAATGAAGTAAGGGACAGAAGTTTGGAGGCTGTTGACTGAGGGGTATCAGTGGGGATGTTGAAGTCACCCATGATGATGGTGGGAATGTCAGCAGAGAGAAAGTGAAGAAGCGAGGTGGAGAATTGGTCAATAAAGGCAGTGGCCGGGCCTGGAGGTCGGTATATGACGGCCACTTGGAGGTTGGAGGGAGAGTAGATGCAGACAGAGTGGACTTCAAAAGAGGGGAGGATAAGGGAGGGTAGAGGTGGGATTGGGTTAAAGGTGCAGTTAGAAGAAAGTAGAAGACACACTCCTGATGGCTAGGAGGTGATGGGAGTGATGGCTGGGAGGCGTTTGTGTTCGTGGGGAAAAGACATGCTCCCCGGACAGACCACATGTATGAGGGGCAAATTATAAAAACGAATAGTTCAGCGTTGGAAGGGACCCCAACTAAAGGAGCAACCTTGACTGAATGCAAGATTAGTGCTGCACAAGGTGGCTCTTTTAGTGAAAAATGCCTGGGGGGGGGGACTGGTTCCCTTTAATAAACTATATTTGTTCAGGTGATCCCTGAATTTATGCATATTCTTTTTCTCCTCATGTTCTCCTCCTGTACAAAGATGGCAGCGGTCAGTGAATCATTCAGCTGATCCCAGTGGCAGTGTGCTCGTGACGGTGTTCCGCTGGTGGTACCGCGCAAGAGGCTGCGTATGGCGTATACAGTGTGTGTGGTGTGTACAGCATATACAGTGTGTTTGTGTGTGGTGCGTATAGCGTATACAGTGTGTGTGTGTGGTGTGTACGGCTTATACAGTGTGTGTAGTGCGTAGGGCATATACAGTGTGTTTGTGTGTGTGGTGCCTATGGCGTATATAGTGTGTGTGTGGTGCAACGGTGTTCCGCTAGTGGTACCGCGCAAGAGGCTGGTACCAACAGCAGCTTCCATATTGAGACACCCATCACTTGGGTGTCCCAATATGGCGGTCGGTGAACTTCCGCCGCTTGGAATTCTGGGATCCGGACGGAACAGGATGTGAAGACATTTCAAGGTAAGTATATATTAAGTGTAAGATTGTAGAAACATCGTACGTAGTGAAGAGGCAGTGACCCACAAAGTTCCAACACAAAAGTCTCTTTAATGTGTTTCCTCACAGCATTAAAGTCCAATTCACACAAATGCATATAACTTCAGTGTATATTATCAGTGTTCAGTTCACACCAGTTCATAGCAATACATATCATATGGCTTTAGATTTACGGTCCCTAAACAGTTCAGACTTCCCTTGTCCAGTTTCCCTGGGCGACAACACGCCATATTGCAGGCTCCATATACACAGCCTCATATGTTGCAGACACTACACACGCCAGCCCCTTCCGACTAGTTCCCATGGGTGTCCTGCATCACTGTATCACAGTCTCTTTACTCACACCGCCGTACACAGCCCAGGATATCCTCCGGATAGCAGCTGGGCACCATATACGCCTGTTTGCAATCGTTACACATGCTAGTCCTCTTTCAGGCACAGGACATTCACCACCAGGCACAGGACTGCCCACATCTGTCTCTTTCGGGCACAGGACATCCACCTCCGGGCACAGGACTGTTCACATCCGTCTCTTTCGGGCACAGGACTGTCCACATCTGACTCTTTTGGGCACAGAACATCCACCTCTGGGCACAGGACTGTCCACATACGACTCCTTCAGGCACAGGACATCCACCTCCGGGCACAGGACTGTCCACATCCGAGACCAGTACCATGGACGACTTGCATCGCTGTATACGCTGCGGGTGCCAGGCTATTCAGCTGCCCAGGGTGCTGGCTCCACTGGCCTGTGCCTCCTTGCACTCAGCCAGCGCTCTGCAGGCCTCTGCTTTGCACACCAGACTGACACTGATGTACACCTGACACACCCATACCTCTTACTGCAGGGCTTTCAACACACACAAACCGGTGGCCTTCAGCCACATGGAAAACCCAGACCAGAAATCCGTGACTCCCATGCACACCTATGGACTTCATCCGTCTGCATGCACAACCTGGGGAGAAGACACAGCGACCCCTACCTGTGACATGAGTCACTGCCTCACATATCCTCCCCCCTCCATTCATACCTGTGGGGTTGAACACTTGTTACCCCGTATGCGCGAGATAGGGCATCCATATGACCCTATGACATTCCCGCCCAAAACAACAGTTTCAGTTTCTCCTGCCAATACCTCTAGGGGGAACCTATCGGGATTACACTCTTACCCTAATTTGGCGACCCCTATGGCAGGTATCAACATTTTCAGGTTCTACGCCTGACACAGTACATAAACACATTCTCTGCTGCAACTGCAGCGCCTCTTGCTGCTGCTGCCAGAACTGCAGCTCCTGCAGAACCTTTTGCTGCGCAGACTTCGTGGACCCGCCAATCCACAGCAAATCTTTGTAACCCCACCATATGTAAGATTGTAGTAGCATCGTGCGTAGTGAAAAGGCAGTGACCCACAAAAGCTATATATATATATATATATATATACTGTATATATATATGTGTATATATATATATATATATATATATATATATTACACATTTTAATAGAACCACTCTCAAAGAAATTATTAAAAATAGAATGATGTGTCTTATATCAGGGGTGACCAGGACCAAAAAAGGACTATCAATCCCTAATGAGCCCTACCTAGCCACGGAGGTTGGCACCCTAAAATTGCGACATGGGGCCCCTGCTCAACGATGGATATCTGGACACCCTAGTACATGCCTACCCTAGAGATAATTAAAATAGAGCACAGGTAATAGACAATTCCAGAAATAACATATCCAATAGCCACTATGTAGTGAGATCATTAAGATGGTTATAAACTATTTAAACAACAAATCCCATGAATAATATATAAATTGATGACTATATCATGGGGAAAAAAATATCCATCAATACACAAACCACCTATATGTTATATCCCAGCAACGGTAGTTATTAAGCGCCATGCTTAGCTCGATATGGAGTCTTCAAACTTGGCATGCATCATTCTCATTCTGGCATGCTGCCTTCTCATTGTGGTCTCCTATTCAAACTGGGTCCCTGATGAAGCCCAAAAAATGGGGGTAAACGTGTCGGAGCATGGGATTGTGTACAAGTTTGAACAATCTATATCGATCGAAGTATGGCGCTTAATAACTAACGTTCCTGGGAATTAACATATAAGTGGTTTATGTATTGATGGATCATTTTTTGCCATGACGCAATTTTAGGGTGCCAGCCTTTGCGGCAAGGTAGGTACAGTATAGGGATCATGAGGGATTGATGGTCCTTTTTGTTCCTGGTCACCCCTACTATAAGATACACCTCTCTGTTTTTAAAAATGTCTGTGAGAGTGGTTCTATTAAAATGTGTTTTATATAAATTAATGATTTATTTTACATTTGTTTTCTTTTCTATAGATCTGGACCAAGCACGATAAATATACATTTGTTTTTGGAAATGGCTCTCTCCTAGAGAACCCAGCAGTGCTCAGCTGTGCAGAGATAGCTGGAAGCCAAAATATTTGCCCGGCCATGGTGTAGATCACCGCTATTTGTTGTGTGTGGTCTGGGCTCATTTTGGGATGTGCACATCCTGTATTTTTGATTTGGATGCCTTTGGTTGGGAAGCGTACCCTATATGACAGAGCACAGGGCCTAAGATCTGATACTGGCCGCTGTGCTGCCCTTTCTAGTTACCCTCTGTAGAGTCTTCCTGCTACTTTACAAATCTTGTTATAAAAGTCCCATATTCAGGGGCGGACACTGACAGCTTGGGGCCCCTGTGCAAGAAATGGGTCTGGGCCCCCTTCCTTTTATGGCGACAAAGCTACATATATATATATATATATATATATATATATATATATATATATACAGAAAAAAAACACAAAATTGAGCTTAACTTAAGATGGTATACATGCAGAGGTAAAACGCATGTTCAAAATGGCCACAAAACATTAAAACCTACAAGAGAAAAAAGTAAATGAAAACCCTGATATAACTAAGTAAAAAAGCAAAAATGCATTTAAATAACACAGAGTTTTTAGTAATACTGTTTTTTGATCAAAAAATAGCACAAAAGCCATCCCACCTCGTCACGGTAACTCTGATCGGGACAGTCCTAAACTATCTAATATTAAAACCTTACCATGAGTCAATGTTGACCTCAGTATGAAAAAGGGCAGATGAAAGGACTGAGCCCAAAAAGTGAAACACTAGACTAGGGAAGCCTTATATAGTTTCTAGCTCAGAAACAGGGAGGCCACACCCCGGATTGCAGTCCTTTCATCTGCCCTTATTCACACTGAGGTCAACATTGACTCATGGTAAGGTTTTAATTATATCAGGGTTTTCATTTACTTTTTTCTCTTGTAGGTTTTAATATATATATATACAGTATATATATATATACAGTATAGATGGATGGATAGATAGAGATAGATATATCGATCGATCTCTCTTTATCGCCACACACATACATGTATATATATTACATAGTCTCCTTTATTATGTATAATAATAATCTTTATTTATATAGCGCCAACATATTCTGCAGCGCTTTACAGTTTAAGGGTATGTTCACACGTTCCTGATTTCCATCCTTTTTTTTTCAGGACTGTTTTTTAAAAAACTGCAGCTCTTGGCAGAAAACGCAGGTCCTTTTTTTGTCCTTTTTTGGATCCTTTTTTTTATGCAGTTTTCTATGCAGTTAAAATGGCTGAAAATACCCTAACCCTACCCCTACCCCTAACCCTACCCCTAACCCTACCCCTACCCCTAACCCTACCCCTAACCCTACCCCTAACCCTATTCTAACCTTAGTGGAAAAAAAAAAAAAAATTCTTAATTTTTTTTTATTGTCCCTACCTATGGGGGTGACAAAGGGGGGGGGGGGGTCATTTACTATTTTTTTTTATTTTGATCACTGAGATAGGTTATATCTCAGTGATCAAAATGCACTTTGGAACGAATCTGCCGGCCGGCAGATTCGGCGGGCGCACTGCGCATGCGCCCGCCATTTTGCAAGATGGCGGCGCCTAGGGAGAAGACGGCCGGACGGACACCGGGACGCCGGGTAAGTATAAGGGGGGGGAGATTAGGGCACGGGGGGGGGCATCGGAGCACTGGGGGGGGGGCATCGGAGCACGGGGCGGTGGGATTGGAGCACGGGGGGGCGGGATCGGAGCACGGGGGGGCAGCCACACTCCGCCCACGCACTTCCGCCCGCTTCCCCGCACTTCCTGCTGCAGCGGTTCTGCACCACAAACCGCAGTAAAACCCGCAGATATTTTTTTCATCTGCGGGTTTTACTGCGGGTTTGACCTCACAATGGAGGTCAATGGGTGCAGAACTGCTGCGGCTCCGAAAAAAGAAGTGACATGGTACTTCTTTTTTACCGCGGCTATTCAGCGCGGCTTTTTTCCCCGATTCCCGCATCATGTGCACAGTGGTTCCTGTTTTCCATAGGGTACAGTACACTGTACCCTGCATGGAAAACAGCTGCGGAACCGCAGCGGCAAAAACGCTGCGGTTCCGCAGAAAAAAACGCACTGTGTGAACATGGCCTAACAGTTTCAAACACAACAATCATAGGTAACAACGTTGACAATACAATAAAGCGAAATAAGACGACCCTGCTTGTGAGAGCTTACAATCTACAATGAGGTGGGGGAGATACAAAGAACAGGTGTGTATTTACAATGATGTATTTACAATGATGGTCCAGCCATCTTCAGGGGGTGGAGGATAGATGGAGATAGTGAATGGGCTACACACACACAAACATAACATGACTTTGATTACTGAATGTGATAGGCCGCGCTGAACAAATGTGTTTTGAGCGAGCGCCTAAAACTATGCAAATTGTGGATGGTCCTAATATCTTGGGGTAGAGCATTCCAGAGGATTGGCGCAGCACGGGAGAAGTCTTGGAGTCGGGAGTGGGAGGTACGGATTAGTGCAGAGGTTAGTCGAAAGTCATTTGCAGAGTGCAGAGCGCAGCGGTCGGCTAGGCCGATAGACAGAAATGAGGGAGGAGATGTATGGGGGTGCCGCACTGTGGAGAGATTTGTGGGTGAGAACAAGTACTTTGAATGTACTTGAATGTATATTACTGTCCCTTATTATACAGTGCCCTATATTATGTACTGTACCGTCCCCTTACATATTGGATTATATAGAGCACCGTTTTTTTATGTCATACCGTCCTGTCTTGTTAGATGTGTAATGATAGCTTATGGAGCATGGGAACACTTCTTTTCTAATAGAGGAGCTGATGGACTGGTTGTCTGGTCACTGGCTCCTCCATCAGCAGTGACTTTATATCTAAAAAAGATAGGGCGCTGTGATTAACCAAATTTGCAAAAAAAACATTATGTAAGTGACAGCACTGTACATAACAGCAGAGGAAGCTATATAAGATATGGCAACATATATAACTAGAGAGGGTGGTACGTAATAAGGGATAGTATTATACATAATAAAAGAGAAAACGTCCTTATGTAACTAAGGATGGTGTTATACATAATAAGTGAGTTCACTACATACTAAGGGACTGTGCTATACATAAGTACACTGTATACTAAAGGACTGTGTTAGACATAATAAGCGATTATAATGTCTTCCTCCACCTCCCCCTGTTCCTAAGTCCATTATAAGCCCCCCTTCCTCTCATCCCAATCCCCCACAACCCACATCCTCCTCCCCCTGCATCCCATTATTGTCCTTTCCCCTACCCCATCATTTCACTCTTCACCACCTCCATCATTGCCTTCTCCCGACCACTATCATTGCTTTCTCCCCCACTACCCCATCATTGCCCATTCCACCACCTCCATCATTTCCCCCTCCCCCACCACCATCCTTGCCCATTCCACCACCTCCATCATTTCCTCCTCCCCCACCATCCCCATCCTTGCCCATTCCACCATTTCCTCTGCCCCACCACCTCCATCATTGGCCTCTTCATCACCCCATCATTGCCTTCTCCCCATCACCTCCGCCCCATCATTGCCCTCTCCCCCACCTACACAGACACACATAGCACCATTCAACTCTATGCATATTCCCCTGCAGCGCTACACACACACACATACATAAGAAAACACACACAGCCCTGGTCACCAGTCCTCACCTCTCCACACGCTCTCCCATCGCTAGCAGCTTCCTCTCTCTGGCACAACCGGCCACTGAATCCAGCGGCGCTGCTGTCTGTGTGAGACAGGAAGCACGGGGCAGGAAGCAGGACAGATCGCTGCAGCTCCGCTCTGCTGCCATTTTCTCTTGCAGGCAGCGGAGCTGCGGGGATCTCTCCCTGCCCGCCGCACATGAGGGCAATCTGGCCAGGGGCCCCCTGGAGCCTCGGGGCCGGATAAACAGGCCAGATTGCCCTCATTATTAGCTACCCTGCAGGGGCCCCCCTCCGCCTCCGGGCCCCGGTGCAGCCGCACAGGCTGCACATGCGGTATGTCTGCCCATGCCCATATTAACAATATGATTCGAGCGTAAGGCTGTGTGCACACGATGGCTGAATGGATGCAGAAGTTTCTGCACCTCTCGGGAGGAAAAAGGCGCCATTTTGACTTATGTCAGTGAAGTAAATGGTGAAAAACACTAGTAAAACCGCTCAGAGAATTGACACGCTGCAGATTGTTTTCTGCATCAAATCTGCAAGTCAAAAATAAACAGCTGTGCATGACACTTCAGGTTTCTCATTCACTTTGATGGAATCAGGATTTCTTCAGGTTTCTCATCCACATATTCAGGTTTGTCTAGAAAATCTGCAAGAAAAAATGCATCAAATGAGCAGCGTGTGCACAAGTCCTACAAGTCCTATCATGGACCTGCACGGTGGATAGGGTGACTACACAGGATTAGTTTATTCTTGACCTTCTCGGGGTGAGTGTACTCTCTAGCATGGCTACTGCTTAGTAGCAGAATGGATTTCACAGTCCGTACAAAATGGATAAAAATCAGATTTTTATTTCAATGAATTGAGAAGGAAAAACCCCTCTGCCTTTAGGGCTTTTCCGCCACAAGTAAGATGGCCGCCTAATGGCATGTGACGGATTGCTGCGTGTGGCCGTGACGTTCGGGGAGAGGCGCGAACACGTGACATGCGCCGGGGTTAGATCCGCTCAGCGGCTGCGGCTCATTGTTTCTTCTCGGGAGGTCAGAGGTCACCGGGGCGGTGTGTGACATCACTCCGGTGCATGTGCGGAAACAACATGTCAGTGCCGCTACTCACCGACGCTGTGACCGTGCCCGGAGGGGAGCGAGAGACCGCAGCGGTGAGCACGTTACTGTGCGGGCTGGAGCGGAGATGAGTGCGGGTAGCGTCCTCCTGGCTCCGGCGTGTCTGATCTGTGTGTCTTCTGTCCGCAGGTGATCTTCCTCCATGGCCTAGGGGACTCTGGGTAAGTGACCTGGTGGTCGTGCAGGCGGGTGGTGTCACAATATGGGAGAATGTGTGATCGCCACCCACAGGGATAGGGGTCCTCAGGGGATGCACCAGAGGTCACACATTAGCCCTGCTCCATGCCACATTGCCAAGTGCAGCAGAGGAGAAGCATCTGACGGGTCATTGTCACCATGGATCCCAGCACTGGCCACATGGAGGGCACTTTCTGTGGCACATCGCTATTTGCTGTGACAATATATCTACTATATAATTGTCTAAGGGTCACTTCCGTCTGTCCTTCTGTCTGTCTGTCACGGATATTCATTGGTCGCGGCCTCTGTCTGTCATGGAAATCCAAGTTGCTGATTGGTCGTGGCTGTTTTGCCGTGACCAATCAGCGATGGGCACAGTCCGGAAGAAAATGGCCGCTCCTTGCTCCCCGCAGTCAGCGCCCGCGTACCAGTCACAACTCACACAGGGTTAATGCCGGCGGTGACTGACCGCGTTATGCCGCGGGTAAGGTTACTGCTGCTATTAACCCTGTGTGTCCCCAACTTTTTACTATTGATGCTGCCTATGCGGCATCAATAGTAAAAAAAAAAATGTAATGTTAAAAATAATAAAACAAAAAACCTGCTATTCTCACCCTCCGTAGTCCGCCGAGCCACTCGCGCCGGCCGCCATCTTCCGTTCCCGGCGATGCATTGCGAAATTACCCAAAAGATTTAGCGGTCTCGCGAGACCGCTAAGTCATTTGGGTAATTTCGCAATGCATCCTGGGAACGGAAGATGGCGGCAGCCGTGCGCGTATCGCCGGAGCTTCAGTGGATCCCAGGGGGTGAGTATGTAACTTTTTTATTTTAATTTTTTTTTTTAACAGGGATATGGTGCCCACACTGCTGTATACTACGTGGGCTGTGTTAGATACCGTGTGGCTGCTATATACTACATAGCAGTGTTAGATGCTATGTGGGCTGTGTTATATACTGCATGTCTGCCATATACTCCGGGGGCAGTGTTATATACTACGTGGCTGCTATATACTACGTGGCTGCTATATACTGCGTGGGCTGTGCTATATATTATGTGGCCAGTGTTATATACCGCGTGGCCTGTGTTATAAACTGTCGCCTGTGTTATATACTGCGTGGCCTGTGTTATAAACTGTCGCCTGTGTTATACTGCGTGGCTGCTATATACTGCGTGGGCTGTGTTATATAGTACGTGGTTGTGTTATATACTGCGTGGCCACTGTTATATATTGCGTAGCCTGTATTAACACATCGTGTATTGTACAATATGTATGTATATAGCGGCCACATAGTATATGGCACAGACCACGTAGTATTTGCTATATACTACATGGCTCCTATATACTACGTGGCCTGTGCTATATACTATGTGGCTGCTATATACATACATATTCTAGAATACCCGATGCGTTAGAATCGGGCCACCATCTAGTGTATATATGTGTGACAGAGGGGTCCCGCTGTGTCCACACGTCTGTGCATGGGCCGTGATTTCTGGGTCTCCTCACCTGCAATGATAAATGCATCTGAGCCTAATTTCGGATAAGGGGACAGCTCTATCTCCTAGGTCCATCCTGTATGTCACACTGCCGCCCCCTAGAGAGGTTTATGTTGTATGTAGGTAACTGCCACAGGTTTGTTCTCTTCTTCTCTAGACATGGCTGGGCCGAGGCCCTGTCTGCAATTAAACTGCCTCATGTGAAATACATCTGCCCACACGCGTAAGTATTAATTGACTTGGATAGTGATGTGTAGGTTTCCTGTGCGACCTGATGACAGTAACCCTTCCTACATGCAGGCCGCGCATTCCTGTGACCCTGAACATGAAGATGGTGATGCCGGCATGGTAAGTCTGCGTCCGCCTTGGGTCTGATTCCAGTTGGCTGATTACTGAAGCTTCTTGTTCCGGAACCTTTTCTTCTGTTCCTCGCAGGTTTGACCTAATGGGTCTGAGTCCAGATGCGCCTGAGGACGAGGCAGGCATTAAGAAGGCTTCAGATAGCAGTAAGATGACCGTTAATTGCTCGTTGGCCAACTGCTTTCCCTCCCTACCTGTCATACCTGTGTGTGCTTGGCTTGGGCGACAATTCCCCCTTCTCGGTGGGGAGAGGCCAATAAGCCGAAATCTAAGAAGCTGTATAAACTTGTCAGACACCATTATCATGCACCTGGCAAAGCTGTTTTATGAATAATTTAAGTCCATAAATACAAAAATAAATGTTTCACTTTATAAAACTTTTTTTTAGTGGTTTATACTTGTTTTTATAGTATAAAACACTAAATATAATACAATTTTATTTATATTACCCTAGCGCCCTGGTAAAAGTGAACAGAGCCTTTATACTGTAGTGTTGGTGCTAGCTTGGTAAAGGCTAGTTCGGCAGTGAAATAAATGTAGTTTACGGCAGGGATGACTTCAGAATAATACACAGTGGCATGCTCGTATTCCAGTGCCACCGAGGATCCAGTGGAGGGCGCTCCAGGGGTCTGTGCCGACTCCAGCAGCATTGTCTGCCCCATTCACAAGTCACAGGACTGCGGCAGAGGCCAGGTGACTAACAGAGCGCAGCATTGGATGTTTCGCTGATGACAGCGTAATATTCGCAGGGGTGCCGAAAAGTGATTATGCCACAGTTTATCATGCCAACCCCTTTAAGGGCCATAAATGAGACCCAGTTAAAGGTGAAATAAAATGTCTCTCAGACCGGCTATTGTTGACCCCCAAGTAGCATAAAAGTGGTTCATCAAACTGCCTACAAATTTCCATAGGGCATTTTGGCTGTTGGATGCATGCAATAGTGGTTGCAGAGTGGAATCAGTGTTTTTCTTACATTTTGCTTGGGTGACCCATTGGAATACTCTTGTAGTGCAGTTTAGTATGGCTGATTGTGTTACTGACAAGCATCCTCGTAGTCTTGCATTAGCGAAGGCCTAATAGGGCTAGTTTACATGTCAGACCTGGGGGTCTATGTTAGCCCTGCTTGCCATGGAAGCTCCAATGGGCAATGGGTTTATAGATGGAGCTCACTCCTCCTGTGAAGACCGCTTTAGTTTTATGGGCACCTCGGATGTTAGCACTGTTCCTTTGCAGCAGGTACAAATCCCACGAAGGACAACATCTGCAAGTAATTTATATGTTCTTCCAGTGGTTTTGCTTCAGGTTTTTCATTTTCCTCCCATACTCCAATGGGGACAGTAATGACAATGTCTGTAAAGCGCTGTGGCATTAATGGCGCTATTTAAGTGAGTAAAATAAAAACATTAGGTCCCGCTTTAGCAATTGACAGCGGCATCTGCCATCCTTGGTTGTTGCAGCCCAGACATGCTGTATATCGTGTGGGCACAGTTCTTGAGCCCTCGGCATATAAGTAGGACATGGTGCTGGAATAGTCTGCTTTCCTCCAACCGAGTACAGGGAAAGTAGATAGTCGGCATCTGTAAAGGGTGCATATGCGGTTTCTGCCCATTTCTTGGTTTTCTACTTTACTTTTCTTGTCCTTTCAGTTAAAAGCATAATTGAACACGAGGTGAAGAATGGAATTCCAGCTAATAGGATTGTTCTTGGTGGATTTTCACAGGTACCTACCTACCATGCAAAAATTAAAGTTTTCTGCAGCCTAAATTACACTTCATTTTCACTTATTGGATGCATATTGGTGCTCTGCCTGCCCCATCAGTGGTGTTTGGCGGCTGCACATCCCCCTCTTATAAAGCAGGGACTATGCACATTACATATTTGTGGTCACATGATCACTGATCGCCGCATCGGAGGATCCTCACAGTGTTTCGCAAAGTCAGGATTCAAAAGTCTGCAGTCACATAGTGACACATAGAGGGACTGCAGACTTCTAGCTTATGAATAGACAACCCCCCCCCCCCCCCCCCCCTTTTTTTAAGTGTTTTTTTTTTTTTTTTCTTAAATCAAGTACTTTTTTTTATTAAAGCATATACCCAGATTCTAACAGTCTGCTGACACAAACTCCAGGCAGATTACAAAAAAATCAAAGCAGATTAATAGATTTTCCTTTAACATGAAGTAACACCCTTACCCGGTGGACAACCCCTTTAAAGTACTGAGAAGTTATAGCCGATATAGCGGAAAACACGCTAAGTGCTACTCGAGCAATAATGGTACAGTCATAGTGATCGTGATTATCGCTAGACAATGTCTGCCATTCTTCACCAACTGAAATAGACTGTTTCCAGCTAGTTTCAGAAAAAATGTACATAATTGGTAGTTTACACATTGGAGTAGGGGGTCTGTCATTATAGGTTTGGGTAAGAGTGCTTCTAGCAGGATGTGAAATTCTAAATATAATTCTTAAAGATAATCTTTCATTTGAAAAAAAAACCACACTAACATATTGGGTTAATCTGCAGGTTAATAACGTTCTGTAACCATGTGGCCAGCACACTGAGAACCCGGCTACTGGGAGGAAATTAGCTTGATTCCTCCCTGCAGCCTCCTGCTTTCACTCAGAGGACCGTATGGCGTGGTGTCAGTGACTGAGTACAGAGTCAGCGGTGGCTGTGACTGACAGTCGGCTTAGCACTGATGCTCTGTAGAGCCGGTGGTCTGCATACTCGAAGCCATGTGACCACTACTCTCTCATCTGCTTCTCTCGTTCATGATAAATTCTTATTTCTCTTTTTGGTTTTATTTGTGAATGTCAACATTAAAACTGGTCCGGGCTTCCAAATTTCATGGTGTCTGGCAGCCAGACTAGTTAAGGGAGGTTTGCATAAAGTGCTGACACTAATCTATTGTCTGGTTTATATTTTGATTGTTTGCGTATATAATAATGGAGATTTCCACATCTGTGCTTGTTCTTTTCCAGGGAGGTGCCCTGTCCTTGTATACTGCCCTGACCTGTCAACACAAACTTGCTGGAATTGTGGGACTTAGCTGCTGGCTGCCGCTGCACAAGACTTTCCCTCAGGTAAAATTTGAGTAACCCTGTAGTGAAATCTAATATTCATTGAAAGGTCCTTTTTCATTTGCTTTAATGTATTATACGATGCTAAGAGCAATCTCCAGCATAGCCATAGACTATGCTCTATACATACAGCATATTTTATGACTTCATGATCTAGGGAGTTCTTTCAGAATAGCTATTACAATAATCACCCCCCCTCCCCCTTCCAGTACCAGTGCTGTGGTGGTATACGGTAAACGGTTTTCACAATATATGAAGTATATTTACATAATGTGTCATGTCCTTGTCTTCGATGTGGGCTTGCATGTGGAGCCCACGTCTTTCCCCACACATGGTGGCTGATTTAATAAGCCATCATGTGCCTCTAACATCTGCAGGTGGATTGGAGCTCCGTTAACCTGTTAAATCATGCTGTCAGACCGTGACGTCTGCTGATGTTCCACGTGCCTTTCATTATGATTCTACTGTGAATGCCGGTCTGTGGCCGGCGTTCCTAGATTGTGATTTCTGCTATATATGGCAGTGTTGTTGCGTTGCTATGTATAGGACTAGCGATCAGACGATCACAGCTTCCAAGTCCCCTAAGGGGACTATTTAATACAGTAAAAATAAAGTTTTAACAAATATGAACAAAGAAAACAAAAGTTCAAATCACCACCTTATGCCCCATTGAAAATAAAAGCATTAAAAAATACATATTTGATATTGCTGCGTTGAGAAATGTCCGGTCTATCAAAATATAAAATGAATTAATCCAATCCGTAAACTGTGTAACAAAAAAATAATTAACTCCAGAATTACTTTTTTGTTTGGCCGCTGAAACCTTGCAATAAAAGGCGATCAAAACATTGTATATATCCAAAAATAGTGTCAGTAAAAACATAGCTCAGGGCACATTACACAGCCCCATATCCTGAACAACATGGAGCTGCACACTGCTGTAATGTCCCATACGGAGGGGTGAGCAGCGCAGTGAAAAACATCTCCTGTTACACCAGCCCCACTATAGTGTCTGCAATCCGAGGGGTGGTGTGTGGCCTCCTTCCTGCTAGTAGCCCTGCAGTAAAGGAGACATTATCAGTGGACTGGCTGCTTCTAGAAGCCAGAGGATTGGCTACATCCCTGCATGCCCCATATCCCGAACAACATGGAGCTGCACAGTGCTGTAATGTCCCATATGGAGGGGTGAGCAGCGCAGTGAAAAACATCTCCTGTCACATCATCCCCACTATAGTGTCTGCAATCCGAGGGGTGGTGTGTGGCCTACTTCCTGCTAGTAGCCCTGCAGTAAAGGAGACATTATCAGTGGACTGGCTGCTTCTAGAAGCCAGAGGATTGGCTACATCCCTGCATGCCCCATATCCCGAACAACATGGAGCTGCACAGTGCTGTAATGTCCCATACGGAGGGGTGAGCAGCGCAGTGAAAAACATCTCCTGTCACATCATCCCCACTATAGTGTCTGCAATCCGAGGGGTGGTGTATGGCCTACTTCCTGCTAGTAGCCCTGCAGTAAAGGAGACCTTTTCAGTGGACTGGCTGCTATTAGAAGCCAGAGGACTGGCTACATCCCTGCATGCCCCCTCACCTTGGACTGCAGATAGTGCAGCTTCCTAAATTGATGCACGCCAAATCTAAAAAACTCTGATTGTATCACAAGTGCTGCACCCAATAAATTAAGTGATAGATCACAGGAACCAGGGTCTCTTTATATTATTCTGATTTCAGATAAAGTAGCAAAAACCTGGTGAGCCATTCCCTTTAAGTGCTGCAGAACTCAGAAGTGACCGCGGCTATGCTGTTCCAGCTCCGTACACTGTTTACAACCATTCGTCGTCAGAGCGGATAACCGCCGATCAGTGGTAGTGCTGCGCAGTTCACCCCACCAGTCTGTTGTTAGTTGTGAAAATCCCTTTAAGGCAAAATTAAAAGTAAGGCTACTATATTAAGACCACAGACTTCAGTAAGGATCGGATTTAAGAATTTAGGCTTCTATTGTTTTATATGCAGAAAATATCACTCCATAATAAAAAGTGGGCAAAAGAAGGAGACTGCATTTTGCAAGAAAGCTGGAATGTCTGTTATGGCTCTTTTACTGTCGAAATACTTGTTTTTTTCCTTAATTGCAGGCCTCATGTGGTGTAAATAAGGACATCTCCATCCTGCAGTGTCACGGGGAAGCTGATCCCATGATTCCAGTTCGCTTTGGAACTCTCACCTCCGAAAAGCTGAAAACTGTGGTGACCCCAACAAAGGTTCAGTTCAAATCATATTCTGGAGTCATGCACAACACCAGTCAGGAGGTAAGAATTGTGTGCCCCCCGCAGTAAAGTTATTTTTCTCTTTAACCCCTTCCCAACCTGTGACACAGCGTATGCGTCATGAAAGTCGGTGCCAATCCGACCTGTGACGCATATGCTGTGTCACAGAATGATCGCGTTAACTGTTAGAGGGTTAACTGTAATTTCACCCGACCTGCAGGGACAGGGGGAGTGGTACTTCACCCCCCTGTGGCTACGATCTCTCTGATTGGCTGTTGAAAGTGACTGTTTCTCTTTCACTTTCAGTCAGAGCAATCATAATATTTCACCAATGAAAATTGGTGAAATGTTACAATCCAGCCATGGCCGATGCTGCAATATCATCAACCATGGCCGGAGACCACCATCTGCCCCCGCCACCGATCCCCTCCCCTCCGTCCTCCTGTCCGCTCCCCCCCGTGCTCCGATCCCAGCCCCCATACTTACCGAGCTCCGGGGTCCCTCCCGCTGTCCGTCCGCCTTCTCCATAGGCGCCGCCATCTTCCAAAAAGGCGGGCGCATGCGCTGTGCGCCCGCTGAATCTGCCGGCAGGCAGATTCATTCCAGGTACATTTTGATCACTGTGATAGAACCTATCACAGTGATCAAAATAAAAAAATAGTTAATAAACCACCCCTTTATTACCCCATAGGTAGGGACAATAATAAAATAAAGAAAATATATTTACTTTTATTTTTCCACTAGGGTTAGGGTTGCAATTAGGGTTAGGGCTAGAAATAGGGTTAGGGCTGCAATTAGGATTAGGGTTGCAATTAGGGTTAGAATTAGGCTATGTGCAGATTTGGCTGCGGATCCGCAGCGGATTGGCTGCTGTGGATTCGTAGCAGTTTTCCATCACCAAATCCGCTGTGCCCATGGTGCGGAAAATACCGCGCGGAAACGCTGCATTGTATTTTCCGCAGCATGTCAATTCTTTGTTCTGATTCCACAGCGTTTTACACCTGTTCCTCAATAGGATTCCGCAGGTGAAATCCACACAAAAAACACTGGAAATCAGTGGTAAATCCGCAGGTAAAACGCAGTGCCTTTTACCTGCGGATTTTTCAAGAAGGGTGCTGAGAAATTCTCACACGAATCCGTAACGTGGGCACATAGCCTTAGGGTTAGGGTTGGAATTAGGGTTAGCGTTGGAAATAGAGTTAAGATTAGGGTTGGGGGTGTGTTGGGGTTAGGCTTGTGGTTAGGGTTAGGGGTGTGTTGGGGTTAGGGTGGTGGTTAGGGTTATGGCTAGAGTTGGGATTAGTGTTAGGGGTGTGTTGGAGTTTGAATTGAGGGGTTTCCACTGATTAGGCACATCAGGGGTCTCCAAACGCGACATGGTGCCACCATTGATTGCAGCTAACCTTGCATTCAGAGTCAAATGGTGCTCCCTCCCTTACGAACCCCGAAGTGCGCCCAAACAGTGGTTTACCCAAACATATGGTGCATAAGCGTACTCAGGAAAAATTGCACAATAACTTTGTGGGTCTAATTTTTCCTGTTACCTTGAGAAAATAAAAAATGGGGGCCTAAAAATTTAGTTTTGTGGGGAAAAAAATTATTATTTTTTTTCACGGCTGTGCGTTATAAAATTCTGTGAAGCACTTGGGGGTTCAAAGTGCTCACCACACATCTAGATAAGTTCCTTGGTGTGTCTAGTTTCCAAAATGGGGTCACTTGTGGGGGGTTTCTACTGTTCAGGGCCTCTGCAAACGCAACGTGATGACTGCAGACCACTCCATCAAAGTCTGCATTCCAAAACGTCACTACTTCCCTTCCTAGCCCCAACGTGTGCCCAAACAGTGGTTCCCCCCCACATATGGGGTATCGGCGTACTCAGGACAAACTGGACAACAACTTTTGGGGTCCAGTTTCTCATGTTACTCTTGTGAGAATAAAAAATTTCTTGCTAAAAAATAATTTTTGAGGAAAGAAAAATGATTTTTTATTTTCACGGCTCTGCGTTATAAACTTCTGTGAAGCACTTGGGGTTTAAAGTGGTCACCGCACATCTAGATTAGTTCCTTGGGAGGTCTAGTTTCCAAAATAGGGTCACTTGTGGGGGAGCTCCAATGTTTAGGCAACTTGACATGGTGTCCGCTAGCGATTATAGCTAATTTTTCATTCAAAAGTCAAATGGCGCTCCTTCCCTTCCGAGCCTTGCTGTGTCCCCAAACAGTGGTTTACCCCCACATGTGAGGTATCGGTGTACTCAGGACCAGTTGCCCAACAAGTTTTAGGATCTATTGTATCCTGTTGCCAATGTGAAAATGAAATAATTGAGGCTAAAAGAAATTTTGTGTGAAAAAAAAAAAAAGTACTTTTTTTTATTTTTACGGATCAATTTGTGAAGCACCTGGGGGTTGAAAGTGCTCACTATGCATCTAGATAAGTTCCGTGGGGGGTCTAGTTTCCAAAATAGGGTCACTTGTGGGGGAGCTCCAATGTTTAGGCACACAGGGGCTCTCCTAACGCAACACTGTGTCCACTAAAAATTGGAGCCAATTTTTCAT
This sequence comes from Ranitomeya imitator, assembly GCF_032444005.1. Classification (NCBI taxonomy): domain Eukaryota; kingdom Metazoa; phylum Chordata; class Amphibia; order Anura; family Dendrobatidae; genus Ranitomeya; species Ranitomeya imitator. Next base: position 414,671,021 of record NC_091284.1, on the reverse strand, counting down.
TCAAAAGTCAAATGGCGCTCCTTCGCTTCCGAGCCCTGTCGTGCGCTCAAACAGTGGTTCCCCCCACATATGTTGTATCGGCATACTCAGGACAAATTTTACAATAACTTTTGGGGTCCAGTTTCTCCTTTTACCCTTGGGAAAATAAAAAAAATTGTTGCTAAAAGATCATTTTTGTGACTAAAATAAAATGGTTTTGTAAATTTTGCTGTAAAAATGAGAAATCGCTGGCGAAATTTTAACCCTTATAACTTCCTAGCAAAAAAATGTAGACATGTGGTTAATGTTATTTATTAACTATTTTGTGTCACATAACTCTCTGGTTTAACAGAATAGAAATTCAAAATTTGAAAACTGCCAAATTTCCATTTTTTTTCACCAACAAACACAAAAATTATCAACCTAATTTACCACTAACATGAATAATAATAATAATAATAATAATTTTTATTTATATAGCGCCAACATATTCCGCAGCGCTTTACAAATTATAGAGGGGACTTGTACAGACAATAGACATTACAGCATAACAAATACAGTTCAAAACAGATACCAGGAGGAATGAGGGCCCTGCTCGCAAGCTTACAGACTATGAGGAAAAGGGGAGACACGAGAGGTGGATGGTAACAATTGCTTTAGTTATTCGGACCGGCCATAGTGTAAGGCTCGGGTGTTCATGTAAAGCTGCATGAACCAATATGTCACGAAAAAACAGTCTCAGAACCTCTAGGATCCGTTGAAGCGTTCCTGAGTTATTACCTCATAAAGGGACACTGGTCAGATTTGCAAAAAATGACCAGGTCATTAAGGTCAAAATAGGCTGGGTCATGAAGGGGTTAAAGGGGTTGGCCGGTCTAAAATGACAAGTCTGCAGTCACTCTGAGATTTCAGATTTGTGAATCCTTCTTGCATGCAATGCACGTTGCGAAGATTTGCCAGTGTCTGCAGTCCCGTGACCGCTAGTATGTGATGGGCATACCCCCGGCTAGAACATGACGACTAGACTGTTATTGGCCTTGTGCAATGCACGTGTATTGTGCGCACAGGAAACAGTCTAGTCGGGTTCTCCATGTGACTTCAGACTTGTCATTTTAGACCGGACAACTTCTTTAATGACATTCTTTCTCATTCTGCTTTATTGAGAGATTCATGTGCCCATACATTTATTTTGTGTTTTAGTTTATAATTAAAAACAATCTGTCAGCAGGTTTTTGCTATGTAATCTGAGGACAGCATGAGGTAGGAGTTAAAACACTGAATTCAATGTGTCACTTATCAAGCCGTATGCTGTTTACTTACACTGAAGGTTTTATCGCTAGGACATTATCCTTGCAGGATTGATGTGCACACAATGCCTAGTCCAACTCCGCCCCCTCCTGTGATAAGCAGCTCACTGTCATTGGACAATGTACATAGTCTGGTGTGGGTGGGGTTAGCTTTCTCAGCTCTGCTTCGTATTACATCTAAGAACGGCTGCACCCAGTAAACGAAGTTACTTATTGTTTGCTTCCGGCTCTCTTCCTACATCATGCTTCTCTCAGATTAGGTAGCAAAAACCTGCTGACAGATTCCCTTCAATAGTTAATTATACCCAATTAATTTTGTTAGGTCCACCAGCAGGTGAGCTTCTCACTGGCTTAACCAGCAGTCCGTTGTAGTGTAATGTGTGGGAGCCAAGTTTGCACCACTGCAAAGAACATTTTTTAAATGATTGTCCATTTCTATGCTATTGACACTTCGATTGGATAATTATCAATATTAGATCGGTGGTGGTCTGACTTCCAACACACCACTGATCAAATTTATTTTATTTTTTTTCAGCTCTGGCAACAGCCGGGTGTAAACAGTGTACTGAACAGAGGCACCACTACAATTGTGTTGTGACTGGTGCTGAAAACTGCCACACAGCTCTTATTCATTGTGCTGTGCCGTTACCCGCCATATTGTTTACATGGGGCCGCTGCCATAGCTGCAAACAGCTGATCGAGGGGGTGATTGGTGCTGGGCCCCTGCGAATCTGATATTGATGAGCTATCCTGAGGTTAGATCATCCATATTAGGGCAGTCTCACACGTCCAGATAATTCCAGTACCGGTAAAATCGGTACCGGAATTATCCGTGTCCCTGTGCGTTTCTGTGGCACATCAGTGTGGCACACGTGTGCCCACTGGGTACCACACGCACCGTGCAGGAGACCGCGCTAAAGTTTTGCGCTGTCCCCTGCATCTGGTGCTGAAGCCGCGATTCATATCTTCCCTGCAGCAGCGTTTGCTGCAGAGAAGATATGAATAATCGTGTTTAAAATAAAGATCCACCTAAGGGAGGTGGAGCCGCATATTCATGATTGTAATGGGCGGCCCCACGTGACTGCTCACACAGCAGAAGGTGCGGCCACGACAGGAAGCAGCGCCAGCCAGCGAGGGAGCCGGGTGAGTATTTTAAGAACAGCGGGGGTGGTGGAAGGGGGTTGGGCACATGGATCTTTCTTTTAAACGCGATTATTCATATCTTCTCTACAGCAAACGCTGCTGCAGGGAAGATATGAATCGCGGCTTCAGCACCAGTGGAGGGGACAGCGCTTACAGTAGCGCGGTCTCCTGCACAGCACACGGACAATGTTTTACACGGACCCATTGACTTTAATGGGTCTGTGTAATCTGTGCGCTCCTACGAACACTGACATGTCTCCGTGTTTGGTACACGGAGACACGGTCTGCAAAAAATCAATGACATCTGCACAGATGCATTGATTTTAATGTGTCTACGTGTGTCAGTGGCTCCGGTACGTGAGGAAACTGTCACCTCACGTACCAGAGCCACTGACGTGTGAAACCGGCCTTAAGAGTAGTGGAAGATCCCTTCAAATGTTGGGAATGGTTCACACAATATTGTTTTTGTTTTTCTATGATCAGAAAAGGAAGGAGAAATTATAATAATCTTTCATTATATTTCTCATGTCTGTCTTTGGATAAAAAAAAATGACCAATTTTGTTGCTGCAAAACTTTGTGAACACAGCCTTCCACAGTCCTCGGGTTGTCCGTGTAAATGCACAGACACTGACTTCACACGCTAGTCTTCCACATATGACACACAATGCAATGGACATGCCTCACAAAGGTATTCTAATCTGGAAGCATGACTTCTATGGGAGAACACAGTTGCACATTATGACACACATATACTTCAATTCAGCGTACACCATATTTGCTAATTGTCTGTAGGTTTTAATGGGGTTCTCCACTACCTAGTGAACCCCAATTTAAATTAAATGGTCCATCTTGTAAAATAAAAATAAGTTACTCACAGCCTGCACTGGGGTCGTTGTGTACTTGGGTTTGCATGACATTATGCCACGTGAGCCCTGCAGCCAGTCAGCACCTGCTATTGGGCTTCTATGCTCTTAACCCAAAAGCATTTCATTTTACGAGGGGGAATACTTTATTTAAATATGGATTGTACAGGTGATGGACAACCCCTTTAGTTATGCGAATGGTCCCATAACATTTTCTTTTCTTTCCAGGAAATGATGGCAGTGAAAGATTTCTTGGAGAAAGTAATCCCAAAAGTGTAACTCCCAAATGGTTCCACTGCAGGAAAAATGGCTGTCCACCTGACCTCCAGTGTTTCTTCCCTGAGCCCATGTCCTATTACCCACCCACCCCCACTCTGCTGGGTTATGATAAAAGTATTATCTGTCCTGCCAGACATGATTGGAGCTGTTTAAGGTACAGGGTGGGGGTTGCTGCTCCTACACTCATTCCACAATCCCTGCAGAATAAGAAAGGCCGGTTCTGCCATCATTGCTGCTGCTTTTTCCGATCCTTGTAGTGTTACATTTCATTTCTGCTGTTACAGGTCTAGTAGCAGCGGGAGGCCACCATATACCTCAGAGGAGCAGCTGAGTATTGAGATGAGAATGTACCTTAAACACTCCGTCCTTTCAGGAGCAGAGCTCAGGCCCATTACAGCTGGTACTGTGCCCCTATCTAGGTATTTTCAGTAGTCTGTCCCAGCTCCAGACAGATGTCGTTATGCTACAGGCCTTGCATCCATGTTCTCTGAGCTCAGATTGTGTACTTGTAAGGCTCAGCATGCACTGGGAAGAGAGCAGTGTACCTACTTCAGCAGCATTTCTGTCATATTTGTTTTTTTATTCACAATAAAAGCCTTCTACCCTTTCTTGGTCTTTTCCTTTTACACTTTTAATTCCTAGATTACATACACGCTGATCGATTGGCCTTGGCATAGCTCTGCGATGGAGAACCATGAGAACATAGCATTGACATGTAGGTTGTAAACCTTGGACCTGACAGACTGCAGTTGTGGGATTCTTGAGGTTTTTTTTTTCCAATTTTACCTTTTAAGGGTTGGGACTGTGGTATAAAGCCTGTTATAATACAATCCCTGGCAAAAACTTTGTAATCACCGGCCTTGGAGGATGTTCATTCAGTTGTTTAATTTTGTATAAAAAAAAAAGCAGATCACAGACGGCACAAAACTAAAGTCCTTTCAAATGGCAACTTTCTAGCTTTAAGAAACACTAAAAGAAATCAAGAACAAAAAATTGTGGTAGTCAGTAATGGTTACTTTTTTAACCAAGCATAGGGAAAAAATTATGCAATCACTCAATTCTGAGGGAAAAATTATGGAATGACTCAATTCTGAGGAAAAAAATTATGGAATCACCCTGTAAATTTTCATACCCAAAACTAACACCTGCACCAAATTATATCTGCTTGTTAGTCTGCATCTAAAAAGGAGTTGGAGAGCTGTTGCACCAAGTGGACTGACATGAATCATGGCTCCAACACCAGAGATGTCAATTGAAGCAAAGGAGAGGATTATAAAATTCTTAAAAGAGGGTAAATCATCACGCAATGTTGCAAATATGTTGATTGTTCACAGTCAGCTGTGTCTAAAATCTGAACCAAATACAAACATGGGAATTCATCCTGCCATAGAGCAAAAACTGTGCAAACATTCATTGAAAAAAGACACATAAGGTCAATGTCATGGCCTGCAAATAGTCTGGATCTCAATCCAATTGAAAATCTTTGGTGGAAGTTGAAGAAAATGGTCCATGACAAGGCTCCAACCTGCAAAGCTGATCTGGCAACAGCAGAGAAAGTTGGAGCCAGATTGATGAAGAGTACTGTTGGACACTCATTAAGTCCATGCCTCAGAGACTGCAAGCTGTTATAAAAGCCAGAGGTGGTGCAACAAAATACTAGTGATGTTTTGGAGTGTTTTTTTATTTGTTTGTTTTTCATGATTCCATAATTTTCCCCTCATAATTTAGTGACTCCATAACTTTTCCCCTATGCTTGGTTAAAAAAAGTAACCATTACTGACTACCACATTTTTTTGTTCTTGATTTCTATTAGTGTTTCTTAAAGCCAGTAAGTTGCCATTTGAAATGACTTTAGTTTTGTGCCATGTCTGTGATCTGCTTTTTTTTTTTTTATACACAAACAACTGAATGTACATCCTCCAAGGCCGGTGATTCCATAATTTTTGCCATGGGTTGTAGTGTCAGCGTACATGTAATACAGTGATAACCAGAGACATTATACACAGGTGCTCTGTATATAGTGTACAGGTAATACAGGGATCACCTGTGACATTATACACAGAAGCTCTATATACAGTATCAGTGTACAGGTAATACAATGATCAGTGACATACACGGGCTCTGTATATAGTGTCAGTATACAGGTAATACAGTGATCACTAGTGACACTGTACACAGGACCTCTGTATATAGTATACAGCATATAGTGTCAGTGTAGAGGTAACACACTGACTCACCAGTGACATTTCTAGGTAAAGTCCTTCATCTTCACTTTTCATCTTCATCCAGCACAGACCGCCATCACTTCTTCCAGGGCTTGTCTCTGCAGGAAATAAGTTATCTAGAGCACTGCTTGCAGAGCACATTACTTAATTTTTTCCCAACTTCTACACTACACCAGATTAAAAAAAAAAGGCGACAGTATCGCTCTCCACAGTAACAGGACCGCCCCTCCCATTTCAAACAGTATCCTCAAAATATCAAATTATAAAATACATCACTGCAGTAATAATATCCCTTCAATAGCCCTTATTGTAGTAATATCCCCAACCTTGGTCCCCGTGTGTCTCATTCCTGGCTCCAGCCACATGTTCTCCCATCTTGCCCTCATGAGTATCCATTCTGTCCCATGATCCTGCACCATCTGTCTCCATCCTGTCCCATGTCTTCATCCTGCCCCATGATCCTGCATAATCTCTCTCCATCCTGCACCGTTTCTCCATCCTTCACCGTGTATCCATCCTGCACCATGTCTCCATCCTGCCTCATACTCCTGCACCATGTCACTCCATCCTGCCTCATGATCATGCACCATCTGTCTCCATCCTGCCCATGAATGATCCTACACCATGTGTCTACATCCTGCCCCATGTCACATAGTGCAGGATCATGGGGCAGGATGGAGACACATGGTCCATTTGTTTCCATCCTGCCGCCGAAACATATTGCGGCTTGCTTATTTCAGTAAAAATATAAACATTTTCTCCTTACCTGGCAGCAGTCCAGCGGCGATGTTCCCTCCACGCATTTCAAGCGTGGACTCACCGGCGAATGACTGACGTCATATCCCAGCAACTTACACTCTGACGTCAGCTGCCAGCCTCTGATTGGCTGGTGGCTTTTAACTAACTATTTCTGTGCGAGCCCTTACGGCAATAGACTTTAACTGAACCTCGAACACAGGTTGAATCCTACTGCTGGGGCCCGGTGAGCAGAAGAGATGGGGCCCGATGCGAGCCCCCTCTGCTCATCGAGCCCCATACTCCAGGGAGGCAGACTGAATTGGTTTTATTTATTTTTCACGCCAGTCCTCGTTCGGTATAACTGATTAGGTGGCTTTATTTTTCGGGTTGGTGTGATTACAGCAGTACCAGATTTATGTCGGGTTTCTATCTTTGGCTGCTGTCACACACTAAAATATGCTTTTTACTGCGAAAACTAGCTTTTGCATGACCATATTTTGAGCTACAATTTTTTCATATTTCGGCCAACAGTCTTGTGACAGCTTGTTTTTTGCAGGACGACCTGACGTTTTTATTGGTACCATCTTTGGGCACATGACTTTTGATCGCTTTCTGTTCTGATTTTGGGAGACAGAATGAAAGAAAATCAGCAATTCAAGAATTGCTTTTTGTTTTGTTTTTTATGCCATTCGTGCGTGTGGTAAAATTGGTAAGACCGCTTTATTCTTCGGGTCAGTGATACCTCATTTATATCTTTATGTTTTGGTGCTTTTACACAATAAAAACTACAGTATTTTTCAGACTATAAGACACACCGGACCATAAGACGCACCCCAAATTTTCAGAAGGAAAATAGGAAAAAAAAAAGTCAAATGGGCGTCTGTCTTACAGTCCGAATTCAGCTTACCATGGAAGGGATCGGCACAGGTGGAGGAGTGGTCACAGGGGTTGTTCGGTGGTCCAGGCTGGTACGGAGGCCTCCGGGAAATCCCATCCCAGGCTGCTGCAGTGCCGGTGTTCTGTGCGGTGGTGGTGCTCTGAGTGGTGACTGGGCTTTGTGGGGTGGCGGGGCGGCAGCGCTTAGGTTTAGATTCCAAGGGGCAAATCAAGGCTGAAAGACTATTCCTGAGCGACTGACTGCGTTAAACATTTTTATTATTGGAGGGTGATCTACAATTTTTTTTTTTTTTTTGTTGAAGAGGGCCCCCAGTGCTGCAGTGTGGACTTTAAGGGTACTCTTTTTCAGCCCCGTCTCCCACCATTTCTGCAAAAATTCTAGAATAGGGATCTAGGGGAACTGGCTGTTTTGTTTTTTTTAACGGGTCTACCCCTAAAAGGGTTAGGAATTTTCCCCATATTCTAGAGTAGATGTCTGATGTAATTTTTTTTTTCTTGACTTCATCAGGGTGGAGATTCACCCCTCTGAGCATCCTCTAGCAGCTAGAAGCCTCTGCTTAAGCGCCATGCTGTCAAGTGGATATCCATGATTTTGGGATGTAATATGGTCCATTGGGATAAGAGATCTGGGATTTCCGGTAGTACTCGTGGTGTTCCTTCTGTCAGACGACATAGCCAGGTGAACCAGGTTCTTCTGGGCCAGAAGGGGGCTAGTAACATAGCTTCGGCTTGATCTGACCAAATTTTCCGACTTTTGGGATCAGGGATCAGTGTTTTGTTTGACTTGTTTGTGAACAAGGCTATCTGAGGTTCCCCCCAGTGTCTATTTTTTTTTTAAATATCCCTGGGTTTAGGGACTACTCATCCTGATCTACCATATGACGAATGAGATAATCTGCCTAGGTGTTCTCCTTTCCTTTTAAGATAACTTGCGGATAGTGATCTTACATTTTCTTCCACTAAAGACATTATATTGCCGGCTCCTGTCATGAGACCCCTTGACCTTGTGCCCTTTTGCTTGTGTGTGTAAAATATATATATATATATATATATATATATATATATATATATATATATATATATATATATATATATATATATTTAGATGGTAGCCCGATTCTAACGCATCGGGTACTCTAGAATATGTATGCGTAGTGTATAGCACAGCTTGCGTAGTGTATTGCGCAGCCCACGTTTTATATTGCGCAGCTCACGTAGTATATTGCCCAGCCCACGTAGTATATAGCAATGTGGGCATCATATCCCTGTTAAAAAAAAGAATTAAAATAAAAAAGTGATATATTCACCCTCCGTTGGCCCCCGGATCGAAGCGGTTACCGACGCTCCTCGCGCGCTCCGGTCTGAAGAGTGCATTGCGGTCTCGCGAGATCGCAGCGTGGACCGGTTACCGGAGCGTTGCGAGCGGGAAAGGCCTGTTGTGGATCCGAGGGGCCGACGGATGGTGAGTATATAACGATTTTTTATTTTTTTATTATTTTTAACAGATCTTTTTACTATTCATGCTGCATAGGCAGCATGAATAGTAAAAAGTTGGTCACACAGGGTTAATAGCAGCGTTAATGGAGTGCGTTACACCGCGGTCAACGCTGCCATTAACCCTGTGTGAGCGCTGACCGGAGGTGAGTATGCGGGCGCCGGGCACTGACAGCGGGGAGGAAGGAGCGGCCATTTTCTTCCGGACTGAGCCCGTCGCTGATTTGTCGCGGCAAAACAGCCACGACCAATCAGCGACTTGGATTTCCATGACAGACAGAGGCCGCGACCAATAAATATCTGTGACAGAAAGACAGACGGAAGTGACCCTTAGACAATTATATAGTAGATACTAGATGGTGGCCCAATTCTAACGCATCAGGTATTCTAGAATATGTATGTATGTACATCGCGCTTAGCGCAGCCACCTAGCATATAGCACAGCCCACGTAACACAGCCACGTAGTATATAGCAGCCACATAGTAATATATAGCACAGCCCACGCAGTATATAATACAGGCCACGTAGTATATAACACTGCCCACGCAGTATATAACAGCCCACGTAGTATATAGCACAGCCCACGTAACAGACAGCCACAGAGTATATAGCAGCCACATAGTATATAATACAACCCACGTAATATATAGCACAGCCCACGCAGTATATAACAGCCCACGCAGTATATAACAGCCCACGTAGTACATAGCAGTGTGGGCACCATATCCCTCCAGCGAAGCTGTGCCGATGCGCGCGATGCTGCCGCCAGCTTCCGTTCCCAGTGATGCATTGCGAAATTACCCAGATGATTTAGCGGTCTCCGCTAAGTCATCTGGGTAATTTCGCAATGCATCACTAGGAACGGAAGCTGGCGGCAGCATCACACGCATCGGTGGACGTCTGAAGGTGAGAATAGCACAATTTTTTATTTTGTGAAATTATTTTTAACATTATATCTTTTTACTATTGATGCTGCATAGGCAGGATCAATAGTAAAAAGTTGCTCCGGGATGGGGTGACACACTGGCACTGACTGGAGGAGAGTAGGGAGGGGCCAATTCGCAGCCGGACTAAGCTTGTCGCGGTCCATTACCGCCGGCATTAACCCTGTGTGAGCGGTGACTGGAGGTGAGTATGCGGGTGCCGGGCAGTGACTGCGGGTAGTAAGGAGCGGCCATTTTCTTCCGGACTGTGCCCGTCACTGATTGGTCGTGGCTGTTTTGCCACGACCAATCAGCGACTTGGATTTCCTTGACAGAGGCCGCGACCAATGAATATCCGTGACAGACAGAAAGACGGAAGTGACCCTTAGACAATTATATAGTAGATAGGATCTTTAGAAGTGCCAGTCTGATAGCTGTTAGTTCTTTCCTGTTGGAAGATGCATCCAACAACTCTTGAGACCATCCTCCATGGAGAATTCTGCCTTCTGTGAGTTCTCTGAAAGGGTTTGCGTCCGTAGTGATTGGAGATTTTTGATTTCCCAAGGAACTCTGCCTGGCAAGTTTGCCTTGTGATGCTGTAGGAAGGGGGAGCCAGGGCTGCTGTCAATGCCGATAGCAACCCCTCTATCATTCTCTGGCCTTCCCCCTCCATACAAACGTGTACCTCTCTGAGTACCTCGGTGCTGTTCCTCTGCGCCATCAGGGTTTTCCTGGTACGGGACAGTTACCTCTGCAGGCGATTCCAAGAATAGAGCCACAGTCCAGTTTTGCTTCAACTTCAACATGTTTACTCAGCAACTTTTCATCCAGGGCACACCATGTTACAGCATCGGGCACCAATATCTCTGATCCTTGCCTGTCGCTAAGCCTGCTTTCGGGACGGTTCGTACTATACAGTCCCACAGTGTCCTCAATGTCCTGTATTTCTGCCTTCTATGGGGTCATTCCCTGCCATTTCGCCCCGTTCCTGAGAATGGCGGCCCACGCCACATCTTAGCCCACTTTGCTTAGCCTTTTTCTGTTCAGCAGCTACAGTCCCACATTCCCACTTATACTGATTTTGTACTCTCTGCTCTTTGTTCTGGCCCCCTGGATATCACTGCTGGGCCTACTCTTCCTAGAAGAAAGATACGGGAGCACCTGGGCCTGCCAGCTCCCCTGTGAGCTGTGTGGGTGCCCAGGCCCCAACAGAATTAAAGCAGGATGCTCTCACTAACTTATTCCTACTGTGCCTCTCCTTTTCTATTTGCTATAATGCCCCCGTCTAGTGGCCAACTAGGGATACTACTCCTCAAACACTATACTGGCCCCGGAGTGCTTACTGTACTTTCCCTATCAACAATAGGGTGCAAAAACATGTAATGGCATAACATTCAAACATACAGTACAGACCAAAAGTTTGGACACATCTCATTTAAAGATTTTTCTGTATTTTCATCACTATGAAAATTGTAAATTCACACTGAAGGCATCAAAACTATGAATTAACACATGTGGAATTATATATTTAACAAAAAAGTGTGAAACAACTGAAAATATGTCTTATATTCTAGGTTCTTCAAAGTAGCCACCTTTTGCTTTGATGACTGCTTTGCATACTCTTGACATTCTCTTGACGGGCTTCAAGAGGTAGTCACCGGGAATGGTCTTCCAACAATCTTGAAGGAGTTCCCAGAGATGCTTAGCACTTGTTGGCCCTTTTGCCTTCACTCTGCGGGTCCAGCTCACCCCAAACCATCTCGATTGGGTTCAGGTCTGGTGACTGTGGAGGCCAGGTCATCTGGCATAGCACCCCATCACTCTCCTTCTTGGTCAAATAGCCCTTACACAGCCTGGAGGTGTGTTTGGGGTCATTGTCCTGTTGAAAAAGAAATGATAGTCCAACTAAACGCAAACCGGGTGGAATAGCATGCCGCTGCAAAATGCTGTGGTAGCCATGCTGGTTCAGTATGCCTTCAATTTTGAATAAATCCCCAACAGTGTCACCAGCAAAGCAGCCCCACACCATCACACCTCCTCCATGCTTCACGGTGGGAACCAGGCATGTAGAGTCCATGCGTTCACCTTTTCTGTGCCGCACAAAGACAAGGTGGTTGGAACCAAAGATGTCAAATTTGGACTCGAGACCAAAGCACAGATTTCCACTGGTCTAAGGTCTATTCCTTGTGTTCTTTAGCCCAAACAAGTCTCTTCTGCTTGTTGCCTGTCCTTAGCAGTGGTTTCCTAGCAGCTATTTTACCATGAAGGCCTGGTGCACAAAGTCTCCTCTTTTATTATTATTATTATTATTATTATTATTATACATTTTTATAGCGCCATTTATTCCATGGCGCTTTACATGTGAATACGGGGCAAATATAGACAAATACATTAAACATGAGCAGATAACAAGGCACACGAGTACATAAGGAGGGAGGACCCTGCCCGCGAGGGCTCACAGTCTGCAGGGGGTGGGTGAGGATACACTAGGAGAGGGAAGAGCTGGCTGTACGGCTGTTCAGTAGGTTGAGGATCACTGCAGGCTGTAGGCTTGTCGGAAGAGATGAGTCCAGGTTCTTTTTGAAGGTTTCTATGGTAGGCGCAAGTCTGATGTGTTGGGGTAGAGAGTTCCAGAGTATGGGGGAAGCACGGGAGAAGTCTTGGATGCGGTTATGGGAAGAAGAGATGAGAGGGGAGTAGAGAAGGAGGTCTTGGGAGGATCGGAGGTCGCGTGTAGGTAGGTACCGGGAGACCATGTCACAGATGTATGGAGGAGACAGGTTGTGGATGGCTTTGTATGTCAGTGTGAGGGTTTTGAACTGGAGTCTCTGGGCGATAGGAAGCCAGTGAAGGGCTTGACACAGGGGAGAGGCTGGGGAATAGCGGGGGGACAGGTGGATTAGTCGGGCAGCAGAGTGTAGGATGGATTGGAGTGGTGCCAGAGTGATAGAGGGGAGTCCAGAGAGTAGGAGGTTGCAGTAGTCGAGGCGGGAGATGATAAGGGCATGCACTAGCGTTTTTGCAGTGTTGCGGTCAAGGAAAGCACGGATCCGGGAAATATTTTTGAGTTTGAGACGACAGGAGGAGGCAAGGGCTTGGATATGTGGCTTGAAAGAGAGGGCAGAGTCGAGGATCACCCCGAGGCACCGGGCGTGTGGGACTGGGGATAGTGAGCAGCCATTGACATTGATGGATAGGTCTGGTGGAGGGGTAGAGTGAGATGGGGGAAAGATGATGAATTCTGTCCTCTTAACAGTTGTTGTAGAGATGTGTCTGCTGCTAGAACTCTGTGTGGCATTGACCTGATCTCTAATCTGATCTGCTGTTAACCTGCGATTTCTGAGGCTGGTCACTCGGATAAACTTATCCTCAGAAGCAGAGGTGACTCTTGGTCTTCCTTTCCTGGGGCGGTCCTCATGTGAGCCAGTTTCTTTGTAGCGCTTGATAGTTTTTGCAACTGCACTTGGGGACACTTTCAAAGTTTTCCCAATTTTTCGGACTGACTGACCTTCATTTCTTAAAGTAATGATGGCCACTCGTTTTTCTTTACTTAACTGCTTTTTTCTTGCCATAATACAAATTCTAACAGTCTATTCAGTAGGACTATCAGCTGTGTATCCACCAGACTTCTGCACAACACAACTGATGTTCCCAACCCCATTAATAAGGCTAGAAATCTCACTTATTAAACCTGACAGGGCACACCTGTGAATTGAAAACCATTTCCAGTGACTACCTATTGAAGCTCATCAAGAGAATGCCAAGAGTGTGCAAAGCAGTCATGAAAGCAAAAGGTGGCTACTTTGAAGAACCTAGAATATAAGACATATTTTCAGTTGTTTCACACTTTTTTGTTAAGTATATAATTCCACATGTGTTAATTCATAGTTTTGATGCCTTCAGTGTGAATTTACAATTTTCATAGTCATGAAAATACAGAAAATTCTTTAACCCCTTAGTGACAGAGCCAATTTGGTACTTAATGACTGAGCCAATTTTTACAATTCTGACCACTGTCACTTTATGAGGTTATAACTCTGGAACGCTTTAACAGATCCCGCTGATTCAGAGATTGTTTTTTTCGTGACATATTGTACTTCATGTTAGTGGTAACATTTCTTCGATATTACTTGCGATTATTTATGAAAAAAAACGGAAATACGGCGAAAATGTTTAAAATTTTGCAATTTTCAAACTTTGTATTTTTTTGCCCTTAAATCAGAGAGATATGACACAAAAAATAGTTAATAAATAACATTTCCCACATGTCTACTTTACATCAGCACAATTTTGGAAACATTTTTTTTTGTTAGGGCGTTATAAGGGTTAAAAGTTGACCAGCAATTTCTCATTTTTACAACACCATTTTTTTTTTAGGGACCACATCACATTTGAAGTCATTTTGATGGGTCTACATGATAGAAAATAACCAAGTGTGACACCATTCTAAAAACTGCACCCCTCAAGGTGCTCAAAACCACATTCAAGAAGCTTATTAACCCTTTACGTGCTTCACAGGAACTGAAACAATGTGGAAGGAAAAAATGAACATTTAACTTTTTTTTTGCAAACATTTTACTTCAGAACCATTTTTTTTATTTTTACAAGTGTAAAAACAGAAATGCAACCATAAATTTTGTTGTGCAATTTCTCCTGAATACGCCAATACCCCATATGTGGGGGTAAACTACTGTTTGGGCGCACTGCAGAGCTTGGAAGAGAAAGAGCGCCGTTTGACTTTTTCAATGCAGAATTGGCTGGAATTGAGATCGGACGCCATGTCGCGTTTAGAGAGCCCCTGATGTGCCTAAACAGTGGAAACGCTCCACAAGTGACACCATTTTGAAAACTAGACCCATTAAGCAACTTATCTAGATGTGTGGTGAGCACTTTGAACCCCCAAGTGCTTCACAGACGTTTATAACGTAGAGCCGTGAAAATAAAAAATCGCATTTTCTTACACAAAAATGATCTTTTTGCCCACAAATTCTTATTTTCACAGAGGTAACAGGAGAAATTATACCACAAACGTTGTTGTGCAATTTCTCCTGAGTACGTCGATACCCCATATGTGGGCGTAAACCACTGTTTGGGCGCACCGCAGAGCTTGGAAGAGGAGTGCCGTTTGACTTTTTCAATGTAGAATTGGCTGAAATTGAGATCGGACGCCATGTCGCATTTGGAGAGCCCCTGATGTGCCTAAACAGTGGAAACCTCCCACAAGTGACACCATTTTGGAAACTAGACCCCTTAAGGAACTTATCTACTTGTGTGGTGAGCACTTTAAACCCCCAAGTGCTTCACAGAAATTTATAAAGTAAAAATTATTTTTTAGCCTGCAATTTTTTATTTTATCAAGGGTAACAGGAGACATTGGACCCCAAAATTTGTTGACCAGTTTGTCCTGAGTATGCTAATACCCCATATGTGGGGGGGCAGGGTTTGGGCACACATCGGGGCTTGGAAGGGAAGGAGCACCGCTTGGAATGCAGACTTTGATGGGATGGTCTGAGGGCGTCATGTTGCATTTGCAGAGCTCCTGATGTACCTAAACAGTAGAAACCCCCCATAAGTGACCCCATTTTGGAAACTAGACCCCCCAAAGAGCTTATCTAGATGTGTGGTGATCTCTATGAACCCCCAACTGCTTCACAGAAGTTTATAATGTAGAGCCATGAAAATAAAAAAAATCATATTTTTTCCACAAAAATGATCTTTTCACCCCCAAATTTTTACTTTCACAAGGGTAATTTATGCTGAGCAGGCTGATATTCCATATGTGGGGGGGACCACTGTTTGGGCGCATGGCAGAGCTCGGAAGGGAAGGAGCACCGTTTTGGAATGCAGACTTTGATAGAATGGTCTGCGGGCGTTATGTTGCATTTGCAGAGCCCCTGATGTACCTAAACAGTAGAAACTCCCCACAAGTGACCCCATTTTGGAAACTAGACCCCCCAAGGAAACTTATCTAGATGTGTGGTGAGAACTTTAAATGCCCAAGTGCTAAACAGAAGTTTATAATATATAGTCGTGAAAATAAATATTTTTTTTTCCACAAAAAAGATTTTTTAGCCCCCAAGTTTTTATTTTCACAAGGGTAACAGGAGAAATTGGACCCCAAAAGTTGTCCAATTTATTCCGAGTATGCTGATGCCCCATATGTGGGGGTAAACCACTATTTGGGTGCACAGCAGAGCTCAGAAGGGAGGGAGCACCATTTGTCTTTTTGAGCGCAAAATTGGCTGTCGTGTTTGGAGACCCCTGGTGTACCTAAACAGTGGAAACCCCCCAATTCTAACTCCAACCCTAAACCCAACACACCCCTAACCCTAATCCCAAACCGATCAATAATCCTAATCATAACCCTAACGATAATCACAACCTTAACCCCAAAACAACCCTATTCCCAACCCTAATCAAAACCCTAAATCCAACACACCCCTAATCCTAATCTCAACCCTAACCTCAAACCTAACCCTAATCCCAATACACCCCTAACCCTAATCCCAACCCTAACCCTAATCCCAAACCTAACCCTAATGCCAACCCTAACCCTAATACCAACCCTAATCCAAACCCTAACCCTAATCCCAACTCTAACCCTAACTTTAGCTGCAACCCTAGCCCTAACTTTAGCCCTAACCCTAACTTTAGCCCCAACCCTAACCCTAACTTTAGCACCAACCCTAACCCTAGCTTTAGCCCAACTCCTCTAGCTGCCAGCCGGCAGATCATAGCGGGCGCACTGCGCATGCGCCCACCATTTTCTTACCAGATGAAGAAGTCGGCGGCCAGGAGGGGACGCAGGAGGACCCAGAGACACCGGTAAGTATAACAGGGTCCCCGAATCCCCCTATTTCTCTGTCCTCTGATGTGCGATCACATCAGAGGACAGAGAATGACGCATCGCTTTTTTTTTGCGGCCGCCGGTAAACAGTTAATTACCGGTGATCGCAAAACGGGTCGGTAAAAACCGACCCCGATCATGTCCTTTGGCGTCTCGGCTACCCCGCCAGCCGAGACCCCAAAGATCTTCCGGGTGCCGGCCGGCGCATGCGCATTTTTTGGCCGGAACATGATGGCGCCGCCCATCGGGAGCCACGAGGAGCACCGTGGGAGACAGGTGAGTATCGGGGGGCGATTGGGGACCCTATTTCTCTGTCCTCAGATGTGCGATCACATCAGAGGACAGAGAAATTAAATGGGAAATCGCTTTTTTTTTGCGACCGCCGGTAAACGGTTAATTACTGGTGATCGCAACCCAGGGGTCGGTAAAAAAACCCCCGAATCATATTCTCTGGGGTTTCAGCTACCCCCGGCAACCGAGACCCCAGAGAAAATCTGACTCTGGGTGGCGCTATTCACTTTTTCCACAGCGCCGTTAATTAACGGTGCTGTGGTTTAAGTACCCTTAACTGCCGCCGTTAAAACGCGTATCGGCGGTCGTTAAGGGGTTAAATGAGGTGTGTCCAAACTTTTGGTCTGTATTGTATATATAACAAGACTAATAGAAAAAGAATCGACTGATTCATTTCACAAAATCTCAAAGGGCTATATACCAATTTAATAAACCCATTAGATAACTCTGGCACAACAAAGAGACCATAAATCCTACACTAAGAAAGGAGTACAAGTCCAAACAAGAATTAATAAAAATAAATATTTTATTAGTAAGTAAATAATAGTAACCTATATAAGAGCAGACATAAACAAGGCACAGACAAAAAACTCATGTGTGGCATAGCGCCGCCACTATGGTAACAGGGCTTTCCAGCAGACCCTGGAGGTACAGTCCATACACCCTGTCATAATGTCACAAATCCAATACGTTTAATTATACAGAGGTAAGTATATGGATTACAACAACAGTAGAAACAGCAAGTATAAGATATTCCATCAACCCTTATTTTATCTTGCCTAACATAATACAAAGTGAAAAAGGGGGGGGACCCCTTTAAGGATTGCTGGACTCACCCATGAACGTATCTGTCAGTGCGCGCTATAGAGAAGCCCACGTGAAAGGCGCACATTCCCTGTGCTTAGTTTTGGATTGCGCTTTCCTAGGCCTGTCCTATAAAACATACAGA
Source organism: Ranitomeya imitator (assembly GCF_032444005.1). Taxonomy (NCBI): domain Eukaryota; kingdom Metazoa; phylum Chordata; class Amphibia; order Anura; family Dendrobatidae; genus Ranitomeya; species Ranitomeya imitator. The sequence goes on along the minus strand of NC_091284.1, from coordinate 414,653,084 downwards.
TAAGAGAAAAAATACAGGCATATAGAAAGGTTTTTCTCAGGGATTCACCCTGACTCGCCCCACCTGGTGCAGGACTACCGAAGTCAGAGGGGCTGCATCTGTAGGTTCTCCAGGTTGGTTGACATCCTCCATCTGGAATACCTCTCGCAGTATGGTTCAGAGGGGGGGGGAGGTTTTTACCCTTTAGCTCCCTGGGTCTGCCATCAGATCAACTGGGTGAAGGGATTCGATCCCTGGATCTTGCTGCAATTCTGCTGCTGCTGGGGATGCACAATGCCATTTCAGGCCGTGCCCCCTGAAGATGCCCAGCTCCGTTCTGGGGATGCACTATGCCATACCAGGCCATGCCCCAAAAAGCATTGCTACGTCGGCTCCCAGTGATGCATGGCACCACCGGATGTGACGTCAGCAACTGGGTTCCAGGAAAGCAATGCGCCATACTAGTCCATGCCTCTGGAACTGACGTTAGTTCCCTTCCTCCGGCTCCCAGGAGTGCACAACGCTGGTCCAGCCAAACTCCTTGGGAGATACCACGAATACTGGCTTCTGCACTTGCCTGGGACACCACTGGTCCGCCGCTCCCTGGACCAGGTAATCTTCACTCCCCTGCAGTACCAGGGAGCCATAAGGTCTCCTTCAAGGACAAGAAACCACTGAAACGTACTAGAAGGCTCCAGCTTTTAAAGCTATAGGGTTTCCTGTCCTTGGGACAGATCCTCTCTCTCTCCAATGGTGCTGTCGTGGGGAATGGGAAAAAAGAACTTAAGACTGAGACCTGGACTTTGAGAGTACTAGGTTTTAAGCCTTGTCCCAGACCATCCTATAGGAAATCAAAGATTCTGGCTATGTCTGGATGAAACGGATCCTGAGAAACAGCCCCATACCATGAGATAAAGGTCTTCCATATTTTCCCATAGATGGTATTAGTTATCTATTTTCTGGTCCTATGTGACAGAACTTTGCCTTTAAGATTTCAGCTTCAGAAACCAAGCAGTCAGACACATATTTTGCAGGATGGAAATTTGGACCTTGTCATACAAGGTTGTGGACCGGAGGTATTATAAGAGGGTCCTCCGACCTCAGGTTCTTTAGTGTCCCGAACCAGCTCCTTTTTGACCAGAAGTATACTACAGAGATTGTATTGACTCCCTCTATCCTGTTTTTCTACACTGTTTTTGATAGTATGTGAATTGGGGGAAAAAGGCAGGCCAACTTTAATTCCCAGGGATGGGCAAATGCATCTTCTGCCACACATGTGTCCTTTGGATTCAGGGAGAAGTATTGACCTGCTTTTGCATTTTGACAGTTTGCAAATAAGTCCACTTGCACAGATGTACATTTATGGCCAAAAGTGTTGGCACTCTTGAAATTGTTCCAGAAAATTCAGTATTCTCCCAAAAAAGTATTGTAATTACATGGTTTGTTATACACGTTTATACGTTTATTTCCTTTGTGTGTATCGCAACAATATAAAACAAACATTTCGCACAAAAGCAAGACAAAATTGTTGGCACCTTTCCAAAATTGTGGATAAATGTGATTGATGCTTATTCAAACTCACCTGTGGCAAGTAACAGGTGTGGGAAAAATGAAAATCACACCAGAAACTAGATAAAAAGGGGAGAAGTTGACTCAATCTTTGCATTTTTTTTGTCTCTGTGTGCCACACTAAACATTGAGAAAAGAAAGAGGAGAAAAAAAACTGTCTGAGGACTTTAGAACCAAAATTGTTGAACAATATCAACAATCTCAAAGTTACAAGTCCATCTCCAGAGACTTTGATGTTACTTTGTCCACAGTGCACTACATAATCAAGAAGTTTACAACCCATAGCACTGTAGATAAAATCCCTGGATGTGGGTAGCAGAGAAAAATCGATGAAAGATTGTAACCCAGTATAGTCCGGCTGATGCATAGGCAGCCCCAATCAAGTTCCAAAGAAATTCAAGATGTCCTGCAGTCTCAGGGTACATTAGTGTCAGCACAAACTATCAATCGACATTTGAATGAAGTGAAACCCTATGGCAGGAGGAACAGGAGGACCCTACTGCTGACATAGAGACATAAAAAATCTAGACTGCAGTTTGCCAAAATGTTCTTGGAGTATGACAAAATCCTTCTGAGTAAGTGTGTTGTAAACAGGTAACAGAAAGATAGAATTTTTGGTAAAGCACATAATTCTACTGTTTACTGAAAATGGAATGAGGCCTACAAAGAAAAGAACACAGTACCTACAGTCAAGTATGGTGGAGGTTTAAAGATGTTTTAGCATTGTTTCTCTTCCTCTGGCACTGCGTGCCCTGACAGTTTGCAAGGCATCATGAAATCTGAAGATTAGCAAAGTATTTTGGGTTGCAATGTAGGGCCCAGTGTCAGAAAGTTGGCTTTGTGTCATAGGTCCTCCAGCAGGCAATGACCCCAAACATACTTCAAGAACCACCCAAAAATGCATGGAAAGAGAGCGCTGGACAGTTCTTTGGAAGTGGCCAGCAATGATTCTGAATCTAAATACCATTGTACACCTGTGGAGAGAATTTAAAACTGCTGTTGGGAGAAGGCACCCTTCAAATATGAGAGGCCTGGAGCAGTTTACAAAAGAAGAGTGGTCCAAAATTCCAGTTGAGAGGTGTAAGAAGCTTGTTGATGGTTATAAGAAGCGACTGATTGCAGTTATTCCAAAGGGTGTGCAACAAAGTACTAAGTTGAGGGTGCCAACAATTTTATCCTACCCAATTTGGGGTTTCATATGAAATTATGTCTAATTTGCCATTTTTCCCTGTTAGTTTTGTGTTGCTCTAATGCATACAAAGGAAATAAACATATGTATAACAAAGCTCTAAGCGAGGGCCGCATAGGAGAGTGAGGGCTGTCATTAAAGGCCCCTTCACATTTAGCGACGCTGCAGCGATACCGACAACGATCCGGATCGCTGCAGCGTCGCTGTTTGGTCGCTGGAGAGCTGTCACACAGACCGCTCTCCAGCGACCAACGATGCCGGTAACCAGGGTAAACATCGGGTAACTAAGTGCAGGGCCGCGCTTAGTAACCCGATGTTTACCCTGGTTACCATGCTAAAAGTAAAAAAAAACAAACACTACATACTTACCTACCGCTGTCTGTCCTCCAGCGCTGCGCTCTGCTTCTCTGCTCTCCTCTTGTACTGTCTGGGAGCCGGAAAGCAGAGCGGTGACGTCACCGCTCTGCTTTCCGGCTCACAGACAGTACAGGAGGAGAGCAGAGCACAGCGCTGGAGGACAGACAGCGGTAGGTAAGTATCTAGTGTTTGTTTTTTTTTACTTTTAGCATGGTAACCAGGGTAAACATCGGGTTACTAAGCGCGGCCCTGCGCTTAGTTACCCGATGTTTACCCTGGTTACCAGTGAAGACATCGCTGGATCGGTGTCACACACGCCGATCCAGCGATGTCTCCAGGGAGTCCAGCGACGAAATAAAGTTCTGGACTTTCTTCAGCGACCAACGATCTCCCAGCAGGGGCCTGATCGTTGGTCGCTGTCACACATAACGATTTTATTAACGATATCGTTGCTACGTCACAAATAGCAACGATATCGTTAACAATATCGTTATGTGTGAAGGTACCTTAAGTCCGTGGCTGCAGATATGTCTGTAGTTGAATGCAATTTCATAGTTGTGATAACTGTGTAACTGGTATTGTTGGGGAATTAGCTTTGTTTGTTTGTTTGTCTGGGGGAGGGTTAATGCTTGTTTAAAGGTAAAAAAAAAAAGAGGAAGGCTGTGATTGGTGCATGTGATCGGGCATCTGTGAGGTGTTTGTTCCAAAACTTTCCAGCAGAAACATCTGTGCGGTCATTAAGTCCGTGGCTGCAGATAAGTCCATAGTTAAACGCAATTTCATAGTTTAACACAAGAGCATAGTGTATACAAGAGTATACTTATTTCCATTGAATATGTGCTCCATGGACAATGCCACCAAGTGTGTATCTTGTGAGATGTATGCATGCCTTGAACAGCCGTTTGAGGGTGAATATATCTGTACTCAATGCAAGCGAGTTACGTGTTTGGAAGCCCAGGTAATGAATCTAAATGTGCAGTTTGCAACACTCAGGAGCATTGCAAACCTGGAGGAGTTCAGAACTCACTGAGCTTGCGCTGGCTGGTGCCAGTGATATGGAGGAGGGTGGACGTGGGGAAGATCAGGACAGAGAAGTACGCAGCTGGGTAAATGTTACAAGAAGGGGTAGGGTGAAAAGTGCCAGGGAGCCCAGTCCTGATCTGGCACAACCTAGTAAATATGCCTGTTTGGCTGATAAAAGGAATGCAAACCAAGGACTGGAATCACTACAGCAGGATGTTGCTCTTAGCAACCAGGAAAACGACTGCTGTAGGAAGAAGAGAAATAGGAGTGCAGCAAAGGCCAGACAGATGTTGGGGGAAGGGGACTCTACAGTATAATTAGGCAGACAGACAGGGTCATCTGCCACTGAGACCGTGAATGCCGAACAGCATGTTGTCTGCCAAGTGTGTTGTGAATTCTGCTCTTGGGCTCCCTCCGGTGGTTGTTGATGGTAATGCAGTTATTCCTGAGCAGCAGTCTTGGACAGGTGTTTCTGCTAATTGCATTTCGGACTGGGGTATTTAGCTTTGCAGGACTCATTAGTCCTTGCCAGTAGTCAATGTTCCTTTGGAAGTGTTGGTCCTCTGCCTGGCCCTCCTGCTTGCTGCCATTTCAGCAAAGATAAGTGTTTGCTTTTTTACACACTGCTGTGTGTTTATTTTCTGTGCCGATCTTGTTTCTATTTTGTTCCTGCTAGACTGTGCCTGATGTTTTTCTCAGTCTAGTTGGATTCGCTGGAGTCGCAGATATACTCTCCACATCTTTAGTTAGGTGGTGGAGTTTTTGTATTTTTCTGCTGTGGATATTTTGTAGTGTTTTATGCTGACCGCATATTATCCTGTACTATCCTTTCCTATCTAGGTAGAAGTGGCCTCCTTTGCTTATCCCTGTTTTCTGTCTGTGTGTGTCTTTTCCTCTCCTACTCACAGTCATTATTTTTGGGGGGCTACCTATCCTTTGGGGGTCTACTCTGAGGCAAGAGAGTTTTCCTATTTCTATCTTTAGGGATATTTAGTCCTTAGGCTGTGTCGAGGTGTCTAGGTCTGGTTAGGCACACCCCACGGCTACTTCTAGTTGCGGTGATAGGATCAGGGTTTGCGGTCAGTATAGTTACCACTGCTCCAGCGAAGGTCATTTCATGCTGCTCCAAGGCCACCTGATCATAACAGTACTACTGGCCAACAATGAGTTAATTGCATCTTAGAAGAAGGGAGGAAAGATCTTGAGCCATTTTTTTTTCTCCAGCCTGTTTTGTCTTCTCCTCCCTCTTTACCTCTGGGTGGCTGAAGAGCCTTGTGCTAGCATGAATGTTCAGGAATTAGTTTCTCGTATAGACCAGCTTGCTGCTAGAGTACAGGGTATTTCTGATTACATTGTTCAGACTCCTGATTTAGAAGCGAAGATACCTACTCCTGATTTGTTTTTTGGTGACAGGTCCAAATTTTTGAGTTTTAAAAACAATTGTAAACTGTTTTTTGCATTGAAACCTCGATCCTCCGGTGATTCCATTCAACAAGTTAAAATCATCATTTCCCTGCTGCGTGGTGATCCACAGGATTGGGCATTTTCCCTGGAATCTGGGGATCCTGCTTTGCTTAATGTAGACTCCTTCTTTCAGGCGTTAGGATTACTGTATGATGTACCTAATTCGGTGGATCAAGCTGAGAAGACCTTGTTGGCCCTGTCTCAGGGTCAAGAGGCGGCAGAATTGTATTGTCAGAAATTCAGAAAATGGTCTGTATTGACTAAATGGAATAATGATGCTTTGGCGGCAATTTTCAGAAAGGGTCTTTCTGAATCCGTTAAAGATGTTATGGTGGGGTTTCCCACACCCTCCAATCTGAGTGATTCTATGTCTCTGGCCTTTCAGATTGATCGGCGCTTGCGGAAGCGCAGAACTGTGCGCGCAATGGCGTTATCCTCAGAGCAAATTCCTGAGCCAATGCAGTGTGATAGGATTCTGTCTAGAACGGAACGACAAGGTTTCAGACGTCAGAATAGGTTGTGTTATTATTGTGGCGACGCTTCCCATGTCATTTCTGTCTGCCCTAAGCGGACCAAGAGGATCGCCAGTTCATTTACCATCAGTACTGTACAACCTAAATTTCTGTTATCTGTGTCCTTGATCTGTTCATTGTCATCATTTTCTGTCATGGCGTTTGTGCATTCAGGTGCCGCCTTGAACTTAATGAACTTTGAGTTTGCCAGGCGTTGTGGTTTTTCCTTGCAACCTTTGCAGAACCCTATTCCTTTAAGGGGCATTGATGCTACACCCTTGGCTAAAAATATGCCCCAGTTTTGGACACAGGTGACCATGCGCATGGCGCCAGCCCATCAGGAAGAGTGTTGCTGGGTTTTCCATGGTTGCAAGTACATAATCCTGTTTTGGATTGGAAATCCATGTCTGTGACTAGTTGGGGTTGTCAGGGGGTTCATAATGATGTTCCTCTGATGTCTATCGCCCCTTCTCCCTCTTCTGAAATTCCGGAGTTTTTGTCTGATTTTCAGGATGTATTCGATGAGCACAAGTCCAGTTTCCTTCCACCACACAGGGACTGCGATTGTGCTATTGACTTGATTACTGGCTGTAAGTTTCCTAAGGGCCGACTTTTCAACCTGTCTGTACCTGAACATACCGCCATGCGGAGCTATATTAAGGAGTCTTTGGAGAAAGGGCATATTCGGCCATCTTCTTCACCGTTGGGAGCGTGGTTCTTTTTTGTTGCTAAAAAAGATGGTTCCTTAAGACCCTGTATTGATTATTGCCTCTTGAATAAGATCACGGTCAAGTTTCAATATCCTTTACCTTTGCTTTCCGATTTGTTTGCTAGGATTAAGGGAGCTAGTTGGTTTACTAAGATTGACCTTCGGGGGGCTTATAATCTTGTTCGTATTAAGCAGGGTGATGAATGGAAAACTGCGTTTAACACGCCCGAGTGCCATTTTGAATACCTTGTGATGTCATTCGGACTCTCTAATGCTCCATCTGTTTTTCAGTCCTTCATGCATGATATCTTCCGGGATTATCTTGATAAATTCCTGATTGTATATTTGGACGATATTTTGATTTTTTCCAATGATTGAGAGTCTCATGTGCAGCAGGTCAGGATGGTATTTCAGATCCTTCGTGACAATGCCTTGTTTGTGAAAGTGTCTAAGTGCCTTTTTGGGGTGCAGAAGGTTACCTTTTTGGGCTTTATTTTTTCTCCCTCGTCTATAGAGATGGATCCGGTTAAGGTTCAGGCCATTCATGACTGGATTCAGCCCACATCCGTGAAGAGCCTTCAGAAATTTTTGGGTTTTGCTAATTTTTATCGCCGTTTCATTGCTAATTTTTCCAGCGTGGTTAAACCCTTGACTGACTGACGAAGAAGGGCGCTGATGTGGCGAATTGGTCCCCTGCGGCTGTCTCTGCCTTTCAGGAACTTAAGCATCGTTTTACTTCTGCTCCTGTGTTGCGTCAACCAGATGTTTCTCTTCCATTTCAGGTTGAGGTTGACGCTTCTGAGATTGGGGCAGGGGCTGTTTTGTCTCAGAGGGATCCTGTTGGTTCCTTAATGAAACCGTGTGCCTTCTTTTCCCGTAAGTTTTCGCCTGCTGAACGCAATTATGATGTCGGCAATCGGGAGTTGTTGGCTATGAAGTGGGCGTTTGAGGAGTGGCGACATTTGCTTGAGGGAGCTAAGCACCGTATTGTGGTCTTGACCGATCATAAGAATCTGATTTACCTCGAGTCTGCCAAACGGTTGAATCCTAGACAGGCTTCGATGGTCCTTGTTTTTTTCTCGTTTTGATTTCGTGGTCTCATACCTTCCGGGTTCTAAGAATATTAAGGCTGATGCCCTCTCGAGGAGTTTTTTGCCTGATTCTCCTGAGGTCTTGGAACCAGTCGGTATTTTGAAGGAAGGGGTGGTCCTTTCTGCCGTTTCTCCTGATTTACGACGGGTTCTTCAGAAATTTCAGGCTGACAAACCTGATCATTGTCCTGTGGGGAAGCTGTTTGTTCCTGACAGATGGACTAGTAGAGTGATTTCTGAGGTTCACTGTTCTGTGTTGGCTGGTCATTCTGGCATTTTTGGTACCAGAGACTTGGTTGGTAGGTCATTTTGGTGGCCTTCTTTATCGTGTGATGTGCGGTCTTTTGTGCAGTCCTGTGGGACTTGTGCGCGGGCTAAGCCTTGTTGCTCCCGTGCTAGTGGGTTGCTTTTGCCATTGCCGGTCCCTGAGAGACCCTGGACGCATATTTCTATGGATTTTATTTCCGATCTTCCTGTTTCCCAGAGGATGTCGGTTATCTGGGTTGTTTGTGACCGATTCTCTAAGATGGTTCATTTGGTGCCTTTGCCTAAATTGCCTTCTTCTTCTGATTTTGGTTCCGTTGTTTTTTCAGCATGTGGTCCGTTTGCATGGTATTCCTGAAAATATTGTGTCCGACAGAGGTTCCCAGTTTGTTTCCAGGTTTTGGCGGGCCTTTTGTGCTAGGCTGGGCATTGATTTGTCTTTTTCTTCTGCATTTCATCCTCAGACAAATGGCCAGACCGAGCGTACTAATCAGACTTTGGAGACTTATTTGAGATGCTTTGTGTCTGCTGATCAGGATGATTGGGTGGCTTTTTTTGCCATTGGCCGAGTTTGCCCTTAATAATCGGGCTAGTTCGGCTACTTTGGTTTCGCCTTTTTTTTGTAATTTTGGTTTTCATCCTCGTTTTTCTTCTGGGCAGGTTGAGTCTTCTGACTTTCCTGGTGTGGATTCTGTGGTTGACAGGTTGCAGCAGATTTGGGCTCAGGTGGTGGACAATTTGGTGTTGTCTCAGGAGGAGGCTCAACGTTTTGCTAACCGACGTCGCTGTGTTGGTTCCCGCCTTCGGGTTGGGGATCTGGTTTGGTTATCTTCCCGTCATGTTCCTATGAAGGTTTCTTCTCCTAAGTTTAAGCCTCGGTTTATTGGTCCTTATAGGATTTCTGAGATTATTAATCCGGTGTCTTTTCGTCTGGCGCTTCCGGCCTCTTTTGCTATCCATAATGTCTTCCATAGATCTTTGTTGCGGAAATATGTGGAGCCCGTTGTTCCCTCTGTTGATCCTCCGGCCCCTGTGTTGGTCGATGGGGAGTTGGAATATGTGGTTGAGAAGATTTTGGATTCTCGTTTTTCGAGGCGGAAACTTCAGTACCTTGTCAAATGGAAGGGTTATGGCCAGGAGGATAATTCTTGGGTTTCGGCCTCTGATGTCCATGCCGCTGATTTGGTTCGTGCCTTTCATCTTGCTCGTCCTGACCGGCCTGGGGGCTCTGGTGAGGGTTCGGTGACCCCTCCTCAAGGGGGGGTACTGTTGTGAATTCTGCTCTTGGGCTCCCTCCGGTGGTTGTTGATGGTAATGCAGGAGAAGGGGACTCTACAGTATAATTAGGCAGACAGACAGGGTCATCTACCACTGAGACCGTGAATGCCGAACAGCATGTTGTCTGCCAAGTGTGTTGTGAATTCTGCTCTTGGGCTCCCTCCGGTGGTTGTTGATGGAAATGCAGTTATTCCTGAGCAGCAGTCTTGGACAGGTGTTTCTGTTAATTGCAATTCGGACTGGGGTATTTAGCTTTGCAGGACTCATTAGTCCTTGCCAGTAGTCAATGTTCCTTTGGAAGTGTTGGTCCTCTGACTGGCCCTCCTGCTTGCTGCCATTTCAGCAAAGATAAGTGTTTGCTTTTTTACACACTGCTGTGTGTTTATTTTCTGTGCCGATCTTGTTTCTATTTTGTTCCTGCTAGACTGTGCCTGATGTTTTTCTCAGTCTAGTTGGATTCGCTGGAGTCGCAGATATACTCTCCACATCTTTAGTTAGGTGGTGGAGTTTTTGTATTTTTCTGCTGTGGATATTTTGTAGTGTTTTATGCTGACCGCATATTATCCTGTACTATCCTATCCTATCTAGGTAGAAGTGGCCTCCTTTGCTTATCCCTGTTTTCTGTCTGCATGTGTCTTTTCCTCTCCTACTCACAGTCATTATTTGTGGGGAGCTACCTGTTATGGCTGGCAATCAGGCAACACAGTGTGCAGTAATCAGTGCACATACAGAGATCTGGCAATAACCAAAAACAATAGGACGAGCTCTGAGACGTGGAATCTCTGTAGACTGCAGTACCTGATCTATCCTCACACAACTATAAGCAGCAGTGGATTGCGCCTAACAACTACCTATGCAACTCGGCACTGCCTGAGGAGCTGACTAGCCTGAAGATAGAAATACAAGCCTGACTTACCTCAGAGAAATACCCCAAAGGAATAGGCAGCCCCCCACATATAATGACTGTTAGCAAGATGAAAAGACAAACGTAGAAATGAAATAGATTCAGCAAAGTGAGGCCCGATATTCTAGACAGAGCGAGGATAGCAAAGAGAACTATGCAGTCTACAAAAAACCCTAAAACGAAAACCACGCAAAGGGGCAAAAAGACCCACCGTGCCGAACTAACAGCACGGCGGTGCACCCCTCTGCTTCTCAGAGCTTCCAGCAAAAGACAATAGCAAGCTGGACAGAAAAAAACAGAAAACAAACTAGAAGCACTTATCTAGCAGAGCAGCAGGCCCAAGGAAAGATGCAGTAGCTCAGATCCAACACTGGAACATTGACAAGGAGCAAGGAAGACAGACTCAGGTGGAGCTAAATAGCAAGGCAGCCAACGAGCTCACCAAAACACCTGAAGTGAACTCAGCCACAGAATTCACAACAGTACCCCCCCTTGAGGAGGGGTCACCGAACCCTCACCAGAACCCCCAGGCCGACCAGGATGAGCCACATGAAAGGCACGAACAAGATCTGGGGCATGGACATCAGAGGCAAAAACCCAGGAATTATCTTCCTGAGCATAACCCTTCCATTTGACCAGATACTGGACTTTCCGTCTAGAGACACGAGAATCCAAAATCTTCTCCACAATATACTCCAATTCCCCCTCCACCAAAACAGGGGCAGGAGGCTCCACAGATGGAACCATAGGTGCCACGTATCTCCTCAACAACGACCTATGGAATACATTATGTATGGAAAAGGAGTCTGGGAGGGTCAGACGAAAAGACACCGGATTGAGAATCTCAGAAATCCTATACGGACCAATAAAACGAGGTTTAAATTTAGGAGAGGAAACCTTCATAGGAATATGACGAGAAGATAACCAAACCAAATCCCCAACACGAAGTCGGGGTCCCACACGGCGTCTGCGATTAGCGAAAAGCTGAGCCTTCTCCTGGGACAAGGTCAAATTGTCCACTACCTGAGTCCAGATCTGCTGCAACCTGTCCACCACAGAATCCACACCAGGACAGTCCGAAGACTCAACCTGTCCTGAAGAGAAACGAGGATGGAACCCAGAATTGCAGAAAAATGGAGAGACCAAGGTAGCCGAGCTGGCCCGATTATTAAGGGCGAACTCAGCCAACGGCAAAAATGACACCCAATCATCCTGGTCAGCGGAAACAAAACATCTCAGATATGTTTCCAAGGTCTGATTGGTTCGTTCGGTCTGGCCATTAGTCTGAGGATGGAAGGCCGAGGAGAAAGATAGGTCAATGCCCATCCTACCACAAAAGGCTCGCCAGAACCTCGAGACAAACTGGGAACCTCTGTCAGAAACAATATTCTCAGGAATGCCATGTAAACGAACCACATGCTGGAAGAACAAAGGCACCAAATCAGAGGAGGAAGGCAATTTAACCAAGGGCACCAGATGGACCATTTTAGAAAAGCGATCACAGACCACCCAAATGACCGACATTTTTTGAGAAACGGGAAGGTCAGAAATGAAATCCATCGAAATATGTGTCCAAGGCCTCTTCGGGACCGGCAAGGGCAAAAGCAACCCACTGGCACGTGAACAGCAGGGCTTAGCCCTAGCACAAATTCCACAGGACTGCACAAAAGCACGCACATCCCGTGACAGAGATGGCCACCAGAAGGATCTAGCAACCAACTCCCTGGTACCAAAGATTCCCGGATGACCGGCCAGCACCGAACAATGAAGTTCAGAGATAACTTTACTAGTCCACCTATCAGGGACGAACAGTTTCTCGGCCGGACAACGATCAGGTTTATTAGCCTGAAATTTCTGCAACACTCTCCGCAAATCAGGGGAGATGGCAGACACAATGACTCCTTCCTTGAGGATACTCGCCGGCTCAGATAACCCCGGAGAGTCGGGCACAAAACTCCTAGACAGAGCATCCGCCTTCACATTTTTAGAGCCCGGAAGGTATGAAATCACAAAATCAAAACGAGCAAAAAATAACGACCAACGGGCCTGTCTAGGATTCAAGCGCTTGGCAGACTCGAGATAAGTCAAGTTCTTATGATCAGTCAATACCACCACGCGATGCTTAGCACCCTCAAGCCAATGACGCCACTCCTCGAATGCCCACTTCATGGCCAGCAACTCTCGGTTGCCCACATCATAATTACGCTCAGCAGCAGAAAATTTCCTGGAAAAGAAAGCACATGGTTTGAACACTGAGCAACCAGAACCTCTCTGTGACAAAACCGCCCCTGCACCAATCTCAGAAGCATCAACCTCGACCTGGAACGGAAGAGAAACATCAGGTTGACACAACACAGGGGCACAGCAAAAACGACGCTTCAACTCCTGAAAAGCTTCCACGGCAGCAGAAGACCAATTAACCAAATCAGCACCCTTCTTGGTCAAATCGGTCAATGGTCTGGCAATGCTAGAAAAATTACAGATGAAGCGACGATAAAAATTAGCAAAGCCCAGGAGTTTCTGCAGACTTTTTAGAGATGTCGGCTGAGTCCAATCCTGGATGGCCTGAACCTTAACCGGATCCATCTCGATAGTAGAAGGGGAAAAGATGAACCCCAAAAATGAAACTTTCTGCACACCGAAGAGACACTTTGATCCCTTCACGAACAAGGAATTAGCACGCAGTACCTGGAAAACCATTCTGACTTGCTTCACATGAGACTCCCAATCATCTGAGAAGATCAAAATGTCATCCAAGTACACAATCAAGAATTTATCCAGATACTCACGGAAAATGTCATGCATAAAAGACTGAAAAACAGATGGAGCATTGGCAAGTCCGAACGGCATCACCAGATACTCAAAATGACCCTCGGGCGTATTAAATGCCGTTTTCCATTCATCTCCCTGCCTGATTCTCACCAGATTATACGCACCACGAAGATCAATCTTAGTAAACCAACTAGCCCCCTTAATCCGAGCAAACAAGTCAGAAATCAATGGCAAGGGATACTGAAACTTAACAGTGATCTCATTAAGAAGGCGGTAATCAATACACGGTCTTAGCGAACCATCCTTCTTGGCTACAAAAAAGAACCCTGCTCCCAATGGTGACGACGATGGGCGAATATGTCCCTTCTCCAGGGACTCCTTCACATAACTGCGCATAGCGGTGTGTTCAGGTACGGACAAATTAAATAAACGACCCTTAGGGAATTTACTACCAGGAATCAAATCGATAGCACAATCACAATTCCTATGCGGAGGTAGGGCATCAGACTTGGACTCTTCAAATACATCCTGAAAGTCCGACAAGAACTCTGGGATGTCAGAAGGAATGGATGACGAAATAGACAAAAATGGAACATCACCATGTACTCCCTGACAACCCCAGCTGGTTACCGACATAGAGTTCCAATCCAATACTGGATTATGGGTTTGTAGCCATGGCAACCCCAACACGACCACATCATGCAAATTATGCAGTACCAGAAAGCGAATAACTTCCTGATGTGCAGGAGCCATGCACATGGTCAGCTGGGCCCAGTACTGAGGCTTATTCTTGGCCAAAGGTGTAGCATCAATTCCTCTCAACGGAATAGGACACCGCAAAGGCTCCAAGAAAAATCCACAACGTTTAGCATAATCCAAATCCATCAGATTCAGGGCAGCGCCTGAATCCACAAACGCCACGACAGAATACGATGACAAAGAGCACATTAAGGTAATGGACAAAAGGAATTTGGACTGTACAGTACCAATGACGGCAGAGCTATCGAACCGCCTAGTGCGTTTAGGACAATTAGAAATAGCATGAGTAGAATCACCACAATAGAAACACAGTCTGTTCAGACGTCTGTGTTCTTGCCGTTCTACTTTAGTCATAGTCCTGTCGCACTGCATAGGCTCAGGTTTACTCTCAGGCAGTACCGCCAGATGGTGCACAGATTTACGCTCGCGCAAGCGACGACCGATCTGAATGGCCAAGGACATAGACTCATTCAAACCAGCAGGCATAGGAAATCCCACCATTACATCCTTAAGAGCTTCAGAGAGACCCTTTCTGAACAAAGCCGCTAGTGCAGATTCATTCCACAGAGTGAGTACTGACCATTTCCTAAATTTCTGGCAATATACTTCTACATCATCCTGACCCTGGCATAAAGCCAGCAGATTTTTCTCAGCCTGATCCACTGAATTAGGCTCATCGTAAAGCAATCCGAGCGCCAGGAAAAATGCATCAACATTACTCAATGCAGAATCTCCTGGTGCAAGAGAAAACGCCCAGTCCTGTGGGTCGCCGCGCAAAAAAGAAATAATAATCAGAACCTGTTGAATAGGATTACCAGAAGAATGAGGTTTCAAGGCCAAAAATAGCTTACAATTATTTCTGAAGCTCAGGAACTTAGTTCTGTCACCAAAAAACAAATCAGGACTCGGAATTCTTGGTTCTAGCATCGATTTATGATCAATAGTATCTTGAATCTTTTGTACATTTACAACGAGATTATCCATTGAGGAGCACAGAGCCTGAATATCCATGTCCACAGCTGTGTCCTGAAGCACTCTAATGTCTAGGGGAAAAAAAAGACTGAAGACAGAGCTAAGAAAAAAAAATGATGTCAGGATTTCTTTTTTCCCTCTATTGGGAATCATTGGTAGGCTCCTTGTACTGTTATGGCTGGCAATCAGGCAACACAGTGTGCAGTAATCAGCGCACATACAGAGATCTGGCAATAACCAAAAACAATAGGACGAGCTCTGAGACGTGGAATCTCTGTAGACTGCAGTACCTGATCTATCCTCACACAACTATAAGCAGCAGTGGATTGCGCCTAACAACTACCTATGCAACTCGGCACTGCCTGAGGAGCTGACTAGCCTGAAGATAGAAATACAAGCCTGACTTACCTCAGAGAAATACCCCAAAGGAATAGGCAGCCCCCCACATATAATGACTGTTAGCAAGATGAAAAGACAAACGTAGAAATGAAATAGATTCAGCAAAGTGAGGCCCGATATTCTAGACAGAGCGAGGATAGCAAAGAGAACTATGCAGTCTACAAAAAACCCTAAAACGAAAACCACGCAAAGGGGCAAAAAGACCCACCGTGCCGAACTAACAGCACGGCGGTGCACCCCTCTGCTTCTCAGAGCTTCCAGCAAAAGACAATAGCAAGCTGGACAGAAAAAAACAGAAAACAAACTAGAAGCACTTATCTAGCAGAGCAGCAGGCCCAAGGAAAGATGCAGTAGCTCAGATCCAACACTGGAACATTGACAAGGAGCAAGGAAGACAGACTCAGGTGGAGCTAAATAGCAAGGCAGCCAACGAGCTCACCAAAACACCTGAAGTGAACTCAGCCACAGAATTCACAACAGCTACCTATCCTTTGGGGGTCTACTCTGAGGCAAGAGAGTTTTCCTATTTCTATCTTTAGGGATATTTAGTCCTTAGGCTGTGTCGAGGTGTCTAGGTCTGGTTAGGCACACCCCATGGCTACTTCTAGTTGCGGTGATAGGATCAGGGTTTGCGGTCAGTATACAGGTCCTTCTCAAAAAATTAGCATATAGTGTTAAATTTCATTATTTACCATAATGTAATGATTACAATTAAACTTTCATATATTATAGATTCATTATCCACCAACTGAAATTTGTCAGGTCTTTTATTGTTTTAATACTGATGATTTTGGCATACAACTCCTGATAACCCAAAAAACCTGTCTCAATAAATTAGCATATTTCACCCATCCAATCAAATAAAAGTGTTTTTAATAACAAACAAAAAAAACATCAAATAATAATGTTCAGTTATGCACTCAATACTTGGTCGGGAATCCTTTGGCAGAAATGACTGCTTCAATGCGGCGTGGCATGGAGGCAATCAGCCTGTGACACTGCTGAGATGTTATGGAGGCCCAGGATGCTTCAATAGCGGCCTTAAGCTCATCCAGAGTGTTGGGTCTTGCGTCTCTCAACTTTCTCTTCACAATATCCCACAGATTCTCTTTGGGGTTCAGGTCAGGAGAGTTGGCAGGCCAATTGAGCACAGTAATACCATGGTCAGTAAACCATTTACCAGTGGTTTTGGCACTGTGAGCAGGTGCCAGGTCGTGCTGAAAAATGAAATCTTCATCTCCATAAAGCATTTCAGCCGATGGAAGCATGAAGTGCTCCAAAATCTCCTGATAGCTAGCTGCATTGACCCTGCCCTTGATGAAACACAGTGGACCAACACCAGCAGCTGACATGGCACCCCACACCATCACTGACTGTGGGTACTTGACACTGGACTTCAGGCATTTTGGCATTTCCTTCTCCCCAGTCTTCCTCCAGACTCTGGCACCTTGATTTCCGAATGACATGCAAAATTTGCTTTCATCAGAAAAAAGTACTTGGGACCACTTAGCAACAGTCCAGTGCTGCTTCTCTGTAGCCCAGGTCAGGCGCCTCTGCCGCTGTTTATGGTTCAAAAGTGGCTTTACCTGGGGAATGCGGCACCTGTAGCCCATTTCCTGCACACGCCTGTGCACGGTGGCCCTGGATGTTTCCACACCAGACTCAGTCCACTGCTTCCTCAGGTTCCCCAAGGTCTGGAATCGGTCCTTCTCCACAATCTTCCTCAGGGTCCGGTCTCCTCTTCTCGTTGTACAGCGTTTTCTGCCACATTGTTTCCTTCCAACAGACTTACCATTGAGGTGCCTTGATACAGCAATCTGGGAACAGCCTATTTGTTGAGAAATTTCTTTCTGGGTCTTACCCTCTTGCTTGAGGGTGTCAATGATGGCCTTCTTGACATCTGTCAGGTCGCTAGTCTTAAGGTACCGTCACACTAGACGATATCGCTAGCGATCCGTGACGTTGCAGCGTCCTCGCTAGCGATATCGTCCAGTGTGACAGGCAGCAGCGATCAGGCCCCTGCTGTGATGTCGCTGGTCAGGGAAGAAAGTCCAGAACTTTATTTGGTCGCTGGACTCCCCGCAGACATCGCTGAATCGGCGTGTGTGACACCGATTCAGCGATGTCTTCACTGGTAACCAGGGTAAACATCGGGTAACTAAGCGCAGGGCCGCGCTTAGTAACCCGATGTTTACCCTGGTTACCATCCTAAAAGTAAAAAAAAAAAAACACTACATACTTACCTACCGCTGTCTGTCCTCCAGCGCTGTGCTCTGCACTCCTCCTGTACTGGCTGTGAGCGTCGGTCAGCCGGAAAGCAGAGCGGTGACGTCACCGCTCTGCTTTCCGGCCGCTGTGCTCACACAGACAGTACAGGAGGAGTGCAGAGCACAGCGCTGGAGGACAGACAGCGGTAGGTAAGTATGTAGTGTTTGTTTTTTTTACTTTTAGGATGGTAACCAGGGTAAACATCGGGTTACTAAGCGCGGCCCTGCGCTTAGTTACCCGATGTTTACCCTGGTTACCGGCATCGTTGGTCGCTGGAGAGCGGTCTGTGTGACAGCTCTCCAGCGACCAAACAGCGACGCTGCAGCGATCCGGATCGTTGTCGGTATCGCTGCAGCGTCGCTAAGTGTGACGGTACCTTTACCCATGATGGGGGTTTTGAGTAATGAACCAGGCAGGGAGTTTATAAAAGCCTCAGGTATCTTTTGCATGTGTTTAGAGTTAATTAGTTGATTCAGAAGATTAGGGTAATAGGTCGTTTAGAGAACCTTTTCTTGATATGCTAATTTATTGAGACAGGTTTTTTGGGTTATCAGGAGTTGTATGCCAAAATCATCAGTATTAAAGCAATAAAAGACCTGACAAATTTCAGTTGGTGGATAATGAATCTATAATATATGAAAGTTTAATTGTAATCATTACATTATGGTAAATAATGAAATTTAACACTATATGCTAATTTTTTGAGAAGGACCTGTAGTTACCACTGCTCCAGCGAAGGTCATTTCATGCTGCTCAAAGGCCACCTGATCATAACACAAGTGCTCGGGTTCGACATATTGCGGATCGGATAGACAGATTGCTGGTTGGGGCTGGGGAAAACCCAGTGGTCATAGTACATATCGGTAACATTGACAAAGTTAGAGGGAAATGGAAGGTCCTTAAAGGGAACCTGTCAACTGAATTTGGCGGGACCAGTTTTCGGTCATATGGGCGGAGTTTTCGGGTGTTTGATTCACCCTTTCCTTACCCGCTGACTGCATGCTGGTCGCAATATTGGATTGAAATTCATTCTATGTCCTCCGTAGTACACGCTTGCGCAAGGCAAGTGGTGGGATATGGGGTAATAAAGGGTTAATGCCACCTTGCTATTGTAAGGTGACATTAAGCCTGGTTAATAATGGAGAGGTGTTAATAAGACACCTATCCATTATTAATCCAATAGTAGTAAATGGTTAATGAAACACACACACATTAGGAAAAAGGTATTTTATTGAAATAAAGACACGGTGTTGTAATAGTTACTCTTAATCCAAATGACGACCCTCGTTCTGTAAAAGAAAAAAAAGAAAAAAGCAACAATATCCCATACCTTTCCGACGCTCAGTCACGTCCCACGCTGTATATCCATCTGAAGGGGTTCAAAAATTTTACAGCCAGGAGCCTGCTAATGCAGTTGTGCTCCTGACTGTAAAATCTGGGGAATGAATGGAATGCAGGGGAACGTAGCATCATACACTTGCGGTGCTGCGCCCCCTGCTGGTATAAACTCATATGAACTCTAGCGTGGGAATTTTTATGAATATTTTCTCACGCTAAAGTTCATATGAGTTGTAGTGCTAAGATGTTAATGACCATGAGGAATCCATATTGGTTGCCTGTCTTTAACCCCTTTCTGACCTCGGACGGGATAGTACGTCCGAGGTCAGAAGCCCCGCTTTGATTCGGGCTCTGGCGGTGAGCCCGCATCAAAGCCAGGACATATCAGCTGTTTTGAACAGCTGACATGTGCCCGTTATAGGCGCGGGCAGAATCGCGATCTGCCCGTGCCTATTAACTAGTTAAATGCCACTGTCAAACGCTGACAGCGGCATTTAACTACCGCATCCGGCCGGGCGGCTGGAAATGACGGCATCGCCGACCCCCGTCACATGATCGTAGGTCGGCGATGCTTCAGAATGGTAACCATAGAGGTCCTTGAGACCTCTATGGTTACTGGTCGCCGGTGGCTGTGAACGCCACCCTGTGGTCGGCGCTCACAGCACACCTAATTTTCTGCTACATAGCAGCGAACAGCAGATCGCTGCTATGTAGCAGAGGCGATCGTGCTGTGCTTGCTTCTAGCCTCCCATGGAGGCTATTGAAGCATGGCAAAAGTGAAAAAAAAAAAAAAGTTAAAAAAAATGTGAAAAAAATCAAAAAAATATAAAAGTTTAAATCACCCCCCTTTCGCCCCAATCAAAATAAATCAATAAAAAAAAAATCAAATCTACACATATTTGGTATCGCCGCGTTCAGAATCGCCCGATCTATCAATTAAAAAAAGGCAATAACCTGATCGCTAAACGGCGTAGCGAGAAAAAAATTTGAAACGCCAGAATTACGTTTTTTTGGTCGCCGCGACATTGCATTAAAATGCAATAACGGGCGATCAAAAGAACGTATCTGCACCAAAATGCTATCATTAAAAACGTCATCTCGGCACGCAAAAAATAAGCCCTCAACCAACCCCAGATCATGAAAAATGGAGACGCTATGAGTATTGGAAAATGGCGCAATTTTTTTTTTTTAGCAAAGTTTGGAATTTTTTTTCACCACTTAGGTAAAAAATAACCTAGTAATGTTAGGTGTCTATGAACTCGTACTGACCTGGAGAATCATGATGGCAGGTCAGTTTTAGCATTTAATGAACCTAGCAAAAAAGCCAAACAAAAAACAAGTGTGGGACCTCACTTTTTTTGCAATTTCACCACACTTGTTATTTTTTTCCCGTTTTCTAGTACACGACATGCTAAAACCAATGATGTCGTTCAAAAGTACAACTCGTCCCGCAAAAAATAAGCCCTCACATGGCAAAATTGACGGAAAAATAATAAAGTTATGGCTCTGGGAAGGAGGGGAGTGAAAAACGAACACGGAAAAATGAAAAATCCCAAGGTCATGAAGGGGTTAAGGAACCTTTAAGATATTAGACAATAACAGTTCAACTCAAATTAGCCTTTTATCTTCTATAATTTTCCTAACACCTGGAGACTGCATAACTCCATCAATATTTAATGAGAACGTGCATGTTTATATTATTCACCCAATTACCACATAGTTCTTTTATCACTGTTTAGTGAGAACAGTGTATGTTTATAGTTATTGCATAGTTTTGCTATTAATGTTTGGTGAGAAATGTCATGTTCATAGTATGGTAGGACATACGGTATCAGGAGAGTTTTTGGCATGTCATATCCAGTGATGTATATGCAGCGCCCCCCACGTAAGGGCAATGGGGTAATCGGTACCGGGTCCTTCAGTTCCCTCGGCAGGAATGTCACGGAGGCCCGACCCAGACCGTGGCCCTATGAGGGGCGCCCAAAATAAAAAGGGTAGAGTTTGTAGATAATGGTAGTGTTCGTGACGCCACCTGCGGCATTCGGTCAGGGTGACCGACGCTGCTTAGGGTTCCGCTGGGGTGATGGAATGGCAGCTAGATGGTAAACCTTCCCACAGGTGAAGTGTATCCCCAGGGCTTCCCAGAGGTGTAGCTGATGATGGCGGATGGTGCAAGGCGCGGCAAATAACGAGGACACAATGGGTGCAGTCTCTTTACCTTTACTGAAGGCTTCAGCATCCACAGTCTAGGGTGCCGGATGACAGGGTAGGCAGGGTCTGGCCGGTCTGATGGCAATTCCAGAGTCCCCTTATCCAGGTGGAAATCAGTAGCCTTCCCCTTGCACACAGTAACGTAGTAGGTCCTTACTTGCATTAGCTCCCATAAGGTCCTCACTCTTATTACTCTTCTCTCCCTGTCCCCCAGATGGATAGGACAAACCCGTATGACGGTGATGGCCTGAGGCTATTTTATAGGGACCCTAGCGTCGCCCCTCCACCCTGTCTGCTTAGGTTCTTAGGTCGGGCAGCCAACTTGTAATCGACTGTCCTGCCGGTCTCTGAAGTAAAGCGTAGAGTCTATTACTCCCTCGGTGTTCCGGCCACCGGATCTGCGCTCAGTGGGAGGCAGCCTGCTTCTAGCTGGTCTCCCACTGGTCTTTTACTCCTGTTGCTACGACTTCTGTGCTCACTCACTACGGCACACTTCCTTTCTTGTCCTTTCCTTGGAGGCTGCCGCATGGGTTGCAGGCGCAGCTCCGTGTCCTTCTTTCCCTTTTCTTGGGCCGAGCCCAGTCTGCTCCTCTTCTGTCCTCCTCCTGGCTCCGACTCCTTCTGTAACTGTCTGACTTCCTAACCAACCCCCAGTTTTACCCAAGTGTGAGGAGTGGCCTAATAGATAGAACCTTTTGCTCCCCCTGGTGGCCGGCGTGTGAAGTGTGTGTGTGGCTGTGATACCTGGCAGGGTGAACTCCTTTGGTGCCATCAAACGTAACATCGCTCCCCCTGGTGGAAGAACGACATTACTGCAACGACCAGGACTCTGGGGCGCTGCATACTGTATATGTCCTGTGTTGATTGACATCTGAAGAGCTGGCCACTCAGAAGAGAGATACTGTATTTGACAAATAGAATTTGTTAGCGTTTGTGTAACACTTAGTTACGCAAGCATATGTTTTTCCAAACAAAACATAAGCTGGGGAGGACTGCAGCTAAGACAGAAGCCTGTTAACCTGTGGACAGAGAGAGAATGCCCGTAATGCCACAGTATGGATATCCCAGGAATTTCTCTGTCTTCGCTGTTTGCTTCTCACAGCTGATGTTTCCGGACAGATGATGTGTACTATTCCTGGTGAAGTTTTTCCTGTGTAGTGTGTAATGTAAGTATTTTACCGTTGTGATTTATATTATGCAAAAGTCAAAGTACAAATAATACCATACTTTATTAAGATTAAAAAACAGCAAAAGACAACAATGATGGTGATATGTACCAATGATAAGGCACCATAGACCAGAGGCACGCTTGTTACAAATATCCTTACTGCCACATTATATAGACCTCCCGTGGATTAACAACACATTACGCCAAGTGGCATGATAACACTGTATCCCATAGTTTTCTATCACAAATGTGGCATAGTAAAACATACATAGTAAGTCACGCACTACATTACCTCAGGTCTGATGGTGCCAGAGCCCCTACGCGCGTTTCGGCGACGTGTGCCTTCTTCCGGGGGACTCCCGAAACAGCTGTCTGTGGATGGATACCATGCTTGGCATAGGTGGTTTTCCTTTATTGGATGTTTTCCTTTATTGGATGCTGCCCTTCCCTTGGTCTGGCCTGGCTATTCACTGCCTGCGTTGAGAAACACGTGATGGTGTCTCTGCAGCTCCTCTACATGCATTTGCATATTTGGGGGCAGTGTTCTGGATCACTGCATTGAGAAACACGTGATGGTGTCTACGCGGTGTTGGATGTTTTGGTCTCCACGAGGTCAATCATCCGTGCCTTTATAAACTGTAGTGAAACACTTGGGGGTTCAAAGTTCTACTATTTAGGTACATCAGGGGCTCTGCAAATGCAACGTGACGCCTGCAGACCAATCCATCTAAGTCTGCATTCCAAACGGCGCTCCTTCCTTTCTGAGCTCTGCCATGCTCCCAAACGGTGGTTCCCCCACCTATGGAGCATCAGCGTACTCAGGACAAATTGGACAACAACTTTTGGGGTCCAAGTTCTCCTGTTACCCTTGGGAAAATACAAAACTGGGGGCTAAAAAATAATTTTTGTGGAAAAAAAAAGGATTTTTTATTTTTACGGCTCTACATTATAAACTTCTGTGAAGCACTTGGTGCGTCAAAGTGCTCACCACACATCTAGATAAATTCCTTAGGGGGGTCTACTTTCCAAAATGGTGTCACTTGTGGGGGGTTTCAATGTTTAGGCACATCATGGGCTCTCCAAACGCAACATGGCGTCCCATCTCAATTTCAGTAAATTTTGCATTGAAAAGTCAAACAGCGCTCCTTCCCTTCCGATCTCTGCCATGAGACCAAACAGTGGTTTACCCCCACATATGGGGTATCGGCGTACTCAAGACAATATGCACAACAACTTCTGGGGTCCAATTTCTTCTGGTACCCTTGAGAAAAAAAAATTGGGGGCAAAAAGTTCATTTTTGTGAAAAAATCTGAGTTTTTATTTTTATGGTTGTACAATATAAACTTCTGTGAAGCACTTGGTGCGTCAAAGTGCTCACCACACATCTAGATAAATTCCTTAGGGGTCTACTTTCCAAAATGGTGTCACTTGTGGGGGGTTTCAATGTTTAGGCACATCAGGGGCTCTCCAAATGCAACATGGCGTCCCATCTAAATTCCAGTAAATTTTGCATTGAAAAGTCAAACAGCGCTCCTTCCCTTCTGAGCTCTGCCATGCGCCCAAACAGTGGTTTACCCCCACATATGGGGTATCAGCGTACTCAGGACAAATTGTACAAACAACTTTTGGCATCCAATTTCTCCTGTTACCCTTAGTAAAATAAAACAAATTGGAGCTGAAGTTAATTTTTTGTGAAAAAAAGTTAAATGTTCATTTTTTTTTTTAAACATTCCAAAAATTCCTGTGAAACACCTGAAGGGTTAATAAACTTCTTGAATGTGGTTTTGAGCACCTTGAGGAGTGCAGTTTTTAGAATGGTGTCACACTTGGTTATTTGCTATGATATAGACCCCTCAAAGTGACTTCAAATGTGATGTGTTCCCTTAAAAAATGGTGTTGTAATAATGAGAAATTGCTGGTCAACTTTTAACCCTTATAACTCCCTAACAAAAAAAAATTTTGGTTCCAAAATTGGGCTAATGTAAAGTAGACATGTGGAAAATGTTACTTATTAAGTATTTTGTGTGACATATCTCTGTGATTTAATTGCATAAAAATTCAAATTTAGAAAATTGCGAAATTTCCGCCAAATTTCCATTTTTTTCACAAATAAACGCAAGTAATATCAAAGAAATTTTACCACTATCATAAAGTACAATATGTCACGAGAAAACAATGTCAGAATCATCAGGATCCGTTGAGGCATTCCAGAGTCATAAAGGGACAGTGGTCAGAATTGTAAAAATTGGCCCGGTCATTAACGTGCAAACCACCCTTGGGGGTTAAGGGGTTAAAGCCGTATCTGACCCCTTTAAATACTTGGCAAAACAGACCCGCAGAAATATATTGTAGATAATAATATAATAGCTGACAACCAGCATGTATTCATGAAGAATAAGTTCTGTCTAACTAACATGTTTGGTTTCTATGAGTAGGTAAGTGCAAATCTGGATGTAGGTAATGCGGCTGATATAATTTATTTGGATTTTGCAAAGGCATTTGACACAGTTCCACATAATAACCTTATAGTGAAGCTACAGAAGGACTGGGGGAAACTATATTGCAGATGGTAAGGAATTGGCTAAATAACAGGAAACAAAGTTGTCATAAATGGTACATTCTCTAAATAGGATATAGTCAGCAGTGGGTTTCTGCACCGATTTGTGCTAGGACCAATTCTTTTTAACCTCTTTATTAATGGCCTTGTGGATGGGATTGAGAGTAAACTGGTAGACTTTGCTGACATCAAACTTAAAAAAAAGAAAGAAAAGAAACTCTCAGATACAGATATCATAGTACAATAACATCCTAAAAAATCTGGACGCAATATGGGTAATACCCAGTAGAGCTTTCCACTAAGACAGGATACAAAAAATATGGAGCTAAACAACCACCAATTAGATAATAAAAAAGTTTTTAATGACACAATAGTTTAAAAATGTAGAAAAAGATCACATTGATCACAAAACAATTGTCAGAAAACAGAGAAATTCAGATGAGGCTCTTTCGCTTGGGGCCCTCAAAAACCTGGAGCCGACCCTGCCAGTATCTCATTTATATATCCCATAAGCAATCATCTTAATTTGGCGCATGTGTCAGAGCATCCGGAAGCTGTTAACCGCATCAGCCCCAGTGCACTATATGGTGCCGGAAGTGATGCCGCGGCCATAATCCGCATCAGAGACATGCGCACTGATGATATACTTACTGCTCAGTGTACAAAAACGCTATGACAAATCAGGGCAGCAGTGCCAGTTAATTAAACCACTGCCTATGGAACGGCTTCCTATCTGGTAAGATTAAACAGATATAGCTAACACATCGGGATATTTACAACAATTGAAGTGCTAGTGCAGAAAAAATTATAGTAAAAATAAAAAATATAAAATAAGCCAATAATAAATAAAAGCGTAAATACAGATATTTAAAGAAAGATAATTATTAAATATAAGTGACAAAAATATTATTGCACAACACCTATCTGTGAGGATATATCTATATCAAATTGAGGTGAATCAATGAGCAGCTTAGTTTCTCCTCATATTTGCAGTGTTCTGTGTTATCTCTGGATTAATGATCATGCATTTTGCTTTTATACATATTTTAACTGTATTTTTGTCTCTTTTTGTTTAGTGTTGTATTAGATTAAGGAACGTTGCTCAAAATATCTCTTGATGAACTACCGTATACATCCTGGACATTAGTCCTGCCCTCTTTCTGGAATGGAACCCTCTATTGACTGAACACCGGGATATTCTCATTTTAGCATACATTATGGCACCCTCTACTATATGATGTATTATATGCACTGCTCAAAAAATAAAGGGAACACTTAAACAACAGAACATAACTCCAAGTAAATCAAACATTCGTGAAATCAAACTGTCCAGTTAGGAAGCAACAGTGTTTCACAATCAATTTCACATGCTGTTGTGCAAATGGAATAGACAACAGATCAAAATTATTGGCAATTATCAAGACACACTCAATAAAGGAGTGGTTCTGCAGGTGGGGACCACAGACCACATCTCAGTACCAATGCTTTCTGACTGATGTCACTTTTGAATGTTGGTTGTGCTTTCACACTCGTGGTAGCATGAGACGGACTCTACAACCCACACAAGTGGCTCAGGTAGTGCAGCTCATTCAGGATGGCACATCAATGCGAGCTGTGGCAAGAAGGTTTGCTGTGTCTGTCAGCGTAGTGTCCAGAGGCTGGAGGCGCTACCAGGAGACAGGCCAGTACACCAAGAGACATGGAGGAGGCCGTAGTAGTGCAACAACCCAGCAGCAGGACCGCCACCTCAGCCTTTGTGCAAGGAGGAACAGGAGGAGCACTGCCAGAGCCCTGCAAAATGACCTCCAGCAGGCCACAAATGTGCATGTGTCTGCACAAACGGTTAGAAACTGACTCCATGAGGATGGTCTGAGTGCCCGACGTTCACAGATGGGGTTGTGCTCGCAGCACAACACTGTGCAGGACACTTGGCATTTGCCACAGAACACCAGGATTGGCAAATTCGTCACTGGTGCTCTGTGCTCTTCACAGATGAAAGCAGGTTCACACTGAGCACATGTGATAGATGTGACAGAGTCTGGAGATGCCGTGGAGAGTGATCTGCTGCCTGTAACATCCTTCAGCATGACCGGTTATGTAGTGAGTCATTAATGATGTGGAGTGGCATTTCTTTGGAGGGCTGCACAGCTCTCCATGTGCTCGCCAGAGGTAGCCTAACTGCCATTAGTTACCGAGATGAGATCCTCAGACGCCTTGAGAGACAATATGCTGGTGCGGTTGGCCCCGGGTTCCTCCTAATGCAGGACAATGCCAGACCTCATGTGGCTGGAGTGTGTGGCTGCAGTTTTTGCAAGATGAAGGCATTGAAGCTATGGACTGGCCCGCCCGTTCCCCATACATGAATCCGATTGAACACATCTGGGACGTCATGTCTCGTACCATCCACCATGCACCACAGACTGTCCAGGAGTTGGCGGATGCTTTAGTCCAGGTCTGGGAGGAGATCCCTCAGGAGACCATCCACCGCCACTCAGGAGCATGCCCAGGCATTTTATGGAGGTCATACAGGCACGTGGAGGCCACACACACTACTGAGCATCATTTCCTTGTTTTGAGACATTTCCACTGAAGTTGGATCAGCTTGTAATTTGATTTTCCACTTTGATTTGGAGTACCGTTTCAAATCTAGGCCTCTGTGAGATATTAATTTTGATTTACATTGATAATTTTTATGTTTTATTGTTCTCAATGCTTTCCACTATGAAGTGAATAAAGATTTACAACTGGAATATTTTATTCAGTGATATCTAGGATGTGGTATTTTAGTGTTCCCTTTATTTTTTGAACAGTGTATATCTTTATGGTCTTTGATCATATCTTAATGTTGTATTTTGTATACATCTTGATTCAACTCAATTTGATATAGATATATCCTCTCAGATAGGTATTGTGCAATAATATTTTTGTCACTTATATTTAATCATTCTTTCCTCGTATATCTGTATTTATGCTTTAAATTATTACTTATTTTATATTTTTACTATCACTTTTTCTGCACTAGCACTTTAATTGTTGTAAATATCCCGATGTGTTAGCTATATCTGTTTAATCTTACCAGATAGGAAGCGGTTCCATAGGCAGTGTTTTAATTAACTGGTACTGCTGCCCTGATTTGTTATGGCGTCTTTGCACACTGAGCAGTAAGTACGGTATATCATCAGTGCGCATGTCTCTGACGCAGATTAGGCATCACTTCCGGCGCCATATAGTGACGTATGTGGGTCATTGACGTCATCGGGGACTTCCCCATGACCCGCACCGCCATCTTGGCGCTGGGGCTGATGTGATTAGCGGCGTCCGGATGCTCTGACACATGCGCCAAATTAAGATGATTGCTTATGGGATATATAAATGAGATACTGGGGACATTCACAGTACATCGGTCCCCCCGAAGAAGCTATAGCAAAGTAGGGGGCGCGTGTTTGCATCTATGGACATTGACATGGGCAAGAAAAGGAAATACTAATCCCCTAACTACATACAATGATTTAGTAGTCACTGACTTTTAAACTCATTATACCCTATTTCTTGTATGTAGCATTAGGGACCTTGTTACCCCATATTATGCAACATTGCATTGACAATTTACATTATATATATATATATATATATACATACACACACACACACTTTTTAAAGGGGTTTCTTATATCCTTGTGATTACTATGTCATCATGTTCTTGATGTGACACTCTCTGGGTGTACCTGAACCTCATTTGAATTTCTCGGTTTTCTGACAATTGTTTTGTGAGCAATGTGATCTTTTTGTACATTTTTAAACTATTGTGTCATTAAAAAACTTTTTTATGATCTAATTGGTGGTTGTTTAACTCCATATTTTTTGTATTCCGACATCAAACTAAGTAGGATACTAATTCTGACCTTAAAGGGAACCTGTCACCCCGAAAATCGCGGGTGAGGTAAGCCCACCGGCATCAGGGGCTTCCTCTTCTGATCTTCAACAGGGCAGACAAAGTATGCCTGCGCCGGAGCCGGAGCCGTGGCTGAAGATCAGAAGAGGACGTCTTGGAATGAAGATGGGAGGCGCCGCAGCGGACCTGAGACACCCATCTGACCGGACCAGCAGCTGGACCGCCCCTGGGTGAGTATAATCTAACGTCTTTTTCTCCTCTTTCAGGTAACATCGGGGGCTTATCTACAGCATTACAGAATGCTGTAGATAAGCCCCTGATGCCGGTGGGCTTACCTCATCCGCGATTTTCGGGGTGACAGGTTCCCTTTAACATTTCAATATTGCAAAACAATCTAAATAGGATGACCGAATGGGCAAACACTTGGCAAATGAGATTTAATGTAGATAAATGTAAAGTAATGCACCTAGGACGGAGTAATCCTATTGCTGCATATACATTAATTGGGAATATACTCGGGACTACAGAACAGGAGAAGGACTTGGGTATTCTGGTTACAAGTAAGCTGAAATAAACTAAACCACCATTTCTAATATACCCTAGTTACCATTTAGGTTGGTTTCTCTTTTACAAGTAAGCTGAGCAGTAGTGATGAGCGAGTATACTCGTTGCTCGGGTGATCTCCATGTATTTTTTTAGTGCTCGGAGATTTAGTTTTCATCGCCGCAGCTGAATGATTTCCATCTGTTAGCCAGCGTACGTACATGTGGGGGTTGCCTGGTTGCTAGGGAATCCCCACATGTACTCAGGCGGGCTAATAGTTGTAAATCATTCAGCTGCGGCGATGAAAACTAAATCAACGAACACTAACAAATACTCGGAGACCACCCGAGCGTGCTCTGGAAAACCCGAGCAACGAGTATACTTGCTCATCACTACTGAGCAGCAGTACTCAATGTCAAGCAGCAGCCGCAAAAGCACACAAGATTTTAGGATGTATAAAAACAGAGATGAAATCCTGTGATCCAAACGTATTATTACCCCTTGATAAATCGCAGGGAGGCCACATCTAGAATATCCAGTTTTGGGTTCCACATTTAAAAAAAAAGATATTCCGAAGTTAGAATCAGTTTAAAGACAGGTAACTAGATAATTTCAAGGGATGAAAGGCCTCTCATATGAGGAGACGGTGGAAAAGTTGGGCTTGTTTAGCATAGAAAAAAGATGTGTGGCCAGTACAAAACAGTGGCATATGACTTATTCCGCCCAAAGACCGTATTGAGGACTGGTTGGCACTCATTACAGTTGGAAGAAAGGCGATTCCGGTAGCAAAATAGGAAAGGGTTCTTTACGGAAAGAGCAGTAAGACTGTGGAATGTCCGACCACAAGAGTTACCGTATTTTTCGGACTACAAGACGCACTTTTTCTCCCCCCAAAAAAGGGGGGAAAATGGGGAGTGCGTCTAATAGTCGTAATGCAGGCTTTTCCATGGGGGCAGAGGTGCGGCGGCAGAGGTGCGGCGGCAGAGGAAGCGCAGTAAGCGGGGTCCCTTTCTCCGATGAGGTGATGCAGCAGCCCGGTAAGCAGCAGAGCCGGGTGAATCCTGTTGTTATCGGTGGTGGCGGCCATTTTCCTGAGGCCGCGCGTGCGCAGATGGAGCACTCCCGGAGCTTCGGGAAAATGGCCGCCGCGATCTCCATCTGCGCACGCGCGGCCTCCCGTGGCCATTTTCCTGAAGCCCCGGGAAGCAGAGCGCTTCATCTGCACACGCGCGGCCTCAGGAAGATGGCCGCCCCCACCGATAACAACAGAATTCACCCGGCTCTGCTGCTTACCGGGCTGCTGCATCACCTCACCGGAGAAAGGGACCCCGCTTACTGCGCCTCCTCTGCCGCCGCACTTCTGCCACCGCAGGATTCAACCGGCTCTGCTGCTTACCGGGCTGCTGCATCACCATACCGGGGAAAGGGACCCCTCTCACGCCATACCTCTCACTGCGCCTCCTCATCCCAGCACCTCCTCATCCCAGCACCACCTCATCCCAGCACCATGCCTCCTGTGACCCTGCTCTGCCACCGCCAGCCCTCAGGTAAGATACTGTAAATTCGGACAATAAGACGGACCCCCATCTTATAAAAAATCTTTTTTTTCTGCAATTTTCACGCCATATTTGGGGTGCGCCTTATGGTCCGGTGCGTCTTATAGTCCGAAAAATACGGTAGTCATCGCAGACACTATAACAGCTTTTTAAAAAGGGCTGGCCGATTTCTTCAGTCCACATAACATTGCGGGTTATTGTTAAATTACTGGCAAAATGTACATTTGGTGGAGAAAGGTTGAACTTGATGGACCTAGATCTTTTTTCAACCTACATAACTATGTAAAACATGTGCAATTGCAATAATTTTCTGGAGAAATACTTCATTTTCTGAAACAATTTTAAGGGTGTCAACACTTTTGGCCATGACTGTATATCTTTCCTGCTGAGATTGCCCTCAGATTCTCGTATTTCATACTTCCCTGATGATAAAGTTGTGCCACATCAGAACCTTCTGTAACTTCTAAAATGTAAGGGAAGTTGCTTTTAGACTTTGTGGAGGGTAGGAGAACTCTAGCTTTACTCCCACCCTGATGGATTCCAGGATTTTGTAGTATAAGGAAATCTGCCACTGGGAAAAGTAATTTGAGATTCTGCCCCCTACATGCCTGGAGTCGTTGTTGGTTTTGAAAAATATTCCTACCCAGTCCTCCTTTGGGGTAGCTTCAGCGTCCCGTCTTCCCCTTCAATCTATACTGTGGCACTTGGGTCTGTGGTGAATGAAAGAATTTTCGCCTGACTACTTTCGTCTCAGGTAATGAATTCCTTTTATTGGATGCCTTTTCTAATAGTTTATCTAGAGCAGGCCCAAAAACGTATTCACCCAGAAAGTGAATAGGGCAAAGTTTGGCTTTGGATACATCTTCATTCCACATAGTCAGCTAAAATGTTATTTTGTTGTGTGTGATTACACCGAGGACCTAGCAGCTACCCTGACTTGACTCTGCTGAGGCATTTGCTAGGTACTTCTGAAGGAGGTAAAGAACCTAGTAAATCTTTTCTCAGAGTGCCCATGCTCAGGTGACTCTTGAGTTGATTCAACCAGCTGAACATGCATGTTGCCCCAAAGGTGGATATTACATTCGTTGTTAATGATGCCACTGGCGCTTCCCACATTTTCCGCAAAAGGCTATCTTCTAATCCATTAGTCTTTAAGTTGTGAAGAATCCTTAAATGGAAGAGTTGTTTTTCTCACCACAAAAATCTTCCTTTTAGTTTGCCAGTTATATCCAAACGCTTTTCTGGGTACTCCCATTCATCGAATCAAAACCCTGGATATTGTCATTAACCAGAAACACCATCTTTTTTACTTTCAATCCCCCAAACATTAAGGCTATGTGCACACGTTCAGAATTTCTTGCAGAAATTTCCTGAACAAAACCGGACATTTTCTGCAAGAAATCCGCATGCGTTTTTTTATACGCTTTTATAGCGAAAAAAACGTGATAAATCCGCAACGTGTGCACCCAGCCTTAATCTTGAACTGTTCGTGTCTTGTTTTCTTCCCCAGCATCCATTGTATTTCATACTGCTGTCAGAAGTACCACCATTTCCTCAGAAGAATGTAATATTTTTTTGACCCTTTGGTCAAAGATTTGAGTTGTTTTTAATTTTTCTTTCTCCAGGAAATCTTCAGGGACGGATGCATGGGCTTCTTCGGAGTCTGAACTCTATTCTAAATGGATCTTTCTCATCACAGGAGGTGCCAGAGAACCCGAATGAGATAAGGTGGCTAAGGAAGTGTAAATTTCTTGATGTACCATCCTCCTTAACTACTTTATTATAGATGTTTTTTCATCCTTCACAATCTTTCTGTGCACTCCTGACATAATTGTTTTTTTATGGGAGCTTATAACACATGGCACATCTATGGCCTGTAGATTTAGTGCTTGTTTTTGGTGTAGGATCCTTCTCCCCCTGAAAGGGAAGAAGGTGGTAATAACTATATCCTGCTACTCCCAAAAATGAGGCACCCACCGCAGGATTATTTACTGGGCCTGGATTTTAGCTGGGCTCAGCAGATATCGAGCAAAAGACTCACTTATAGGAAAGGGGTCACTTATAGCAAAATGACAGGGACCCAGCAACTCCTCCCCTTCCTGGAGAATCCCCTGATGATTACAATCTGGAGGACTCCTTGAAGGCCATTAGCGTCCTCTTCTCACCGATTCACTATTTTCCTCCTTGAGGGCCAGAAAATGCTGTGGAACAACCAGATGTAAGGCGAATTGAAGGGGACCTGCATCCTGCTTCACTTCCGATGCATTTTCACTACATGCCAGCATGGAAGGAGGAGAGAGGCTGGGGAGCTATGGGAGGCCCCAGCCCACCTCTGATCAGCATTGCTCGGAGGCGCATTCGAACGGAGGGGTTCCAATCCTTGGGGACACAGGAGCAGATGATGAGGAAGATAGCGCAGTCAACCTCACTGCTTTGTAAAGTCCAGAAATTATTTTCGCTCCAGCATCAGCTGCCTGCAGACCACCAGAATTACCTTTTTATGCCTCTAGGGACAGGAAAAACACTGAGGTTAGGAGGTAGGGAGGGGTTATTTTGTTTCCTTTCCCTATTAGGGCAGGGAGGCAACCTCTTGTGCTGTCTTGGAGAGTGATGGGAGAAATTTCACTTGTTTAGCTTAGGGAAAAAAGCTTCAGAGGAGATCTCATTTACATGTAGAAGTAAATGTGTAGTCAATACAGAGCACTGGCACATAACGTACTTCTTTCAAGGACCAGGGGCATTCACTACGTGTGGAGGAAATGTGATCCTTGCAGCTAAATTAGAATTTTTTTTAAAGGGAACCTGTCACCCCGAAAATCGTGGGTGAGGTAATCCCACCGGCATCAGGGGCTTATCTGCAGCATTCTGTAATGCTGTAGATAAGCCCCCGATGTTACCTGAAAAAGGAGAAAAAGACGTTATATTATACTCACCCAGGGGCGGTCCCGCTGCTGGTCAGGTCGGATGGGCATCTCCGGTCCGCTGCGGAGCCTCCTATCTTCTTTCCATGACGTCCTCTTCTGATCTTCAGCCACGGCTCCGGCGCAGGCGTACTTTGCTCTGCCCTGTTGAGGGCAGAGGATAGTACTGCAGTGCGCAGGCCCAGGCCTCTGACCTTTCCGGTGCCTGCGCACTGCAGTACTATCCTCTGCCCTCAAGAGGGCAGAGCAAAGTATGCCTGCGCCGGAGCCGTGGCTGAAGATCAGAAGAGGACGTCATGGAAAGAAGATGGGAGGCGCCGGAGCGGACCGGAGACGCCCATCCGACCTGACCAGCAGCGGGACCGCCCCTGGGTGAGTATAATAACGTCTTTTTCTCCTTTTTCAGGTAACATCGGGGGCTTATCTACAGCATTACAGAATGCTGCAGATAAGCCCCTGATGCCGGTGGGATTACCTCACCCGTGATTTTCGGGGTGACAGGTTCCCTTTAAGTTAGAACAGTCAGATTTCGGAATGCCCTACCACAAGAGGTAGATTTTTTTTTTTTTTTTAATAAAAAAAAAAAAAAATAAGGTAATGGGGCTAGATGCTTTAGTCACAACACATGGCATTGTGGGTTATAAATAATCTAGCAATATACATGATCTAATTAGTCACCAAAGTTTGAACTTTATAGACTTGTGTCCTTTTTCAATTTTTGTATGTAATTATATTCTGGCTGAAAATGGGCATGGTTTACAGCAAAGGGGCATGTTTTAACACAAGACAGTATTAAAATTAGACAGGATTATAAACCTGAATGTACAACTTTGACAAATTTAAAGAAGTACTCCCATCAAAATTTGTATTCCCTTGATGTATTGCAGTCATTATACTATATAGGACTGTGTACTTGCAATTGCTGTTTTTCCATTAGGTATATAGCATTATGTGCTTAAAAATTTACTAGCTGAATCCTTCTAAGCTCCATGTAGAAACAGGAGGTCAATTTTTCCTGTATGAGTCACAAGTCACTGTAAAAGTCCATGGCAGGGGGTGTGAGGGAGAAGCTGGGTCAGGAGGTGAAGATGGAAATGATAAATGCAGGGAAAAAGACTTCCTGTTTCTACATAGAGCAAAGAAAAGAACAATTAGCTGAGTAGAAAGGCAAAATAAGCAATTGTAAGTACACATTGCTGTATAATATCATGATTTCAATCTATTAACCCTTTTCCCACGTTAGACCTATCCATATGTCCCTGAGACCTGGGATGTATGGATACATCCTGGCGATTTTGTGTGCACAAGGGCTGTGTGTGCAATCGTCGCCTGGTGTCAGCTGATTCTGACAGCTGACACCCGTCACTCTCAAACTCGATCACAGCATGTCAGGAGATGGCAGGGGGATTACAGCCCTTTGATCGGACGTCATGCAGGGTCCCAACAGTTGCCATGGTGACCCAATGTCGTCATGATGACATCCGAGACACCAGAGCTAGCAAAGTTGCTAGATCATGCTCAGATCATGATAAGCAACCTCGTGCAGCGCTGAAAGTTTGCATAGCATACGGATGCTACTGCATCCCCATGCTATACAAGCGATCAGCCTACAATTAAAAAAAAAAAAAAAAAAAAAAAAAAAGGATAGTGCCATAGTGGGGCAAGGTAAAAAAAAAAAAAAAAAAAAAAATTTATATATAATTTTGTACCCATAAATATACTGCATATTTATATGAAGAAAAAAAAAAAAAAAAAAAAAAAACACATTTGGTATTGCCCTGTCTGCAACGACCCGACCTATGAAAATGTACCACTAGTTAACCCCTTTAGTGAACCCCATAAAAAAAGGCAAAAAAAATGCTATCATCATACCACTAAACAGAGGAATTAAATGTGATCAAAAAGTCAAATATAAATAAACATGGTACCCCTGAAAACGTCATCTTGTGCCACAAAAAACAAGCCATCACACAGCTCTAACAGCAGAAAACAAAAAAAAAAAAGTTATAGCTCTCAGAATAAGAGATGCAAAAATAAATATTTTCTCCATAATATAGTTTTTATTGTGCAAAAGCGCCAAAACATGAAAAAAAAAACAAACAAACAAAAAAAACAATATAACTGTGGGATCTCTGTTATCGTACTGACCAAGAATAAAACTGCCTTATCAGTTTTACCATACGTGGAAAGACAAGAAAAAAAAACCCTTACCCCCAAAAATTCCTAAATTGCTGGTTTTTGTACGTTAAGCCTCACAAAAATCAAAATAGAAAAGCGATCAAACAAAGACGTGTCTGAAAATGAAGATTCTTTATAATGAGGCAGATGGAGGCACTGGATGCCATAGGACCTGTGATCCGGCGGTATCCGCTTTTTTAGGCGTGCATAAAAGTGCCGTTGGCCAGTTTTGTGCACTTCTGAAAAAAAAGACAACGGCCAGACGGAGTCCAGAGCAACACTGCTGCCTCATTATAGTGAATGGATCCCTCAGGGGTTTCATCTGAATCACGTCACTTGGGAGATTTAGATGGAAACCCCAAAGTGCGTGCTCAGCGTAGAGTGCCAGATAAATGGGATCTTAAATGTTATGTAAAATGTTTCTAACAAAGCTTCAACTCAATCCACAAAAAGTTTCCACTCAGGTCCATCATCTGTCAATGGAAACATAGGGGGCTTCCATGTTACTGGTAGCATAAAGGCTCTGGAAAAGCGAAATGGCTCCTCGCCCCTCAAAAGACTTTCAGTAAATTCTGTGCTTCAAAATCCAAATGCCCCCTCTCCCTTCTTATATCCTCAGTGTACCTAAACCTCATATAGCATCCATGTTTGGCATTTCAGTAGTGATGACTGCATGCCTACTTTACGGGTGTGTAAATCCAGAAGCATGAGCTGGGCATAAGGTCTTGGTCAATACAATGGCAGTTTGCAATTTTCTCTTGGCAGCATCCACTGCTGCTTGTTTCTGGATAACACCCATGGAGTCAAAATCATCATTACACCTGTAGATAAATTCCCAGAGGGGTCACTTGAGGGGGAGGGGGGATTCTGCTCTTCTACCAATTAGGGTCTCTGTATATGGAGTCCACAAACTATTCTAGGAAAATCTGCGCTCCTGGAGGCACATAGTGCTTTGTCCCTCGCGAGTCTCTCCGTATGGCTAAGCAGTACTGTACAGCCACATATGAGGTATTGCCAAGTTCAGTAGAAAATGTGGGATAAATTATGGTGTCTTTTTTTACCCACTTCCTGTGTAAAAATGTAAAATCTGGGGCTAAAACATAATTTTGGTGGTAAAAATGTAGTTATTTTTTGTTCACAGCCCAAAGGTATAAAATTCTGTGACACACCTCTAGTGTTTATAGGATCACTGCACCCCTAGATGAATTCGTTGAGAGGTGTAGTTTGTAAAATGGGGTCACTTATGGGGGGGTTCTGGTGTTCTGGCAACTCAGGCGCTCTCCCAGTGTGTCATGGCACCTGCAAACCATAGTATGGCGCTCCTTCCCTTCTGAGCTTTGCACGGTGACTGAAAACAGATTTCCCAATTACATGTAGGCTATTGGAGCACTCAGGAATTTATTTTTACAACAAACGGAGGTCCATTTTTTTCCTATTAGCCCTTAGAAGAATTAAACACTTGGGGCTAAAGCGACATTTTAGTGGTAAAAATGTAGTTTATTATACTTTCTTAACCTCAAAATGGTATAAAATTCTGTGATGCACATGCAGCATTAATATGATCACTACACCCATGGATGAATACATTGGGGATGTGGGGGTTTCTGTTCTGGCACCTCAGAGGCTCTGCCAATGACATGGCACCCTCAAACCATTCCAGCAAAATCTGAACTCCATTATGGCACCTCTTCCCTTCCGAGTTTTGCACTGTGCCTCAAAAGTAGTATTCCCCCACATATGGGGTATCGGCGCCCTACGAATAAATTGCACAACAAACTGTATGGTGCAATTTATCTTGTTCCTTTATGAAAATGCTAAATTTGGGGCTAAACTAACAATTGAGGGGAAAACTAGATTTTTTATTTTCACGGATCAACATTATAAACTTCTGCAAAGCACCTGGGGGTTCAAGGTGTTCACCACACTTCTAAATACATTCCTTGGGGGTCTAGTGTCCAAAATGGGGTCACTTGTGGGGGGTTTCCATTAATTTGGGACATGGTATCCGTTAGGGATGCCAGCAAATTTTACATTCAAAAAGTCAAATGATGCTCCTTCCCTTCCGAGCCCTGCTGTGGGCCCAAATAGTAGTTTTCTCCCATTAGCATACTCAGAAATCGCAGAATAAATTTTGGGATCTATTTTTTACTGTTACCCTTCTGAAAAAAAAAAAATATTGGATCCAAAGAAAATTTTTTGCGAATAAAAGTTAAATGTTCATTTTTTTCCCCACATTCCGAAAATTCCTGTGAAGCACCTGAAGGGTTAATAATGAGGGGTTAATAATTGTTGTTTTGAGCAGCTTGAGGGGTGCAGTTTTTATAATGTCACTTTGGGGTACTTTCTATCATATACAGTAGACCCCTCAAAGTCACTTCAAATAGGATGAAAAAAAAAAAATTGTTTTGTAAATTTTGTTTGAAAATGGAGAAGAATCGCTGGTCAACTTTTAATCCTTATAATTTCGTAACAAGAAAAAAAAAATTCTTAAAAAAAAAAAGTTGTACTGATGTTAAGTAGACATGTGGGAAATGTTATTTATTAACTATTTTGTGTGACATCTCTTTCTGCTATAAGGGCATACAAATTCAAAGTTTGAAAATTGTAACTTTTTTGCAAAATGTGTATCCTGAAAGATGGGAAAAAGAGGTTAGATTATACTCACCCAGGGGTGGTCCCGCTTCTGTTCTGGTCCGATGGGCGTCACGGTCCGGTCCGGGCCCTCCTATCTTCTTACGATGACGTCCTCTTCTCGTCTTCACGCTCCTGGGTGAGTATAATCTAACCTCTTTTTCACCATCTTTCAGGATACATCGGGGGCTTATCTACAGCATTACAGAATGCTGTAGATAAGCCACCGATGCCGGTGGGCTTAGCTCACCTTCCATTTTGGGCTCACCTTCCATTTTGGGGGTGACAGGTTCCCTTTAAGAGGATAAAAACTTTGATAGGAGTGCAATGGGCAATTTTATGATGTTAAACACAGCTGAAGTTCTTGCTTTATAGGATCCTTCCAGTAACATCCCATACCCGTTATTTTCTCAACCAGCTACAGAAAGTTAGATGAGAATGAGATGTAAATTTGCTTTTAGACTAGAGACAATTAGATAATAAGACACAGTACAAACAGAAGATACTTGGTGAAAAATTTATTGGGAAAAAAAAATTTTTTTTTTTTTTTTAATTCATTACATTTAAAAGACAAAGATAAAATTCCATAATTTAAAACCCCTTCCTGTACATTTGACTGATATTAGTATACTTTTTTTTTTTTGTTTAAACATTTTGGTTTCTTACTTTTTTTTTTTTAATACACCATGCATTTTTATGATGCGAGTTAGAAGGACGGTTCCCTGGTGTAAACCAGTGTACTGGATGACAGCCCGAGTGTATTTTGGATCATGACACTTATATAGTATAAGAATATGCAGTTTGTACAGGATATAAATTATAATGTAGATACAGGAGAAAAAAAAAATAAAAATAAAAAATGACATTTGTCCAGATCTCTCAGGAGTCGTTACTAAACCCTGTTGGATTTAAAGATTGCCACCGCCATAGATCTTGACCTGTCAACAGAAATTGAGATATTTGAAACAAAAAAAATTTAAAAACAAAAACACTGTAATGACGATTTTCTCTCACTCCATATAGTAGCGCTATATATATTGAAATGATCCATTACCAGGCTGGATTCTCTCATTCCGACCATGAATCCTAGATGATTTATTGAAGTTTTAGCAACTCTCATTCATCTGAATATGGATTACAGAAATCTACCAAAACAACTGCTTATTCAGATGAGTAGAAAAGTTGTTTTTATGCTCACAATTTCTGTAATAAATATGCTTCTAATACAAAGCCTCATGTCTGGAGAGTCTAGGTAGTAGAACATGATATATACCCTTTAAAAAACAGCATGCTGTCAGAAAACGACCTATTGTTTAAATCAGGCTTTTATGTTTACATGCATTTACATTTTTGTGCAACTTTTTTTTCTTAAGCCCACAATACTTATAAAAAATAATTTATATCATTTTTTTTATGAAGGCTGTGAGTTGAGATATTATATATTTAAATTAATTATATATTTTCACTTTATAAGATGCACCCGATTATAAAAGACGCACCCACAATTTTGGTGAAGAAAGAGAATTTTTTTTTTTTTTTTTTAATGTTAAATGGGGGTCCGTCTTATGCCAGCGTCAGTCTTACAAATCATATATATGTCTCTCATCCTGGTATCTATATAACCCCCATCCTGGTGCTGGCACATGGCCCCCCTTGTGATGCTGGCAGGCACATGCCCCCCCCCCCCGTGCTGCTGGCAGGCACATGGCCCCCATCTGGTCACTATATGCCCCTCCGTGCTGCTGGCAGGCACATGATAAAATAACAAATACTTAACTCACCTTCCGATGATTTCTCCGTGCACCCAGCTCCTCGGCTGCACTTCCTGTTTCCCGGGCATCGGATCATGTGACCTGGGCACACAGTGATGACATCACTGTGCTGTGCCAATCACACGTTCGGATGTCGGCACAGACACAGGAACAGCCACGGGGGAACTGGGAGCACGGAGCCATCATCAGAAGTTGAGTTAAGTGTTTGTCATTTTATAATGTGCGTGCCAGCAGGGGGGCACATAGTGACCGGGGGCCATGTGCCTGCCAGCAGCACAGGGGGCATGTAGAGTGACCGGGGGGGGGTGGGGGTGCAAAGAGTGCAGGCACATGCAATATGCGCTGCTCCCTTGTCAACCAACTACACCGTGTTCCAAAATATTAAGCAAATTGGATTCAAGTGTCATAAAGGCAAGTTCATCGGATTAAGAGAGCAGCTGCTAAAATACCATTACAAAGCAGCCAACAGTTATTTGAAGCTGCTGGTGCCTCTGGAGTCCCTCGAACCTCAAGGTGTAGGATCCTTCAAAGGCTTGCTGTGGTGCATAAACCTACTATTCGGCCACCCCTAAACAGTGTTCACAAGCAGAAACGGTTGCAATGGACCCAGACAAACTTAAAGACTAATTTTCAA
Source organism: Ranitomeya imitator (assembly GCF_032444005.1). Lineage (NCBI taxonomy): Eukaryota > Metazoa > Chordata > Amphibia > Anura > Dendrobatidae > Ranitomeya > Ranitomeya imitator. Next base: position 414,612,174 of record NC_091284.1, on the reverse strand, counting down.
ACAATCTTGTTTACTGATGAGTGTCCAACAACCCTGGATGGTCCAGATGGATGGAGTAGTGGATGGTTGGTGGATTGCCACCATGTCCCAACAAGGCTACGACATCAGCAAGGAGGTGGAGGAGTCATGTTTTGGGCCGGAATCATGGGGAAACAGCGGGTGGGGCCCTTTAAGGTTCCTGAAGATGTGAAAATGACCTCTGTAAAGTAAATAGCGTTTCTGACTGACAACTTTCTTCCATGGTCTAAAAGCAGAAACGTGCCTTCAGGAGCAAAATCATCTTCATGCATGACCATGCACCATCTCATGCTGCAAAGAATACCTCTGAGTCATTGGCTGCTATGGGCATAAAAGGAGATAAACTCATGGTGTGGCCACCATCTTCCCCTGACCTCAACCCTATAGAAAACCTTTGGAATATCATCAAGCAAAAGATCTATGAGGGTAGGAGGCAGTTCATATCAAAACAGCAGCTCTGGGAGGCTATTCTGACTTCATGCAAAGACGTACAAGCAGAAACTCTCCAAAAACTCACAAGCTCAATGGATGCAAGAATTGTGAAGGTGATATCATGTAACTTGGCCTGTTAGGATGTTTTGGAGTTAAATAGCTGTTTTGTTCAGTGAATGTAACCTCCTAATGCTGCAAATTCCACAAATGAGCATTTTCAGTTCTTTAAAATGTATCAAATGTATAGAAATTCTACTGTGCCTAATAATTTGGAACAGTGCATTTTGAGTTTTTATTCATTTTGGAGATTATACTGTTATCATTGGGAGGCTTCTTCAATAAAATTTGATGTATAATCTAACGGGTGATGACTTTTATTAGACTGACTGCCATTTGCACCTACCATTTAGGAAAATCCGAGAAAAATATAATTTGCATAATAATTTGGAACATGGTGTACGCACGGCTTCAGCACCGAGGTGATGGACAGCGGGTGAGGTGAATATTACATGAGGCCAATGACCTCCCACTGTCTCTGTAGCCAGCCCACCACAGCCCCGACACCACTCCAGAGCCGCCTCCCTCCTCTACAGCACACTGATTCGGATTATAAAACGCACCCCCTCACTTTCCCCTAAAATTTGGGGAACAAAAGTGCATCTTATAATCTGAAATTATGCAAATTGTCTCTTCAGAGAGGAAGAGGACTAGAACTGAAGAGAATTTGCATAATTAGCATATTTCCCAGAGGAGCCTTGCGGCTTTAAGTCTCTTCATCTCGACATGCTTAGCATGTCAGTCTCCACAAGGAGAAATGATACTTCTTGATTATAATCAAAATATAATTAAAAATACAGTAATTAATAATTATGCTATTTTACAGTTTTCACACTAGCCCAAAACGGATTGCTTTTCTTCCTTGCCAGAAGCAGTTTCTTTATCGGAGGGTTTTGCACACCTCTATACACAGCTGATCACACAGGATCCACCAAGAACAAGAGGCAATAGCTCACACCAAGCGGTTGCTGCTAATGTACAAGTGGATTTCCTGAAACTGAAGGGGATTTTTTTTTTAACAAATTTAACACCACTGTGAGGCCGTGACCCCTGTTACAGCTAGGGGGTGCTGTATGTGCTCTCCAGAATGTGCAGTGAGGCCATGAGGGCGTACTACAGACACAGGTGTGGCTGTAATTAGAATAGTGAAGCAGTGACTGATTAAAAAGCCCTGTAGTACTGTGGGAGGTGTCAGTGTGTTCTTGGAAGCAGACAGGGCAGTTGTCTGCAGAGCTCTCTCTGTGTGGAGCAGCCCAGAGGCTAAAGGAACCAGAGAGACTGACACCCTGCGTCTTGGGCTGTCTTATGTGTAACCGGCTGCACTCCAGAGGATAAAGAGTGCAGTGCGCTGAGTGAGTACAGAGACTTGTTACCGGCTTCGGTCACCCAGGGAAACTGGACAGAGGGAAGTTCGGCCTGTGTCTTGACTGCGTCATATAGCCATGCGTTATTAATTGACTGTATGAAGAAGCTGTATACTATATTGACTGTATGGAAGTAACACCATAAAAGAACATTTTGTTTGAACTTGCTTTGGTCACTGCCGTTTCACTGTATATGGTCCTACCGCTGCATCACACCACGTTTAACTTAAAACCCTGATTCCAACAATAATTAGTTTTCAGATGCCTTTCCTACAGTGCCCAACATGTTTCCATTCAATCATATTGGGGGACAGTTTTAGATGTCTCTATACTTCCTTACACATTCGGTCCAGGTCATATTTCGCTTTCCAGCCCAGCTCTGCTGCAGCCACGGTGGGATCTCCGTAACAGGTTGCAACATCGCCTTCTCTCCTTGGTGCCATTTTATATGGAACCTTATTTAAAAGGGAAAAAAAAAAAATGATACAAGTTTTATAAATTCGTAAGGCAGAGTTAATAATGAGATGGAGAATATTTGCATACAATGTATATTCTATTCACACAAATTAATGTTTTGTTTTTTTTTAAATTATGGCCAAGTCAACCTTTTTGCCTGAAGCCTTCTCCATTGCAGCCACCATCTGAAGCACCGAATATCCTACTCCAGTTCCAAGGTTATATACCTGCATTTCAGGACAGTAAGAGACCACACATAAGGAGTTTGCAGGAGGTCACTAGGTATATACAAGAATGGCAGGTCTTATCTTCACCTTACACCCCTTAACGGCATGCAGTTTCTTGAGAGCAGCAATGTGACCTTTGGCCAGATCCACAATGTGAATATAATCTCTAACACCTGTAATACAGATAAGATACATATATACGAGCACTACACGGATAGTAGGCATACGTAAAAAAAAAAAAAAAAGTCAAACAACCCAAATGCGACAGACAAAGCTCTGTCATTTTTGAGAATTGTATCTCTTCTATAAAAGCATATAATTAGAATTGGGTCAATTAATTTGACTTGAACATCCCAGGCCTAGTTGTGGCTGGAAGACCTGGCCTAGTGTTAAAATGTCAGCGTGTGACGGCATGAAAAAACGCTAAGGACCGTATAGGGTCTGGACACAAGAGCAGGAGAGGTAGGTGGGGTGGTAAGTATTGGCTCTTTGGTTTTTCTACATCTAAGGGTGCAGTCATACTTCTGTATTACTCGTGCAATGATCGCATCGCAAACCTAGGACTGGCCATTGGCTCTGCTTACCTGGAGCGGGACAGCTGCATAGAAATGCATGCTGGCACACTCAGGTCAGAGAGCCGATGGGCAGTCTGAGAGATGGGATGCGATGCACGTATAACACGGCTGTCTGACTGCGTCCTTACACCTATGCTCTAGAGTCTCTCCAGGCCATAAGGACATTCAATTCACAGAGAATTAATGTGCTGCAAAGCAGTTTCCATTCAACGTATTCGAATCTTGTCAGATGTGCTTATCTGTCCTCTTAATGTTAAATTGGTTCTCCGGTCCAAAACAATAAGTACTTATGAATCCCCCCAGTGAACGCACTGCGAGGATTTGCCGGTTTCTGAGCTGGGACCAGAGGGTTATACATACTCCCAGCCAGAGACCATCCAGTGGGCGCAGTCTAGCTCCATACATGTGCATAGAGCGATTGGGTGTGATCGACTAAAGAGGTATGGCCTCGCTCCATACAAGTGTACGAAGCAAAACTGCACACACAGGACGGTCTCTGGCCAGGAGTACGTATAACTCATACTCTCCGGTCCCGGCTCAGAAACCGGCGAATCCCTGCAGTTCACAGTGCGTGTGCTGAGGGGATTCATAAGTCTGAAGTCACTTTGGACTGGATAACCCCTTTAAATCTTAGCCATTCAATTAAGCTAGAACTGCATTTATCAGTTTAAGGCCGGAGTCACACTAGAGAGGAATATTGACGAGTGCTATGCGAGAAAAAAAAAATAAAAAAAATCACATAGCACGCGGACCAATGTTAATCTATGGGGAAGCTCCAATCATCTGTTTTTTTTTCTCGGTCATATTACACGTGCAAGTGAAATTGCAGCATGCTGCGATTTGAACCGTATATCGTCCGAGACTCTCCAATGAAAGTCTATGGGTGTGCGAAAAACTCGCACACCACACGGACCATCAGTGTGACTTGCGAGAAATGCGCACCGGTGTTCTTTAGAAATGCTGGCAATTCAGGGCACTAATGTAAAAATCACATGGACAGCTTACAATGGAATAGATAGATATATTTTTTACTACAGAGCAAAAGTTTGGACACACTTTCTCATTTAAAGATTTTTCAGTATTTGCATGACTAAAAAAAAATTGTACATTCACACTGAAGGCATCAAAACTATGAATTAACACATGTGGAATTATATACTTAACAAAAAAGTGTGAAACAACTGAAATTATGTCTTATATTTCAGGTTCTTCAAAGTAGCCACCTTTTGCTTTGATGACTGCTTTGCACACTCTTGGCATTCTCTTGATGAGCTTCAAGAGGTAGTCACTGGGAATGGTCTTCCAACAATCTTGAAGGAGTTACCAGAGATGCTTAGCACTTGTTGCCCCTTTTGCCTTCACTCTGCTGCACAAAGTCTCCTCTTAAGGCCGGGGTCACACTGGCGTATTGCATCCCATGCGAGATCATTGGATGCGATATGCTAATGACACTCGGCTCCTGCTCGCAGCAGAGCAGGAGCCGAGTGTCATGCGTCTGTGCTCCGATTCTCTCGCACAGGGAGGATCGGAGCACAGCTGCGGAGGAGGCAGAGAAATGAATTTCTCCATCTCCTCCATTGCTGGGGTCCGCTTATAGCGCACATCACTCGGATGAATTTTCCTCGGTCCGAGACAATCGCAGCATGCTGCGATTGTCTCGGACCGAGGAAAACGGCCGACAAAAAGTCGGCTGGTGGGAGCTGCCCCATATGGTAACATTGGTCCGAGTGCAATGCGATTTTTTTTTTTTTTTATCACATTGCACTCGGCCGTATTATGGTCAAGTGTGACCCCGGCCTAACAGTTGTTGTAGAGATGTGTCTGCTGCTAGAACTCTGTGTGGCATTGACCTGGTCTCTAATCTGAGCTGCTGTTAACCTGCGATTTCTGAGGCTGGTGACTCAGATAAACTTATCCTCAGAAGCAGAGGTGACTCTTTGTCTCCCTTTCCTGGGGTGGTCCTCATGTGAGCCAGTTTCTTTGTAGCGCTTGATGGTTTTTTGCAACTGTACTTGGGGACACTTTCAAAGTTTTCTCAATTCTTCGGACCGACTGACCTTCATTTCTTAAAGTAATGATGGCCACTCGTTTTTCTTTACTTAGAATTTGTATTATGGCAAGAAAAAAGCAGCTAAGTAAAGAAAAACGAGTGGCCATCATTACTTTAAGAAATGATGGTCAGTCAGTCCGAAAAATTGAGAAAACTTTGAAAGTGTCCCCAAGTACAGTTGCAAAAAAACCATCAAGCGCTAAAAAGAAACCAAATAATTTGTGTTTGCAGGGGTGTCAATACTTTTGCCCATGACTGTGATAGATATAGAGATTTTATAAAATAAAATACACACAATGATTTCATTAAAAGACTTTATCCTTAAACACACAGGTTTTCCATCCTTATTACACTCAATCCAAGCGAAGCGTATGTATGTATGTATGCATGTATGTATGCATGTATATATATATATCTATCCCATACCTGTCTCCCGTACAGTCAAGTCCCACGCTGCAATCCATCTCAAGTGGTTAAATAATTTACAACCGGGAGCGGTGCTAATGCTACCGCCCTGACTGTAAACCACTGTGTAATGAATGAAAAGCTGCCTGCGCAGCCTCCCTACCTGACCGGACATGAACTCTCTAGCGTGGGCAGGGGTGAACCTAGCTACACTGCTGCCTGAGGCGAGCTTCAAAACGGGGCCCCCCCCAAACACATATATACCTACAGGGCTCCCATCTCATATACAGTCCCCCCATACATTACACGAGTGATAACTATTGTACATTCTACAATAGGTCATAAATCAGACAGTATAGTCCTCCATACAGTATTCTGGGCACCACAGTGCTCCTTACAGAATAATGAACCCCGTATATTGCTCCATACAGTATAATGAGCCCCGCATGATGCTCCAAACTGTATAATGGCCACACAGTGCTCCATACTGTATAATGGCCACACATGATGCTCCATACCAGAGGAGTCAAACTGCAATCCTCAAGGGCTGTAAACAGGTCATGTTTTCAGGATTTCCTTGTACCGCACAGGTGATAATTTAATCACCTACACACATAATGATTACAGCACCTTGTGCAAAGCTAAGGAAATCTTGAAAACACGCATGGTTTGCGGCCCTCGAGGAATGCAGTTTGACACCCCTGCTCCATACTGTTTAATAGCCACACATTATGCTCAATACTGTATAATGGCCACACAGTGCTCCATACTGTATAATGGTCACACATAATGCTCCATACTGTATAATGGTCACACATAGTTACTCCTACACAAGCGGCTGTGCTCCGTACACGTTGCACACACGGCTCTGCTCCATACACCTCATACACACAAGGCTCCGCTCCGTACACCTCGAACACATTCAGCTCTGCTCCAAACACCTCACACACACACGGCTCTGCTCCATACACCTCGTACACATTCAGCTCCGCTCTATACACACACGGCTCCACTCCATACACCTCACACACACACGGCTTCGCTCCATACACCTCATACACACACTTACCATGGCAACCAGCACAGCAGAGTCCTGCAATCCATGGAGGTCCCGATCATGTGACCCCTGACTCCTCCCCTCCTGTGACCTCATCACAGGTCCTGTTTGCACAGAGCAGCCAATATGTGGTGTGCTGCTCTGTGGGTGCAGGGATGACCAGCTGATATTGCACACCATGGGTTGAGCAGGGGCGCGCGCACCACACTAGTGACAGCAAATGTCAGGGATTATGGAGAGTCGGCACCAGGTGCTCTGACCGCCGCTCTGACGCCCTGTCTTTCAGTGGCGACTGCCGCTTGAAGCAAAGGGCTCAACTTGCGCCATGATAGCGGCACCCCTGAGCGTGGGAAAATTTCACCGCTGACAGCACTGAGTATGCGCCGACTCACAGCCTGACCTGAGGTGAACTTGGCAGCATGGGAAAAAGTTCAGAAACTTTCCCACGCTAGAGAGTTCATGTCCGGTCAGGCGGGAAGGCTGCACAGGCAGCTATTCATTACATAGTGGTTTACAGTCGGGGGGTGACATTAGCACCGCTCCCGGTTGTAAACTATTTAACCCCTCGAGATGTATTGCAGTGTGGGACATGACTGTACGGCGGACGGGTATGATTTTTTTTTTTTTTATTTTTTTTTTTGTGTGTGTGTATTTTTTAACCCTTTTAAACTATTGGATTAATAATGGATAGGTGTCTTATTGACACCTCTCCATTATTAACCGGGCTTAATGTCACCATACAATAGCAAGGTGACATTAACCCCTTATTACCCAATATGCCACCACTACTAGGCAATGGGAAAAGAGGCTAAGTGCCAGAATTGGCGCCTTTTTTTGGAGTGACTGGGTGCTGGTATTTTTGGGGGGGGGGGGGATGAATATCCATTTGTAACTTGTGGAGCCAATAAATAGGCTTCCACATTATTTATTCATGATTTTCTGGGCCGGAATCCATTACATGTCCATTTTGCAAGCTGGCGAGAAAATCTCGTCATACGGATGTCACACAGATGCTTAGATGTGAGAAATCGCATCCTCGCACTGCACACGGATGACATACGGATCACTGTAAGGGAACATTTCTGCGTTTCTCGGCCATGAAATACAGACTGATTTTTTTTTTTTTTTTTTTCTATACGGAATGTGTGACTCCAGCCTAATGGTCGCATTGATTGAGCGCACAGTTTACCGTCTCCAGTGGTAAATAGTTTGACCAATGAACCATGTAAATATTTACCAGTTCCATCAGGTGTGTTATAATCGTTTCCAAATACATTCAGATATTCCAGTCTGCCAATGGCCACCTAAAAGTTACAAAGGCAAATAGGTTCAAAAGTAGTTTTTTTTTTTTTTTTTTTTTTTTAAACACAGTAAATAAATTTAAAGCAATAAAGTAACAAACCTGAGAAACATATGGCATCAAATTGTTTGGAATTCCTTGTGGATCTTCTCCAAATCGACCAGACACATGTGCTCCAACAGGGTTAAAATATCGTAATAAAATGGCTTTCCATTCCTAAAGATGACAGCACATATAAATATATGAATGAATAATATTTGCCCATATATTTCAATATATGGCACTGATGTACAATAACAAATTATATTGTGGTACCGTGTTAGCCAGAAAAATTGATGTGAATACTTTTCTGCCCAATGATGACAAATATTCTCAGAATTATATCTTCTGGTTAGCCAATAAAGGTAATTGTTTGCAAGCTTTCAGAGCACAGCGGCTCCTTCTTCAGGCAAGATTACAAATTGAAGAAGGAGCCACTGTGCTCTGAAAGCTTGCAAACATATTTTCTGGTTAGCCAATAAAGGTATCACTCCTAGAATACTTCTGTCATCATTGGGCAGAAAAGTATTCACATCAATATATGGCACTGTAATACATTTCATAACAGTTTTATTACTCACCCCCTCAGCATTGCACTGATCCCTAATCATTTCTTCAATGAAATACTTTGTTTTTCCATAGGGGTTTGTACATTCCCCAACTGGGTGCTTTTCGTCTAAGGGAACATATTTGGGGTCACCATATACTGTTGCAGAGCTGCTGAATATTATTTTCTTCACACTGTGAGAATTCATGATCTAAAATGAAAAAATATAAAACTATATAAGTGAATATGACATTTCCCAATAACAGCAGCATTAAAATAAAGTGTAAATAATGCTCCTTAGCTAAAACGCGTTGGTCAGTGTGCTGCTGGTGACTTCATCATTGTTTTTGAATTGTATTCATTTTTGTTAACGTTTTTTCTGAATTTTACCACATATGCCTCGCTGGATTTCCAATTCCTTTCATATTAAACTAAAGTGAGGCATAGTGGAGAGTTGGTCACTAATCACTTGTTGTGTAATTATGCAAATGTATATACTATGCTAAAAAGCCAGAGCTGCACTCACAATTTTGCAGTCCGAAAAATACGGTATTTCACACGAACTTTTCTGACTATAAGACGCACGTATTCCCCAAAAAATTTTTGGGAGGAAAATGGGGGTGCGTCCTATAGTCGGACTATACTCACAAATGCTGCGGCAGCTGTGCTCTCGTTGCCGAGATCTGAATCTGAGCATGCGCCGCCCCCAGCGGACATTTTCCCGGAGGCCACCACATCACAGCAATGGAGCTGCAGGGCCTCCAGCACTGAGCACCGCTGCCATACCAGCACAGACCACCGCAACAGCCTGTGGTGGGATTTCCTGGAGGCCACCGCACCTGCCTGTACCACGAACAACCCCTGCGACCACTCCTGCACCTGTGCCTATTTACCCCCGGTAAGCTGAATTCAGACTAAGACAGACCCCCATTTGACATTTTCCCCCCCCCCCCCCATTTTCCTTTTGAAAATTTGGGGTGCACCTTATGGTCCGGTGCATCTTAAAACGAAAAATACGGTAATTCAGTCAAGATCTCTTACCTCCAGAAGTTGGATCGTGCCAGTCAGGTTAACTTTGTAATAAGACAGGGGTTTCAGCACAGACTCCCCAACAGCCTTCAAGCCAGCAAAGTGCATAACAACAGAGAACTTGTGCTGTGGAAGAAAAAAAAAGTCAGAATAAATAAGCAGGCAAAGAGTATAGAAAAAAATCCAGGTAAGAACCCAAGATGCATGGATCACATGGTCTGTGTGTAGCAATCAGAAGAAACTAAAAAATTCCAGCTCCCACGATCCAATGGAGTAAAAGTCAGCTTTTATTAAATAATCCATGGACAACAGGAAAGACACCACTACAAAAAATGTGATGTGTTTCGGATTACTTACGATCTTTCTTCATTGCTATGTCATAGATGGTGTCTTATGTTGTCTGTGGCTTTAAATCACAGTTATAAGTCGGGTCAGTTTTAAGAACAACTGTATCCTCTAAAATCTGTGTGAAAGGCGGGTAGGCAGACAGTGCCTGGATATCGCTGACTCTATGGGCTGATGTTAGCGCTGCGAGCAGAGAAGTCTTAAGTGATAACACTTTCAGCGAGGCTTCCAATAGAGGTTCAAAAGGGGGATTAGTTAGAGCTGAGGGGACCAAATTCAGGTCCCAAGGAGGGGCATCACGAGAGAGGATGGGTCTAGATTTGCTTTCAGCCTTGATAAATCTAGCTATCCAGCGACTCCCCACCAGGTCAAAATTATACAGGTCTCCTAGCGCCGCAACTTTCAAAGTATTTGTGACCAGCCCTTGTTCCAGACCGTTTTGTAGAAACTCTAATTATGTTTTCCAGATTCTCCCATATGGTTTGGTGGTTACAGGTTTTCTGCTCAGTAAAAGAGTGGTGACTAAATTGGCGAGAACCCCCTACTGCTCAATGTTTTTTAACATCTGGATGCACCACCGGCCCTTGGGAAAGAAGGTCCGGGAGAACCCAAGGGTTGGAGATTGACAACATCCTCAGCCAAGAAAACCATGTTCTTCTCGGCCAGAAAGGGGGGGGGGGGAGGGTTTCAAAATTACCCTTTCTCTGTCCTCCCGAACCTTCCTCAGAAATGCCAGAATCAGGGCAATTGGTGGGAAGGTGTATGCTAGATGGTAATTCCAAGGCATCATAATTGCGTCTAGAGCAACTGGGTTCCGATTGTTTGCTAACAGGTCTATGGCTAGACATCCCCATTTTTCTGCGATTTGATCAAATACCGTTTGCTTCAACTCCCACTCGCAATGTCTCAGCTGGGTTCGGCTTAGAAAATCTGCTGTCCGATTCTCTGCCCCCTTTATGTGTAGTGCTGACAAAGTGGTCCTAGGTGAGCTGACAAATTGAGCCTGCCACGTTCATCAGCGGGCGGGACCTGGTGCCCCCTGATGATTTATGCACGCTACCACTACCTGGTTGTCAGAGAACCCTCTCACATGGTGGGACTGGAGAGTGTTCAGAAATTGTACAAGGGCGAACTTCACAGCTAATAGTTCTTTCACGTTTGAGGATGCTGATCTCAACTCCTCTGTCCAAACCCCCTGGGCTAATAGCTCGTTCAGGTGAGCCCCCCAGCCTCTGGGATTTGCATCCGTAGTCAAGACCTGTGAGATTGGCCAAACCTAGGGAACGCCCTGAACTAAATTGTCTGCGTTCGTCCACCATTGCAACAAAAGAACTGTCTGATGAGATGGTTAACCGCCCCTCTAAATTTCTTTCTAGAAAAATTTCCGCAGCTAAAGTTTCCCACTGTAGTTTTCTGGTATGGGCCTGAGCCCACTGAACAGCCGGCAAACATGAAGTCATTGTCCCTAGGAGTGACATTGCCTTCCGCAGGGTAGTGGAGGGGCTGTCCCTTATTAGTGAGACCAGTTCTACAGTGCTTTAAACCTTTCAATCTGGGAGACGACATTCCTGTTTGTACGAGTCTAGTTTGATGCCTAGATACTCTTGTACCTTACTTGGTATGATCCTGGAATTTGGCAAATTTAGAAGCCAGCCTAGGTTGGTTAAAGATCCCATGACTCTGTTTAGCTGGTCTCTGCAGTGACGAGGGGAATGGCCTTTTACCAGAAAGTTGTATAGGTACGGGACTATCAAGATATTTTGCTCCCTTAAGTGTGCCTTTACTAGTAGAATGCTCATACATCCATTAAGACATCAGGTGTACAGGAGGGTGTGGTATTGGCGAGAGGACGACAGCCGTTTCGCACAGTGAGTGCGATCCTGGACCCGTCGAAGCACTCACTGTGCGAAACGGCTGTCGTCCTCTCTCCAATACCGCACCCTCCTGTACACCTGATGTCTTAATGGATGTATGAGCATTCAACTATTTTATTCCAATAAAGAACACGAATGCACAGCAAAAAGAAGGGTGAGTGCCGCATATTTTTTCTCTTTTTTGTCTGGATGATCATTTAGCTATACGCTACTAGTGCTGAGCACTATACCCATAGACTTCGTGACACCTGCAGATCGGTCTCTCATTAGAGTCCAAGTCCATGAGAGTTAGTACTTCTCTAGTGCCGTTCCTCTTTTTATTTCTATATTGTCGGTGCCATTACTAGTGTTGAGCCACCTCCCTAGTGTTCGTTTCGTCGAACAGGGACGTGTTCGACAAACACCGTCGAACCCCATTGAAACCAATGGCAGGCAAACACAAACACATGGAAAACACCTTAAAAAGGTGTCCAAAAGCTGACAAACTGCTCAGAAGACACAACAAACACATGGAAAAGTCACAACTACATATAGCCATGCGAAAAGAAAAGAGGTGGAGGAGGAGACACAGATATAGGCATGTCATGCCCTTCTAAAAATCAAGAAAGGCTGAAGTAAAAATCTAAAATCACTCTACCAACACCCAGAAGTCTTGACAAAAAAAAAATAAAATAAATATCTTTAGGTAGAATGGCGGCGGGTCCATTCCGAACACTTTCCTTAGAAGACGTAGTGGTACCCCGTTGGGAGTTGTGCCAAAAAATGAACCCAATACATTCAGACTAATCCACAGTGTGAAAACACGTGGTATTCCACCTGTGAGAAGGAGAGAGCTGGAGGGAGAGTGGACACCCCAGAGAAAGAAAGAAGGCGGTGTAGCTTGCTTCATGGGTGGGGTACTCTGCTGAGTAGCAGAAATTGCTACTAGGCCCAAAAGGATTTCCTGGGCCAAATGCCGTTAAAAATAGTACTTAGGTAAACAGGTGGTGGGTGGCTGGGTTACTCTGTTGACTAGCAGACACTGAAGCTTTGGAGAAGACCTCTGAATCCCAGGCCATAGTATGAGGAAACAACTCTGCAGACGACCCCACGCACCTGGAATTGACGATGGCAACGTCATGTAAAACTCAGCAAGGGGACAAAATAAAAGAGTCTCCATTTTTCCTAAAAATTCGTCCACAGACACCACTTAAGTGGCATCAATTTTGCCAGAGTTTTTTTTTAAACGGTTGGTGAGGTGATTTTCAAAAATCATCAAGCTTTTAGTCTCCCCAAGATGACACAGGGGTAGAATAGTCCTTGCGGATCCAGGATTTGTTCATCTTGATGAACGTTAGTCTGTCTACATTGTCACTGGAGAGCCGTGTGCGCTTATCTGGTGGTGCACACCACCAGCAGCGCTGAACACATGTTCAGAGAGAACGCTGGCTGCGAGGCACGACAAGATCTCCAAGGGGTGAGTGGCGAGCTCAGGCCATTTTTCAAGATTGGAAGCCCAAAATGAGCAAGGGTCCAGTTCCACAGTCATGGCATCGATGTTAAGTTGGAGATACTCTTGTACCATCCTCTCAAGGCATTGGCTGTGCGTCAGACTTTTTGTCTCCTGTGGCCTTGCAAAGGATGGTCTAAAAAAAAAAAAAAAAAAAAATCTTGAAACGACTGGAAAAAAAAATTGCTAGTAACATCGTATCTGGTGGTAACGTTATGGTTCGAGTGATGACTCGATAGTCCCACGGTTGGCAAGTTAAAACCCAGAGATTCACTACGTGCACCACTGGTGTTTTGTGGAAAAGCAGATGTAAGATTCTGTAACAGTCTCTGCTGATATTCCTGCATGCGTGAATCCCTTTCTATGGTAGGAATTATTTCGCCAAATTTGCTTTTGTCCCGGGGATCTAAGAGTGTGGCAACCCAGTAGTCGGCATTACTTTGGATTCTGACAATCCGAGGGTCATGTTGCAGGTAGTGCAGCAAGAAGGCACTCATGTGTCTTGTGCATCCAGGAGGATCAAGTTCTTGTTGTCTTGGTGGTGGCGAGGTGAGAATCATGCTTCCTTCGTCAGCCCTCTCCCCCCAACCTCGCACAACAGAAATTTGATCAAGGTCTTCCTCATCTGATGAGTCTTCCATGCCCAGCGCCAGTTCGTCCTCCACTTCTTCCTCGCCTCCTGCACCTTCCTCAACAGTTTGGCTGCTACCATGCGCCCTCGGTAATCCCTCTCCCCAGCCTCCAATGCCAGCCGCCTTGGTGCTGCCAACCTTCTTGACCTTGGAGATAAGATCCCTTCCGCACACGACTCCTCCTGTTCCTCCTCTTGTTCCACCACCTGACTCCGAACACTGTAAGGTGTGCTCCAGCATGTAAATCACTGAATGGTCATGCTGATAATGGCATCATCAGCACTAAACTTGATGCACTAAACTTCTTCGTTGCTATTTCAAAACTGTGCAGAAGGGTGCATAGGTCCCTGATCTGAGACCACTCCTGCAGCGTGATTTGCCCCACCTCCTGATCTCGTTGGCCCAGGCTATACGTCATAACGTATTGCACCAGGGCTCGTCGGTGCTGCCACAGTCGCTGCAATATGTGCAGAGTTGAATTCCACCGTGTGGGCACATCGCATTTCAGCCGGTGAACTGGCAGGCCCAACGACTTCTGTAGAGATGCAAGTCGTCGAGCTGCGGGATGCAAACGGCGGAAGTGAGTACATAGCGACCGTGCCCTCTGCAGAAGCCCATCTAGTTAGGGATAGTGGGATAAAAATTGCTGGACAACCAGGTTCAAAACGTGAGCCACACAAGGCACGTGTGTGACATTGCCCCGGTGAAGGGCCGCACCCAGATTTGCAGCATTGTCGCATACAGCCTTCCCTGGCTGCAGGTTGAGTAGAGACAACCATTGATGGAACTCGGTCTCCAGAGCTGACCACAACTCCTCAGCTGTGTGACTCACATTTCCCAGACATTTCAATGTAAACACTGCCTGATACCGTTGAGCCCTGGTGACGGCATAGTGAGGAGGTGTGCAGGATTCCTTCTGCGCAGTTACAACGCGGGTGGCATTACCAGACAGGCTTTGGGTGCAGGTGGAGGACAGAGAGGAGGCAGAAGCAGTGGAGGAAGTTCTAGATACAGAGGATCGATGAGCGACTCGTGGCAACAGCAAGACTTGGACAGCAGCCCCTTCTCCTGATGTCGCTGTAGTTACCCAGTGCCCAGTCACCGACATGTAACGCCCCTGTCCATGTCTACTCGTCCAAGTGTCTGTGGTGAAATGCACCCTGTCACACAGTTTCTCAAGGGAGCGGTGATGTTGTGTGCGACATGCTGGTGCAGCGCAGGCACAGCTTTCTTTGAGAAGTAGTGGCAACTGGGCATCTGGTGCTGGGGCACTGCGACGGACATAAGGTCTCGAAAATCCTCTGTGTCTACCAGGTGGAAAGGCAGCATTTCTGTAGTCAACAGCTTGCAGATGAAGAAATTCAACCACTTAGCTTTGTCATGGCTAGGAGGAAATGGTCTTTTACTTGTCCACATCTGAGGGACTGAGGGCTGGCTGCCGTGCTTAGACAGAGTTGTGTAGGGTGTCCCCCAGCAAACTGCTGGTCTGTGAGGAATGTGCAGGCGGAGATGTTATGTTGCCTTGATCAAAATGTGGTGTCGATGTCAGAGCGCTCAACACCAGCAGGTGTTTCCACTTGCAAATGTCCTAACGACCTGCCAATCACACTGGCTGTTGCGGGTAAAGAGGTGGAAGGTCTGCATCCAAAACCATGTGCGACTGCTGTCCCCACAGTCACAGAGGATGAAGAGGACGCGGATGCACTTGATGGGGCAGACGGTGGTTGACCCGGCCCACTAGGCCGCATTGTAGCACAGTGAGCTTCCCACTGCAACCTTTGCCTCATATCCATGTGACGGTTCATGCATGAAGTACTCAAGCTAGTACTTCATGCATGAGATTTTGGCCTCTACTGAGATTTTGTTGACAAATCTTACAGACAACATGTGTTGGGTCATCTTTTGCAATGTCAAAAAATGCCCAGGCTATGCAAGGCTTAGAGCCCCTGCGACCTGAAGAGCCACCACGACTTCTGGTCTGAGGCACAGTTGGGGTTGAGGATGCAGTTTTGACATGCTTCCAGTACTCCGTCTCTGTCCAGGAAGGCGCACCGTTACCTCGTCGTCAGACTCGTCACTAGCATCCTCCTCCACCTCCTCTGCTGACCTCGTGGACTGGCGGACTGGGGGTTGACAGTAAGTGGGGTCTACAACCTCGTCATCATCATCCTGTGTGTTCTCACACCCGTTGTCCTCAGAGCCAACCTCTTCCTGCCCCGACCAAAAAGTCAAGTTTTCGTTCCAATCAGGTATCTCGGCCTCATCATCATCTTCCTCATTGTCTCCACCAACAGGAGTTACAGTTTGGGAACGAGTGTCTACATTATGCTCAGAACCTTTTTCATCTGGGCCTGGATCCGACTCAAAGATTCTGGGCATCAATGCAGATCATTTCCTTGTCTGGATTCATAGAAGCTCTGGAGCAGACCTCTGATTCCCAGGCTATAGTATGCGTAAACAGCTCTACAGACTCAACCATGTGTGTTACCCCATGCTCAGACGGGCAGCTGGAGACTTGGGAGCTGTGAGGAAGCAAGTGCGATTGGGGTGACAACTCTGAGGACTGGAGTAGTTGTGATGTTGAAGTTGACATGGAGGAGAGCCCACTTGAACGAGCACTTGATATCCGTTCAAGCACCTGCTGTTTTTGTGCCTCATCTGGAATTTTTGGCGATGCTTGTAGCGATGGTCGTAAGAAAGGGATCATATCAGATTGTCCACGAAAAGAAGTAGACATCTTACTTTGGCTGGAAGATGGTCTTTCTTCTGCAGATGTTACGGTTGCTTTCCCACCTACCCCACGGACACAACCTTTTCCCCCCCCCCCCTTTCCAACACGCCTATTCCCCTTTCCACCAGCAGCAGGCCTTTTGCCACTCATTTTAGTGCTTAACTAATTGGCAACTCTATCTGTAGTTATTGGCACAACAACCGATGGATGAAAACCGAGAACAACTGAGTGGCCAAACTGTGGTACTAGGCCCAAAACTAATAACTGGATTAGATGCAGTGAAAATAGAGATACACAGGCAGTGTAGCTAGCTTCACAGGCGGGCTACTCAGATGACTATCAGACAATGCTACTAGCCCAAAAGGATTGGCTGAGCTAGATTACACCAAATGCTGTGACAAACACTTGCACAGCACTGGCACAGACCTGCCTGGCAAACAGTGCTATGAACTGCTGTAATCTACCCTGAAAAGGGCTGATATTACAACTAGTCCCGACTCCTCAAACCTATCTCTTTGACAATTTGCTCCCCAAACAAAACAAAATAAAACAAAACCACTGTATAGCGCCACAGCAGCAGCGGTGCCGTCTAATACTAAGCTGCAGCAGTGAGGAAATGGTGACGACGGGGCAAATGGCTGGTTCTTATAGGGCAAGGAGGACATGTGACATACACAGCCAATGACACATGCCCTTGCTTGTGTGCACATTGCTGTGTGTGTGTGCGCACTGCTGATAGTTTGAGAGACTGCAGCCCCCCACTGTAAATGCAGAAAAAAAAAAAAAGTGGAGATCTGCGTTATTTCAGCACAGATCTATCCCCCAACCCCCCCACACACACTATACACGGAAACAGTCTATTAACAATGATAAACAGTTTTAATGTGCAAATCAAGCTAGGCTTTTGGTGAACGAACAGTTAATCGAACAGAAACTCGAACAGCCGAATTTTAAGCCAATTGTTTGGGTTCGACGAACGACTCGAACACCGCCCAAAACAGCGAGAATTTGAAATTGGCGAACAGTTCGACTCGAACACCGCTCATCTCTAGCCATTACCTCTGCCACTATCTTGGTGAATACCCTTGGGGCACTGGCCAACCCAAAAGGGAGGGTTTTGAACGGATAATGTATTGTGACTGCCACCCTGAGGAATCTGCAATAGTATGGGTCCTTTAGGTCCAGCACAGTCATGAAACAGAGCAAAAATAAACTTGGCACTCAAAATGATGAAAGATGAGGAAATTTCATTTATTTTGCATCCAGACAAAAAAAAAAAACAGAAGAAATAACTGAACGTTTTCGGTCTCACATTGGACCTTCATCAGAGTATCTTGCTGGTTCAGAAACATAAGACAGTGTGCTTCAAATAAGCCCAGAATTTCTTGTTGCAAGACCAGATGGGTCTTTGCGGGGGTCACGATTAATGATGGGGGGGGAGAAATTGAAGTGTAGTCTTAGTCCTGATTTTATGGTGTCCACAGTCCACACATTGCTGGATATTTTTTCCCACGCCGGGAGAAAGAAAAATAACCCCCCTACCCTGGGAAACACCGTCATTGGGATTGTTTTTTTGTTGACGATGGACATAAACATGAACCCCTTGCATCTGCTCCTTTTATCCTGCCACCTATCCTGGGGTTTTTGGGGGGGCTGCCTCTGGAAAAATCTTCTCCGAAAGGGCCATTTATAGTAATGACCGGAGAGGTTAGGGAAGGATTTCTTTTTATCTCCCGCTTTATCCAGGATATCGTCTAGCGTGGGCCCGAACAGGAACTCGCCCTCGCAAGGAATAGAGCACAATTTTGATTTTGTCTGAAGGTCCCTCTGGCCAGGACTTCAGCCACAAGGCCCACCTATCCGCATTAGAAAAAGAACCCGACCTATCGGCTAACCTGACAAAATCCGCTGATGCGTACGCCAGAAAAG
This sequence comes from Ranitomeya imitator, assembly GCF_032444005.1. Taxonomy (NCBI): domain Eukaryota; kingdom Metazoa; phylum Chordata; class Amphibia; order Anura; family Dendrobatidae; genus Ranitomeya; species Ranitomeya imitator. The sequence continues at coordinate 414,593,618 of NC_091284.1, read as the reverse complement.
CCGCCGCCCCCCTCAATACAGGGACGGATTTTAGAATTGTAAGCAGGGAAAAAGGAGCAGCATCCATACCAGGTGAATCGTGTCCAAAACGGATTTTAGAATTGTGTCTCTAGGGGTTTTGTCTTTTAGCTGCGATTCCAGCCAAATCATTAGAGCCCTGGCCATTCTGGTGGCGGCGCTGGCTGGCTTTAGCTCCCCTTCGGCGGCCTCCCAGGAACCCTTTAGCTATGAATCTGATTTTTTATCCATGGGGTCTCTTAACACCCCCAAGTCCTCAAATGGTAGTTTTGGCGATTGCTATGTCCAATTTAGGTGCTTTTCCCAAAATAACAAAACAGGATCCTCAAAAGGGTATTTCCTTTTTGGGGTAAGAAGGCCCTTTTTTTCTGGCTTCTTGCATTCTCTTAATCAATGATTGGATTTTCTCATTTAATAGGAAACAAATTTCAGGGACTCCTCGGAAATTGTCTGCTGTATACAAGAATTGCAGAGTCTCTTCCCCCAAATAGCGGGTAGTTCACTTGATGGTACACTACATCCCCTATAAGAAAGGAGGAAAACAGGACCCTAATTACAAAGTGGACTTTCACGAAGTTCTCTTACCATTCCAGCAGAAAGAAGGATACCGGATTCGAGGGGAAAAGCATTCCCAAAGATGGATTCTCTTTTCCGCTGGCGATCACGCTGGAGCCCTTACTGTGTTGAGAGCCTGAGTGGTTGCTGCCGCTGCTTCTATGGGAAGAATCCTTTTCTGTCCGCTTCTTGTGCCGTCGCGGCTGCTGATAACGCTTTCGCTGCTGCTGGCTAGGATGGGGAGACTGACCCAGCGAGGCCTGCTCTTCTGGAAGCTCCTGGCCACTTATGCCAGTATGGCCGTCAGGTTCCATATGAGCCCCGTATACAGGCGTTTTCCGCTGTTTAAATCCCTATTCCGGGACCTCCCACAGCCTTCATTCCAGGAGGGAACTCTGCATGCCCGGACACAGCGTTCCCAGTGATGCATTGCGCCCTCCACGTCATTAGAGGCCTCGAGCACGCGCAGTACTGGTTTCCCAGTAATGCAGTACGGCGCCCTGCGCGCGTCATAAGGGTGCGCCTCTCAGACGCCGCGCGCACTGCAGGAAGCCAGGACACGCTCCGGGAGAGATAGTCTTCCTCATTTCTTCTACCATAAGGGCCTGCTGACCCCGGCGGTGGCGCTTCAGGCAACAGCCCCAGCTGAGGCAGGGAACCACCGCTGCCCGGATTGGACTGGTCGGGCCTGGCATCCCATGACGATGCTCAGGTGCTTTCCACGTCGACTGTAGGTTCCCCCATCAGGGACAGGAAACTAACTGATGCAGGAGAGGTACCTCCTTTTTATCTGTAGGTTTCTTGTCCCTGGGGGCAGATCCCCTCTCTCCATGGTGCTCTCATGAGGGAAAGAAAATAGCATTTTTTTTTCTAAGGTGACAGGTTCCCTTGAATTGTGTTTTGAATGTAATAATTTCCGGTCCAGATATAAAGTATTGGAGCACAAGTGCTGGATCAGTGGGAAGTATTGCTTCTCTTTTTTTTTCCTACAAGGATCCCTTCCCTTTATGAGCAGAAAGAGCCCTCTCATCTCATACTTAAGCAAAGTAGGAACTGCATACGGTCATTTGGCAGCATCATGAAGACGTTGAAGGCTAAATTTTGTGGGGTCACGCACTCCGAGGCTGCTCTCTGCCTCAATTTCACCTGTATCTGCATCTTTGGGACACAGTTACTGGAGAATAAAATGATGGAGCTGACTCTGTGTTCTCTCTTCCACCATTGGGCCTGTATGTCAAAGTGCAGGTGAGATGACCTCACTACAATATGACTGCTGTGCCAGTACTTAAAGGAAAACTGTAAGGTCATCATACTGTGCGTGTGATATAATTTTGTGTTGGGAGCTGTAGATCCAAATACAAGGGCTGAATAATAGGACCAGTAGGATTTACGTCTATATAAAGTTAACAAAGCAAATAATTTGAAGCTACAGGTAAGAGTACGTTACAATAAGCTCTACCGTACATGTATTAACAGTAGAGGCTAGTCAGTCTTAATTCTGCTGAATATGAAGTGCTAAAAATTAGTGTTGAACAAAAAGGTAATCCCTGCACGTGTTGCGGCTTGTCTAACATAGTATTCGAGGACACTTGCATGCTCTGATAACACCTTATCCAAGCACATTTGCTCACAACTAATAAAAATTAATCAGAAGTAAAGTTGGCCTGATGGTTCAGCCCTCCACAACAGTCACGGCCTCTCATGTGGTCTCTGGGGAAAATTAATTGCCCATGCTTGATCTATGTCAAAAGTAATTGTGCAAATGCAGAAAGAGTACGAGAAGGCTGAACATCACACATTCTCAGAGACAGTAGCTCCGTTCCTGAGTGGTTTGTACCTTATCAAACAAGGTGTTTAGTGCAACCCGATCCAAGAGGTCGATTTCTTCAAATTCAATCTTCTTGCCAACAATTTCCTGCACTCTCAGCAAACTTATTGGTAGACCATTGGCCCCTTTAAGACAAAATACCGGTTATTTAGACAACTTATTAAAAAGAAGAAATCACTTTGGCAATGCTTTGAAGAATAGGTATTTAATCCCTGTGATGCGAGTATAGTCTTTTACAGGTATGCCTTTTTTTTTTGTACAAGAACTCAGCCACATTTATAAGTCACCATATGTCTAATGTATAACAGGGGTCTATAAAAGTTGATCTGTAGAAGAGACTGAGAACAATGATATTCTACATGAAGATCATTTCCACCATCTCCTTGGTCTGTCGGGGATTACAGGGCTAAGAAGAATATTTGGGACCATTCTGTACATTTCTATTCCTCCAGCGTATTGACAATTTAACAAAAGATTCCTTTTAAATTTAACAGTTGGTGTATTCTGCAACTACTGTATGCAAACATAAGTACCCCAGGGATGTAGGCTGCTGCTCCACCTTATCCCCCCTCCGTATTGTGAGCATATGCACACTCAGCCAAACCAAGAGTGCATGGGTATGTCAGGGGGATGTTGGCACAGCTACTGACGGAGGTTAGAACAGGCAGCAGAGCACAGATTTCTTTACATGTCAAAGTGCAATACAAAGAAAATATCTTGCAAAAGGATATCCTTCCTATTAATCTGGAACTGCAGAGTTGCTGAAAAATGTTGATTATGTTTTGCACATAAAATAGCAAATCCCTGTTTCCTGTACCTTAGATTACAGCTAGTTAATATGTCTTGTTTGGGATTTTGAAAGCATCTTAAAAGGAGTAAAGATGTACCTACACAAAACTAACATTGCTGCTCATTGTGCAGGACTTACGTTTGGTAAAAACGATAGAAGAGTGTAAAGAATCTTACAGAGTAAATCAGGGTTTTCTTTGAGCAATACAGGCCATCCATTATGAAATATTCACGTTCAGTCAGATACCCTACACCCTTGAGCAGGGGTGGGCAATTAATTTAGCCATGGGGCCGCATGAGAAATTGGGATGGTTTTAGAGGGCCGGACTAATATAATTAACTAATTTTTACCCAATACTGTAGTATACTGTAGTGGCCCCATATAGTGCTGCACAAGCATTATGGCCCCCATATAATGCTGCACAAACATTATGGCCCCATATAGTGCTGCACAAACATTATGGCCCCATATAATGCTGCACAAACATTATGGCCCCCATATAATGCTGCACAAATGTTATGTCCTGTCTGGCCCAAACCCCCCCCCCCCCTGGATACGCCACTGCCAGTCACAGCCTCCCAGGACTAGTATAGATGGGGAGGCCACCAGTCACAGCCCCCCAGGTCCAGTATAGAGGGGGCGGCCGCCAATCACAGCCCCCCAGGACCAGTATAGAGGGGGAGGCCGCAAGTCACAGCCCCCCAGGACCAGTATAGATGGGGAGGCCACCAGTCACAGCCCCCCCAGGTCCAGTATAGAGGGGGAGGCCGCCAGTCACAGCCCCCCAGGACCAGTATAGAGGGGGAGGCCGCCAGTCACAGCCCTCCAGAACCAGTATAGAGGGGGAGGCCGCCAGTCACACAACCTCAGCAGTCAGCCAGAATGCAGGCCGTTGGGTGCAGCCGGTCAGGGTGAAGCATGGACGGTGGGTGCAGGGAGGGCGGATACAGCCTCTCTCGGACACTTACCAGTGACCTTGGCGCCGGTCTCGTCTGCACGGACAATCTCAGGGATAAATCTTGGCTCCTCACACCCGCCGCCACCGTTAAAGCCCGCAGAAGCCTCCAGAGACCGCTCCCCATCACCGAGGTCAGTGACAGACTGACAGGCCAGCCAATCACAAGTAGTGATGGAGCGAGAGCCGGGCAGCCCAGCCAATGGTGTGGAGCACAATGCAGCCAAAGGGCGGGGCCAGAAGCTGCACAGTGTCTGAGGAACCGCCAATGGCGTCTGGCCGAGCGGTGCCAAGGGCAGCTGTCAGAAGTGACAGCTAGCTGGCGGGCCGTTCAAAATCATCAGGCGGGCCGGATGCGGCCCGCGGGCCGCATCTTGCCCAGGTCTGCCCTTGAGTATGGTCAGGCTAGACGGAGGATGTTGGATGTCGCCATGTGTAGTTTATCTTGACCATACACTGTTTAGCAAGAATTCATACAAACTTTGTGGTTACACCTTGATGAAGTCTGAAGACTTTGAAATGCATTTTTAATGAAAGTCTACTTTGAATCATGGACTATTCTTTCATATCTCAATCAGCATCGTGGACAACCCACCTATGTCATTTCTTCTGGCGTTTCAACGTTTTGGTTTTGGTTTTTAACCCGAAGGACTGCAGCAGCTGACAAATTTAAGCATGATCCTTATTGTGCGATAAACAACTATACCAGGTGATCAATTATTTGCATCTTAATGTCCTTTATCATTGGATAAGACCCTACTGCGCTTTTTGCTCTTCAGTTTTTTCCTACCATTTGTCAGTCTACCAGCATGAACACAGTGTTTGCATTGCTTCATAGTCAAACAGAGGTGAACCACACCTGGCTGACACCTTGTAGACTGTACACTGAACTCAGGCTTGTACAAAGCTCCTTAGCTGCTAAATGTTCAAGTCATGAGGATTCCTCGTACAACCGACATACAGTTTAACCCCTTCATGACCGGAGCCTTTTTCGGTTTTACGTTTTTGTTTTTTGCTCCCCTCCTTCCCAGAGCCATAACTTTTTTATTTTTCCATCAATTTGGCCATGTGAGGGCTTATTTTATTTTGCGGGACGAGTTGTACTTTTGAACAACACCATTGGTTTTAGCATGTCTGTACTCGAAAATGGGGGAAAAAAAAATTCCAAAGTTTGCGATTTAAAAAAAAAAAAAAGTGCCATTTTCCAATAACAGTAGCATCTCCATTTTTGTGATCTTGGGTTGGGTGAGGGCTTATTTTTGCATTTTTAATGATATCACTTTTGTGCAGATACGTTCTTTTGATCGCCCGTTATTGCATTTAAATGCAATGTTGCGGCGACCAAAAAAAAAGCGTAACTGGCGTTTCAATTTTTCTCACTACACAGTTTAGCGATCAGGTTAATTTTTTTTCTTTTTTTTAATTGATAGATCGGGCCATTCTGAACACAATTTGAGTTTTCTTTATTGTTTTATTTTGAAGGAGGCGAAAGGGAGGTGGTGATTTAAACGTATTTTTTTAAAATATTTTTAACACTATTTTTCTTTAAGTTTTGGCACACTTCAATAGTGTCCATGGGAGGCTAGAAGCTGCCACAACTTGGTTGGCTCTGCTACATAGAGGGGATTCTCAGATTGCCTCTATGTAGCAGAATTACTGCATTGCTATGAGTGCTGACCACAGTGTTGCGCTCATAGCAATCCGGCATCAACAACCATAGAGGTCTCAAGGAGACCTCTGGTTGTTATGCCAATGACCGATGACCCCCATTCACGTGAATGTTTTGGAGTGGACATCACAAAGACCTGATCTCATTCCTATTGAAAATTTATGGGCAAAGCTGAAAAGGCTGGTGCGAGCAAGGCGACCTATAAACCTGGATCAGTTACACCAGCTGTCAAGAGGAATGGGCCCAAATTCCGACCAACTATTGTGAGAAGCTTGTGGAAGGATATCCCAAACGTTTGACCCAAGTCATTCAGTTTAAGGCCGGCGTCACACTCCGCATATGAAAATACGGTCCGTTATTTACGGCCGTAATACGCAGAAAAGTCCCCAAAATAGTGATCCGTATGTCATCTGTAGGCAGGGTGTGTCAGCGTATTTTGCGCATGGCATCCTCCGTATGTAATCCGTACTGTGAGATTTTCTCGCAGGCTTGCAATACGGACATACAATGGATCCATGGGCTCAAATAATCGTAAAAACATAAACTGATATATTCTCTCTCTATCAGCGCTAGATAGCTTAAAAGCCGATAATTCAATTGCCGGCTTTTCCCATCTCCTTCTCAAACTTGACATGATATGAGACATGGTTTACATACAGTAAACCATCTCATATCCCTTTTTTTGCATATTCCTCACTACTAATGTTAGTAGTGTGTATGTGCAAAATTTGAGCGTTCTATTAAAGAGTTAAATCGCGGAAAAAAATTGGCGTGGGCTCCCGCGCAATTTACTCCGCCAGAATGGTAAAGCCAGTGACTGAGGGCAGATATTAATAGCCTGGAGAGGGTCCATGGTTATTGCCCCCCCTTGCTAAAAACATCTGCCCCCAGCCACCCCAGAAAAGGCACATCTGGAAGATGCGCCTATTCTGGCACTTGGCCACTCTCTTCCCATTCCCGTGTAGCGGTGGGATATGGAGTAATGAAGGGTTAATGTCACCTTGCTATTGTAAGGGGACATTAAGCCAGATTAATAATGGAGAGGCGTCAATTATGACACCTATCCATTATTAATCCAATAGTATGAAATGGTTTAAAAAAAACAAAAAAAAAACACACACACACACTTATTACAAAGTATTTTAATGAAATAAAAACACAGGGTGTTTTAATATTTTATTAGACTCTTAATCTACCTGAAGACCCTCGTTCTGTAAAAAAGGAAAAATAAAAAAACAACAATATCCCATACCTTCTGTCATGTCCCACGATGTAAATCCATCTGAAAGGGTTAACTAATTTTACAAGCAGAAGTCTGCTAATGCAGCCGCCCCTGCCTTTAAAAACCCGGCGAATGAATGGAATGCAGGGGAATGACCTGTAGTTACCTCGAGTCGTGGTGATGCGCCCTCTGCTGGATGTCCTCATATGAACTCGAGCCTGGAAAAATATTCTGAAAATATATATACCCCTATACTATGTGTAGACATTTATCTTAGCTATTCTATTCTAACCTGTCAGTGTGATTTTACTGTACACCGCACTGAATTGCCGGCTTTTCACTAGAACACTGCTGCCTATCTCTTGCAAGTCACACTGCTGGTCCGTGCGTAATCCGTAATTTTCTCGCCCCCATAAACGTTCATTGGTGATTTTTTGCGCAATACGGTGACAAATGCAGCATACTGCGATTTTCTACAGCCGTAGAAGACCGTATAATACGGATCAGTAAAATACGGCAGATAGGAGCTGGGCCATAGAGAATCATTGTACCGTATGCAATCCGTATTTTCTGCACCTCTCATACGTCCGTTAAACTCGCTAGTGTGACGCCGGCCTAAGGGCAATGGTACCAAATACAAATTAAATGTATGTAAACTTTTGACTTTGCAGTAAGTAATAAAAATGCCTTAAAACATTACTAATTATGGTAATCCTAATTGACCTAAAACCGGAGAGGTTTATTCAGATTTCATGCCAGATAATGAGATAAATTATGCATATGTGTCTTTTTATACAGTGTATGTAAACTTCTGGTTTCAAATGTACATACATACACACCTCTGGCTTTGCCTTGCAGACACACACACTTAAATAGTTTTACTTAGAATAAAGTATAACACTTAACATGTCCGTTAGGCCGGGGTCACATTTCCGAGTGCAATGCGAGAAACTTGCACGAGTCTCTCGCATCAATACCCGGCACAGCCGCCGTCTCTCGGGAACGGAGCATTCAGCTGCATAGAAATACATGCCGCTGTACGCTCTGGTCCCGAGTGCCAGAGCGCTGTGCCGGGTATTGATGCGAGAGACTCGTGTGAGTTTCTCGCATTTCACTTGCGCAAGTGTGACCCCGGCCTTAGAGGGGTTGTCTGGGCCTTACATATTGATGACCTATAGTGATGAGAGAGTATACTCATTACTCGGGTTTTCCCGAGCACGCTCGAGTGGTCTCCGAGTATTTGAGACTGCTTGGAGATTTAATTTTCTTTGCTGCAGCTGCATGATTTACGGCTGCTAGCCAGCCTGAGTACATGTAGGGGTTGCCAAGGAATCCCCACATGTATTCAGCCTGTCTAGCACCTGCAAATCATGCAGCTGTAGCAAAGAAAACTAAGTCTCCGAGCAGTCACAAATACTCAGAGACCACCCGAGCAACGAGTATACTCACTAACAGCATAGCTACCAGGAGGGCAGAGGGGGCCCACCCGGAGCTACGCTACTGTAACTGTAACGGCGAGCGCAGCGCGCTGATACAGTTACATTCTGCAGCAGAGCAGAGAGAATTAATCTCCCTGCTCTGCCGCTATGGGGCCCCTGAGCAGGCGGGGGGGCCCAATGGCAGCCGTGAGCCCCCCGCCTGTCATCGCATGGTGAGCTGTATCGGCATTTAGCAGATACAGCTCACCGCATTGATGAGGGAAGGAGCGCTGCGCTGCTTCTCCCATCATTCTCTGTCAGCGTCTGACGTCGCAGACGCCAACACTGACAGCGGGCACGGTGATGTCACTGCCCGGCGCCCACTGTCAGGACAAGAGCACCGCTGGAACAAGGAGAAAAAGGTGTATTTATTTATTTATTTATTGTGTTTTTTTTAATGGGTTCTGCCTTATACATTACAGGATCTGCCTAAAGGTGGGGGGGGGGGGGGTACTGCCTTATACACTACAGGATCTGCCTATGGGGGGGTGCTGCCATATATTACAATACTACAGGGTCTGCCTATAGGGGTACTGTCTTGTACTATATTGAGGACTATCTGGCACATTATACTATATGGAGGTTATCTATGGAGGCCATTGTACAGTGTGGGGATTACAGTGAAGGGGCCATCATACAGTGTTGGAGCCATCAAACAGTTTGGAATCTACTAAGTGGTCAGTCTACTGTGTGGGTGGTACTATACAGTGAGGGGGCATCATACTGGGTATAGAGGAGCTGTACAAGGGGAGGCTATTAAATTAAAAGTTGGCACTTATTGTTATAGGGGAACTCTGGTAACTGACTATCAAAGGGGCACACAGGGCATTATTACTTTTTAGGGGCAAAATATGGGCACTGTTTTCTAGGACACTTGCACCCGGCATTACTATATTATAGAGGGGTGCTTTAGAATTTACACAGTAGGTGCAGTAATAGGGACATACGGCAGCAGCGGCTCAGTATTGGGGTATCAGCAGGATGAGGAGTTTGTGCAGGTTGGGAATAGATGGTGATGTGACTGGAAAATGAGAAGTGAAATGTGTCTTTGTTGTATTCTATGCAGACGAGTCCTGGCTGGAAGAAGTTGTCATGTCGGTCTGGGCCAGATGCAAAAGACGGGAAAAGTGAACAATTCCATAAGAGAACATCAGCGGTAAGTCATTATCCGTAAGGCCGGAGTCACACTGCAGCGGGATATGGCCGAGTCTCACAGGTTAAAAACAAGCTCTGGCACCGGCACTCCAGAGCGGTGCGTGCAGCTCCATGTATTGCTATGCGGCCGCATGCTCCGTTCTGGAGTGCCGGTGCATGAGCTTGGTTTTAACCTGCGAGACTCGACGTATCTCGCTGTGTGTGATCCCGGCCTAACTGTGCTGTGATCTCTTATATGTTCTGTAGGACTGGTATCTACCACTGACCATATGGCGGTAATATCCATGTTGGTCGTTATATAGAGATTATCTTCAGTAATAGCGCAGTCATCTGCTGAGATTCTCCTCCACTATTAGGGTGCGTCACCAAGTTGTAATCAAGGTTACCTGGTTAGGGGCCCACTCAGAAGCTTCGCCCCCCCTGAACCAAAACCCTAGCTACACCTCTGTATTACTCACTCCTCACTAATGAACTATCAATAAGAAGTTGATGATATCAAATAGCCAATACCTCCACTGATCAGCTATGGCAGGTGCTGAATATAAGAACCGTATGGGTAAGAACACAGAGGCCATGTACAAAGCCGAGTGGCTGCTGTAGAGTTCTGCTCTTTTTCTGCCTGCCACTCACTTGGAGCAGTTCTTGGCAAAAAAATAAATAAAATAATGGGGCTGCCGTATTCCGCCCCACCATACATTGTATATATCTGGCAACCGCCAGTGCAGATAATAGCTGGTAATGAAGGGGTCCAAGGAGTCCCCACAAGCTGAAATGACGTACCCCAATCATAGGCAAGTCATATCCAAGGACCAGATGACACCACATAAAACATTGTACATGGTTTCCTTTTGCCGGCTTACCTCGAATGGCATTGTGGAAATTGTCTATAACTACGGGTTCGTAGCCAGCTTCTATCAACTCCAAGACGCAGTGGCTTCCTATGTAGCCAGCACCTCCTGTTACTAGAACCTTCTCCGGCATCGTTATTCAGATCTGGAAATAAAGGGGAGAGAATATTCCTGCTTTTAGTAAAAAAGAAAGCTGCAGAACTTCGGAACTCTCGCAAGCAGGCTACGATTTAATGTTTATTAAAGACATGACTCTACCCCCTCAGCTTCAGGATGGAGCAGTAAAATGCACAAAGGAGATAGTGTTCCTGGAATCAGCAGCAGAAGGAAAACGACACACGAGAAGGAATAGAGCACGCACACGCCAAGGCCACAATCGCACAGCCTCCTGCCCAAATTATACATGTGGCAGGAATAAATTTATAGTTCAAAACATCTTCACCATACATCTATGGTACCAAGTACATCTGTGACCAGATAGGAAAATATCATGAAAATTACTTTACATGGGTTTATTAAGTAAAAGATTTTTACTCAAAACCACAAGTGTCCGCTCTGCAGAAGTTCATTTTTTCTTTGCCAATAACAAAAAAACCCCCAGATAGCTGGACACTAGTGTGAACCTTGCCTTAGCAGGAAGGTTAGAGCACACTGCTTACAAGTAGGCCTCCTCCCTGTCAGCGCACGGCAGAATTAAGTCACTGATAGCTCTAGCAGGGCATGAGTGTACCACAGTCCTAGTGGAGTTCATGGACCCATCCATTTCTTACAAGACCAATTCCAAAGTATTTTTTTCCTACTTTAGGTCCACAACATATGATTTAGGTCCCATGGGCTTGTAAATATTATCAGTGTTTTTTTTTTTTTAACCCCAGAAAATCAGGTCCATCGTAAAAATATGGAGAGCGCTGGTTGCCATCTGTGTGCTACTTAACAAGTTGTAGAAGTGTGAGCAGGTTGTGGGATGCAGTAACGGACAGGTGGCAGAGCAAGAGTCAACTTTACATTTTATACTTGAACGGGGTAATACTCCACGCAGGGAGGGGAAAGGAGAGGTAGGAGTATGGCAGGTGATATGAGCATAATAGGTGTGCTGATGGAGGTAACGAGGGCAAAAAGTATAACAACTGTTCATTAGGGTCAACTTATCAGTCTGACGGCTTCCTGTCTGCAGAGTCCTAGGTTCATACGATGGTGCCAACGTGGTTAGCAAGTGATGAAGCCAGTGTTGTCCTGCAGGCGTTGATGATTCGGTTCCTGGCGATGACGAGGAGTCCTTGATGTCTTGCGTGGGGTCTTAGGTCCAGGATTCGGGTTGCAGAGTGAAAAGCAGACTCCAACACTGCCGGAGCTCGGCAGCAGTATGCGGGTGAGAGGGAACAGTTCTCGATAAGTCACTCGGTCTTTCTTAGGCCGGTTTCACACGTCAGTGGCTCCGGTACGTGAGGTGACAGTTTCCTCACTTACCGGAGCCACTGACACACGTAGACACATTGAAATCAATGCATCTGTGCAGATGTCATTGATTTTTTTGCGGACCGTGTCTCCGTGTGCCAAACACGGAGACATGTCAGTGTTCGTGGGAGCACACGGATTACACGGACCCATTAAAGTCAATGGGTCCGTGTAAAACACGTACCGCACACGGACGTTGTCCGTGTGCCGTGCAGGAGACAGCGCTACAGTAAGCGCTGTCCCCCCCACGTGGTGCTGAATCTGCCATTCATATCTTCTCAGCAGCAGCGTTTGCTGTAGAGAAGATATGAATATTCCTTTTTTTTTTTTTTTTTTTATTTTGTTTCTCGTGTTTAAAATAAAGATCCATGTGACCACCCCCCTCCCATGCTGGCTGGCACTGCTTCCTGTCCTGGCCGCACCTTATACTGTATGAGCGGTCACGTGGGGCCGCCGATTACAGTGATGAATATGCGGCTCCACCTCCCATAGGGGTGGAGCAGCATATTCATTACTGTAAATGAGCGGCCCCACGTGACCGCTCATACAGTAGAAGGTGCGGCCAGGACAGGAAGCAGTGCCAGCGAGGGAGCCGGGTGAGTATTTTAAGAACAGCGGGTGGGCGCAGAGGGGGTGGGCACATGGATCTTTATTTTAAACACGAGAAACAAAATAAAAAAAAAAGGAATATTCATATCTTCTCTACAGCAAACGCTGCTGCAGAGAAGATATGAATGGTAGCTTCAGCACCAGATGCAGGGGACAGCGCTAAACTTTAGCGCTGTCTCCTGCACGGTGCGTGTGGTACCCAGTGGGCACACGTGTGCCACACTGATGTGCCACAGAAACGCACGGGCACGGATAATTCCGGTACCGGAATTATCTGGACGTGTGGGACTGCCCTTAGGCGGCACGCGTGCGGTATTTACTGACCCGTAGCGTTGGGTACCTTCAGCAGCGGGAGCCAACAGGCAAAAGGTAGTTCTCCAGTCACAGTCTCAGTAAGTGGCAGCAGGGATACTGTAGCGCGGGCCTGCGCTGTCACGGTGCTCAGAGAACGGAGCAACAAACTTCCCGCGCTGTGTGTTCCCACCAAGTCTCTCTGCCATTTCACACGCTCTGCCCTTTTTAGCCTAGCTATGCCCCCTGCTGTCGAGTGCATAGGTCGGTCCTGGTTTCTAAGCTTTCCCCCAGACAACAAAGGCGACAGTCCCATACCCAGTTCAAGAAAGGTACCCCCGGTCCGGTCCCTCTTCTTACAGAAGCTTGCCCCCCATGTTCTTCCTCATTAGATTTTAGTGAGTGTTGTCGGGTTATACATTTAATAGTAGAGATCATTTAACAATAGCCCAGATCTATATTAGCATGTAATTAACCCACATATAATATACAGATATCCTGGACGGCTTCAGTTACCGGGTGGGGTCATACAGGCGGCAGAGCTGACTTCATCTGCCCTGCCTTCTGTTTTGATTATCTGGAACAACTAGTATTTTCTGACAATGCTTTAAGTCCTGAACAAAACTGAAGTTAGCAGAACAAAGTCATCTGCCATGAAGGCACCTCCTAATGTGATAACAGACACAATGACAATTGTATCAGTGTTGGCAGAGACCGCCATATGTGAAACAAAGTGTTATCACAAAAACCTATATCTGTTCCCAAAGGTAAATATCCAAGTAGGAGTCAATAGGTAAAACTCAGACTGGAGGGCACTTTCTAGACCCCATTCATAAAGCTACACATACTCCTTGATCAGTATGCGGCAAATCATTCAGTCACCCCAAGTGCTAATCAGTAGTCAGAGTAGATAGTAGAAAAAAATAAAATAAAAAGAGATCTTACACTTAACGTGTCAAGCGACCAATCAGATAAAATCAGGGTCCTTATCCTATACGTACATATAAAGATATAGTGATGATGTATACCCTAGACCAGCAGCAGTCCATTGCCCATCAGTCTCAATGGCAGACATGACCACAAAAATGCGTGAATACTATGTGGGCATCAATGCTCCTGATTGGCAGATGTGCCTGATCTATCTACCTTTATGCAAAATTAAGTAGCTTTGGGTGGTCTGAACTCTTAAAAGGGAATGTGCCATGAATTCATTTTTGTATTATTGATTATGTAATCTATTATTTTTTTAAACACAAAATTAAAGTAATATTTTCACATTTTTAAATATTTCTTCTCAGCAGCCACAAGAGGCTGCCGTTTTCATTTGCTGGTGTGGAAGTGTCTGAGCAAGACATTATCACATTGCAAATAGGGTAACCCTCACCCCAGTGGCTGCCTCCAGCTGTGAACGGGGCATGTCCCCTGGGGGTTTTATTGTACCTTACAGCTGTGCCGCGAACTACAGTTTACCCGTCACCGCTCAGTGTTCAGCGCTAGCGTTGACAGGAGATGCCGGGATGCGGAGAGTATCAGAGCGGTGATCAGCAGCCTACAGCACTGTGCTCACCGCTGGAGAAGTGAAATCACTGTATACGGCAAAGATGTCTTCCAGCACGGTAGCCTATCAATTGTACAGTGTCAGGTTACTGACCACCACTGTCACTGCAGTGTTCAGAGCACAGCACAGTAATCATCAGTATGCTGTGCTCTAAACACGGACTCCGCTATGCCAGTATAAGGCCACATTCACACATTTGGTCAGATACTGCTGACATTTACAGCAGTAACAAGGCAAGGTTCACTTGCATTTTTTTCCTGCAACAAAACCTGAGAGCATGGCAGGAAAGAAGCTGTGGCAAAAACATAGGTTTTGCAGCTTCCCTTCCCCCCCCCCATTCAAGTCAATGGGGGAAAACGCTGAAAAAAAAAAATGCTGAAGGAAATGACATGCTCTATGTTCAAAACACCATGCAAAGCACAAAATACTGATGACAAAAAATCCAAGCTGTGTGCATGAGATTAATGAGATCTCATAAACATAGCTGGTACTGTAAAACATAGCTGAAATTTAGCATAAAAATAAAAAAGCAAAAACGCCCAGTGTGAACTTTGCCATGAAAACCTAGTGTACCGTGTTAGGCTAAGTTCAGCAGCTTCTCCCCCTAGTGTTTCAAGTTTATGAAAGTTTTATTATAATATATATATATATATATATATATATATATATATATATATATATATATATATATATATATATTTTATACCAATTTGGGTGGGGAGGGGGGATGATCATAGAATGGTAGAGTTAGAAGGGACCTCCTGGGTCATCTGGAGACCACCCAAGCAACGAGTATACTCGCTCATCACTAGAGACTAGCATCCACTGACGGCCAACAGTCCAGCAGCTGTACACTATAGCTGACAACTTGCCGCATCAGCCACGGCCAGTGTTGGTACAGACTATAGTGGTTTAACCCCTTAAATGCTGGTCAATAGTGACTACAGCATGCAGATGGTTAACACAGTGTGGCAGCTTCCTCTAGAACTCCATCGGCACCCTGAGATCTTGATCGTGTGGTCCTGATGTTTGTCATGGCAATTCACAGCCAAATAATGGCCTTAAAGTCTGCCAGCTACAGTGGCCTGATCAGAAGATGGCAACATGTAGATGTTAAAAATAAATGTCTTCATTCCTGTTATGACATTTTGCATTAATTCCTGAAATGCACCTGAAGGGTTAAAATAAAGTTTTGCAAATTTCCTTAAAAATGAAAAATTGCTGCTACATTTTTAAACCTTCTATGGACGCAGCACATATCTGCTTCATCCAAAGCGCTGCCGGCTTTTATATGCAGGCGATTCTGCATGTGTTCATTGAAGTGTGCGGATTCACTGCATCCAATACATTGTACGGGGGGGGGGGGGGTGAGGGGGGGGATTTATCTTGCGGAGAATGAGCATCTCCCGGCAAGATAAATTTACGTGCTGTGGTCTGCAAAGACGCGCCGCATGTCCGTCTCCACAGGTGAGCCGCGGGTGCCACTGCACACATAGTGGAGATGGGATTTCATAAAATCCCATCCACTATGCTGTAACATCTGGACGCTGCACAAGTACGCAGTGTCCAACCCGCATCCTTTACTGACCGTGTACACCTACCCTTACCCCGGCTGAGGAAGAATGATTGGTACAGATAGTCCTCAATACAGTATAATGCAGGTCCTATATAGTAAAATACACTCCCCATGGTCCTTGAAAAGAGCATACTGCAGCCCCCCTCAGAGCATATTGCAGCCCCCTCAGAGAATAATTCAGCCCCACACAAAGTATAAATGCAGCCACACACACAGTATAGTGCTGTCCCGTCAGAGTATAATGGAGCCCCCTAAGAGTATAATGCAGCCACCACACACACACAGTATAATGCCGCCCCCCCAGAGAATAAAGCAACACACAGAGTATAATTCAGCCCCTCCACAAACACACACAGTATCGTGCAGCAGACACACACAATACTTACCTCTCCTCCTCATTCCCTCACTGCTTTGGCTTCTGCACACGCTGAGGCAGAGGGGGAGTGATAGTAGATAGAGTGTCACACGACGCTCTGTCCTCTACTACTTTCAACTGTATTGGCATCTATGATGCCGATAAGTTGAATGCGCAATGTTGAGAGTTGGCAGCACCGGGCCCCTTTTACTCAGGAGCCCCATAGCAGCTGCATGGTGTGCCACTATTAGCGGCACATCACTGGCTGGCACCCCTGGATGAGCGGGGGCCCTAGGCGACTGACTGGTCTGCCTGCCCCTAACACCAGCCCTGCATGAGACAAATGTTATTTATTAAGGTTTTATGTGGTATGACTGTCTATTAGGCCCCTTTCACAAATCAGTTTTTTGCCGTCAGTCACAGTGTGGCGAATTTTGAAAAAAAAAAACGGATCTGGCCAAAGTTGCCGCTGGATCCATTTTTTCTCATAGACTTATTAGTGACGGATGGCCTCACGTTTCATCCATTTTCCCCCGGATCCATCAAAAATTGTTGATCTGGCGGCCGGAGAAAACGGACATAGTAACGTTTTTTGTGTCCATCGAAAAACCAGACAGCGAGGGATCTGTCGCCATCCATCGTTTGCTGGAATGTTAGCCAATGGCGCCAGATCTGTCAAATGCCAGAATCTGGTGATGGATTCCGTTTTGTTTTTTTTAACTGATCATGCTCAGATTTTTTTTTTTTTAGGATCCAATTAGCCGGATCCGGCAAAAAAAAAAAAAAAAAAAAAAAAAAAAAAAAAGGGATTCGTCGCATCAGTTTTTCACAATCTGCGATGGATCCGTTTTTTTCCCAAAATAGACGGACTGTGACTGATGGCAAAAAAAACTGATGTGTGAAAGCAGCCTTAAAGGGACAATCATTCAAAGTTCAAAAATTGCACATTTTTAAACATTTTTGTAAAATTTCTGATATTTATGAATAAACACAGAAAATAGTCAACAGAAATTTACCATTATCATAAAGTGTAATGTGTCACACGGGTCAGATTGAAAAAAAACGATGTGGCCCGGTCACTAAGGGGTTAAAATCATTATAAATGAATTGTCCACAATGTAATAAACGAGGATGAAGAAGAAAACGTCACCTAAGAGCGAGCTCCTTATAAATGCCAATGAACACGTCATAGCTGGACAAATATTGCTGGAAAGCACGTAGCAGTCAGTGTCCCCTACACCCCTTCCTTGCCGGTGACTGTCGGCCGTGTCCATGTATACCGGTGCCGGCACTTACCTGTGCGCTGTGACCACGGAAGCGAGTGCCGGCTCCTCTGCTGCTCCGACACTTTAACTTCCCGAACCTGTGTGCAGCAATAGAGCCGGAGCGAGGCCATTGGTGGGTTCTGCACGGGTGGGCGTGGCTACACAGGAATCCTAAAGCTGCACAAGCTGAGTTCCGGGTGTGCGGAGCTCCGCCCACACACGGACAGCCCCGCCTCCCATTCATACAGCCTGCTTGACGACGTGGAACTTACACGTTGTCATGGAGCGTCATCTCCACGCGTCCCCTCCGTGGGTTGTGCTATATGTGGCTGTGGGCTTTGTTGCCGGCAGTGTTATTATTTTCCAGGCTTAAACGCAAGTTTAGAGTAATTAATTAATTAAGGGGCTCATTTTTACAAGCCATGACTTCTGTCATCTGTATATAAATAAATAATAATAATCTGTACTGCACATTCCCTCATAGCCAATGGGAAGGAAAGAGCAGAAACGGCCAATGCGTTACCGGTGCATGGCAGCCATCGTGTGACAGACCAGCGCAGACGTGAACGGAACCTAACTGAGGAAGAAAGAAACCTCTTAAAGGGGTTGTCCAGGCGAAACCGACAAGTCTACAGTCACTGTGTGTGACGCCTCACAATGCGCACACTCACACTGCGAGGATTCTCCGGTGTCAGCGGCAGTCATGTGACCACAAGTATGCGATTTGCATATTTCCGGCAGCAGTCTGACTAGGTGGGCACTGCCCCACTCCGTATACTGCGCCCCTGGAGCGTACAAATCACATACTTGTGGGTCACATGAATCCCACCACGTCGTGAAGAGTCACGGGTCTGCAGGCACTCTATAGTGCAGACTTGTGGCTTTAGCCCGGACAGCCCTACTAAACTCCCCTCATACAGCACAGATGTGAGGTAGCACCTGAAACCGCCCCCATATCTTTATTCCACGCGCCCCTTTGGCTTATTGGCGTGTGTAGTCTCCTTACTGCAATGCCTGTATGCTAGTGAGTAGGTGGCTCTGACATTGCCCAGTAAGCCGGGTGGCGCCCCTCCGTTTCATCCATGCATTCATGGCGCATACCCAGGGAGGACCCCGCCGTGACATCTGACACAGCCAGGAGATGTGCAGAGCCGGCGGCGTCACCACTGCCTGTGGGGGTCTACGCAGTGCGCAGATGACCCCGTAGTTTTATCACTTTTTGTTCTCTTCAGTTGGGGGCTTGACATGATCAAAAATTAAAACCGAGATTCTGTCATTTAGGTTCTTTTTCCCATTTTGGGGTTCACTATACAGGCTACATCATTTTCTGTTTCATTAGCTTGGACAGTTACGCATGCAGCAATAGTGAATACGTTTTTTTTGTTTTTTTTAGATTTCACCATTTGCATTATGGGAAAAGGAAGTGGTCCAATGTAAACTTCTATATGTCACGGATAGTATTTGTACCTATGGTAGTCTATGGGTCTATTCACATGACTGAATTTTTCCTTGGACTGAGTGGTCTGTTCAGAATCATGGAGACCTGTCCGATATTGAATCAGCAATCTACAATGCAAGTCCATTAGTGAGTGAAATAATTGGACAACACTTGGATACCATCCGTATCTGTCCATTTTTCACTAACTGAAAGGAGAATGTAAAGACATTTTTTTTTCATCAGTGAAAAAAAGCTTGATGAAACTGATCAAAATCTGATGATGAAAATCAGTGATGAAACTCGGTCCGTTTTCTCATATGTGAAAAAATTTGACATCTGAATGAGGCCTTATACAGGTGCTTCTCACAAAATTAGAGGGGAGATGTTATGGAAGCCCAGGTTGCTTTGATGGCAGCCTTCAGCTCGTCTGCATTGTTGGGTCTGGTGTCTCATCTTCCTCTTGACAATACCCTATAGATTCTCTATGGGTTTAAGGTCAGGTGAGTTTGCTGGCCAATCAAGCACAGTGATACTGTTGTTTTTAAACCAGGTAATGGTACTTTTGGCAGCATGGACAGGTGCCAAGTCCTACTGGAGAATGAAATTTCCATCTCCAAAAAGCTTGTCGGCAGAGAGAAGCATGAAGTGCTCTAAAATTTCCTGGTAGACAGCTGCACTGACTTTGGTCTTGATAAAACACAGTGTACCTACACCAGCAGATGACATGGCTCCCCAAACCATCACTGATTGTGGAAACTTCACATTAGACCTCAAGCAGCTTGGATTGTGGCCTCTCCACTCTTCCTCCAGACTCTGGGACCTTGGTTCCCAAATTAAATGCAAAATTTACTTTAATGTGAAAACAACATCTTGGATCACTGAGCAATAGTCCAGTTCTTTTTCTGTTTGGCCAAGGTAAGACGCTTCTGTTGTTGTCTATTGGTCATGAGTGGCTTGACACAAGGAATGCGACACTTATAGCCCATGTTCTTGGTACCTCTGTGAACATCCAGCTTCTTTAGCAATGACCTTTTGTGGCTTACCCTCCTTGTGGAGTGTGGCAATGACTGCCTCCTGGACATCTGTCAAGTCAGTAGTCTTCCCCATGATTGTGGAGCCTACTGAAACAGACTAATGGACCTTTTTAAATGCTTAGGAAGCCTTTCCGTGTGTTTTTTGTTAATTATTCTAATTTACTGAGATATTGACATTTTGGGTTTTCATTGGCTGTAAGCCATAATCATCAACATTAACAGAAATAAACACTTGAAATGGACCAATCTGTAATGGCTCTATATAATATATGAGTTTCACTTTTTGTATTGAAGAACTGGTATAAATTAACTTTTTGATGATATTCTAATTTTGTGAGAAGCACCTGTATGTCACACAAAATAGTTAATAAGTAAAATTTTCCATATTTCTACTTTACATCAGCACAATTTTTAAAACACAATTTTTTTTGTTAGGAAGTGAAAAGGTTAAATGTTGACCATCGATTTCTCATTTTTCCAACAAAATTTACAAAACCATCTTTTTAGGATTTTATCCAGGGGTATAGTGGGCATTTTGAACCCACAGGTACAACACAGAATTTGATAACACTAGGTCGTCATATTGAATATGTCATCATTAGTCTTGAGTGCAAGTGCTCGCTACTCCAGTTTGCATTGGGTGCTTGGGTATGCACCGAGTATCGCGGGTGCTCGAGTGACAAGTCCCTGTTAGATATCCCCCCAAAAATCATGCGGAGATCTGCCATACTCCGTACATACCCAAGCACCCGATGCAAACAAGTAGCAAGCACTAGCGCTCAACACTTGCTGTCATACTGTCATTTTTTTTACTTTTGAAAAAAACCCAAACCTCTAAGGCTATGTGCACACGTTGCAGATTATTTGCGGTTTTCTAGCGTTTTTGCGCTATAAAAACGCTATAAAACTGCAAATAATCTGCATACATTAAGCATCCTATCATTTTTAATGAAATCCGCAATTTCTGTGCACATGATGTGCGTTTTTCCACATGAAAAACGCATTGCGGAAAAATAATGAACCTGCTCATTAAGGCTGTGTTCACACGTTGCGGTTTTTTCGTGTTTTTTTTCGCGGTTTTTCCCGATAAAAACGCTATAAAACCGCAAAAAAAACCGCATACAATAAGCTTCCCATCATTTAGAATGAATTCCGCATGTTTTGTGCACATGATGCGTTTTTTTCTGCATAAAAAACGCATACCGCACAAAATCCGGACATGCTCTATCTTTTTGCGGTTTTTTTGCGGATTTCCCACTCCAAAATGCACTGGGAAGTGTCCGGAAAAAAAACGCGGCAAAAACGCGGCAAAATCGCGGCAAAAACGCATGCGGTTTTCTTGCGGATTTCATGCAGAAAATGTCCGGAATTATTAGGAATTTTCTGCATGAATTCCTGAACGTGTGCACGTAGCCTAATTTTGCGTTTTTTTCGCGGTTTTCCCACTGTCTAATGCATTGGGAAATGTCCGGAAAAAAACGCGCAAAAAATGCCTCAAAACCGCACAAAAAACGCGCAAAAAACGCATGCGGATTTCATGCGGAAATCTCCCAGAAATGTCCGGATTTTCACAGGAATTTTCTGCATGAATTCCTGAACGTGTGCACATAGCCTAACCGTAACTTAACCATAACCACAACCCTAACCTTAACGGCAAAGAATGGAAAAAGTATTATTTTTTTTATTTTATAATTTTCATCTAAATAATCACTGATAAACCTTATCACAGTCAGCTTTGCCTTAGTCACTGCACCAGAATATATTACTTGTGCCCCCTTGTGGTCAGCAAAGCAACTCCATCATTTCCAGAAGTGCATTAGCATGAAAAGTCGAAGGCTATGTGCACATGACGTCTTTTAGGTTATGTTCCCACAATGAGCTTTTGATGAGATTTTGATATTGCAGATTTTCTGCACTCATTAGATAAGCAGCTTACATTTCACACTGCTCAGTACAATCTGCAGGTGTCAAGCTGGGTTTATGGAGACTCACTAGCACTTTTCTCTTTAGCTAGATGCATGAGAAGCTCATTTGAATAACAGATCAAAGTAAAGGTACCGTCACACTCAGCAACTTTGCAACGAGAAGGACAACGATCTGTGACGTTGCAGCGTCCTGGATAGCGGTCTCGTTGTGTTTGACACGCAGCAGCGATCTGGATCCCGCTGTGCCATCGCTGGTCGAAGCTAGAACTCCAGAACTTTATTTCGTTGTCAGGTCCGCGTTTATCGTCATGTTTGACATCAAATGCCACGAAGCCAGCAACGTTTTACATGGAGCTAACAACCAGCGAGAACGATAAGTGAATCGCCGTTACGTCACTGGATCGCTCCTGCATCGTTCTGGAGTTGCTGTGTTTGACGTCTCTACAGCGACCTAAACAGCGACGCTCCAGCGATCTAGTTTAGGTCGGATCGTTGTCTATATCGCTGCAGCGTCGCTGAGTGTGACGGTACCTTTAGTAGACCACCACTCTGAGGTCTAAAAATCCATGGGAGGCACTTAACATAGTTGATCATCACTGTGAAGTCATTGTCCACGGCTCCAGAAATTCACAATACACAATATTTCAATGCCAAAGTGTGTGACATAGTGGAAGGGTAAAGATGTCAGTCATAGTCAAAGAGCTGGCGTTTGCCAATGTTGATTTCAGAGAGCCAGATCACTTGCTGGGATTAGGATAGCAATTTGAGACTTTGCTGGATCATTGGCATATTTGGCCCACTTCAAAGCTACTGCCAGGTAGAGGGACTATCATGTAGAATTCGGACATTATTAAATGTACTCAGGATTCTGTCATTCATTCACTCCTTTTCACGTGACAGTTTATTTGCAATTTACATACTGTATGTGTTATTTATTTCTCTTCAACTTCTCTCAATGGTCTTTTTCCGTCATTGTACTTGTGTGATCAGTTTCACACATCCAACATTCATGGTTCGAGTACAGACTACTATGTCCAGACTGACCCCGGGCCTCCAGATCAAAACCTATATTCCTGCTGAGTTTGGATCAGAGAATCCTCAACCGGTTACGAATTCTTTTTTTTAACCATAAACTTTTTATTGCTTTATAAAATCGTGCTTTACAACAATTTAGCATTCAATCATTGTATATCATTGCAATATCTTTCTCAATCATTTGACAGCTAAACATAATATTCATTTTAAACAAAGCTAAACATTATGGGACATCAGATTATTTTACCCGCATATTACCATTAATAGCCCTATTACATCTCTTTGACCACACTGTTTAGTTTGAATGACAGCCAACTATCCCATTTCTTGAGATATGATATTGTATTGTGGATGAAGCAATGATCTTTTCTGATAGACAGTTGTCATTTACCAATGCTACGATTTCAGCTAATGACGGACATTTGGGGTTTTTCCAATATCCTGGAATCTTAATTTTAGTAGCTATGAGAACGTGCACAATCACTGTCCGGAATTAAATCCAGGTCAAAGGCCAGAATTGCCTGCTCTTTCCTAATTTTCATTGGGATGCCGCTAATTTGAGACACTAGGTGAGAGATTACGTCCCAGAGCTGCCTTACTTTATGGCAATCCCACCAGACATGCATCATATCTGCGTTAGCATTCCCACACCTCCAGCACACATCTGGGGAGTTGCGGTAGATCTTGGACAATCTGTATGGTGTGAAGTACCACCTGTATTGCAACTTTCTGGCATTCTCCAGGTGATTGGTTCACTTAGAGTGTGTCCCTATCATTGAGAAGGATGTCTGGCATTGCCCTGGGGTGATCCCACAATGTAGATCCCTTTCCCATTTGTGGTGATACGTGTCCAGAGAGGGCAAGTCTTCTCCAGCATATGGTTGTAGCTTACGGACAGAACTCTCATCTGCCGTGCTGGGGTGACGAGCATTGTATATAGTTTGGAAGGTTGTGAGAATATTTTATCTTTTTTTTCCCTGTAGAAAATGTCTTATTTGTAAATATTTATAATGATCTTTATGTGGAAGGTGGTATTTCGCGCTGATAATATTGAAGGATAACAATATTCCTTCCTCGTACATGTCCCCAATCAGTAGGACTCCCAGTTTTGGATCTCTAGGTCCGGAATACACCACTCCAAAGTTTCTAAGGGGGCTTTAGAAAACACCAATTTAACCCCTTCACCCCAAAGCCTGTTTTCACCTAAGTGACGGGGCCAATTTTTACAATTCTGACCACTGTCACTTTATGAGGTCATAACTCTGAAACGCTTCAACGGATCCTGGTGATTCTGACACTATTTTCTCGTGACATATTGTACTTCATGATAGTGGTAAAACTTCTTCGATATGACTTGCATTTATTTGTGAAAAAAACAAAAATGTGTCGGAAATTATGAAAATTTAGCAATTTTCAAACTCTTAGTTTTTATGCCCTTAAATTAGAGAGTTATATCACATAATATAGTTAATAAACAACATTTCCCACATGTCTGCTTTACATCAGCACAATTTTGGAAACATATTTTTTTTTTGTTAGGGAGTTATAAGGGTTAAAAGTTGACCAGCGATTTCTCATTTTTGCAACAAAATTTGCAAAACCATTTTTTTTAACGGACCACCTCACACTTGAAGTGACTTTGAAGGGTCTATATGACAGAAAATGCCCAAAAGTGACACCATTCTAAAAACTGCACCCCTCAAGGTACTCAAAACCACATTCAAAAAGTTTATTAACCCTTTAGGTGCTTCACAGGAATTTTTTGAATGTTTAAAAAAATTGAACATTTAACTTTTTTTTCACAAAATTTTTACTTCAGGTCCAATTTGTTTCATTTTACCAAGGGTAACAGGAGAAATTGGACCACAAAAGTCGTTGTACAATTTGTCTTGAGTACGCCGATACCCCATATGTGGGGGTAAACCACTGTTTGGGCACATGGCAGAGCTCGGAAGGGAAGGAGCGCCATTTGACTTTTCAATGCAAGATTTGCTGGAATTGAGATCGGAGCCCATGTCACGATTGGAGAGCCCCTGACGTGCCTAAACAGTGGAAACCCCCACAAGTGACACCATTTTGGAAAGTAGACCCCCTAAGGAACTAATCTAGATGTGTGGTGAGCACTTTGAACCTCCAAGTGCTTCACAGAAGTTTATAATGTAGAGCCATAAAAAAAATGTCATATTAATTTTCACAAAAAATGATCTTTTTGCCCCAAATTTTTTATTTTCCCAAGGGTAACAGGATAAATTGGACCCCAAAAGTTGTTGTGCAATTTGTTCTGAGTACGCTGATACTTCATATATGGGGATAAACCACTGTTTGAGCGCATGGCAGAGCTCGGAAGGGAAGGAGTGCCATTTGACTTTTCAATGCAAAATTGGCTGGAATTGAGATCGGACGCCATGTCGCATTTGGAGAGCCCCTGACGTGCCTTAACAGTGGAAACCCCCCACAAGTGACCCCATTTTGGAAAGAAGACCCCCTAAGGAACTTATCTAGATGTGTGGTGAGCACTTTTAACCCCCAATTGTTTCACTAAAATTTAGAATGTAGCATTGTGAAAATTAAAAAATCATTTTTTCTTTCCACAAAATGATGTTTTAGCCCGCAATTTTTTTTCCCAAGGGTAACAGGAGAAATTGGACCACAAATGTTATTGTCCAATTTGTCCTGAGTACGCTGATACCCCATATGTGGGGGGGAACCACCGTTTGAGTGCATGGCAGAGCTCGGAAGGGAAGGAGCACCGTTTGAAATGCAGACTTAGATGGAATGGACTGCAGGTGTCATGTTGCATTTGCAGAGCCCCTGGTGTACCTAAACAGTAGAAACCCACCACAAGTGACCCCATATTGGAAACTAGTCCCCCCAAGGAACTTATCTAGATGTGTTGTGAGAGCTTTGAACCAACAAGTGTTTCACTACAGTTTATAACGCAGAGCCGTGAAAATAAAAAATATTTTTTTTCCACGAAAATATTTTATCCCCTATGTTTTTATTTCCCCAAGGGTAACAGGACAAATTGGACCCCAAAAGTTGTTGTCCAACTTGTCCTGAGAACGCTGATACCCCATATGTTGGGGGGAACCACTGTTTGGGCGCACAGGAGAACTCGGAAGGGAAGGAGAGCTGTTTTACTTTTTCAAAGCACAATTGGCTGGAATTGAGATCGGACGCCATGTCGCGTTTGGAGAGCCCCTGATGTGCCTAAACAGTGGAAACCCCCAATTCTAACTGAAACCCTAACCCCAACCCTAACCCTAGCCCCAACCCCAACCCTAACCCTAGCCCTAACCCTAGCCCTAACGCTAGCCCTAACCCTAGCCCTAACCCTAATGGGAAAATGGAAATAAATACATTTTTTTACATTTTATTATTTTTCCCTAACTAAGGGGGTGATGAAGGGGGGTTTGATTTACTTTTATAGCGTTTTTTTGGCGGATTTTTAGGGTTGGCAGCCGTCACACACTAAAAGACGCTTTTTATTGCAAAAAATAGTTTTTGCATCACCACATTTTGAGAGCTATAATTTATCCATATTTTGGCCCACAGAGTCATGTGAGATCTTGTTTTTTGCGGGACGAGTTGACATTTTTATTGGTAACATTTTCGGGCAGATGACATTTTTTGATCGCTTTTTATTCCAATTTTTGGGAGGCGGAATGAACAAAAACCAGCAATTCCTGAATTTCTTTTAGGGGGGGCGTTTATACAGTTCCACGTGTGGTAAAATGGATAAAGCAGTTTTATTCTTCAGGTCAGTACGATTACAGCGATACCTCATTTATGTAATTTTTTTTATGTTTTGGCGCTTTTACACAATAAAAACTATTTTATATAAAAAAATAATTGTTTTTGCATTGCTTTATTCTGAGAGCTATAACTTTTTTATTTTTCTGCTGATGATGCTGTATGGCGGCTTTTTTTTGCGGGACAAGATCACGTTTTCAGCGGTACCATGGATATTTATAGCCGTCGTTTTGATCGCGTGTTATTCCACTTTTTGTTCGCCTGTATGATAATAAAGCAATGTTTTTTGCCTTGTTTTTTTTTTTTTTTTTTTGCGGTGTTCACTGAAGAGGTTAACTAGTGGGATAGTTTTATAGAGCGGGTCGTTACGGACGCGGCGATGCCAAATATGTGTACTTTTATTGTTTTATTTAATTTACATAAATAAATGGATTTACTGGGAAATGTTTTGTTTTTTTTTTATTTGGGGATTATTTTTTTTTATACATTCTATTTTTTTTTTAACTTTCTACCATTGTCCCAGGGTGGGACATCTCTGTAGTAGATCAGATCGTTGATCTGACACTGTGCATAGCACTCTGTCAGATCAACGATCTGACAGGCAGTTTAGCTGGCTTTCCGGCGCCTGCTCTCAGCAACTCTCAGCAGGCGCCGGCTAGCCGGGTCATTTCATGACCCGGAAGGAGTCCGGCGGCCATCTTGGATCCGGGGACTCCTTCCGGGTCACCGGAGCAACGCGATCTCATTGCGTTGCTCCGGTGGGAGAGCCCCCGTCCCTGCGCGATCCCCCTCTATGCCGCTGTCACTACTGACAGCGGCATCAGAGGGGTTAAATGCCCGCGATCGGCGATAGCGCCGATCGTGGGCATTGCTGCGGGATGTCAGCTGTCATATACAGCTGACACCCGCACCCGATCACTGCGGCGCTCAGCGCGAGACCGCGGTGATCGGTGCGCCGTACTAGTACTGCTGCTGGCACAAATGCAGTGCCGATGAAGTGACCGAGGGCAAGGTCGCCCATGTATATCCGTGATCTGGCCCAGCAAAACTTCCACACTCAGATTCTATTTTAAAAACCGTATCTTTACTGTTATACATTTTCCTTAACACAGCGGAACACAATAATAGACAGTACAAAATATGCCTATTCACAGAGATAACGTGTAATAACAAACTGTCCCTCACTTTCCCTATCCACACGTTACCAGTTCCTTTGTTCCAAGAGGTTATCTTCCCACGTCGCAGGCCTGTCTGTCACTGCAGGGGGACGCTCCAGCCGAAGAGAAAAACAACAGGGATTAAACAAAACTCCGTCCCTCAGGTCCAGACTGTAGTCCTTGGGGTTCAACAGGTAAGGGTGGAATGTTCGGCCTCTCAACAGAGGACCCGCTTACAGTTCATGGGCTCCAGGGTCTGTGAAGGTGTCACCGTTGGGTGCTCCGCAGTGTGGGAGTTGGGAACAATCTGGATGTCCGCTTCCAAGAGATAGCGGTCATCCAGGCAATCTTCTATATCGCTTCTACAGGAGGACGCCAGCACACACCGACCTCTCTCTGCACACACCAGTTTCCCGGGCTTTTCTTTCCCTCCCCTTCCTGTTCACATGACATCACAGGGGGAAGTTCTGCCAATACAGTTTGTTTCTCTGTAATCACATTCGGCATAGGTATAACTTCTGGCCACACGGGGGCAGTGTCTGTCACAGATTCTATGTCAATGATAATAGAACAGTCACAGCCGGCCAGCGCACTATACGCCCCCCTGCTTAAAGGTTGGCAGTCCCTGTCAACGACTGTCCCCAGGGCGGCGATGGCTGTGGAGGTTGTAGGACCCGGCTGCGGAAAAGGCCACACATATTGGTCTCTGTAGGACTGTCCCGGGGGCACTCCGGCGGTAGTCCTCGTTGTCCGCCTAACGGGTGCCAGCCCCTCCCCCCGATCAGTCACCCCAGTCGGTAAGTCAGTCGAGGAGGTAAGGGGTTCAGACGCGTCAGTCAGGCGAGCAGTGGTAGGGATGTCTTCCACCTCTACACCCCCGGTATTAGTGTCTCCCACAGCATTAGTGATATCGATCTCTCCAGGTATTACAGGAGGGAAGTCAGGCTGAGAACGACAGGGGCGCAACATGTTGCGGTGCAGGGTGCGGAGGCTGCCGCTGTCTTCGCCTTGTACTTGGTAGACGGGGCCACCAGGGTACGGGTGTCCAATTATTCGATAGACTTCGGTCTCCCACTTGGGCCGGAGTTTTCCTTGCGGTTTCTTTATACGAACTAGGACCAGTTGACCCACACTCAGTAGGTCTTCTTGTACTGGAAGTGGGTCAGCGTGGACCTGGTCCTGGATCTGCTGTTCCACCAGCCGGTAGACAGTTTCCATCCTTTGACGGTGTGCTTGTAGCCAGGAAGGATAGGTACCACAGGTGTCTTCATCAGAGTTAGACAGGTGTAGCTCATGGATGCCTTTGCCTGGGCGGCCAAAAAGGAGGGTGTAAGGCGTGTATCCGGTGACAGAATGGACTTGATTGTTATAGGCCCACAGCAGTTCTGGGAGGAATCGAGGCCAGTCGGGCTTTTTGTCTTCTGCTAAGGTTCGGATCAGTTGTAAGAGGGTCCGGTTGAAACGTTCACACTCGCCATTCCCTTGCGGATGATACGGGGTGGTCCTGGACTTCTCGATTCCATACATCTGCTGGAGTTCTTCAATGACTCGCCCTTCGAAACACGCCCCCTGATCAGAGTGCAGCCGCTCCGGACACCCGTAGACCCGAACGAAGTGCTGACAGATGGCCTGTGCAGCTGATTCGGCAGTCTGATCTTTGGTAGCAACAGCGACGGCGAATTTCGTGAAGTGGTCTACCATCACCAGACAGTACTGGTAGCCACTATTTGCCGTTCCAATCAACAGATAGTCCACCATCAACAATTCGAGGGGCCTGGATGTGCTAATAGTCTGGACGGGTGCACGCTGCTCAGTAGACTTGTGGAGTTCACATGTACGACATCCTAGCCAGACGTTTTCAACCAGCTTACGGAGTCCTGGGCAAAAAATGAATTGCTGGGTCCACCGGTGGGTCTTGTCTATGCCGAAGTGGCCGTTCCTTCTGTGGGCTTCAGCCACCATCTCATGGGCCAGTTGCATCGGGACGACAATCTGCAAACATTCTTCCAGCATATGGGATAAAAGGGCCCTGCGATACAAGACTCCATCCTTCACGATCAGCCGATCACATTGGGCAAGTAGGGCAGAGGTCCTGGTTGATAGTCGGGCTCTTACTTCGGAGGGTGGTTTCTCTTGTGTCTTCACGTACTGTTTCAGTAAGACATGTTCAGGGTCTCGATCTTGAAGCTTGGCCCATTCTTGTTGGGACAGGGGGGACCCCACTATGGCTTCGATCCCGCCTACAGCATACTGGCGGCTATCTTCTATTTGTTTAGCTAGCCGGGCAAAGTCGGGCAGTTCATCTTCCTCCAACTCTTCATCCCGGTCCCCCACTGGCGAGGATGATGTCACTCTGGAAAGGCTGTCAGCATTCTGATTCTCCGTCCCCGCTCTGTATTTAATTTTGTATTGGAATCTAGAGAGCCTTGCCATCCAGCGCTGTTCCATTGCCCCTAGTTTGGCATTTTCTAGGTGGGCAAGAGGATTGTTGTCTGTCTTGACCAGCACCTCCGCCCCTGTCAGGTAGCCAGCAAATTTCTCTGTCCTAGCCCAGGTCAGGGCCAGGAGTTCCAGGCGGAAAGAGCTGTAGTTGATGGGGTTCTTTTCGGTGTCACGGAGGGATCTACTGGCATAGGCTATTACGCGTTCCTTGTTATCTTGGACTTGGAAGAGGACCGCCCGAGAGCTTGAAGGCTGGCGTCGGTGTATAACTGGAACGGCAGGGTGTAATCTGCAAATGCCAGAATAGGGGGCGATGTCAAAGCAGCTTGAAGCGCCCGGAAGGATTTTTCTTGGTCGGGCCCCCAGCTGATGCGTCGTCCTCTGGGACTGTTCGCAGTCCCTCGGAGAGTCTCATGCAGTGGTTCCGCAAGCCGGGCAAAGTCCTTGACAAATCGGCGGTAATAGCCCGCTAGTCCCAGGAAAGCCTGGACTTCTTTGATGGTAGTTGGTTGTGGCCACTCTCGGACAGCTGCTATCTTCTCTGGAGAGGGTTGGACACCTTCGGCTGAGATCCGGTGTCCCAGGTAATCGATCTCCTACTGGAATAGACGGCACTTGCTGGGCTTCAACTTCAAGCCGTGTCTCTTCAAGCGCTGGAGCACTTTGCCAAGCTTGTGAAGATGGTCCTCAAAGGTGGCGGAGTATACCACGATGTCATCAAGGTATATCAGCGTGAATTCGAAGTTGAAATCTCCCAGACAGCGTTCCATCAGTCTCTGAAAGGTCCCTGGTGCGTTACTCAAGCCGAATGGCATCCGGTCAAACTCGTACAGGCCCATGGGAAGGATGAAGGCGGTCTTTTCTCTGTCCTTCTCACTCATGGGGACCTGCCAATATCCACTGGCCAAGTCTAGAGACGAAAAATATTTGGCCTTCTTCAGGGCGGTCAGTGACTCTTCGATCCGGGGGAGTGGATAGGAGTCCCGGATCGTGCAAGCGTTCAGCCAATGGTAGTCTACGCAAAATCTCAGGGATCCATCTTTCTTTTTGACTATCACCACGGGTGCAGCCCATGGGCTCTGGCTCTCCCGCACCACTCCAGCGTGTAGCATAGATTCTAAGAGGCTTTTCACCTCCTGGTATTGTTGAGGTGGTATTTGTCGGCACCTCTCACGAATAGGGGCAGTATCGCCAGTGGGAATCTCATGTTGGATACTGGTGGTGTACCCGAAGTCGTTGTCATGCTTTGCAAAGGAGTCTTGGTGTTCTCGCAGTAGTCTCTCCACTTGAGACACTTCCTGTTTGGTGTACTGGGACGGGTCCAGTTTACTTTTTCCAGTAATTTTCGCCCAATGTCTTCATCATCAGCTTGAGCATTTATGGCTGAGACAGTTACCGTCCAGCCATCTTCTGTAGACGGGGTGAATTGTAAGGGCCCCATGGGGTTCACTTCTGTGGGTAGAGCATATACTCTGGCAAGTTGCGTGCCAGCTTCAAGGGCTACACCTACGTCTGCGGTGTTGTTCAGCCGGACAGGGACTCTTCCGTTCCTCACGACGGCTAGGGTGCGGGCGACCAGTGGGTTTAGCTTACCCCCACTTGGAGCCCTCGGCTCGATTAACACTTCA
Organism: Ranitomeya imitator; assembly: GCF_032444005.1. Taxonomy (NCBI): domain Eukaryota; kingdom Metazoa; phylum Chordata; class Amphibia; order Anura; family Dendrobatidae; genus Ranitomeya; species Ranitomeya imitator. The sequence continues at coordinate 414,561,579 of NC_091284.1, read as the reverse complement.
ACTCCTTCAAGCTGTCGGTTGGTGTTAAGAGGCAGGGAAATGACTGTCTCTTTTTCAGCGGGCAAAGTAATCCGGGTACAGCGGGGCACCTTAATGGCTGCTAGGGGTAGTTGTTCCTTTGCCATCTGTTGAAGTCCAATGGTCCGGATTACGCGCTGGAACGCCAGACGAGTCGGTTTATGTTTCGTAACCTTCTGCCAGTACTTGGGCCCTTTTCTTGTCAACAGCATAAGATCCAGGTCTTTCAAGATATTCATTCCGATTATTACTGGGGTCTCGGAGCCGAAGCCTTCCTTGATAATGACGATTCCTCGTTTCCCTAGGTCTTGTCCGCAGGCCCTCGTATCCATCCAGCCGACTCCGGTTACTGGAATGGGTAGGTTATTAGCCACAATTATCTTAATGGTGGTATCTGGATCACAAGCAGTTCTTGGTTTGAGGTACTCTTCATAAAACTGTTCAGAGATCGTGGTCACTTGCGACCCAGTGTCCATCAATCCTTGTACTGCAACTCCCTCCAGAATAACTTCAAGTGTAGGACTACTCGAGGCAAGAGTACTCCGTTGCTGGCTCTGTTTTTCTACACCCCATTCTCTATCCCCCCCTGCTGCTCGAACCTCAGCTGCAGGGGTGTCTAGTTTAACGGTGGCTATTGTGGTGAGACCTGGCGTGGCGGCTCTGCTCGTGGATGTAGCTGATATTCCGCTCGTCGTGGTAACTGATGGTTTGTTCGTTGAGGACAACGGTTCGCCCTATGACGAGGATCACCACATGACCAACACGGTCCTGCGGGACGGCTAGGTTGCATCCGCTGGTCTCTCTGTCGTTCTAGTGTCAACTGTGACACCTGTTGCTGTAAATCTGCTACCATATGTTTCAGCTCCTCAGTGTCACTGTTGGGCTGTTTAATGTCTAATATGGATCTGCACGCAGCGCTTTGAGTCCCCACATCCATGACGGGTCCCCTAGAACGTTCTATGGCTTCCTGCTTGACTTCAGCGAAGGTGAGAGTCGGCGTCATCCGAATCAAGTCCTGTAGCATACGGTTAAGATACTGGTCTCTCAGCCCTATAACGAATTGGTCTCTCAGTACCAGGTCACGAGGAGCTATAGTAGTCAGTTGTTCCCCTTTTGCACAGACTTGTTCAAGGAGTACCTGAAGGGCATTTGCATATTGGGGGATGTCTTCCCATAAAAGCTGTGTCTGTCTAAAGAACAGGTATCGCAGTGTTCCCTGGTACATAGTAGGTCCATAGGTCTTTTCCAGCACCCGCACCAAGTCCTCCAACGTACGCTGCCCCCTGACCGTCTCCAGTCTGACTGTCGTCCATGCCTCCCCCTCTAGCATCAGTACCGCCATTTCTGCCAAGGTCTTAGGGTCAATATTATACATTTCTCCCAGTATCCTCACTTGTTCCGCCTATTCTGGTACAGGGTAGTTTCGCCCGCCAAACTTCCTGACCTGGTTTACAATGGACACCGGCGGCGGTTTCTGACTTTACACTTGGTGGGAATCTTGCTGGGCACAGATCCTGCCGACTACGCCAGATGAAGTGACCGAGGGCAAGGTCGCCCATGTATATCCATGATCTGGCCCAGCAAAACTTCCACACTCAGATTCTATTTTAACAACCGTATCTTTACTGTTATACATTTTCCTTAACACAGCGGAACACAATAATAGACAGTACAAAATATGCCTATTCACAGAGATAACGTGTAATAACAAACTGTCCCTCACTTTCCCTATCCACACGTTACCAGTTCCTTTGTTCCAAGAGGTTATCTTCCCACGTCGCAGGCCTGTCTGTCACTGCAGGGGGACGCTCCAGCCGAAGAGAAAAACAACAGGGATTAAACAAAACTCCGTCCCTCAGGTCCAGACTGTAGTCCTTGGGGTTCAACAGGTAAGGGTGGAATGTTCGGCCTCTCAACAGAGGACCCGCTTACAGTTCATGGGCTCCAGGGTCTGTGAAGGTGTCACCGTTGGGTGCTCCGCAGTGTGGGAGTTGGGAACAATCTGGATGTCCGCTTCCAAGAGATAGCGGTCATCCAGGCAATCTTCTATATCGCTTCTACAGGAGGACGCCAGCACACACCGACCTCTCTCTGCACACACCAGTTTCCCGGGCTTTTCTTTCCCTCCCCTTCCTGTTCACATGACATCACAGGGGGAAGTTCTGCCAATACAGTTTGTTTCTCTGTAATCACATTCGGCATAGGTATAACTTCTGGCCACACGGGGGCAGTGTCTGTCACAGATTCTATGTCAATGATAATAGAACAGTCACAGCCGGCCAGCTCACTCCACCGGCAGCGCAGTACTAATACGGCGCATGGCGCAAAGGGGTTAATAGTTATTATTATTATTTATTTATATAGCACCATTGATTCCATGGTGCTTTACATGAGAATTGGTTACATACAAGTTACAGATTTCACTTACAGTAAGCAAACTAACAATGAAAGACTGATACAGAGGGGCGAGGACCCTGCCCTTGCGGGCTTACATTCTACAGGATTATGGGGAAGGAGACAATAGGTTGAGGGTTGCAGGAGCTCCGGTGTTGGTGAGGCGGTAGCTTCAGTAGTGATGAGGCGGCAGCGGGGTCAGTGCAGGCTGTAGGCTTTCCTGAAGAGATGGGTTTTCAGGTTCAGTCTGAAGGATCCGAATGTGGTTCATATTCGGATGTGTTGGGGGCAGAGAATTCCAGAGGATGGGGGATATTCGAGAGAAGTCTTGGAGGCGATTGGATGAGGAGCGAATAAGTGTGGAGGAGAGAAGGAGGTCTTGCGAGGACCGGAGATTATGTGAGGGAAGATATCGGGAGATTAGTTCAGAGATATATGGAGGAGACAGGTTATGGATGGCTTTGTAGGTCAGTATTAGTAATTTGAGCTGGATACGCTGAGGGAATGGGAGCCAGTGAAGAGATTTGCAGAGGGGGGAAGCGGAGGAGTAGTGAGGAGAGAGATGAATTAGTCGGGCGGAAGAGTTAAGAATGGACTGGAGAGGTGCAAGGGTGTTAGCAGGGAGGCCACAGAAAAGGATGTTGCAGTAGTCAAGGCGGGAGATGATTAGGGCATGCACAAGCATTTTAGTAGATTGACGGTTGAGGAAAGGACGGATTCTGGAGATATTTTTGAGCTGGAGACGACAGGAGGTGGATAGAGCTTGGATGTGCGGTTTGAAGGACAGGGCAGAGTCGAAGGTTACTCCGAGGCAGCGGACTTCTGGTACAGGGGAAAACATGATGTCAATAGTGTGCAGTTTATTGATTAACATGCTCCACACTCCCAGCGCCGCTTCCACCGTTAGTGGCAGACACAATTTCCTATCATTGCCGGGGTTAGGCCCAGCAATAATATGTGAATAAAAAAACAACGCAACATTGTGGGACTTTATTTGATGTTTCTCGATTTCTATCCAATGTCTGTCATCCTTATCATTCCACATTAACCTTAGTTGTTCGAATACGTCTGCTCTATAATATTTCACCACTGAGAGGCAGCCCAGTCCTCCTTTTATTTGGATGTATAATATGTCTGCCTTGACTCTCTTCTGTTTTTCCTGTCATATATACTTTGATATGATTGTTTGTAATTCTTTGAGTATTTTCATGGGGACTGTGATAGGGAGGTTGCGGAATACATACAATATTTGGGGGATTATGAACATTTTTATGGACGTTATTCTTCCTAGCCAGGACATGTTGTGATGCTATTGATCTTTTAAACAACAAAAAACTGACTGGCACTTCATAACTAATCTATGTAGGTGCATACCAAAAACAGCTACTTACATGTACAATATACGAAAAAGGTTGCACTCAATCATGTTAAAGCATGTCAATATAAAATATATGAAATGTGAATAGCAAAATGGCTAGTGAATATTAGAAAAAAATATTTGAGACGCTTTGCACAAAATTTGGCCAAATAATGTCTACTCATCAACCAATGTCAAGGTGGCCTCAAAGACTAATGGGTCCCTAACCAGTGTGAACACCTCTCTTAGGCTGATGTCTAAGAGGGTAGTCTCTCTTTAATTTGGCAGGAGATGGGGGCGTGATCTGACCAGGTGATGTTCCCTATTGTGGCCGTTTGGATATCCTGTAATCAGGGCCGGCGTCAGCACCTGGTGCACCCGGGCAAGTGCCGGGGCCCTGGCGAGACGGGGGGGGAGGCAGTAACGGTACAAATACTGTACACACAAATGCGTGCCTGGGGGTCCCGCAGCCAGACTACATCCCTGCTGTGTGTTACTCAGTCATTCAAATCCCTCTCCCAGCCATCAGCCATGACTCGGAGCCTGGCGGAGCACATTCATCAATCATCCCGGCCGGCGGCGCCCCAGCAGCAGGGGGCACAGAGCTCTCTGAGGGTTTCGCTGGCGCTGCGCAGCTGCAATACTCACCACCGCCGTCACCATGGATACAAAGAGAGTCCCTTCCGGTCGGGTGAGAGCTCGTCATCCTAAGAGGCAAGAGAGCTCAGAGAAGATCCTGATCATCCATTCCACATCCACACCGTCCAGGACAGGTCCAGTGGCAGTGCCAAGCAGAAGACGAGGAGCAGCTGCAGTCAGGTGCATGGTCGGTGCGTGCACTCTGTCCCTTTGTCCACAACGGGGGCGATGGCGCCGCGTGAAGCAGTGAGTGAGTGAGTCTTCGGTCCCAACACATTGCGGGGGTGGGGGATGCAGCCTGCTGAGCCTTGCTGGGAGCCAGCCGACTCCGAGGACAAGGTACGAGGTACAGGCGGCAGTGGATCATGGTCTCTGCAACTTGCAAGACATACAGTACTGTCTTGGACTTGTGCTACATAACAATATATACTAAATGGCTTTCTGTGTATTTATATACTACGTCATGGGGCTGTGCTATACTACGTGCGCTGTGCTGTATACTACGTGCGCTGTGCTGTATACTACGTGGGCTGTGCTATATACTGCATGGGCTGTGCTATATACTGCGTGGGCTGTGCTATATACTGTGTGGGCTGTGCTATATACTACGTGGCTGTGTTATATACTGCGTGGGCTGTGTTATATACTGCGTGGCTGTCATATACTGCGTGGGCTGTGTTATATACTGCGTGGCTGTTTTATATACTACGTTGGCTGTGTTATATGCGATCATGAATTGTGGTATGTGTTAAAGGGGGGGCCCACTGAGACTCCTTCGCCCGGGGCCCTCAAAAACCTGGAGCCGGCCCTGCCTGTAATATCCATTTATCTGTGACCATTAGATCAATTCTGGAGTAGCCTCTATGTGAGTGTGAGTAGAAGGTGTAATCCCGCTCGGAGGCGCGCAGAACCTGCCAGACATCATAGAATTCTTCCGCTAGGAGAGTCTGAGAAAGTGATCGGGTATTTTCTTTCTTTTGAGGGTGTACCAATTTGTCAATGTTGGGGCAAGGGGTGATATTAAAGTCCCAGTAGCCTAAAGGGTGCCTTTTTTATCCTTTGCTACTACCGCCAGGGTGTCCTGCTCGTATTTAGGGTCGTAAATAGAGACAATTGTGTGGGTCTTATTGTTTATGCTGCAGACTAGAATTGCGTATATGCCCTCATCTTCCACTATGCTGGTGATTAGCTGGAATGTGACTGTATTATTTATTGCAATTACTACTCCTCTTTTTTTGTCAACAGCGTGGGAGTGAAATACATTTGGGAAGTTTCTATTCTGTAATCTGGAGGAGTCGGTGCTATTTAGGTGGGCTTCCTGAACACATAATACGTCAGCTTTTAGAGATTGGGCCTCTTTCCATAGAAGGGATCTTTTCAATGGACTATTCAACCCTTTTACATTGATGCCGGAAATGTGAAGAACCATGTACAAATTACAGATAAAATCTATATGTCACTACTAGACAATTAGGTAAAATGGGGGAATAACAAAAAAATTTGTGAAAAACTGTAACAGTTTCAAAATTAGAGTTCGGTTCTAAGTGAACCTCCTGTATATGCTCCGCTATCCAGTATATAGTGTGTGTGTGTGTGTGTGTGTGTGTGGGGGGGTATTGAGGGAAACAAAAATTCTCCTCTCGTGCCTCTGCGGATCATTGTGAAAAGATAGTCTTGTATTTTGTTCTGTTGTTCATGTCCACTCCTTCATCAGCCCTGGCTTCTTCTTCAGTGGGGAGCTGGTCTCTTCGTCCACAGTCGCCAGCGACCACTTCTGCAGCAGAGTCATGGCCTCTTCGGGGGAAGTCACAACCTGTGTGGCTCCATTCTTGGTGACAATCAACTTCAACGGGTAGCTTCACTAGAAAGCGATCCCGTTGTCTTGTATGATCTAGGTTGCTGTGGAGAACTCCCGCCTTTTGTGCCGGGTGACAGTGGAGAGGTCATTGAACAACAGGATGCCCCTATACCTCTCCGGGAGCTCTGGTCCGCCTGCTGCTACTTTACTGAAGGTTTCTTTGAAATGGAAAAAGTGAAGTTGGGCAATTACATCCCAGTGTGCAGAGGCGGGGGCACTTTTGGGTTTTGGGATTCTGTGCGTTCTGTCTATTATGAGGTCTCGTTGCTATCCACCTGAAGCGCAGATTGTTGCATCTGAACCGGGCCTAAAGGTCCGCCAGCTTCAGTTTTAGAGCGGTGATCTCCTCATGTGCGTCATTGTGTGCATCCACTAAGTGGTTGTAGGCTGTGGTGAACTCCTCCAGCCTCTCCTCAGTGTGGGCTGTTCTGTCCCCTATGCCCCTATGTGCATAATGTCTTTCTGTAGTGCAGTCAAGGCTGAGGTGATATCACTATGTATAGCCTGTTTTAGCTCGCCCAGCAAGGACTTTAGTGTGGCCTCTGTGATGAGAGTGGAACTGTGTTTTTTGTCATTTAGTTGTGCCCTGTGCCCTGTGTCAGGTGCATATAGTTAAAGAGAAAAAGAGAGAAACATGCCAAACGGTCAGGGACTACTGTATAAATAACAATAATTTTATTGACGTATACAAACATTTAAAACATTATGATGGAAATACACCCATTCCAACCGTTGGCTCAAATGTCAAAAATGCACCCAATAATATCAAATACAGAAGATATAGCTCAAATAAACATATTGATAATAATCAAAGCAAGAAATGAACTTTAAAGATTAGTGAAAAGAAAGTGTGCCATATGCAACCACAGAGTCCCCTGCTCCTTGAATAACAGCAGTAGCCTATCTCCAAAATCAAATCAGATATTGGTACCTGAGCTCAGCAAAAATAACTCAGGAAGAGTTCATAAGTCAAGGTGTGGAGATTGGGCTGCCCATGACAGGGTTTTGATGTGGTGGTCAGGGGCGCCGCTACCATGTGGCAAGTTGAGTACTTTGCCTCAGGCGGCACTGCCTTCAATGAAGAGAAGGGGCAGCAGATTCTGCCGGTGTAGTAACTGAATTTGTGTTGTAGACGCAGGTTCAGTTACTACTGTATTCAAGGCTCCCAACTGTCTCGAATGGCCAAATCCCCTCATCCAGCCCTCCCCGGCTCATGTGACCGGTCACGTGATCGTGACATCATCACAGGTCCTCAACCTAAAGTCACTCCTCTCCTGCATCTGCTGGGGCTGCTCATAGAAGGCTGTTCTGTGCGCACAGGACCTGTGACGACATCACCAGATGGGAGGAGTCGGGTCACATGATCAGTGGCCTCAGTGTATGCAGGACTCTGCTGTGCTGGTTGTCATGGTGCTGGAAGAGGGTAAGCTTATGTGTGGGGTCAGGAGGGGTTTACAGTGTGGATGTGATGGAGCTGTGTGTGTACGGAGCGGAGCCACGTGTGTACGAGGTGTGCGAAGCTGAGCCGCTTGTGTACAAGGTGTGCGAAGCTGAGCCGCTTGTGTACAAGGTGTGCGGAGCTGAGCCGCATGTGTACGAGGTGTGCGGAGATGAGCCACATGTGTACGAGGTGTGCGGAGCAGAGCCGCGTGTGTGTACGAGGTGTACGGAGCGGAGCCGCATGTGCATGAGGTGTACGGAGCTGAGCCGCGTGTGTGTGAAACTGAGCCGCGTGTGTGCGAGGTGTGTGGAGCTGAGTCGCGTGTGTGTGAAGCTGAGGCGCGTGTGTGCGAGGTGTGCGGAGCTGAGCCGCGTGTGCGAGGTGTGCGGAGCTGAGCCGCGTGTGTGTGAAGCTGAGGCGTGTGTGTGCAAGGTGTGCGGAGCTGAGCCGCGTGTGCGAGGTGTGCGGAGCTGAGCCGCGTGTGTATGAGGTGTGCGGAGCTGAGCCACGTGTGTATGGGGTGTACTGTTATGAACTGGTGATTTAGAACCACAATGGACCTGGTGATTAAGAGCACTGAAAATGACCTGATGGTTACTAATAACATAGGACGAGCTCTGAGACGTGGGAACTCTGCTGACCGCAATCCCTAATCCTATCACACCACACTAGAGGTAGCCGTGGAGCGCTCCTGACCAGACCTAGGCGCCTCGGGCACAGCCTGAGAAACTAGCTAGCCCTGAAGATAGAAAAATAAGCCTACCTTGCCTCAGAGAAATTCCCCAAAGGAAAAGGCAGCCCCCCACATATAATGACTGTGAGTAAAGATGAAAATACAAACACAGAGATGAAATAGATTTTAGCAAAGTGAGGCCCGACTTACTGAATAGACCGAGGATAGGAAAGATAGCTTTGCGGTCAGCACAAAAACCTACAAACAACCACGCAGAGGGCGCAAAAAAGACCCTCCGTACCGACTAACGGCACGGAGGTGCTCCCTCTGCGTCCCAGAGCTTCCAGCAAGCAAGACAAACCAATATAGCAAGCTGGACAGAAAAAATAGCAAACAAACGTAACACAAGCAGAACTTAGCTTATGCAGGGTAGACAGGTCACAAGAACGATCCAGGAGAGAGCAAGACCAATACTGGAACATTGACTGGAGGCCAGGAACAAAGAACTAGGTGGAGTTAAATAGAGCAGCACCTAACGACTTAACCTCGTCACCTGAGGAAGGAAACTCAGAAGCCGCAGCCCCACTCACATCCACCAGAGGAAGCTTATAGACAGAACCAGCCGAAGTACCACTCATGACCACAGGAGGGAGCTTGACCACAGAATTCACAACAGTACCCCCCCCTCACCGAACCCTCACCAGAGCCCCCAGGCCGACCAGGATGAGCCAAATGAAAGGCACGAACCAGATCGGCAGCATGAACATCAGAGGCAAAGACCCAGGAATTATCTTCCTGACCATAACCCTTCCACTTAACCAGGTACTGGAGTTTCCGTCTCGAAATACGAGAATCCAAAATCTTCTCCACTATATACTCCAACTCCCCCTCAACCAAAACCGGGGCAGGAGGATCAACGGATGGAACCACAGGTGCCACGTATCTCCGCAACAATGACCTATGGAATACATTATGGATGGAAAAAGAAGCTGGAAGGGTCAAACGAAAAGACACAGGATTAAGAACCTCAGAAATCTTATACGGACCAATAAAACGAGGCTTAAACTTAGGAGAGGAAACTTTCATAGGAATATAACGAGACGACAACCAAACCAAATCCCCAACACCAAGTCGGGGACCCACACAGCGCCTGCGGTTAGCGAAACGTTGAGCCTTCTCCTGGGACAATGTCAAATTGTCCACCACATGAGTCCAAATCTGCTGCAACCTATCCACCACAGTATCCACACCAGGACAGTCCGAAGACTCAACCTGCCCTGAAGAGAAACGAGGATGGAAACCAGAATTGCAGAAAAACGGGGAAACCAAAGTAGCCGAGCTGGCCCGATTATTAAGGGCGAACTCAGCCAAAGGCAAAAAGGACACCCAATCATCCTGATCAGCAGAAACAAAACATCTCAGATATGTTTCCAAGGTCTGATTGGTTCGTTCAGTTTGGCCATTTGTCTGAAGATGGAAAGCCGAGGAAAAAGACAAATCAATGCCCATCCTAGTACAAAAGGCTCGCCAAAACCTCGAAACAAACTGGGAACCTCTGTCAGAAACGATGTTCTCCGGAATGCCATGTAAACGAACCACATGCTGGAAAAACAATGGCACCAAATCAGAGGAGGAAGGCAATTTAGACAAGGGTACCAAATGGACCATCTTAGAGAAGCGATCACAAACCACCCAAATGACCGACATCTTTTGAGAGACAGGGAGATCTGAAATAAAATCCATAGAGATATGTGTCCAGGGCCTCTTCGGGACCGGCAAGGGCAAAAGCAACCCACTGGCACGAGAACAGCAGGGTTTAGCCCGAGCACAAGTCCCATAGGACTGCACAAACGAACGCACATCCCGCGACAGAGATGGCCACCAAAGGGATCTAGCCACCAAGTCTCTGGTACCAAAGATTCCAGGATGACCAGCCAACACCGAACAATGAACCTCAGAGATAACTCTATTCGTCCATTTATCAGGGACAAACAGTTTCTCCGCTGGGCAACGGTCAGGTCTATTAGCCTGAAATTTTTGCAGCACCCGCCGCAAATCAGGGGAGATGGCAGACAAAATTACCCCGTCTTTGAGAATACCCGCCAGCTCAGGCAAACCCGGAGAGTCGGCCACAAAACTCCTAGACAGGGCATCCGCCTTCACATTCTTAGAGCCCGGAAGGTACGAAACCACAAAGTCAAAACGGGAGAAAAACAGCGACCAACGAGCCTGTCTAGGATTCAACCGTTTGGCAGACTCGAGATAAGTCAAGTTCTTGTGATCAGTCAAGACCACCACGCGATGCTTGGCTCCCTCAAGCCAATGACGCCACTCCTCGAATGCCCACTTCATGGCCAGCAACTCTCGATTGCCAACATCATAATTACGCTCAGCAGGTGAAAACTTCCTGGAAAAGAAGGCACATGGTTTCATCACCGAGCCATCAGAACTTCTTTGTGACAAAACAGCCCCTGCTCCAATCTCAGAAGCATCAACCTCGACCTGGAACGGGAGCGAAACATCTGGCTGGCACAATACAGGGGCAGAAGAAAAACGACGCTTCAACTCCTGAAAAGCTTCTACAGCAGCAGAAGACCAATTGACCACATCAGCACCCTTCTTGGTTAAATCAGTCAACGGTTTAGCAATACTAGAAAAGTTATTGATGAAGTGACGATAAAAATTAGCAAAGCCCAGGAACTTTTGCAGACTCTTCAGAGATGTCGGCTGAGTCCAATCATAAATAGCCTGAACTTTAACAGGGTCCATCTCGATAGTAGAAGGGGAAAAAATTAAACCCAAAAATGAAACCTTCTGAACACCAAAGAGACACTTTGACCCCTTCACAAACAAAGAATTCGCACGCAGGACCTGGAACACAGGGGTGGATTAAGGGTAGCCAGGGCCCCGGGTTGTTCAGACACTGTGGGCCCCCCCCGGTCATGTGACGGGGGTCATGTGACGGGGGTCATGTGACGGGGGTCATGTGACGGGGGTCATGTGACGGGGGTCATGTGACGGGGTCATGTGACGGGGGTCATGTGACGGGGGTCATGATATACCCGAACCAGATTATTCCAGAAAAATGGCCGGGCCCTACTCTACTGTAACCTATTAAATATTTGTTAGAATCTGCAATACAATTTAGGTATATTTTGACCAATAATATCACATACAAGGAACAAATACCACCGCACCGTGACCAGACCACAAATTACAACCACAGTGATCGAATAATATCACATACAAGGATCAAATACCACCGCGCCATGACCAGACCACAAATTACAACCACAGTGATCGAATAATATCACATACAAGGATCAAATACCACCGCGCCATGACCAGACCACAAATTACAACCACAGTGATCGAATAATATCACATACAAGGGACAAATACCACAACACCATTTCCAGACCACATATTACCACCACATAGTGACTGAATACTACAATACTGATCAGTAAAAAACAACAACACAATACTATCACCATAAGTGCCAGTATTCACAGGAGATCTGTACTTAGTATGCAGTGTCTGTGTAGAGGTAATACAGAGATCACTGGTGGTATTATACACAGGAGCTCAATATAGTATACATTGTATAGTGTCAGTGTATAGGTAACACTGACTCACCAGTGACGTCTCTAGGTGAAGTCCTTCATCTTTCAGCCAGCACAGACCGCCATCATTTCTTCCAGCCAGGACTCGTTTCTGCAGGAAATAACACAGTTATCTCGAGCTCCGCTTGCAGAACACATTACTTAATTTTCACAACTTCTACATTACACCACATGAAGAAAAAAAGGTGATATAGTGTCACTCTGCACAGTAACAGGACCGCCCCCCATTTAAAACAGTATACTCAAAAAATAAAATAAATACATCACTGCAGTAATAATATCCCTAAATTAGCCCCTATGGTAATAATATTCCACATTCTGGCCCCGTGTGTCTCATTCCTGGCTCCAGCCATATGTTCTCGCATCCTGCCCTCATGAGTATCCATTCTACCCCATATGATCTCCACATCCTGCCCCATATGTCTCCATCGTATCCATCCTGCCACATGATCCAATCCTGCCCCATGTCTTTAATTCTGCCCCGTGTCTCCAATCATGCCCCGTGTCTACATTCTGCCCATGCCTCCAGTCCTGCCCCCATTGTGTCCAGCAATCTGCCCCAGTATGTCCAGCATATTGCCCCAGTGTCCAGCAATCTGCCCCAGTGTCTCCAGCATATTGCCCCCAGTGTGTCCAGCATTGCCCCCAGACAGTGTGTCCAGCAATCTGCCCCAGTGCGTCCAGCATTGCCCCCAGACAGTGTATCCAGAATATTACCACCAGTGTCCAGAAATCTGCCCCAGTAAGTCCAGCATTTCCCCCAGTGTCTCCAGCATTGCCCCAGTGTCCTCCAGCTCCAGCAATCTGCCCCAATGTCCTCCAGCATTGCCCCAGTGTCCTCCAGCATTGCCCCAGTGTCCTCCAGCAATCTGCCCCAGTGTCATCCAGCAATCTGTCCCAGTGTCATCCAGCAATCTGTCCCAGTGTCATCCAGCAATCTGCCCCAGTGTCATCCAGCATTGCCCCAGTGTCATCCAGCCATCTGCCCGTGTCCTCCAGCATTGCCCCAGTGTCTTCCAGCATTGCCCCAGTGTCCTCCAACAATCTGCCCCAGTGTCTTCCAGCCATCTGCCCCAGTGTCCTCCAGCCATCTGCCCCAGTGTCCTCCAGCCATCTGCCCCAGTGTCCTCCAGCATTGCCCCAGTGTCCTCCAGCATTGCCCCAGTGACTGTCCTCCAGCAATCTGCCCCAGTGTCTTCCAGCCATCTGCCCCAGTGTCCTCCAGCATTGCCCCAGTGTCCTCCAGCATTGCCCCAGTGTCCTCCAGCCATCTGCCCCAGTGTCCTCCAGCCATCTGCCCCAGTGTCCTCCAGCCATCTGCCCCAGTGTCCTCCAGCATTGCCCCAGTGTCCTCCAGCATTGCCCCAGTGTCCTCCAGCCATCTGCCCCAGTGTCCTCCAGCCATCTGCCCCAGTGTCCTCCAGCCATCTGCCCCAGTGTCCTCCAGCATTGCCCCAGTGTCCTCCAGCATTGCCCCAGTGTCCTCCAGCATTGCCCCAGTGACTGTCCTCCAGCAATCTGCCCCAGTGTCTTCCAGCCATCTGCCCCAGTGTCCTCCAGCATTGCCCCAGTGTCCTCCAGCATTGCCCCAGTGTCCTCCAGCCATCTGCCCCAGTGTCCTCCAGCCATCTGCCCCAGTGTCCTCCAGCCATCTGCCCCAGTGTCCTCCAGCATTTCCCCAGTGTCCTCCAGCATTGCCCCAGTGTCCTCCAGCCATCTGCCCCAGTGTCCTCCAGCCATCTGCCCCAGTGTCCTCCAGCCATCTGCCCCAGTGTCCTCCAGCATTGCCCCAGTGTCCTCCAGCATTGCCCCAGTGTCCTCCAGCATTGCCCCAGTGACTGTCCTCCAGCAATCTGCCCCAGTGTCTTCCAGCCATCTGCCCCAGTGTCCTCCAGCATTGCCCCAGTGTCCTCCAGCATTGCCCCAGTGTCCTCCAGCCACCTGCCCCAGTGTCCTCCAGCCATCTGCCCCAGTGTCCTCCAGCATTGCCCCAGTGTCCTCCAGCATTGCCCCAGTGTCCTCCAGCCATCTGCCCCAGTGTCCTCCAGCCATCTGCCCCAGTGTCCTCCAGCCATCTGCCCCAGTGTCCTCCAGCATTGCCCAGTGTCCTCCAGCATTGCCCCAGTGTCCTCCAGCATTGCCCCAGTGTCCTCCAGCCATCTGCCCCAGTGTCCTCCTGCCATCTGCCCCAGTGTCCTCCAGCCATCTGCCCCAGTGTCCTCCAGCCATCTGCCCCAGTGTCCTCCAGCATTGCCCTCAGTGTGTCCAGTCCACCGTTGTAAAAAAAAAAACAAAAAAAAAACCAAAGTCTCCTCACCTGTCCTCGCTCCAGCGCCGCGGTGAGCTCCCTCCAACAGAGCACACTCGCCGGCGACTGACAATGACGTCAGACGCCAGCGCCGTGTGCGCCTGCGGCCGACATCAGCCGCCAGCCTCCAATTGGCTGGCGGCTGGTGTTAACTATTGACGTGCGGGCGCGTGCCCGCACGTCAATAGGAAACCGCCGCAGGCAGCGCCGGAAGGGGCCCGGTGAGCAGATGAGAAGGGGCCCGATGCGGGCCCCCTCTCTCTGCCCACCGGCTACGGCAGGGGGCCGGGGGCGGGCACATAAATGCCGGCGGCGGCCGCCGGCAGCGGCATTCGAATAACAGATGATCAGAGGGTCAACAGTGCGGTAGCCCAGGGCCCTCCCAGACCACTGGGCCCTGGGCTACCGCCCATATTGACCCTCTGATAATCCGCCCCTGCTGGAACACCATTCTAACCTGCTTCATGTGAGACTCCCAATCATCCGAGAAGACCAAAATATCATCCAACTATACAATCAGGAATTTATCCAGGTACTCTCGGAAGATGTTATGCATAAAGGACTGAAATACTGATGGAGCATTGGAAAGCCCGAATGGCATAACCAGGTACTCAAAATGGCCCTCGGGCGTATTAAATGCTGTTTTCCATTCATCGCCCTGTTTAATACGCACAAGATTATACGCACCACGAAGATCTATCTTGGTGAACCAACTAGCCCCCTTAATTCGAGCAAACAAATCAGACAGCAGCGGCAAGGGGTACTGAAATTTGACTGTGATTTTATTTAGAAGGCGGTAATCAATACAAGGTCTCAACAAACCATCCTTCTTGGCCACAAAAAAGAACCCTGCTCCCAATGGCGACGACGACGGGCGAATATGACCCTTCTCCAAGGATTCCTTTACGTAACTCCGCATAGCGGCGTGCTCAGGCACAGACAAATTAAACAGTCGACCTTTAGGAAACTTACTACCAGGAATCAAATCGATAGCACAATCGCAATCACTATGCGGAGGTAGGGCACTGGACTTGGTCTCATCAAATACATCCCGGTAATCCGACAAGAACTCTGGGACCTCAGAAGGGGTGGATGATGAAATAGACAGAAATGGAACATCACCATGTACCCCCTGACAACCCCAGCTGGACACAGACATAGATCTCCAATCCAATACTGGGTTATGGACTTGTAGCCATGGCAACCCCAACACGACCACATCATGCAGATTATGCAACACCAAAAAGCGAATATCCTCCTGATGCGCAGGAGCCATGCACATGGTCAGTTGGGTCCAGTACTGAGGCTTATTCTTGGCCAAAGGCGTAGCATCAATTCCTCTCAATGGAATAGGATACTGCAAGGGCTCCAAGAAAAACCCACAGCGCCTAGCAAACTCCAAGTCCATCAAATTCAGGGCAGCGCCTGAATCCACAAATGCCATGACAGAATAGATGACAAAGAGCAGATCAAAGTAACGGACAACAGAAATTTCGACTGTACCGTACCAATGGTGGCAGACCTAGCGAACCGCTTAGTGCGCTTAGGACAATCGGAGATAGCATGAGTGGAATCACCACAGTAAAAACACAGCCCATTCCGACGTCTGTGTTCTTGCCGTTCAGCTCTGGTCAAAGTCCTATCACATTGCATAGGTTCAGGTTTATGCTCAGATAATACCGCCAAATGGTGCACAGTTTTACGCTCACGTAAGCGTCGATCGATCTGAATGGCCAAAGACATAGACTCATTCAGACCAGCAGGCATAGGAAATCCCACCATGACATCCTTAAGGGCTTCAGAGAGACCCTTTCTGAAAATTGCTGCCAGCGCACATTCATTCCATTGAGTGAGCACAGACCACTTCCTAAACTTCTGACAATATATCTCTACCTCATCCTGACCCTGACACAGAGCCAGCAAATTTTTTTCTGCCTGATCCACTGAATTAGGTTCATCATAAAGCAATCCGAGCGCCAGAAAAAACGCATCAATATCACATAATGCAGGATCTCCTGACGCAAGGGAAAATGCCCAGTCTTGAGGGTCGCCACGTAATAAAGAAATAATGATCTTAACTTGTTGAACTGGGTCACCAGAGGAGCGGGGTTTCAAAGCCAGAAACAGTTTGCAGTTATTTTTGAAATTCAGAAACTTAGCTCTATCTCCAGAAAATAACTCAGGAATAGGAATTTTAGGTTCTAACATAGGATTCTGAACCACTAAATCTTGAATGTTCTGTACACTTATAGTGAGATTATCCATCAAAGAGGACAGACCTTGAATGTCCATGTCTACACCTGTGTTCTGAACCACCCAGATGTAAAGGGGAAAAGAAAGACAAAACACAGTGCAAAGAAAAAAAAAATGGTCTCAGAACTTCTCTTTTCCCTCTATTGAGAAGCATTAGTACTTTGGGCCTCCAGTACTGTTATGAACTGGTGATTTAGAACCACAATGGACCTGGTGATTAAGAGCACTGAAAATGACCTGATGGTTACTAATAACATAGGACGAGCTCTGAGACGTGGGAACTCTGCTGACCGCAATCCCTAATCCTATCACACCACACTAGAGGTAGCCGTGGAGCGCTCCTGACCAGACCTAGGCGCCTCGGGCACAGCCTGAGAAACTAGCTAGCCCTGAAGATAGAAAAATAAGCCTACCTTGCCTCAGAGAAATTCCCCAAAGGAAAAGGCAGCCCCCCACATATAATGACTGTGAGTAAAGATGAAAATACAAACACAGAGATGAAATAGATTTTAGCAAAGTGAGGCCCAACTTACTGAATAGACCGAGGATAGGAAAGATAGCTTTGCGGTCAGCACAAAAACCTACAAACAACCACGCAGAGGGCGCAAAAAAGACCCTCCGTGCCGACTAACGGCACGGAGGTGCTCCCTCTGCGTCCCAGAGCTTCCAGCAAGCAAGACAAACCAATATAGCAAGCTGGACAGAAAAAATAGCAAACAAAAGTAACACAAGCAGAACTTAGCTTATGCAGGGTAGACAGGTCACAAGAACGATCCAGGAGAGAGCAAGACCAATACTGGAACATTGACTGGAGGCCAGGAACAAAGAACTAGGTGGAGTTAAATAGAGCAGCACCTAACGACTTAACCTCGTCACCTGAGGAAGGAAACTCAGAAGCCGCAGCCCCACTCACATCCACCAGAGGAAGCTCAGAGACAGAACCAGCCGAAGTACCACTCATGACCACAGGAGGGAGCTTGACCACAGAATTCACAACAGTGTACAGAGCGGAGCCCTGTGTGTACAAAACGGAGCCCTGTGTGTACAAAGTGTATGAAGCTGACCCGTGTATGTGTACGGAGCGGAGCGGAGCAGAGCCGTGTGTGCACGGGGTGTATGGGGGGGTGCCATTTTGCAGTTCGCCTCAGGCAGCAGAGAGGCTAGGTTCACCCCTGGTGGTGGTCTCTTAATTTTTGCCAGAGCTGTATATTATACAGGTTATACAGTGATCAATGACATTATACACATGAGCTCTGTATACAGTGTCAGTGTACAGTGATCACTAGTGACATTGTACACAGGACCTCTGTGTTATAGTGTATAATGTCATTGTACTAGTAACACACTGACTCATCAGTGACGTCTCTTCATCTTCACTTTTCATCTTCATCCAGCACAGACCGCCATCACTTCTTCCAGCCAGTGCTTGCCTCTCCAGGAAATAACAGTTTTCTAGAGCACCGCTTGCAGAGCACATTACTTAATTTTTTCCCAACTTCTACACTACAACAGATGAAAAAAAAGGTAACATAGTGTCGCTCTGCACAGTAACAGGACTGCCCCCCTATTTAAAGCAGTATCCTCAAAAAATAAAATAAATACATCACTGAAGTAATAATATCCCTTAATTAGCACTTATGGTAATAATATCCCCCATCCTGGCCTCCGTGTGTCTCATTCCTGGCTCTAGCCATATGTTCTCCTATCCTGCCCTCATGAGTATCCATTCTACCCCATGTGATGCCCCATCTGTCCCATGATTTTGCCCCATCTGTCCCATGATCGTGCCCCATCTGTCCCATGATCGTGCCCCATCTGCCCCATGATCCTGCCCCATATGTCTCCATCGTATCCATCCTGCCCCATGATCCTGCACCATCTCTCTCCATCCTGCACCATGTCTCTCCATCCTGCCCCATCTGTCTCCATACTGCATCGTGTGTCTCCATGCTGCCCCATGTGTTTCCATCTTACCCCATGATCCTGCACCATCTGTCTCCATCCTTTCCCATCTGTCTCCATTCTGCTCTAGAGGGTAAGCTTATGTGTGGGGTCAGGAGGGGTTTACAGTGTGGATGTGCTGGAGCTGTGTGTGTACGGAGCGGAGCTGAGCCGCTTGTGTATGAGGTGTGCGGAGCTGAGCCGTAAGTGTACGAGGTGTACGGAGCTGAGCCACTTGTGTACGAGGTGTGCGGAGCTGAGCCGTAAGTGTACGAGGTGTACGGAGCTGAGCCGCGTGTGTACGAGGTGTACGGAGCTGAGCTGCATGTGTACGAGGTGTGCGGAGCTGAGCCGCATGTGTACGAGGTGTACAGAGCTGAGCCGCATGTGTACGAGGTGTGCGGAGCTGAGCCGTGTGTGTGTCCATCCTGCTCTAGAGTGTAAGCTTATGTGTGGGGTCAGGAGGGGTTTACAGTGTGCATGTGGTGGAGCTGTGTGTCTGTCCAGGTGACAAGGGAACTGCAGGGGCGTGCTGATTATAGTTTCTCTCCTGCCTCTGTCTTGCTTGGAACAAACTTCTTTCCATGCAATCGTGTACTTTGTGGTATTGTTGCTGCCGCTCTGTATCCCAGTATGCATCTGGTGATGTCATCTCAGGTGTTAAGACTCACATGTCAAAGTCAATAGGTAACTTGCCAGGTCTTGCTCTCATTAGGTAAGCTGGACTGCAGTTGGTGGAGTTTACCGGGATATGGATATATAAGTCTACCAAGTCCAGCAACTTCTCTGGCCATTGGTTTCTCTTTTCCAGGGGCAAGGTCTTCAATAGGTCAATTACCATCTGGTTCATTTTCTCACACATGCCATTTGTCTGTAGATGATACGGCGTTGTCTTGGTTTTCTTGCAGCCGTACAGGTTACAGAACTCCTGGAACTCTTCTGCCTCAAAGGCTGGGCCTTGGTCGTGAGCACCTTTTCAAGGTAACCATGTGGTTGACAAAAGTGTTGTTGAAATGCCTTGGCTGCCGTCTTTGCTGTTTTGGTCCTTGACCAGCATGACTACCAGGAATCTTGAGTAATGGTCCACTATGGTCATGGCATAGACATAGCCTGATCAGCTTGGGATCAGCTTCATGTGGTCTAAGGCTACCAGTTCAAGCGGCTATTTGGTGACTATGGGCTGTAGGGGAGCCCTCTAGCTGTTACGGTCTTTCCTGCGCAGGTTGAAGGGGCCACATTCTTGGCACCAGGTCTCAATGGCTTTCCTCATGCCAATCCAGTAGAATTTTTCACGAAGCAGAACCTCCAACTTCTTCCATCTGAAGTGTCCTGCTCCATCATGGTACGCTTCCAAGACCATTGACGCATCCCGCCTCGGGACTACCAACTGCCAGACCAGTTCGTGAGTGTGTGGGTCGATGTTCCTCCAACACAGCTTACACTCATAGATGAACAACATACCCTTCTCCTTGCACAACTCTTGGGTCTCTTGTGGAGCATCTGGACCAGGGTGTGAATCAGCAATTTCTTTACCAGGCGGACTGCCGGGTCACTATCCTGCATTTCTGCCCATCCATGGTGGGGCAGTGTGGGTTCATCGTGGCTTTTCGCCTGTCATTGTGCTTGTTCCTCACACAATGGGAGTACTGGGCCCTCCGTTTCTTGCTACACTATCTACCATCTTTATCTATATACCGGGAGCCCTGGTGTTGTGAATTCTGCTTTTGGGCTCCCTCCGGTGGTTGTAGGTGGTAATGCAGTTGTCCCAGGGCTGCAGTCATGGTCAGGTGTTTCTGCTGATTGCAATTCTGACTGGGGTATTTAGGTTTGCAGGATTCATTAGTCCTAGCCAGTTGTCAATGGTTCTTGGGAGGTGTTTGACCTCTGTCTGGTTTCTCCTGCTTAGCTGCCAATTCAGCAAAGATAAGTGTCTGTTTTTTTTTCTATGGCACACATGCTGTGTGTTGGATTTTTGATTGTATTTCTGCTCTGTGTGTAGGATTCTCTGGAGTTGCAGATATATGTTCCACGTCTTTAGTTAGATGGAGGAATTTTTTGTATAATCTGCTGTGGATATTTTTGGAAGGGTTTTAATACTGACCGCACAGAACTCTGTCCTATCCTTTCCTATTTTAGCTAGAGTGGCCTCTATTGCTATTTCCTGTTTTCTGCCTACGTGTGTCTTTCCTCTCCTACTCACAGTCAATATTCGTGGGGGGCTGCCTATCCTTTGGGATTCTGCTCTGAGGTAAGATAGTATTCCTATTTCCATCTTTAGGGGTATTTAGTTCTCCGGCTGTGACGAGGTGTCTAGGGTTTGTTAGGCACTCCCCACGGCTACTTCTAGTTCCGTGTCAGTTCAGGATTTGCGGTCAGTACAGTTACCACCTACTCCAGTGAAAGTTATTCATGCGGCTCCAAGGTCACCAGATCATAACACCCTGGGGACCCAGCTTCACCTGTGGGAAGCCATACCATCCCTGCTGCCACAACATCACCCCAGAGGACCCCTTTAAGCAGCGTCGGTCACTCCTGACCGAATTCCACAGGTGGCATCATGAACACAAACTTTATTCACACCACCCCTTTAAAGACCGTCCCCTTAACATGGGCACCCAGGGCCATGGATCGGGTCGCTGCCACCGTGACACATCCCTTTAAGTACCAGACCCGGTACCTAATACCCCAAAGCCCTGGTGGGCGTTCCACACACCCCTGACCCACCCATTTCACAACTAGTCACACCTATTTCGTGGCCCAACTGCACCCATTTAGCACTGCTGATCACACTGTTTCATAAACAATAATTATAAACAGAAAAAAATATGGCCACAAAGTGCTCCATACTGTATAATGGCCACACATGATGCTCAATACTGTATAATGGCCACACAGTGCTCCATACTGTATAATGGCCCCACATGATGCTGCGTACAGTATAATGGCCGCACATGATGCTCCATACTCTATAATGGCCACACAGTGCTCCATGCTGTATAATGGCCCCACATGATGTTCCATACTATATAATAACCACACAGTGCTTCATACTGTATAATGGCCCCACAAGATGTGCGTACAGTATAATGGCCACACATGATGCTCCATACTGTATAATGGCCACACAGTGCTCCATACTGTATAATGGCCCCACATAATGCTGCGTACAGTATAATGGCCACACATGAGGCTCCATACTGTATAATGGCCACACAGTGCTCCATACTGTATAATGACCCCACATGATGCTCAATACTGTATAATGGCCACACCGTGCTCCATACTTTATAATGGCCACACATGATGCTCCATACTGTATAATGGCCACACAGTGCTCCATACTATATAATGGCCACAGATGATGCTCCATACTGTATAATGGTCCCACATGATGCTCCATACTGTATAATGGCCCCACATGATGCTCAATACTGTATAATGGCCTCACATGATGCTCCATACTGTATAATGGCCCCACATGATGCTGCATACAGTATAATGGCCCCACATGACAATGCCAGTGTACAGTCCGGACTGTAGATGTGTCCCAGCAGCTCTGCTTACAATGCAGGCAAAGATTTCACCACCTGTTGCTGTCCACACTGCTGCCTCACATATCCTGCACATTACAATGTAGCCCAGCTCTGCGAACTCTGCATGCACTCAGACAACACCACTATCTACTGACTCCACTCCATAACTGCTGTAATATATAAAGCAGGGGTCCCCAACTCCAGGCCTTGAGGGCCGCCAACAGTGCAGGTTTTCAGGATTTCTTTAGTATTGCATCGGTGGTAATGTGATCATCTGCACAGGTGATGATTCCAACCCCTGTGCAATACTAAGGAAATCCTGAAAACCTGCACTGTTGGCGGCCCTCGAGGCCTGGAGTTGGGGACCACTGATATAAAGGATGTGTGTGTATATATACTAGATGGTAGCCTGATTCTAACGCATTGGGTATTCTAGAATATGTATGCGTAGTGTATAGCACAGCCCACGTAGTACATTGCGCAGCCCACGCAGTACATTGCGCAGCCCACGCAGTACTTTGCGCAGCCCACACAGTATATTGCGCAGCCCACGCAGTATATTGCGCAGCCCACATAGTATATTGCGCAGCCCGCATAGTATATTGCCCAGCCCACGTAGTATAGTGCGCAGCTCATGTAGTATATTGCCCAGCCCACGTAGTATATTGCGCAGCTCACGTAGTATATTGCCCAGCTCACATAGTATATTGCGCAGCTCACGTAGTATATTGCTCAGCCCACGTAGTATATTGCGCAGCTCACGTAGTATATTGCCCTGCCCATGTAGTATATTGCACAGCCCACGCACTCTATAGCAATGTGGGCACCATATCCCTGTTAAAAAAAATAAAAATAAAAAATAGCGCTATACTCACCCTCCGTTGGCCCCGACGCCCCTCGCACGCTCCGGTCTGAAGAGTGCATTGCGGTCTCGCGAGATGATGACGTAGCGGAATGCATTACATTCTATGGGGGCTGTGCTGTTTTACATTCTATGGGGGCTGTGCTGTATTACATTCTATGGGGGCTGTGCTGCATTACATTCTATGGGGGCTGTGCTGTATTACATTCTATGGGGGCTGTGCTGTATTACATTCTATGGGGGCTGTGCTGTATTACATTCTATGGGGGCTGGCTGTATTACATTCTATGAGGGCTGTGCTGCATTACATTCTATGGGGGCTGTGCTGCATTACATTCTATGGGGGCTGTGCTGCATTACATTCTATGAGGGCTGTGCTGTATTACATTCTATGGGGGAGGGCTGTATTACATTCTATGGGGTACTGTATTATATTCTATGGAGGGGCTACATTATATTCTATGGGGGGCTGCATTATGCTCTATGAGTGGGCTACCATATATTATATATGCAGGGGCTGCATTATACTATATGAGGGGGCTGCATTATATTCTCTGGGGGGTTACATTATACTCAGGGGGCTTCAATATATTCTGTGGGGTGGCTGCATTATACTCATCATTACACTATATGTGGCTGCATTATACTGTATCAAGGACTATGGAGAATACATTATACTATATGAAGAACTATGGGGTGCATTATACTATGGGAAGTGAATTGTACTACATGGATGACAATGGCGGGACATTATACTATATGGAGCACTATGAGGAATGTATTATACTATTTGGAGGACTGAGGAATGTATTATACTATATGGAGGAATTGCAGTGTATTTTAATATATGGAGGTCTATGAGGAGTGTATTATACTATATGGAGGACTATGTGGAGTGTATTATACTATATGGAGGACTGAGGAGTGTATTATACTATTTGGAGGACTGAGGAGTATATTATACTATATGGAGGAATTGCAGTGTATTTTAATATATGGAGGTCTATGAGGAGTGTATTATACTATATGGAGGACTATGTGGAGTGTATTATACTATATGGAGGACTGAGGAGTGTATTATACTATTTGGAGGACTGAGGAGTGTATTATACTATATGGAGGAATTGCAGTGTATTTTAATATATGGAGGTCTGTGAGGAGTGTATTATACTATATGGAGGACTATGTGTAGTGTAGTATACTATATGGAGGACTGAGGAGTGTATTATACCATATGGAGGACTGAGGAGTGAATTATACTATATGGAGGACTGAGGAGTGTATTATACTATATGGAGGACTGAGGAGTGTATTATACTATATGGAGGACTGAGGTTCACATTATAATATATGGAGGACTATGGGGGGTATTATACTAAACAAGCAAAATGCTGCCTATTCATCGAGTGATTGGATTGTTTATGTGGGAACAGAAATCCTTGTTCTCAGCAGCACATCGCCGGTGTAAACTGTAGATGTGCTGCTGATAACATGATACTGTATGGGGACAGATTGATCTAATTGTCATTGTTCTGTTCCCTTCATTCTTTCTCAGTTGGTGTAAAGAGGCCGGGAAACAAGCAAACGACTTCAGTATTGTCGATCACACTCGTTTAGTGGCCTGAGATCAACGCATGTAAATACAGCAGAAATACTTCGCAGAGAGATGAGGCAAGGATGATAACAGTTGTAGTTAGCACCCGGCGCCTGGGAATAGCGCTAACTACTGCTTTTCCCAGCTGCCAAAGCATTTAATTCTGGTATGTGTAATGACTTTTAGGGTTGATGTCAGCTGCTATCAATCCCTGGTGTAAGTAATATACAAAAAAACCCTGTTTGGGAGAGAAGAACAGACAAATTGCGGCGCCCTAAGTGCGTAAACACAATATTATAGTCTTTAAAGGGTGCACAATTTTATGCACTCACCTGATAAAAGACTAAAATGGCTTTAGATCGTGTATCCTCCAAATTCCCTCTGAGATACTTTTCAATATACAGGGCTTGCAGCTTGCCTCGGGTGGATCCAAGTGAGAGAGCCAGAGTAAGGCCGGGGACACACACAACGTATAAAAAACGGTCCGTTTTTGACGGACGAGAATCGCACAAATGTTACCAAAACAGTGACCCGTGTGCAGTGCGAGGATGCGATTTTCTCGCATTAAATGATCCGTGTGACATCCGTATGGTGAGATTTTCTCACACACTTGCAAAATGAGCAAATAATGGCTGAGCCTTTCCTGTCACCTGCCCAATGCCTGAGAATTTCTCGCAAGTCACACTGATGGTCCGTGTGCTGTGCTATTTTTTCTCACCTCCATAGACTTTCATTGGCGATTCTCGGCCGAGAAACGCTGACAATCGCAGCATGCTGCGATTTCACTCGGATCCTGAATACGGCCGAGAAAATATCGGATGATGGGAGCTGCCCCATAGATTAACATTGGGACGAGTGCTATGCGATTTTTTATCGCATTGCACTCGTCCGTATTACGGTCTAGTGTGACCCCGGCCTAAGGCTCACACAGGATGAGTAGTTCAAGAAAAGCACATCCAGCCCATGAATGGCAGCGCTTCCCAGGACTCACATTCAAAGATGATATTTCATATTTTTTTATTTCATAACTTAAAATAGAAGATACTTTTTTTTTTTTTATATTTCATATTTTTTTATTTCATAACTTAAAATAGAAGAGATACTTATCTCTTCTATTTTAAGTTATGAAATAAAAAAATATGAAATATAAAAAAAAAAAAAGTATCTCTTCTATTTTAAGTTATAAAATAAAAAAATATGAAATATCATCTTTGAATGTGAGTCCTGGGAAGCGCTGCCATTCATGGGTTGGATGTGCTTTTCTTGAACTGGTGTAAGTAATGGAGAGGTGTCTATCAGACATCCCCACTACTAGCCCAGACCTGGCGAGACCCAGCGACTCTGAAGAGCGGTGTTGGTAGTAACAATACCGCTCTTCACAGTCGCCGAGCTCAGCGCAAGACCAGGAATATCTGAAGAGTGGTGACGTTATTGATGTCACCGCTTTTCAGAGTCACCGGGTCTCATGCTGCACAGTGGAACCGAAAGTGGCTGTAGGCAAAGTTTATGGAGCATCAGAATGAGGTTCCATAGCCTTTAGTTGTCTCAATCTCTTCATTATCTACGAGATCCAGTTATGTAGGTAAAGTAGCGGCTTTTCTTGGTACTGCAACTAAAAGCAATAAATAGGACTGAGCTGTAATGTTGGATACAGCTGTAATTATATGTTATATAGTCGTGTTACACTCCCCTCACTTCTTGTAACCTACAAGTGTACAAAGATATTAGGCTACGTTCACATTAGCGTTCTGCCGGGCTGCGTCGGGCACAGCCGCGGCGACGCATGCGCCATGCGCCCCTATATTTAACATGGGGGCGCATGGACATGCGTTTGCATGCGTTTTGCGATGCATGCGTCTTTTTTGCCGCAAGCGTTAGGGCGCAGAGGACACAGCAAGATGCATTTTTTTTGTGTCCAAAATCCAGCAAAAAAAGGACGCATGCGTCGCAAAACTATGCCTATGCGTTTTGGCATGCATTCTTGTTTGCGTTGTGCGTTGCGTCGCCGACGCAGCAGCGCACAACGCAAATGTGAACGTAGCCTTATACAGTCACCATGTGACAAGTGGGCCTGTGTACCTTCAAATGCCAGGGCTGAATTTTAGTCCCAGTCCGGCCCTGATTCTGACTACCAGAGCTCTGACCCGTACAGCTCCGCTACTGGCCGTGAGTGTGCAGCCTAGATCGGACCAGGCGAATTGTCGAGAACCTGGTAGCTACATCCCCGGAACCAGCGTTGTTCAGTGACATCTTCCAGTGGAGGCAGAGACTGCGACACTTAGTGGACTTCGCCCCGTTAACCCACTACCTCACCTGAGAGAGTCAGGATATGCCATTTACATCAGGAGACAGTGCTTCACCTTCCTCCAAGAACAGGCCAGAGACTTCATGAGTCACCTACTGCGCCACCGTGGGATTTCTAGATTCCACCGCCCGGAAACCATCAGAAGTTTACTAGTTTCCTAACCTTTTGTTCCTACCCTGATACCAAGCACAAGTTTATTTCCCCCCTTAACCCTTTCTCTCCTTGCGTGGAGTAATCCTTGTAATAAACCTGTTAACTCTTGTTCTGCCTCCTGCTCGTCACTGCATCCCGCGTTCCTGCTATCTCACATTTGGCGTAGTCGGCAGAATGCAGTCTAACAGCACGGGGGCGCCAGATCAAGCAGTTGGGGTGAGTGCTAAGTTCAGTATATCTCTGGAGGCCATGTTGAATAATCTCCCTAATATTGTGGGGAATAATATTATGTTATGGAGCTGGTCTGAGCGTATGAGAGGGATGATGCGGATGCATCCAATGAGAAGCCAGAGATTCAGTCATGTTACAACCCCCCAGGAAACGAGAAACCTTTAGGCTGTGTGCACACGTTGCTGATTTTTCACATTTTTTCCCTATAAAAACGCTATAAAACCACATAAAAACAGCATACATTATACATCCCATCATTTAGAATGAATTCCGCAATTTTTGTACACATGATGCATTTTTTTTCCACGAAAAAAAACACATCGTGGTAAAAAACGCAGCATGTTCATTAATTTTGCGGATTTCCCACTATATAATGCATTGGGAAATGTCCGGAAAAACCCGCAAAAAAAAAACATGCACCAAAAACGCGGTAAAATGCGCAAAAAACGCATGCAGATTTCTTGCAGAAAATTTCAGGTTTTTCTCAGGAAATTTCTGCAAGAAATCCTGAACGTGTGCACATAGCTTTAACAAACTGTTACACATTTTGGAGAAGACTCATGGGGACCCCATGGACGTAGGGGAGTTAAGAATGCGCCTATTTAGCCATATGCAAAGGGAGGGGGAGATGGTGATGCAGTACATGAACGCTCTCCAGGAAATTCACACTGCTATTGTTAGAAAATATGGCCAAGGCGTAGGACCGACTGATGTGATGTTGCGGGACCAGTTGGTGACAAGCTTGCGGGACATGCAGACAAAGAAGGCTTTGAGGGAGCGCTTGTGGTTAGATCCACGCATGACATTTTCTGAAATAGGAAGTGAAGCACGCACACGCAAGCAAGAGCAGGGGGTGACAGTCCCGGTAGGGAAGGTCCAGAGCAGGGAGGTATCTGTGAACATGATCACCGAACCCCAATGGGTTGAGGAATTGCGGAAGGAGATCCAGGATATTCGAGGAGAGCTGGCCGATACAAAGAAGAAATCAGCAGGAACCTTAATTTCGCCAGAGGGCAAAGATGGCCCCGAACTCGCGTCAAATCCAGGATGTTCCGGCAAGAGAGATCCCTCGTCTGTTACAATTGTGGAGAAATTGGACATTTTGCTAGGGAATGCCCACGTCGGGGTAGGTCCTTTCAACGTCGTCTGTTAAACTAGAGGGCTCTGAGCCAGGGGGACACCACCTGAAGCGTGAACAGTCACGAAGGAGTAACACAAGTCCCACAAATCTAGTGTCTATGTGCCCCCTCGTCTGGGCTGAACTGGATGGTCGAGCAGTACGTTGCCTGGTAGATACTGGCTCACAGGTGACTACAATACCTGAAACTTACTTTCGGTAACACTTCCCTGAGACAATGTGTCGTGAGTGGGCCCAGTGATCAAATTAACAGTTACCAATTGTTTTCCAATCCCGGTCGCAGGGGTGGTCTTGATGCAAATAACCATGTGTGGTAAAGATTTGGTAAGGAAAGGAGTAGTGTTGACCAGGGGGGAAGCAGGACATGGACATGCCGTCACCCTGGGGATGAATGTGTTGAAGGAGTTCGGGGGTCTCCTTGTCAATGAGCCCTCAGATGTAACGCTGAAACAATGGAGTTCACATACTCCCCAAAGAAAAGTGTTCCAACAGTTAATCCGCATGGCTCAAGCTCAAGGAAGGAATGTTGGGAAATGTGATTGTCCCAGCCGCTGCAAAGCTAGTTCTGCCACCAGGACAAACCATGCTTACCCTGCCTGTATACTTCCAGGGCTCTTGGTATGATTTTCTAAATGAGTCCAAGGACTGGTTCAGAAAATCATACCCTTGAAGGTATTGAGATCCAGATCGAGCCAGCTGCTTTTGTTCTTGTGGCGCGAACACTAGCCATTGTACATGACAGGACTGTTCCAGTGGACTGGGTTAATTTGGGAGAAGGTAACATCACGCTAACCCCTAGAATCGAAGTGGCTCGAATTACAGGCCTGCCAGAGGAAATCATCCCACCCCAGGCCTTGCAGTTGACAGTGAAGCAGGGAGACCCTTGGACGGTGACTGTGGATATGACGCTGACTCCAGAACCTCAGCATATATGGGATGGACATCGTATATTGGAGCAGATGCAGGTGGAGCTGTCAGACCTTACACCGCTACAGATCCAACACGTGGAGGCTCTACTGGGACGTTATTAAGTCGTGATTATGCGCCACAAGGATGATTTTGGCTGCACCACAGCAATTGCACATGAGATCCCAATTGAAAGTGCCACGCCCATAAGAGAGCGGTACCGACAAATTCCGCCACAGTTATACCAAGAGGTGAAAAGTATGTTAATCCAGATGCTACAGAAGGGCCTCATAAGAGAAAGCCAAAGTCCGTTGGCCGCCCCCATTGTGCTAGTGCGAAAGAAGGATGGTACTCTGTGTTTTTGTGTCGACTATCGTAAACTCAATGCCTGCACCATGCAGGGTTCATATCCCTTACCCAGGATTGAAGAATCCTTGTTGGCACTAGGAAAAGCCAAATTCTTTTCTTCGTTGGATTTTGCCAGTGGCTACTGGGAAGTACCAATGTCAGAGCAGGAACGGCCGAAGAATGCCTTTATCCTTCCAGTGGGACTGTTTGAGTTTATTGGGATGCCGTTCGGATTGGCCAACGCCCCTGAAGCCACGCTTATCTATCTAGATGACATCATAGTTTATGCTGCTACGCTTGATGATCATTTTAAAAAGGCTGGAACAAGTGTTGAGTCGCCTGCAAAGACACGGTCTAAAAGTAAAGCCTCAGAAATGTCATCTGTTTCGCACTCAAATAGAGTACCTAGGCCACGTTGTCTCTGCGGAAGGAGTGAAACCGTCTCGGGAGAAAATTGCTGTGATACAGGATTGGCTCACTCCGACGACGTTTAAAGATGTCCGGGCGTTCTTAGGACTGACCGGGTATTACCGATGCTTCGTGAAGAAATTCACTTGCATAGTGAACCCACTACTGGAGTTGTTAAAGAGGGTACCCTCAGGCGCCAAGAACCGGACTATTTGATGGGGAGAAAGGCAAGAAAAGGCATTCCAAGATTTGAAGAAAGCGTTGACAGATGCACCTGTGTTGGCTTATGCGGACTTCTCGCAACCATTCATTCTCCACACCGACGGAAGCATGCGTGGACTTGGGGCTGTGTTGTCTCAGATTCAGGATGGGAGAGAGAAGGTGATTGCTTATGCTAGTCGGTCCCTTCATAATTCCGAGCCGAATCCTGACAATTACAGTTTCTTCAAGCTAGAGCTGCTGACGTTGGTGTGGGTTATGACGGAGATGTTCGCAGAATACCTATCTGGATCCGAAGTACTGGTGTGCACTGACAATAACCCATTGGCCCACTTGGTAAACACAAAACCAGGAGCTCTGGAGCAGCGGTGGGTGGCAAGAATGATAAAGTTCCAATACAAAATCTCCTACAAAAGGGGAGCTGAAAACACTCACGCAGATGCCTATCTAGAGTACACCATGGATGGCTGGGGCAAAACAGAGACGAAGAATTGGAAGATGAGGAGATCCCCAGGTTCTGAGATTCTACCAGGATGATGGTAGCCACGCAAGGACAGGTGCAAGTGATGGTCTGGAAAAGTTTCTTAGGACGACCCCGCGATGAGTGGGTGCAGTTATAGCAGGAAGATGGAGAAATGGCTCAGCTAAAGCAATGGATAACGTCTAAGCAACTGCCCAATCAAGAAGAGAGAAATTACCTATCCCTAAAGGCTCTGCGGATTCTACAGCAATGGGAAAGTCTCCAAATGAAGAATGGACTACTGTACCGGAAGGTTCAATCACAACGAGAAATAGGTGCGATGTGGCAGGTGGTAATTCCGGAGACGCTGCTATCTAAAGTGGCTTCAGAGGCACATGAGAGAGGAGCACACTTCAGCCATGAGAAAATTTTTCACTGGCTACAGCAATTAGTGTACCATCCTCGACTGAAGGCGGTAGTGGAAAAGACCTATAGCCTATGCAAGAGTTGCGAGTTAGCAAAACAAAATAAAGTCGTTTTCGGTAGAAACGTTGGACAATATCTGTTTTTGACTCCTTGTTGGATCAAAATAAATTATCACTGCAGAAAGACCTACAGTCTAATTTTAATTTGTGGTGCTGAGGTTCCATCCTCAACAAGTCTGGACCACGAGTCCGTTCCTCAAGCATACAATTTTTTAAAAGGACAATGGTTTTTCTCCTTTTAGTGAGTCTTTTTAAAGCACCACTCCAGCGGGTTTTTTTTATCCAGCGCTGAAGAGGCGCTTTAAATCTAAGCCCCCTGCCCCTGCTCATATACTCACCCTCCGGCATCTTCATAGTTTTTTCGGTGGTGTTCCGGTCCTGCCGCGACATCTTGTGACAGGAGCTTCTGACTGGCTGGAAGTCAGAAGCTACGTCACACATTCTCAATGCAAGTCTATGAGAGCCAGAACGAGGCCCTCATAGACTTGTATTGAAAAGTGACCTTCGCGCAGCTCCATGAAACACTCTCTTTTGGTGGAGACCGACCAGAGCGATGCTAGGAATGGACAGGAGTAAAGAGTGATTGTCAAATTATGAAGTTATCCATTATTCCATGGATAGGTTACTGATCACTGGGAGTCCCAATACTCAGACCCCCAGTGATCAATAACATATCCCCCATGCTATGAAAACTTAATATCTTGTAAATAACTCTTTAACCATGACATGTTGGTAAGGTCAGTGGCACGGAAAGGGGGCTTGTCTTGGCTGACCACAAATTATTATAGAAAATAAATGGTTCTGGTAGAATCAGCAGCACAAGAAGAGTGGAGCACCTGCTAGGACCATGGGGTACTCAGAACCGGGCTGGTTCTTAAAGGGATGTGTCACGGCAGCAGTGACCCGGTCCTTGGCCCTGGGCATCCAATAAAAGGGGAACAATGGAGATGGAAATAAAGTCTAATGTAGTGTTGTTCGTGACGCCACCTGTGGTACTCGGCCAGGGATGGCCGATGCTTCGTAAAGGGGTCCACTGGGGATGATGGTATTGCAGCAGAGGTGGTATAGCTCCCCGCAGGTAGAGCTTAGTCCCCAGGGCTCCCGTTGCAGTTGGTAAGGATGATAGATGGTGAAGTGCAGGAAAGAATTGGAGGACACAGGGTTGCAGTCTCTTTACCATTTACTGGTGAAGTTCAGGTACAGGTTACAGGTGGTCTTTGGAATTTGGGCAGCCTGGAAGCGATTCGGAATCCCCCTAGCCAAGTGGGGTTGGAAGTCTTCCTTACTGCTCTGTACTCTCAGTCCCTTGATGCCTGAGGCTTCACACAAGATCCTCTCTCAGTCTGTCCCTTTAGGTGGACACTACCCGCATGGCAGGCAGCTCGAGCCTTTTTATAGGTGTCCCTCTGTTGTGCCGACTTCCTGCTCTAATCTGCTGCTGTGCCTTCTGGTGTAATTATGCCAGGAGACTTGGAATGTCCTGCCCGCTGTCCTGCCTGCTGTGGGGCATACAGTTCCCACACAACCTCGGACTTCCGGCCTCCGTTTTCTTGGGCTCAAACCTGGAGTGAGCCCACTCGCAGCTCCACTCCAGCTTCTCTCTCCTCCTCTGCTCCTTCTCCCCTCACTGTCTTCTACAATCTGACTGCTAACTCATCCTCCAGCCAGAATATATAGGGAAGCTACCCTCAAACCGGATCCAGAGCTCCCCCTTCTGGCCTGGAGTCAGAACAGTGTTGTATGTACTGTATGTGTTACCTGTTAAAGGGATCCTTGTCACTTCCAGGCATGGCATCACCCTCCCTGTGAGGAAGGCAATACCACTGTGACAACTGGCTTCCTGGAGTGTCACAAGAGCACCGCCTATGTGCAGTTCATGAGCAAGAACTACCCACCCGACTTCTATGCTGACTTTGCTGCTCAGTTCAATGCCGAGTTCTTTGACTTTAATGCATGGGCTGAGCTGTAAGAGGCAGTCAGGACTTGGTAGGCGCAGGATTGTGGATTCGGATTTTCCTTATTGTATGTGTACTGTCAGCATTCACTACAACGTTCAGCAAGTCCTGACACCTGTAATAAATAGGACTGTGATTGTACCTCTGCCTACTGTAAGTATTATGTCCTTTACCATAATGCAGTTGTTGACAGGTGTTGTCCAGCATTATATGACTGCAGGCCGGTCACTCCAACCTGTTTATTTCCATAATTCAGAATAAGAAGTCATGTGAGATCAGCGGCCAGATGTTACAGCATAGTGGATGGGATTTTATGAAATCCCATCTCCACTATGCGTGCAGGAACGCCTCCAGAACAATTTGTAGAGAGCGTGAAGGGGAAGTGAAGGGCAGGAGAGTGAGGAGCTGGAGAGAGAAGCTGCGACTGGGCTTCCTCCATGCTGAGCGCAGACACCGGTAGCCGGAAGACTGAAGTTGTGCAGTACTGTACGTCTCACAGCAGAAACCAGCGGGACAGCTGGATCGCAAGTCACCTGTTGACCATTGACACCCGAGGACACAGTAGCAGATAGAGCCTGGGTCTGATAGAGATCCTGTAAAAAGGCTCGAGCTACCTGTCGTACGGGTAGTGTCCTACCAACAAGGGGGGGCAGAGAGAGAATGTGAGGACCTTGTGAGGGGCCTAAGGCAGCAAGGGACTACACCACAGCGCTAGAGGGAAGGCTTCCAACACCATCAGGTAAAAGGGGTTCCAGATTCGCTTCCAAGCTGGCCGGACCAAACCTTTACCTGTGATCTGGTACCCTGGACTGTAGCTGCCTGAATTTATCAGTAAACCAGGTAAAGAGACTGCAACCCTGTGTCCTCCGTTTCTTGCTACACTTTCTACCATCTTTATCTACAGTGCTGTGCAAATTAATTGGGACAAAGCATTTTTTAAGAAAAATCGTAAGTTAGTTACCAGTCAGTGATTCAAACCAGTTTTAATATATAATAAATAAATCTTTGTCAACTAGCCAGTGGAACAAGGTAATTTTCAGAATTAGTATGTAACAGTGCATTATAACATTTTATTATTAAATATTCAAAAATATGTGTTTTTTTGCTTTGTCCCAATTAATTTCCACAGCACTGTATACATCGGGAGCCCTGGGGTCCCAGCTTCACCTGTGAGAAGCTATATCATCCCTGCTGCAACAACATCACCCCAGAAGACCCCTTTAAGCAGTGTCGGTCACCCCTGACCGAGTACCACAGGTGGCGTCACGAACACAAACTTTAATTCTCATTTCAAATCCACTTTTACTTGGGCGCCCAGGGCCACGGACCAGGTCGCCGCCGCCGTGACACATCCCATTAAGTACCGGACCCAAGTACCCCACAGCCCTGGCCGATGTTCCATATTATGTCCTTCACCATAATTCAGTTGTTGACAGATGTTTACAAGCATCATATGACTGCAAGACGGTCACTCCAACCTGTTTATTTCCATTGTTCAGAATAAAACGTTATGTCAGATCAGGCTGGTCTTCAAGAAACACCTGTTAACTCCTTCATTGCCTAGTGTTAGGGCTGGAGCACCTTTAGAAAAGTGGAGAGTGAGAACAACTACACTTGTTGCATTTCCAGGCCTCTCTTAACCCCTTAGTGACAGAGCCAATTTGGTACTTAATGACCAGGCCAATTTTTGCAATTCTGACCACTGTCACTTTATGAGGTTATAACTCTGGAACACTTCAACGGTTCCCGCTGATTCTGAAATTGTTTTTTCGTGACATATTGTACTTCATGTTAGTGGTAACATTTCTTCGATATTACTTGCGATTATTTATGAAAAAAACGGAAATATGGCGAAAATTTTTAAAATTTTGCAATTTTCAAACTTTGTATTTTTATGCCCTTAAATCAGAGAGATATGTCACGAAAAATAGTTAATAAATAACATTTCCCACATGTCTACTTTACATCAGCACAATTTTGGAAACAAAATTTTTTTTTGTTAGGGAGTTATAAGGGTTAAAAGTTGACCAGCAATTTCTCATTTTTACAACACCATTTTTTTTTAGGGACCACATCACATTTGAAGTCATTTTGAGGGGTCTATATGATAGAAAATAAGGAAGTGTGACACCATTCTAAAAACTACACCCCTCAAGGTTCTCAAAACCACATTCAAGAAGTTTATTAACCCTTTACGTGCTTCACAGGAACTGAAACAATGTGGAAGGAAAAAATGAACATTTAACTTTTTTTTGCAAACATCTTAATTCAGAACCATTTTTTTTATTTTCACAAGTGTAAAAACAGAAATATAACCATAAATTTTGTTATGCAATTTCTCCTGAATACGCCAATACCCCATATGTGGGGGTAAACCACTTTTTGGGCGCACCGCAGAACTTAGAAGTGAAGGAGCGCCGTTTTACTTTTTCAATGTAGAATTGGCTGGAATTGAGATTGGACGCCATGTCGCGTTTGGAGAGCCTCTGATGTGCCTAAACAGTGGAAACCCCCCACAAGTGACCCCATTTTGGAAACTAGATCCCTTAAGGAACATATCTAGATGTGTGGTGAGCACTTTGAACCCCCATGTGCTTCACAGAAGTTTATCATGTAGAGCCGTGAAAAAAAAAATCGCATTTTTTCTACAAAAATGATCTTTTTGCCCACAAATTTTTATTTTCACAAGGGTAACAGGAGAAATTAGACCACTAAAGTTGTTGTGCAATTTCTCCTGAGTACGCTGATACCCAATATGTGGGGGTAAACCACTGTTAGGGCGCACCGCAGAGCTTGGAAGAGAAGGAGTGCCGTTTTACTTTTTCAATGTAGAATTGGCTGGAATTGAGATCGGACGCCATGTCGCGTTTGGAGAGCCCCTGATGTGCCTAAACAGTAGAAATCCCCCACAAGTGACCCCATTTTGGAAACTAGACCCCCCAGGGAACTTATCTAGATGTGTGGTGAGAACCTTGAATGCCCAAGTGCTTCACAGAAGTTTATAATGCAGAGCCGTGAAAATAAAAAAAAAATTTTTTCCACAAAAAAGATTTTTTAGCCCCCAAGTTTTTATTTTCACAAGGGTAACAAAAGAAATTGGACCGCAAAAGTTGTTGTCCAATTTGTCCTGAGTATGCTGGTACCCCATATGTGGGGGTAAACCACTGTTTGGGCGCATGGCAGAGCTCGGAAGGAAGGAGCGCCGTTTTGGAATGCAGACTTTGATAGAATGGTCTGTGGGCATTATGTTGCGATTGCAGAGCCCCTGATGTACCTAAACTGTAGTAACCCCCCACAAGTGACCCCATTTTGGAAACTAGACCCCCCAAGGAACTTATCTAGATGTGTGGTGAGAACTTTGAATGCCCAAGTGCTTCACAGAAGTTTAGAATGCAGAGTCGTGAAAATAAAAAATATTTTTCTTTCCACAAAAAAGATATTGTAGCCCCCAAGTTTTTATTTTCACAAGGGTAACAGGAGAAATTGGACTGCAATAGTTGTTGTCCAATTTATCCCGAGTACGCTGATGTGCCATATGTGGGGGTAAACCACTGTTTGGGCGCACGGCAGAGCTCGGAAGGGAAGGAGCGCCTTTTTGGAATGCAGACTTTGATAGAATGGTCTGTGGGCATTATGTTGCGATTGCAGAGCCCCTGATGTACCTAAACTGTAGTACCCCCCACAAGTGACCCCATTTTGGAAACTAGACCCCCCAAGGAACTTATCTAGATGTGTGGTGAGAACTTTGAATGCCCAAGTGCTTCACAGAAGTTTAGAATGCAGAGTCGTGAAAATAAAAAATATTTTTTTTCCACAAAAAAGATATTGTAGCCCCCAAGTTTTTATTTTCACAAGGGTAACAAGAGAAATTGGACCCCAGAAGTTGTTGTCCAATTTATCCCGAGTACGCTGATGCCCCATATGTGGGGGTAACCCACTGTTTGGGCGCACGGCAGAGCTCAGAAGGGAGGGAGCACCATTTGACTTTTTGAGCGCAAAATTGGCTGTCGTGTTTGGAGACCCCCTGATGTACCTAACCAGTGGAAACCCCCCAATTCTAGCTCCAACCCTAACCCCAACACACCCCTAACCCTAATCCCAACCTGATCCATAATCCTAATCACTAACCCTAACCATAATCACAACCCTTACCCCAAAACAACCCTAATGTCAACCCTAACCATAACCCTAATCAAAACCCTAAATCCAACACACCCCTAATCCTAATCTCAACCCTAACCTCAAACCTAACCCTAATCCCAATTCACCCCTAATCACAACCCTAACCTTAACCCTAATCCCAAACCTAACCCTAATCCCAAGCGTAACCCTAATGCCAACCCTAACCCTAATACCAACCCTAATCCAAACCCTAACCCTAATCCCAGCTCTAACCCTAACTTTAGCCCCAACCCTAGCCCTAACTTTAGCCCCAACCCTAACCCTAGCCCTAAGGCTACTTTCACACTTGCGTCGTTTGGTATTCCGTCGCAATCCGTCGTTTTGGACAAGAAACGGATCCTGCAAATGTGCCCACAGGATGCGTTTTTTGCCCATAGACTTGTATTGCCGACGGATCGTAACGGATGGCCACACGTCGCGTCCGTCGTGCACTGGATCAGTTGTGTTTTGGCGGACCGTCGGCACAAAATAACGTTAAATGAAACGTTTTTTGTACGTCGCATCTGCCATTTCTGACCGCGCATGCGTGGCCGTAACTCCGCCCCCTCCTCCCCAGGACATAGATTGGGCAGCGGATGCGTTGAAAAACTACAGCCGCTGCTCACGTTGTGCACAATTTTCACAACGTGCGTCGGTATGTCGGGCCGACGCATTGCGACGGCCCCGTACCGACGTAAGTGTGAAAGAAGCCTAACCCTAAATTTAGCCCCAACCCTAACCCTAAATTTAGCCCCAACCCTAGCCCTAACCCTAGCCCTAACACTAACCCTACCCCTAACCCTAACCATACCCCTAACCCTACCCCTAGCCCTACCCCTAACCCTAGCCCTAACCCTACCCCTAACCCTAACCCTACCCCTAACCCTACCCCTACCCCTAATTTTAGCCCCAACTGCTCTTCTCCTGCCGGCCGGCAGATGGAGACAGATGGCGGGCGCACTGCGCATGCGCCTGCCATTTTCTTCTGCCGGCGGCCAGGAGGAGCAGCAAGAGGATCCAGGGACACAGGTGAGTATGGCAGGGTCCCCGAATCCCCCTATTTCTCTGTCCTCTGATGTGCGATCACATCAGAGGACAGAGAATTACACTTTACCTTTTTTTTTTTTTTTTTTGCGATCGCCGGTATACAGTTAATTACCGGCGATCGCAAAACAGGGGTCGGTAAAACCGACCCCGATCATGCTCTTTGGGGTCTCAGCTACCCCCGGCAGCCGAGACCCCAAAGATTCTCGCGGGGCCGGCCGGCGGGCGCACTGCGCATGCGCCCGCCATTTTGAAGATGGCGGCGCCCACCGGGAGACACGAGGAGCATCGGGGGAGATAGGTGAGTATTGGGGGGCTACCTGGGACCCCTTTTCTCTGTCCTCCGATGTGCGATCACATCGGAGGACAGAGAAATTAAAAAGAGATTGCGTTTTTTTTTTTTTGCGATCGCCGGTAAACGGTTAATTACCGGCGATCGCAAATGCGGGGTGGGTTAAAAACCCCCCGAATCATGTTCTCTGGGGTCTCGGCTACCCCCGGCAGCCGAGACCCCGGAGAAAATCCGACTCTGGGGGGCGCTATTCACTTTTTCCACAGCTCCGTTAATTAACGGCGCTGTGGTTTAAGTACCCTTAGCGGCCGCCGTTAAAAGGCGTATCGGCGGTCGCTAAGGGGTTAAACTACACTCCATATCATTAAAATTGCAACACCAAGAAGGAAAAGTTGTGAAATTATGGAAATCATAGGTTATTAATGGTTGTCTGAGGAATGTTTTGCCACACTGAATGCACTTGGACACACAAATTAACAAGATTCGCTGCTGGCAGTACTCTTTGCAATTACCGACCATTGCGACCAATGATGTGCTCGATGGGAAGACAAGTCTGGAGACACTGCAGGCCATGGTGGCACGTTAGGTCACGCAGGCTGCTCAAAGGGACACATTAAAGAAATGGTCATTTGGTGTTTTTTTTTAGATTAGGACTGGCAAATGTAAGGACCCTTGACGTGGGATGTCAGCTTAAGTATTGTGGCCATAATATCAACTAATACCTTGCATACATTGTTATGTTTTTGTGCACTTTATATATTTTTCAGGGTGCAGCTGGGCCCTAGATGGTTCTGTAAACTGTGGCCTCTGATCACACAGGATTCATTATAGTCAGCACTGGTTGGCCCGCCATATGGCGTCACTAATAGGCTTTGCCAGATGCTCTGCATTTCTGTGTGAACATCTCCACTTACAGATTATCTGTTTGCCCTGGTGTACCAAGCGGCCAATCCCTGATTGTAGGCTGGCTGCCTCATCGGTATTACTGCACCTGTGTAGTCGCCATCTTAACTTGGGTCCGCTGCACCTTGATAGTGCAATTGTTTAGAGGCCTGGACAGGTAAGCACCTTTGCCTGTGTACTGGTGGTTTTTGTCTATAATAGTGGAGCTTTTTCTTTTTATAGTGTTTTCTTTTTTGACAGATGTTTTCCAGCATCATATGACTGCAGGAAGGTCACTCCAACCTGCTCCTTTCCATTGTTCAGAATAAAAAGTCATTTCAGATCAGGCTGGTCTTCAAGAAACACCTGTTAACTCCTTCATTGCCTAGTGTTAGGGCTGGAGCACCTTTAGAAAAGTGGAGAGTGAGAACAACTACACTTGTTGCATTTCCAGGTCTCCCATAAACTACACTCCTTATCATTAAAATTGCAACACCGAGAAGGAAAAGTTGTGAAATTATGGAAATCATAGGTTAATAATGGTTGTCTGAGGAATGTTTTGCCACACTGAATACACTTGGGCACACAAATTAACAAGATTCGCTGCTGGCAGTACTCTTTGCAATTACCGACCAATGATGTGCTCGATTTGAAGACAAGTCCGAAGACACTGCAGGCCACGGTGGCACGTTTAGGTCACGCAGGCTGTTCACAGGGACACATTAAAGAAATGGCTGTACAAATGGTTCCACGACCAAATCAATCTAACGCTGAGATGTGTACCTGGAATATAGGCTAGAGTAGCCCAGCTACTGTATCTTCTGCAAACCCACAACATAAACCCAGGAGTAGGAGTGGTGTGACGTTCCCTCATGGAGTCATCTTCACGGCTTTGCCCAAGTGGTCTCCAAACCAATCTCTGGCTATTATTTAATGGAAAATTAAAGAGAGACTCAACGCTAAAGAGGATATACGTCCATTCTAGCCTTTGAGAGCAGTGGTGTCAGGTCAATGGTTCAATGGTACACGTTTACCTGGATGTCTGCTTCGTAGCCCAATGTCATACAAACGCCTACTCATGTTTTGTGTAGACATTGTTAGCCGCCATAAGTAGAGGCATACTGTCCATATAGTCAGACCCCGTGTCCGCTATGGGGCCCGTGAACTGGGAGGGGCCTATGCTCTCTGCCTTTTGTCACAATTTGAATTATATCTGAATCCTCAGGATACAGGTTCCATTGAACAAAATGGTGCTGCAAGGAGCCGTCACCTCTATACTGTACCATACAGTTAGTGCATCTGAGTTTCAGCACAGCAGGCGTGGTGACGTCATTGGCGCATCATTCTGCACATGGAAAAGACCGAAGCAGCACATCATGGGAACGCGGCTAGGCGACTCGCATTTAATGGGGCGAGTGGTGTGATTTTATTGTTTATCAGTATTTGGCAGCACAAACAATGATCAATAAGAGTTTTTTTTGATCTTCTCTATTAGTCTACATTCTGATTTTAAAAACAAGCTGAATTATAGTCCAGACTAAATCCTTGGTCTTCATGATGCTCTCTGTGCTTCATACAGAACCCTGAGACTATCGCAGAGCAGGTGCATTTATACAGAGACTTGATTACGCACAGGTGGATTATATTAATCATCATTAGGCATTTAGGACAACATTGGATCATTCAGAGATCCACAATGAACTTCTGGACTGAGTTTGCTGCACTGAAAGTAAAGGGGCCGAATAATATTGCACGCCCCACTTTTCAGTTTTTGAATTTCCACAAAAATCTAAAATAACCAATAAATTTCATTCAACTTCACAATTGTGTTCCACTTGTTGCTGATTCTTCACCAAAAATTTACATTTGGTATATTTATGTTTGAAGCATGATATGTGAGAAAGGGTTGAAAAGTTCCAGGGAGCCGAATACTTTCGCAAGGCACTGTATATCCTCCCTTGTATATTACTTATGCACTTTATTTCAGGCTTTGTTCATAGCCTGCCTATTTTTTCCACTTTATGAGGATTATTGAGGGAGGGTATGTGTATATATATATTTTATGTTAAGTGATCCGTGCCTCCAATTATGTATGCATCACTGTTTTGTACTATGATATTTTTCATGATATTTGTTGCCAGTTTCTCCTTGTTTTTAATATTGTGATCAATAACATTATTTTAAGTATCTGATAATTTGGATTCTTTTGATATTCACTCTGTAAGTAGGTTCTGTCATTCACAGGGTAACACGGTAACACATGCAAGCTAT
Organism: Ranitomeya imitator; assembly: GCF_032444005.1. NCBI lineage: Eukaryota > Metazoa > Chordata > Amphibia > Anura > Dendrobatidae > Ranitomeya > Ranitomeya imitator. Next base: position 414,519,824 of record NC_091284.1, on the reverse strand, counting down.
ACTTTCTCTCTTCGAGGTTGTGAGTACGTTTAGAGCAGCAGGGGACAAACTTATTCATATTTAGATTTAATATATGAAAACGGGTACAGTGCTTACATAGTTACCAAAAATGGAAACATTTAGGTTATTGCGCTACTATAATTCTACATACCTGCACCCACAACAGATGTTCTTAACAAAGTACGCTTTCAGTAGAAGCATTGGACAATATCTGTTTTTGACTTCTTGTCAGATCAAAATAAATTATCACTGTAGAAAGACCTACAGTCTAATTTTCATTTGTGGTGCTGAGGTTTCTTCCTCAACAAATCTGTACCACAAGTCCCATCCTCAAGCACACAATTTTTTAATTAGGCATTGTGCCCGTCTTTCTCCCTCTAGTGAGACTTATTAAAGCACCATTCCATTGGTTTTTTTTCCTGTGCTGAAATGGCGCTTTAAATCTAAGTCCCCTGCCCATATACTTACCCCCCAGCGTCTTCACAGTTTTTTCGGTGCCGTACCGGTCCCGCCGCACCATCTTGTGACAGGAGCTTCTGACTGGCCAGAACTCAGAAGCTACGTCACACGTTCTCAATACAAGTGTGTGAGAGCCAGAATGAGGCTCTCATAGACTTGTATTGAAAAGTGACCTCCGTGCAGCTCCATGAAACACTGGAGCTGCGAGCAGGTCGCTTTTTGCCAGAGACCGACCAGAGCGACGCTAGGAATGGACTGGAGTGGTGCTTTAAAGAGTATTTGTCAAATTATGAAGTTATCCCATATTCCATGGATATGTTACTGATCATTGGGAGTCTATCTAGTAGGACTCACAGCTATCCAGCAAACAGGGCTTTGAAACCTGAGGATCAGGTTCTGCAGAATCATTGTCACAAAGTTACTGTGACAGAGCAGTACCAGAAGACCGCGGCGTCTGATGGCTCCTGCTTCGCCGCTGAGGCTGAGAAGTGTATTAAAGGTGTTGGTTTTCTTTCAGCAGGACAGGGGTTAATAGGCCATGTGGAAATCCCTGCTTTCAGCTGTGCTTGGTTAGCCACTCCTCTCTCCTATAAAAGCTAGGCCTCCTGGTCAGATCTTTGTCTGAGATAGCACTTGCTGGATAGACCTGGAGTAGTGAGGAGATGGTGTCTGGAGAGCTGGAGGAGTTTGTGTGACAGTTGTTTGGTTTTGTAAGCTTGTAAATTCCTCATCCTTACCTGCTTTATTTACTTCCCCCATCCTTCACACCCTGGTGAATACCTCTGTTATTTGTGAGAGCATATTTTGTGTGAGTGGAGTTTATTTTTACCCTTGTCTTGGTTCCCCTGTTTGTCGGGTTGTTGTACTGCGTATACCGGGTGGGAAAGGGGACAGACGCAGGGCTGCAGTTAGGAGACAGGGCAAGGGCGGAGGCCCTGGCATCCTCGCCATCTGAGGTATCTCGAGGAACAGGGTGAGTTAGGGCGCCCCCTAGAGCTAGGGCCAGGAAAGGAGCCCCTGGTTCCAGTTTACTCGCCAGTCCAATCGTGACATTCATATCTTGATTGAGGCTGAGGCAGAGGCTTAGCTAGGGTTTTGGTTCAGGGAGGGCGAAGCTTCTGAGTGGGCCCCTAACCAGGTAACCTTGATTACAACTGGGTGACACTCCTTAATAGTGGAGGAGAACCTCAGCAGATGACGGCACTGTTTCTGAACATAATCTCTATATAAAGTGTTGTGAATTCCGCTCTTGGGCTCCCTCCGGTGGTTGTAAGTGGCACTTTTGTGAGTTCTGCTCTTGGGCTCCCTCTTGTGGTTTCTAGTGGTATGGCTGCTCCTTGGAGTTAGCTGTCATCAGCTGCCTCCACTTATCGTCTCTTCTGCTCGGCTATTTAAGTCTGGCTCTTTCTTCAGCCAGTGCCACTTGTAAATGGTTCCTGGTTGGATTCACATCTCTTTGGAGTTCCTTGTTATCCTGACCAGTTCAGCTAAGCTAAGTTTTTGCTTGCTCTTTTCTGTCCATTTATTGTGGACTTATCCATTCTGTGCTTTCTATGTTTGTCCAGCTTATCAGTGTGAATATATTCTGTCTTGCTGGAAGCTCTGGGAGGCAGATTTGCCCTCCACACCATTAGTCAGGTGTGGAGATTTTTTGTAAACTCTGCGTGGATTTTTGCAGTGTTTTATACTAACCGCACAGTATTCCATCCTGTCCTATCTATTTAGCTAGACTGGCCTCCTGTGCTCATCCTGGTTTCATTCTGTGTATGTCTTTTCCCTCTCCACTCACAGTCATTATTTGTTGGGGGCTAATCTATCCTTTGGGGATTTTCTCTGAGGCAAGATAGTTTTCCTGCTTCTTTCTTTAGGGGTAGTTAGCTCTTAGGCTGTGACGAAATGCCTAGGGAGAGTTAGAAGCATTCCACGCCTACTTCTAGTGTTGCGTTGAGCTTAGGGTCTGCGGTCAGTACAGTTACCACGTCCTTCAGAGCTCGTTCCATGTTGCTCCTAGACCACCGTATCATAACAGTACAAGTGGCCAAAAATGAATTAAATGCATCTCAAAAGAAGGAAAAGAAAATTCTGAACCATTTTTTTTTCTGTGCTTTGGTTTGTCTTTTTTTTTTTTTTTCTCTTGATATCTGGGTGGTTCAGGATATATGCTTTGGCATGGATGTTCAGGGTTTGTTTTCTCGTGTGGATCAACTTGCTCCAAGAGTACAGAGTATCCAGGACTATGTTGTCCAGACTCCGGCTTTAGAGCCCAGAATTCCTACTCCTGATTTGTTTTTTGGGGACAGATCCAAGTTTTTGAACTTTAAAAATAACTGCAAATTGTTTTTTGCTTTGAAACCCCGTTCTTCTGGTGATCCCATTCAGCAAGTAAAAATCATCATATCCTGGCTGCGTGGTGACCCTCAAGACTGGGCTTTTTCTCTTGAAACAGGGGATCCGGCATTATTGAATGTAGATGCATTTTTTCAAGTGCTCGGATTATTGTATGACGAACCTAATTCTGTGGATCATGCAGAAAAAACCCTGTTGGCCTTGTGTCAAGGTCAGGAAGCGGCAGAGTTATACTGCCAGAAATTTAGAAAATGGTCTGTGCTCACTAAATGGAATGAAGAGGCTCTGGCTGCTATTTTCAGAAAAGGTCTTTCTGAAACCCTTAACCCCTTTACCCCCAAGGGTGGTTTGCACGTTAATGACCAGGCCAATTTTTACAATTCTGACCACTGTCCCTTTATGAGGTTATAACTCCGAAACGCTTCAACGGATCCTGGTGATTCTGACATTGTTTTCTCGTGACATATTGTACTTCATGATAGTGGTAAAATTTCTTTGATAGTACCTGCGTTTATTTGTGAAAAAAACGGAAATTTGGCGAAAATTTTGAAAATTTCGCAATTTTCAAACTTTGAATTTTTATGCAATTAAATCACAGAGATATGTCACACAAAATACTTAATAAGTAACATTTCCCACATGTCTCCTTTACATCAGCATAATTTTGGAACCAAATTTTTTTTTTGTTAGGGAGTTATAAGGGTTAAAAGTTGACCAGCAATTTCTCATTTTTACAACACCATTTTTTTTTAGGGACCACGTCTCATTTGAAGTCATTTTGAGGGGTCTATATGATAGAAAATGCCCAAGTGTGACACCATTCTAAAAACTGCACCCCTCAAGGTGCTCAAAACCACATTCAAGAAGTTTATTAACCCTTCAGGTGTTTAATAGGAATTTTTGGAATGTTTAAATAAAAATGAACATTTTAACTTTTTTACACAAAAAATTTACTTCAGCTCCAATTTGTTTTATTTTACCAAGGGTAACAGGAGAAATTGGACCCAAAAAGTTGTTGTCCAATTTGTCCTGAGTACGCTGATACCCCATATGTGGCAGTAAACCACTGTTTGGGCGCATGGGAGAGCTCGGAAGGGAAGGAGCGCTATTTGACTTTTCAATGCAAAATTGACAGGAATTGAGATGGGACGCCATGTTGCGTTTGGAGAGCCACTGATGTGCCTAAACATTGAAACCCCCCACAAGTGACACCATTTTGGAAAGTAGACCCCCTAAGGAACTTATCTGGATGTGTGGTGAGCACTTTGACCCACCAAGTGCTTCACAGAAGTTTATAATGCAGAACCGTAAAAATAAAAAATCATATTTTTTCACAAAAATTATATTTTTGCCCCCAATTTTTTATTTTTCCAAGGGTAAGAGAAGAAAATGGACCTCAAAAGTTGTTGTCCAATTTGTCCCGAGTACGCTGATACCCCATATGTGGCAGTAAACCACTGTTTGGGCGCATGGGAGAGCTCGGAAGGGAAGGAGCGCCGTTTGACTTTTCAATGCAAAATTGACAGGAATTGAGATGGGACGCCATGTTGCGTTTGGAGAGCCACTGATGTGCCTAAACATTGAAACCCCCCACAAGTGACACTATTTTGGAAAGTAGACCCCCTAAGGAACTTATCTGGATGTGTGGTGAGCACTTTGACCCACCAAGGGCTTCACAGAAGTTTATAATGCAGAGCCATAAAAATAAAACAAAATTTTTTTCCCACAAAAATTATTTTTTAGCCCCCAGTTTTGTATTTTCCCTAGGGTAACAGGAGAAATTGGACCCCAAAAGTTGTTGTCCAATTTGTCCTGAGTACGCTGATACCCCATATGTGGGGGGGAACCACCGTTTGGGCGCATGGGAGGGTTCGGAAGGGAAGGAGCGCCATTTGGAATGCAGACTTAGATGGAATGGTCTGCAGGCGTCACATTGCGTTTGCAGAGCCCCTAATGTACCTAAACAGTAGAAACCCCCCACAAGTGACACCATTTTGGAAAGTAGACCCCCTAAGGAACTCATCTTGATGTGTTGTGAGAGCTTTGAACCCCCAAGTATTTCACTACAGTTTATAACGCAGAGCCATGCAAATAAAAAATCTTTTTGTTTTCCCACAAAAATTATTTTTTAGCCCCCAGTTTTGTATTTTCCCAAGGGTAACAGGAGAAATTGGTCCACAAAAGTTGTTGTCCAATTTGTCCTGAGTACGCTGATACCCCATATGTTGGGGTAAACCCCTGTTTGGGCACACAGGAGAGCTCAGAAGGGAAGGAGCACTGTTTTACTTTTTCAACGCAGAATTGGCTGGAATTGAGATCGGACGCCATGTCGTGTTTGGAGAGCCCCTGATGTGCCGAAACAGTGGAAACCCCCCAATTATAACTGAAACCCTAATCTAAACACACCCCTAACCTTAATTCCAACGGTAACCCTAACCACACCTCTAACCCTGACACACCCCTAACCCTAATCCCAACCCTATTCCCAACTGTAAATGTAATCTAAACCCTAACCCTAACTTTAGCCCCAACCCTAACTGTAGCCCCAACCCTAACCCTAGCCCTAGCCCTAACCCTAGCCCTAACCCTAGCCCTAACCCTAACCCTAGCCCTAACCCTAGCCCTAGCCCTAACCCTAGCCCTAACCCTAACCCTAGCCCTAACCCTAGCCCTAACCCTAGCCCTAACCCTAGCCCTAACCCTAGCCCTAACCCTAGCCCTAATGGGAAAATGGAAATAAATACATTTTTTTTTATTTTTCCCTAACTAAGGGGGTGATGAAGGGGGGTTTGATTTACTTTTATAGCGTTTTTTAGCGGATTTTTATGATTGGCAGCCGTCACACACTGAAAGACCCTTTTTATTGCAAAAAATATTTTTTGCAATACCACATTTTGAGAGCTATAATTTTTCCATATTTTGGTCCACAGAGTCATGTGAGGTCTTGTTTTTTGCGGGACGAGTTGACGTTTTTATTGAAAACATTTTTGGGCACGTGACATTTTTTTATCGCTTTTTATTCCGATTTTTGTGAGGAAGAATGACCAAAAGCCAGCTATTCATGAATTTCTATTGGGGGAGGCGTTTATACCGTTCCGCGTTTGGTAAAATTGATAAATCAGTTTTATTCTTCGGGTCAGTACGATTACAGCGATACCTCATTTATATCATTTTTTTATGGTTTGGTGCTTTTATACGATAAAAACTATTTTACAGAAAAAATAATTATTTTTGCATCGCTTTATTCTCAGGACTATAACTTTTTTATTTTTTTGCTGATGATGCTGTATGGCGGCTCTTTTTTTTGCGGGACAATATGACGCTTTCAGCGGTACCATGGTTATTTATATCTGTCCTTTTGATCGCGTGTTATTCCACTTTTTGTTCGGCGGTATGATAATAAAGCGTTGTTTTTTGCCTCGTTTTTTTTTTTTTTTTCTTACGGTGTTTACTGAAGGGGTTAACTAGTGGGACAGTTTTATAGGTCGGGTCGTTACGGACGCGGCGATACTAAATATGTGTACTTTTATTGGTTTTTTTTTTTTATTTAGATGAAGAAATGTATTTATGGGAATAATTTTTTTTTTTTTTTTCATTATTTTGGAATATTTTTTTTTATTTTTTTTACACATTTGGAAAATTTTTTTTTTACTTTTTTACTTTGTCCCAGGGGGGGACATCACAGATCAGTGATCTGACAGTTTGCACAGCACTCTGTCAGATCACTGATCTGACATGCAGCGCTGCAGCCTTCACAGTGCCTGCTCTAAGCAGGCTCTGTGAAGCCACCTCCCTCCCTGCAGGACCCGGATCCGCGGCCATCTTGGATCCGGGGCTCGAGCAGGGAGGGAGGTGAGGAGACCCTCGCAGCAACGCGATCACATCGCGTTGCTGCGGGGGGCTCAGGGAAGCCCGCAGGGAGCCCCCTCCCTGCGCGGTGCTTCCCTGCACCGCCGGCACATCGCGATCATCTTTGATCGCGGTGTGCCAGGGGTTAATGTGCCGGGGGCGGTCCGTGACCGCTCCTGGCACATAGTGCCGGATGTCAGCTGCGATAAGCAGCTGACACCCGGCCGCGATCGGCCGCGCTCCCCCCGTGAGCGCGGCCGATCGGCTATGACGTACTATCCCGTCCAGGGTCAGATAAGCCCAGGGCACCTCGACGGGATAGTACGTCTAAGGTCACAGAGGGGTTAAAGCTGTTATGGTGGGCTTTCCTACGCCTGCCGGTTTGAGCGAATCTATGTCTCTAGCCATTCAGATTGATCGGCGTCTGCGCGAGCGCAAAGCTGTGCACCATATGGCAGTATCCTCTGAGCAAAGTCCTGAACCTATGCAATGTGATAGGATTTTGACTAGAATAGAACAGCAGGAATTCAGACGTCAGAATAGGCTGTGTTTTTACTGTGGTGATTCGGCTCATGTTATCTCTGATTGTCCTAAGCGTACTAAGAGAGTCGCTAAGTCTGTTACCATTAGTACTATACAGCCTACATTTCTCTTATCTGTGACCCTGATTTGCTCATTGTCGTCCTTTTCTGTCATGGCATTTGTGGATTCAGGCGCTGCCCTGAACTTAATGGACTTAGAATTCGCCAGGCGCTGTGGTTTTTCCTTGCAGCCTTTGCAGAGCCCTATTCCTTTGAGGGGTATTGATGCTACACCCTTGGCCAAGGATAAACCTCAGTACTGGACGCAGATGACTATGTACATGGCTCCTGCACATCAGGAAGATTGCCGTTTTCTGGTGTTGCATAACCTGCATGATGTTGTTGTACTGGGATTTCCATGGTTACAGGAACATAATCCGGTGCTGGATTGGAAAACTATGTCGGTGACTAGTTGGGGTTGTCGAGGAGTACATAGTGACGTTCCTTTGATGTCAATTTCCTCTTCCCCCTCTTCTGAGGTCCCTGAGTTTTTGTCGGATTTCCAGGATGTATTTGATGAGCCCAAGTCCAGTTCCCTTCCTCCACAAAGGGACTGTGATTGTGCTATTAACTTGATTCCTAGTTGTAAGTTCCCTAAGGGCCGACTTTTCAATCTGTCTGTGCCAGAGCATGCCGCCATGCGGAGCTATGTTAAGGAATCTTTGGAGAAAGGGCATATTCGGCCCACTTCGTCACCATTGGGAGCGGGTTTCTTTTTTGTTGCTAAGAAGGATGGCTCCATATAATCTTGTTTGTATTAAACAGGGTGACGAATGGAAAACTGCATTTAACACGCCCGAAGGCCATTTTGAATATCTTGTGATGCCATTTGGGCTCTCTAATGCTCCATCTGTGTTCCAGTCTTTCATGCATGATATTTTCCGCAATTATCTTGATAAATTCATGGTCGTATATTTGGATGATATTTTGAATTTTTCCGATGATTGGGAGTCTTATGTGAAGTAGGTCAGGATGGTATTCCAGATCCTTCGTGATAATGCTTTATTTGTGAAGAGGTCTAAGTGCCTATTCGGAGTTCAGAAGGTCTCTTTTTTGGGTTTTATTTTTTCTCCCTCGTCTATAGAAATGGATCCTGTTAAGGTCCAAGCTATTCATGACTGGATCCAACCCACATCTGTGAAGGGTCTTCAAAAATTTTTGGGCTTTGCTAATTTCTATCGCCGTTTCATTGCCAACTTTTCCAGTGTGGTTAAGCCCCTTACTGATCTGACGAAGAAAGGCGCTGATGTGATCAATTGGTCCTCTGAGGCTGTTGAGGCCTTTCAGGAGCTTAAACGCCAATTTACTTCTGCCTCGTGTTGCGTCAACCGGATGTTTCTCTTCCTTTTCAAGTTGAGGTCGACGCTTCTGAGATTGGGGCAGGGGCCGTTTTGTCTCAGAGGGAGTCTGATGGTTCTTTGATGAAACCGTGTGCTTTTTTTTCCAGAAAGTTTTCGCCTGCGGAACGCAATTATGATGTCGGCAATCGGGAGTTGTTGGCTATGAAGTGGGCATTTGAGGAGTGGCGACATTGGCTTGAGGGAGCTAAACACCGTGTTGTGGTCCTGACCGATCATAAGAATCTGATTTACCTCGAGTCGGCCAAGCGGCTGAATCCTAGACAGGCTCGATGGTCCCTGTTTTTCTCCCGTTTTGATTTTATGGTCTCGTATCTTCCGGGATCTAAGAATGTTAAGGCTGATGCCCTCTCTAGGAGTTTTTCGCCCGATTCTCCTGGAGTCCTTGAGCCGGTTGGCATTCTTAAGGAGGGGGTGATTCTTTCTGCTATCTCCCCTGATTTGCGGCGGGTGCTTCAGGAATTTCAGGCTGATAGGCCTGACCGCTGTCCAGTAGGGAAGCTGTTTGTTCCTGATAGATGGACAAGTAAGGTAATTTCTGAGGTTCATTGTTCAGTGTTGGCTGGTCATCCTGGGATTTTTGGTACCAGAGATTTGGTTGCTAGGTCCTTTTGGTGGCCTTCCTTGTCGCGCGATGTGCGTGCTTTTGTGCAGTCCTGTGGGACTTGCGCCCGGGCCAAGCCTTGCTGTTCCCGCGCTAGTGGGTTGCATTTGCCTTTGCCGGTCCCTGAGAGGCCCTGGACGCATATTTCCATGGATTTTATTTCGGATCTTCCTGTTTCCCAGATGTCTGTTATCTGGGTTGTTTGTGACCGGTTCTCTAAAATGGTCCATCTGGTACCTTTGCCTAAGTTGCCTTCCTCCTCAGATCTGGTTCCATTGTTTTTTCAGCATGTGGTTCGTTTGCATGGCATTCCGGAAAATATTGTGTCTGACAGAGGTTCTCAGTTTGTCTCTAGATTTTGGCGGGCCTTTTGTGCTAGGATGGGCATTGATTTGTCTTTTTCTTCGGCGTTTCATCCTCAGACTAATGGCCAAACTGAGCGAACTAATCAGACCTTGGAGACCTATTTGAGATGCTTTGTGTCTGCTGATCAGGATGATTGGGTGTCTTTCTTGCCGTTGGCCGAGTTTGCCCTTAATAATCGGGCTAGTTCGGCTACTTTGGTTTCACCTTTCTTTTGTAATTTTGGTTTTCATCCTTGTTTTTCTTCTGGGCAGGTTGAGCCTTCTGATTTGCAAAAAGGAAAAAAAGAGCATGAACCGCACATCCCAAATTCATACTTTGATCTAAAGCCGCTAGGCAAAAATTTATATACTGAACATGAGGTTTTCAGTTTAACATTCTGATCAGACTGTATGAAGCCCACTGCCACTTCACGGCAAACCTCGTAGTGGGTCCTATCGCCCTAACGGAGCGGAGCCGTGCGGCAACCACCGCCACAGCGGCCACGCACCAGCAGGGCGGACGGCCTGTTGCCCCACAGCACCCATGCTGCGAGACTGAGCCCCCATGACTCCAGACCGCGCCGCCCCACCAGCACAAAGCCACAGCAACAATGGCCGCCACACAGCACCAGCACCAAAATGAAAGGAGCATTGAAACTCATCTTCCTCCAGCTCTTCAGTGAGAGCCAAAATGGGCTAGACCCCATACTTTGCAGTCTCCTGCTAATTAAAATCACCTGTGCCAAATGGGAGGAGTGCTGGTCCAAGAAGAAGACTAGAACATGCTTTGCAAAAAAGAAAAAAAAGAGCATGAACCGCACATCCCAAAATCATACTTTGATCTAAAGCCGCTAGGCAAAAATTTATATACTGAACATGAGGTTTTCAGTTTAACATTCTGATCAGACTGTATGAAGCCCACTGCCACTTCACGGCAAACCTCGTAGTGGGTCCTATCGCCCTAACGGAGCGGAGCCGTGCGGCAACCACCGCCACAGCGGCCACGCACCAGCAGGGCGGACGGCCTGTTGCCCCACAGCACCCATGCTGCGAGACTGAGCCCCCATGACTCCAGACCGCGCCGCCCCACCAGCACAAAGACACAGCAACAATGGCCGCCACACAGCACCAGCACCAAAATGAAAGGAGCATTGAAACTCACCTTCCTCCAGCTCTTCAGTGAGAGCCAAAATGGGCTAGACCCCATACTTTGCAGTCTCCTGCTAATTAAAATCACCTGTGCCAAATGGGAGGAGTGCTGGTCCAAGAAAGAGACAAGAACATGCTTTGCAAAAAGGAAAAAAAAGAGCATGAACCGCACATCCCAAATTCATACTTTGATCTAAAGCCGCTAGGCAAAAATTTATATACTGAACATGAGGTTTTCAGTTTAACATTCTGATCAGACTGTATGAAGCCCACTGCCACTTCACGGCAAACCTCGTAGTGGGTCCTATCGCCCTAACGGAGCGGAGCCGTGCGGCAACCACCGCCACAGCGGCCACGCACCAGCAGGGCGGACGGCCTGTTGCCCCACAGCACCCATGCTGCGAGACTGAGCCCCCATGACTCCAGACCGCGCCGCCCCACCAGCACAAAGCCACAGCAACAATGGCCGCCACACAGCACCAGCACCAAAATGAAAGGAGCATTGAAACTCACCTTCCTCCAGCTCTTCAGTGAGAGCCAAAATGGGCTAGACCCCATACTTTGCAGTCTCCTGCTAATTAAAATCACCTGTGCCAAATGGGAGGAGTGCTGGTCCAAGAAAGAGACAAGAACATGCTTTGCAAAAAGGAAAAAAAGAGCATGAACCGCACATCCCAAATTCATACTTTGATCTAAAGCCGCTAGGCAAAAATTTATATACTGAACATGAGGTTTTCAGTTTAACATTCTGATCAGACTGTATGAAGCCCACTGCCACTTCACGGCAAACCTCGTAGTGGGTCCTATCGCCCTAACGGAGCGGAGCCGTGCGGCAACCACCACCACAGCGGCCACGCACCAGCAGGGCGGACGGCCTGTTGCCCCACAGCACCCATGCTGCGAGACTGAGCCCCCATGACTCCAGACCGCACCGCCCCACCAGCACAAAGCCACAGCAACAATGGCCGCCACACAGCACCAGCACCAAAATGAAAGGAGCATTGAAACTCACCTTCCTCCAGCTCTTCAGTGAGAGCCAAAATGGGCTAGACCCCATACTTTGCAGTCTCCTGCTAATTAAAATCACCTGTGCCAAATGGGAGGAGTGCTGGTCCAAGAAAGAGACAAGAACATGCTTTGCAAAAAGGAAAAAAAAGAGCATGAACCGCACATCCCAAATTCATACTTTGATCTAAAGCCGCTAGGCAAAAATTTATATACTGAACATGAGGTTTTCAGTTTAACATTCTGATCAGACTGTATGAAGCCCACTGCCACTTCACGGCAAACCTCGTAGTGGGTCCTATCGCCCTAACGGAGCGGAGCCGTGCGGCAACCACCGCCACAGCAGCCACGCACCAGCAGGGCGGACGGCCTGTTGCCCCACAGCACCCATGCTGCGAGACTGAGCCCCCATGACTCCAGACCGCGCCGCCCCACCAGCACAAAGCCACAGCAACAATGGCCGCCACACAGCACCAGCACCAAAATGAAAGGAGCATTGAAACTCACCTTCCTCCAGCTCTTCAGTGAGAGCCAAAATGGGCTAGACCCCATACTTTGCAGTCTCCTGCTAATTAAAATCACCTGTGCCAAATGGGAGGAGTGCTGGTCCAAGAAAGAGACAAGAACATGCTTTGCAAAAAGGAAAAAAAAGAGCATGAACCGCACATCCCAAATTCATACTTTGATCTAAAGCCGCTAGGCAAAAATTTATATACTGAACATGAGGTTTTCAGTTTAACATTCTGATCAGACTGTATGAAGCCCACTGCCACTTCACGGCAAACCTCGTAGTGGGTCCTATCGCCCTAACGGAGCGGAGCCGTGCGGCAACCACCGCCACAGCGGCCACGCACCAGCAGGGCGGACGGCCTGTTGCCCCACAGCACCCATGCTGCGAGACTGAGCCCCCATGACTCCAGACCGCGCCGCCCCACCAGCACAAAGCCACAGCAACAATGGCCGCCACACAGCACCAGCACCAAAATGAAAGGAGCATTGAAACTCACCTTCCTCCAGCTCTTCAGTGAGAGCCAAAATGGGCTAGACCCCATACTTTGCAGTCTCCTGCTAATTAAAATCACCTGTGCCAAATGGGAGGAGTGCTGGTCCAAGAAAGAGACAAGAACATGCTTTGCAAAAAGGAAAAAAAAGAGCATGAACCGCACATCCCAAATTCATACTTTGATCTAAAGCCGCTAGGCAAAAATTTATATACTGAACATGAGGTTTTCAGTTTAACATTCTGATCAGACTGTATGAAGCCCACTGCCACTTCACGGCAAACCTCGTAGTGGGTCCTATCGCCCTAACGGAGCGGAGCCGTGCGGCAACCACCGCCACAGCGGCCACGCACCAGCAGGGCGGACGGCCTGTTGCCCCACAGCACCCATGCTGCGAGACTGAGCCCCCATGACTCCAGACCGCGTCGCCCCACCAGCACAAAGCCACAGCAACAATGGCCGCCACACAGCACCAGCACCAAAATGAAAGGAGCATTGAAACTCACCTTCCTCCAGCTCTTCAGTGAGAGCCAAAATGGGCTAGACCCCATACTTTGCAGTCTCCTGCTAATTAAAATCACCTGTGCCAAATGGGAGGAGTGCTGGTCCAAGAAAGAGACAAGAACATGCTTTGCAAAAAGGAAAAAAAAGAGCATGAACCGCACATCCCAAATTCATACTTTGATCTAAAGCCGCTAGGCAAAAATTTATATACTGAACATGAGGTTTTCAGTTTAACATTCTGATCAGACTGTATGAAGCCCACTGCCACTTCACGGCAAACCTCGTAGTGGGTCCTATCGCCCTAACGGAGCGGAGCCGTGCGGCAACCACCGCCACAGCGGCCACGCACCAGCAGGGCGGACGGCCTGTTGCCCCACAGCACCCATGCTGCGAGACTGAGCCCCCATGACTCCAGACCGCGCCGCCCCACCAGCACAAAGCCACAGCAACAATGGCCGCCACACAGCACCAGCACCAAAATGAAAGGAGCATTGAAACTCACCTTCCTCCAGCTCTTCAGTGAGAGCCAAAATGGGCTAGACCCCATACTTTGCAGTCTCCTGCTAATTAAAATCACCTGTGCCAAATGGGAGGAGTGCTGGTCCAAGAAAGAGACAAGAACATGCTTTGCAAAAAGGAAAAAAAAGAGCATGAACCGCACATCCCAAATTCATACTTTGATCTAAAGCCGCTAGGCAAAAATTTATATACTGAACATGAGGTTTTCAGTTTAACATTCTGATCAGACTGTATGAAGCCCACTGCCACTTCACGGCAAACCTCGTAGTGGGTCCTATCGCCCTAACGGAGCGGAGCCGTGCGGCAACCACCGCCACAGCGGCCACGCACCAGCAGGGCGGACGGCCTGTTGCCCCACAGCACCCATGCTGCGAGACTGAGCCCCCATGACTCCAGACCGCGCCGCCTCACCAGCACAAAGCCACAGCAACAATGGCCGCCACACAGCACCAGCACCAAAATGAAAGGAGCATTGAAACTCACCTTCCTCCAGCTCTTCAGTGAGAGCCAAAATGGGCTAGACCCCATACTTTGCAGTCTCCTGCTAATTAAAATCACCTGTGCCAAATGGGAGGAGTGCTGGTCCAAGAAAGAGACAAGAACATGCTTTGCAAAAAGGAAAAAAAAGAGCATGAACCGCACATCCCAAATTCATACTTTGATCTAAAGCCGCTAGGCAAAAATTTATATACTGAACATGAGGTTTTCAGTTTAACATTCTGATCAGACTGTATGAAGCCCACTGCCACTTCACGGCAAACCTCGTAGTGGGTCCTATCGCCCTAACGGAGCGGAGCCGTGCGGCAACCACCGCCACAGCGGCCACGCACCAGCAGGGCGGACGGCCTGTTGCCCCACAGCACCCATGCTGCGAGACTGAGCCCCCATGACTCCAGACCGCGCCGCCCCACCAGCACAAAGCCACAGCAACAATGGCCGCCACACAGCACCAGCACCAAAATGAAAGGAGCATTGAAACTCACCTTCCTCCAGCTCTTCAGTGAGAGCCAAAATGGGCTAGACCCCATACTTTGCAGTCTCCTGCTAATTAAAATCACCTGTGCCAAATGGGAGGAGTGCTGGTCCAAGAAAGAGACAAGAACATGCTTTGCAAAAAGGAAAAAAAAGAGCATGAACCGCACATCCCAAATTCATACTTTGATCTAAAGCCGCTAGGCAAAAATTTATATACTGAACATGAGGTTTTCAGTTTAACATTCTGATCAGACTGTATGAAGCCCACTGCCACTTCACGGCAAACCTCGTAGTGGGTCCTATCGCCCTAACGGAGCGGAGCCGTGCGGCAACCACCGCCACAGCGGCCACGCACCAGCAGGGCGGACGGCCTGTTGCCCCACAGCACCCATGCTGCGAGACTGAGCCCCCATGACTCCAGACCGCGCCGCCCCACCAGCACAAAGCCACAGCAACAATGGCCGCCACACAGCACCAGCACCAAAATGAAAGGAGCATTGAAACTCACCTTCCTCCAGCTCTTCAGTGAGAGCCAAAATGGGCTAGACCCCATACTTTGCAGTCTCCTGCTAATTAAAATCACCTGTGCCAAATGGGAGGAGTGCTGGTCCAAGAAAGAGACAAGAACATGCTTTGCAAAAGTCTGATCAGAATGTTAAACTGAAAACCTCATATTCAGTTATATTAATTTTTGCCTAGCGGCTTTAGATCAACGTATGATTTTGGGATGTGCGGTTCATGCTCTTTTTTTTTCTTTTTTGCAAAGCATGTTCTAGTCTTCTTCTTGGACCAGCACTCCTCCCATTTGGCACAGGTGATTTTAATTAGCAGGAGACTGCAAAGTTAGGGGTCTAGCCCATTTTGGCTCTCACTGAAGAGCTGGAGGAAGGTGAGTTTAAGTGCTCCTTTCATTTTGGTGTTGGTGCTGTGTGGCGGCCATTGTTGCTGTGGCTTTGTGCTGGTGGGGCGGCGCGGTCTGGAGTCATGGGGGCTCAGTCTCGCAGCATGGGTGCTGTGGGGCAACAGGCCGTCCGCCCTGCTGGTGCATGGCCGCTGTGGCGGTGGGCGCCGCACGGCTCCGCTCCGTTAGGGCGATAGGACCCACTACGAGGTTTGCCGTGAAGTGGCAGTGGGCTTCATACAGTCTGATCAGAATGTTAAACTGAAAACCTCATATTCAGTTATATTAATTTTTGCCTAGCGGCTTTAGATCAACGTATGATTTTGGGATGTGCGGTTCATGCTCTTTTTTTTCTTTTTTGCTGAACCTTCTGATTGTCCTGGTGTTAATTCTGTGGTGGACAGGCTGCAGCAGATTTGGACTCATGTGGTGGACAATTTGACGTTGTCTCAGGAAAGGGCTCAACGTTTTGCTAACTGCCGTCGGCGTGTTGGTCCCCGGCTTCGTGTGGGGGATTTGGTTTGGTTGTCTTCTCGTCATGTTCCTATGAAGGTTTCTTCTCCTAAGTTTAAGCCTCGGTTTATTGGTCCTTATAAAATTTCTGAAATTATTAATCCGGTGTCTTTTCGTTTGGCTCTTCCTGCCTCTTTTGCCATTCATAATGTTTTCCATAGATCTTTGTTGCGGAGATATGTGGTGCCCGTTGTTCCCTCGGTTGACTGTTATGATCTGGTGGTTTAGGAACAACATGAGACAAGCTCTGAAGGAGGTGGTGTCTGTCCTGACCGCAAACCCTGAACCTAGCAGCGCAACTAAAAATAGCCGTGGGGGGTACCTGACGCTCCCTAGACTCCTCGGCACAGCCTAAGATCTAACTTCCCCTAAAGATGGAAACAGGAAACCAGAGGCGTAGCTAGGGGTTCAGCTCAGGGGGGGCGAGACATCTGAGTGGGCCCCTAACCCCTGATTACAACTACGGTGTGGCACTGTAATTGTGTGTATAAGAACCTCAGCCAATGATCCTCCTGTAACTAAAAAAAATCTCCACAAAGACCAACACTGATATTACCACCATATTGTGACCATACAGTGGTAGATACCAGTCCAACAGAACATAGATCACTGCACAGTTACAGATGGTGACTTACCACTGACGTTCTTTCTGATGGAGTCGTCACTTTTCCCGTCTTATCCATCTGGCCCAGACTGACATGACTTCTTCCAGCAACGACTCGGCTGCAGAGAATACAACAAAGACACATTTCACATCTCACATTCCAGTCCCATCACCATCTATTCCCAACCTGCCCAAACTCCTCATCCTGCTAATACCCCAATACTGAGCCGCTGCTGCCATATGTGTCCCTATTACTGCACCTGATACCCCAATACTAAGCCACTGCCGTATGTGTCCCTATTACTGCACCTGATACCCCAATACTGGGCCGCTGCTGCTGTATGTGTCCCTATTACTGCACCTGATACCCCAATACTAAGCCACTGCCGTATGTGTCCCTATTACTGCACCTGATACCCCAATACTGGGCCGCTGCTGCTGTATGTGTCCCTATTACTGCACCTGATATCCCAATACTGAGCTGCTGCTGTATGTGCCCCTATTACTGCACCTGATACCCCAATACTGAGCCGCTGCTGCCGTATGTGTCCCTATTACTGCACCTGATACCCCAATACTGAGCCACTGCTGCCGTATGTGTCTCTATTACTGCCCCTGATACCCCAATACTGAGCCGCTGCTGCCGTATGTGTCCCTATTACTGCACCTGATACCCCAATACTGAGCCGCTGCTGCCGTATGTGTCTCTATTACTGCCCCTGATACCCCAATACTGAGCCGCTGCTGCCGTATGTGTCCCTATTACTGCCCCTAATATCCCAATACTGAGCCGCTGCTGCCGTATGTGTCCCTATTACTGCACCTGATACCCCAATACTGAGCCACTGCTGCCGTATGTGTCTCTATTACTGCCCCTGATACCCCAATACTGAGCCGCTGCTGCCGTATATGTCCCTATTACTGCACCTGATACCTCAATACTGATCCGCTGCTGCCGTATGTGTCCCTATTACTGCCCCTGATACCCCAATACTGAGCTGCTGCTGCCGTATGTGTCCCTATTACTGCACCTGATACCCCAATACTGAGCCACTGCTGCCGTATGTGTCCCTATTACTGCACCTGATACCCCAATACTGAGCCGCTGCTGCCGTGTGTCCCTATTACTGCACCTGATACCCCAATACTGAGCCTCTGCCGTATGTGACCCTATTACTGCACCTGATACCCCAATGCTGAGCCGCTGCTGCCGTATGTGTCTCTATTACTGCACCTGATACCCCAATACTGAGCTGCTGCTGCCGTATGTGTCCCTATTACTGCCCCTGATTCCCCAATACTGAGCCACTGCTGCCGTATGTGTCCCTATTACTGCCCCTGATATCCCAATACTGAGCCGCTGCTGCCGTGTGTCCCTATTACTGCACCTGATACCCCAATACTGAGCCGCTGCTGCCGTATGTGTCCCTATTACTGCACCTGATACCCCAATACTGAGCCGCTGCTGCCGTGTGTCCCTATTACTGCACCTGATACCCCAATACTGAGCTGCTGCTGCCGTATATGTCCCTATTACTGCCCCTTATTCCCCAATACTGAGCCGCTGCTGCCGTATGTGTCCCTATTACTGCCCCTGATAAACCCAATACTGTCCCGCTGACCGATGCAACGTGTGGCAATCTGTCGCTAATGAAAGTCTATGGAGAAAAAACGCATCCTGCAGGCAACTTTGCAGCATGCGTTTTTTCTTCAAAACGACGCATTGTGACGTGCGTCGAACGACGCTAGTGTGAAAGTAGCCTAAATGAAATGTATATATACACTGACAAGACTGGTCAGTAATGTGCACTGATAGACGTGACCCCGGCTGCAGGACCCCACAGATGAGGATATATGTTTCTTACCTATATATAAAAAGGAGATGTGTGTGTGTGTGTGTGTGTGTGCGTGCGCGTGTGTGTATATATATAGGAAAGAGACCTATATCCTCATCTGTGGGGTTCTGCAGCTGGGGTCACATCGATCAGTGCACATTGCTGACCAGTCTTGTCTATCTGAGGAACCATTAGATTTATATCAGCTGCTCTGAAGTTTTTTACAGATCGGGTGATGCTTGGGTGATTTGCACTCAAAGTGACCATAAATCTACAGTGTCTCAGAGACTGCAGACACAGCATGTGGAAGAAGCAGCGTCCTGCCACCTCCTCCCTGCACAGTGCAGACACCGCCGGCTGTACAGGCAGAAGTGTGAGCTGTTACTTACAGCACTGTGTCCCCTGTCCTGCTCCTCTCTGGAGCGAAGACCCAGCGCCATGGTCCTGAGTCCTGACTTCTCTGCAGCAGACACTTCAATGTGGGCGTGTCTGCTGGACACAGGTACAGTGTCAGCACTGGGGGGAGGGGGCATAGCTTCACTGCCTTTCTCCAGCCCCTGCCCGAGGTAGAGCAGGGAGATCTGCTCTACCACAGAGCTAATTAAGTGTAGCATAGCTCCGGGTGGGCCCCTGTGAGCTGTGGGCCCGGGGCGGCCGCACCCTCTGCCCCCCTGGTAGCTACGCTACTGCAGGAAACCTATCTTGCCTCAGAGAAAATCCCCAAAGGAAAGATAGCCCCCCACAAATATTGACGGTGAGAGGAGGGGAAAATAACATACGCAGAAATGAAATCAGATTTTAGCATAGGAGGCCAGTCTAGCTTGATAGATAGGACAGGAAAGGATACTGTGCGGTCAGTATAAAAACTACAAAACAATCCACACAGAGTTTACAAAATCTCCACACCTGCCTAAAGGTGTGGAGGGTAAATCTGCTTCCCAGAGCTTCCAGCTAACAGAAAAAATCCATACTGACAAGCTGGACAAATATAGAATGCACAGAACAATAAGTCCACAACATGTGGACTGAAATGAGCAAAGCCAGAACTTATCTTTGCAGAACTGGTCAGGAAACCAGGAGAATCCAAGCAGAGATGTGAATCCAGCCAGGAACATTGACAAGTGGCACAGGCTGAAGAAAGAGCCAGACTTAAATAGCGGACAATAAGTGGAGGCAGCTGATGACAGCTAACTCCAAGGAGCAGCAATACCACTAGAAACCACAAGAGGGAGCCCAAGAGCAGAACTCACAAAAGTGCCACTTACAACCACCGGAGGGAGCCCAAGAGCGGAATTCACAACAGTACCCCCCCCCCTTGAGGAGGGGTCACCGAACCCTCACCAGAGCCCCCAGGCCGATCAGGACGAGCCAAGTGAAAAGCACAAACCAAATCGGTAGCATGGACATCGGAGGCAACAACCCAAGAATTATCCTCCTGGCCATAACCCTTCTACTTGACAAGATACTGAAGCCTCCGCCTCGAAAAACGAGAATCCAAAATCTTCTCAACCTCATATTCCAACTCTCCCTCAACCAACACCGGGGCCGGAGGGTCAACCGAGGGAACAACGGGCACCACATCTCTCCGCAACAAAGATCTATGGAAAACATCATGAATGGCAAAAGAGGCAGGAAGAGCCAAACGAAAAGACACCGGATTAATAATTTCAGAAATTTTATAAGGACCAATAAACCGAGGCTTAAACTTAGGAGAAGAAACCTTCATAGGAACATGACGAGAAGACAACCAAACCAAATCCCCCACACGAAGCCGGGGACCAACACGCCGACGGCGGTTAGCAAAACGTTGAGCCCTTTCCTGAGACAACGTCAAATTGTCCATCACATGAGTCCAAATCTGCTGCAGCCTGTCCACCACAGAATTAACACCAGGACAATCAGAAGGCTCAACCTGCCCAGAAGAAAAACGAGGATGAAAACCAAAATTACAAAAGAAAGGTGAAACCAAAGTAGCCGAACTAGCCCGATTATTAAGGGCAAACTCGGCCAACGGCAAGAAAGACACCCAATCATCCTGATCAGCAGACACAAAGCATCTCAAATAGGTCTCCAAGGTCTGATTAGTTCGCTCAGTTTGGCCATTAGTCTGAGGATGAAACGCCGAAGAAAAAGACAATGCCCATCCTAGCACAAAAGGCCCACCAAAATCTAGAGACAAACTGAGAACCTCTGTCAGACACAATATTTTCCGGAATGCCATGCAAACGAACCACATGCTGAAAAAACAATGGAACCAGATCTGAGGAGGAAGGCAACTTAGGCAAAGGTACCAGACGGGCCATTTTAGAGAACCGGTCACAAACAACCCAGATAACAGACATCTTCTGGGAAACAGGAAGATCCGAAATAAAATCCATGGAAATATGCGTCCAGGGCCTCTCAGGGACCGGCAAAGGCAAAAGCAACCCACTAGCACGGGAACAGCAAGGCTTAGCCTGAAATTCCTGAAGCACCCGCCGCAAATCAGGGGAGATAGCAGAAAGAATCACCCCTCCTTAAGAATGCCAACTGGCTCCAGGACTCCAGGAGAATCAGGCGAAAAACTCCTAGAGAGGGCATCAGCCTTAACATTCTTAGATCCCGGAAGATACGAGACCACAAAATCAAAACGGGAGAAAAACAGCCTGTCTAGGATTCAGCCGCTTGGCCGACTCGAGGTAAATCAGATTCTTATGATCGGTCAGGACCACAACACGGTGTTTAGCTCCCTCAAGCCAATGTCGCCACTCCTCAAACGCCCACTTCATAGCCAACAAGTCCCGATTGCCGACATCATAATTGCGTTCCGCAGGCGAAAACTTTCTGGAAAAAAAAGCACACGGTTTCATCAAAGAACCATCAGACTCCCTCTGAGACAAAACGGCCCCTGCCCCAATCTCAGAAGCGTCGACCTCAACCTGAAAAGGAAGAGAAACATCCGGTTGACGCAATACAGGGGCAGAAGTAAATCGGCGTTTAAGCTCCTGAAAGGCCTCAACAGCCTCAGAGGACCAATTAGTCACATCAGCGCCTTTCTTCGTCAAATCAGTAAGGGGCTTAACCACACTGGAAAAGTTGGCAATGAAACGGCGATAGAAATTAGCAAAGCCCAAAAATTTTTGAAGTCCCTTCACAGATGTGGGTTGGATCCAGTCATGAATAGCTTGGACCTTAACAGGATCCATTTCTATAGACGAGGGAGAAAAAATAAAACCCAAAAAAGAGACCTTCTGAACTCCGAATAGGCACTTAGACCACTTCACAAATAAAGCATTATCACGAAGGATCTGGAACACCATCCTGACCTGCTTCACATGAGACTCCCAATCATTGGAAAAAATCAAAATATCATCCAAATATACGACCATGAATTTATCAAGATAATTACGGAAAATATCATGCATGAAAGACTGGAACACAGATGGAGCATTAGAGAGCCCAAATGGCACCACAAGGTATTCAAAATGGCCTTCGGGCGTATTAAATGCAGTTTTCCATTCGTCACCCTGTTTAATACGAACAAGATTATATGCCCCTCGGAGGTCAATCTTAGTAAACCAACTAGCCCCCTTAATCTGAGCAAACAAATCAGTAAGCAAAGGCAAGGGGTATTGGAATTTAACCGTGATCTTATTAAGAAGACGATAATCAATACATGGTCTCAAGGAGGAGCCATCCTTCTTAGCAACAAAAAAGAAACCCGCTCCCAATGGTGACGAAGAGGGCCGAATATGCCCTTTCTCCAAAGATTCCTTAACATAGCTCCGCATAGCGGCATGCTCTGGCACAGACAGATTGAAAAGTCGGCCCTTAGGGAACTTACAACCAGGAATCAAGTTAATAGCACAATCACAGTCCCTATGTGGAGGAAGGGAACTGGACTTGGGCTCATCAAATACATCCTGGAAATCCGACAAAAACTCAGGGACCTCAGAAGAGGGGGAAGAGGAAATTGACATCAAAGGAACGTCACTATGTACTCCTCGACAACCCCAACTAGTCACCGACATAGTTTTCCAATCCAGCACCGGATTATGTTCCTGTAACCATGGAAATCCCAGCACAACAACATCATGCAGGTTATGCAACACCAGAAAATGGCAATCTTCCTGATGTGCAGGAGCCATGTACATAGTCATCTGTGTCCAGTACTGAGGTTTATCTTTGGCCAAGGGTGTAGCATCAATGCCCCTCAAAGGAATAGGGCTCTGCAAAGGCTGCAAGGAAAAACCACAGCGCCTGGCGAATTCTAAGTCCATTAAGTTCAGGGCAGCGCCTGAATCCACAAATGCCATGACAGAAAAGGACGACAATGAGCAAATCAGGGTCACAGATAAGAGAAATTTAGGTTGTATAGTACTAATGGTAATAGACCTAGCGACTCTCTTAGTACGCTTAGGGCAATCAGAGATAACATGAGCCGAATCACCACAGTAAAAACACAGCCTATTCTGACGTCTGAATTCCTGCCGTTCTATTCTAGTCAAAATCCTATCACATTGCATAGGTTCAGGACTATGCTCAGAGGATACTGCCATATGGTGCACAGCTTTGCGCTCGCGCAGACGATCAATCTGAATGGCTAGAGACATAGATTCGCTCAAACCAGCAGGCGTAGGAAAGCCCACCATAACATCTTTAAGGGTTTCAGAAAGACCTTTTCTGAAAATAGCAGCCAGAGCCTCTTCATTCCATTTAGTGAGCACAGACCATTTTCTAAATTTCTGGCAGTATAACTCTGCCGCTTCCTGACCTTGACACAAGGCCAACAGGGTCTTTTCTGCATGATCCACAGAATTAGGTTCGTCATACAATAATCCGAGCACTTGAAAAAATGCATCTACATTCAATAATGCCGGATCCCCTGTTTCAAGAGAAAAAGCCCAGTCTTGAGGATCACCACGCAGCAAGGATATGATGATTTTCACCTGCTGAATGGGATCACCAGAAGAACGGGGTTTCAAAGCAAAAAACAATTTGCAGTTATTTTTAAAGTTCAAAAACTTGGATCTGTCCCCAAAAAACAAATCAGGAGTAGGAATTCTGGGCTCTAAAGCCGGAGTCTGGACAACATAGTCCTGGATATTCTGTACTCTTGGAGCAAGTTGATCCACACGAGAAAACAAACCCTGAACATCCATGCCAAAACATATATCCTGAACCACCCAGATATCAAGAGGAAAAAAAAAGACAAACCAAAGCACAGAAAAAAAATGGGTCAGAACTTTCTTTTCCTTCTTTTGAGATACATTTAATTCATTTTTGGCCACTTGTACTGTTATGATCTGGTGGTTTAGGAACAACATGAGACAAAGTCTGACGGAGGTGGTATCTGTACTGACCGCAAACCCTGAACCTAGCAGCGCAACTAAAAATAGCCGTGGGGGGTACCTGACGCTCCCTAGACCCCTCGGCACAGCCTAAGATCTAACTTCCCCTAAAGATGGAAACAGGAAACCTATCTTGCCTCAGAGAAAATCCCCAAAGGAAAGATAGCCCCCCACAAATATTGACGGTGAGAGGAGGGGAAAATAACATACGCAGAAATGAAATCAGATTTTAGCATAGGAGGCCAGTCTAGCTTGATAGATAGGACAGGAAAGGATACTGTGCGGTCAGTATAAAAACTACAAAACAATCCACACAGAGTTTACAAAATCTCCACACCTGACTAAAGGTGTGGAGGGTAAATCTGCTTCCCAGAGCTTCCAGCTAACAGAAAAAATCCATACTGACAAGCTGGACAAATATAGAATGCACAGAACAATAAGTCCACAACATGTGGACTGAAATGAGCAAAGCCAGAACTTATCTTTGCAGAACTGGTCAGGAAACCAGGAGAATCCAAGCAGAGATGTGAATCCAGCCAGGAAAATTGACAAGTGGCACAGGCTGAAGAAAGAGCCAGACTTAAATAGCGGACAATAAGTGGAGGTAGCTGATGACAGCTAACTCCAAGGAGCAGCCATACCACTAGAAACCACAAGAGGGAGCCCAAGAGCAGAACTCACAAAAGTGCCACTTACAACCTCTGGTGGGAGCCCAAGAGCGGAATTCACAACAGTTGACCCTCCGGCCCCGGTGTTGGTTGAGGGAGAGTTGGAATATGAGGTTGAGAAGATTTTGGATTCTCGTTTTTCGAGGTGGAGGCTTCAGTATCTTGTCAAGTGGAAGGGTTATGGCCAGGAGGATAATTCTTGGGTTGTTGCCTCCGATGTCCATGCCACCGATTTGGTTCGTGCTTTTCACTTGGCTCATCCTGATCGGCCTGGGGGCTCTGGTGAGGGTTCGGTGACCCCTCCTCAAGGGGGGGGGGGGGTACTGTTGTGAGTTCTGCTCTTGGGCTCCCTCTTGTGGTTTCTAGTGGTATGGCTGCTCCTTGGAGTTAGCTGTCATCAGCTGCCTCCACTTATCGTCTCTTCTGCTCGGCTATTTAAGTCTGGCTCTTTCTTCAGCCAGTGCCACTTGTAAATGGTTCCTGGTTGGATTCACATCTCTTTGGAGTTCCCTGTTATCCTGACCAGTTCAGCTAAGCTAAGTTTTTGCTTGCTCTTTTCTGTCCATTGATTGTGGACTTATCCATTCTGTGCTTTCTATGTTTGTCCAGCTTATCAGTGTGAATATATTCTGTCTTGCTGGAAGCTCTGGGAGGCAGATTTGCCCTCCACACCATTAGTCAGGTGTGGAGATTTTTTGTAAACTCTGCGTGGATTTTTGTAGTGTTTTATACTGACAGCACAGTATTCCATCTTGTCCTATCTATTTAGCTAGACTGGCCTCCTGTGCTCATCCTGGTTTCATTCTGTGTATGTCTTTTCCCTCTCCACTCACAGTCATTATTTGTGGGGGGCTAATCTATCGTTTGGGGATTTTCTCTGAGGCAAGATAGTTTTCCTGCTTCTTTCTTTAGGGGTAGTTAGCTCTTAGGCTGTGACGAGATTCCTAGGGAGAGTTAGGAGCATTCCACGGCTGCTTCTAGTGTTGCGTTGAGCTTAGGGTCTGCGGTCAGTACAGTTACCACGTCCTTCAGAGCTCGTTCCATGTTGCTCCTAGACCACCGTATCATAACAATAAAGACCAACATGGATATTTCTCCCATATGGTCAGTGGTAGATACCAGTCCTACAGAACATATAAGAGATCACAGCACAGTTACAGATAATGACTTACCGCTGATGTTCTTTCTGATGGAATCGTTCATTTTTCCCGTCTTTTCCATCTGGCCCAGACCGACATGACAACTTCTTACAGCCAGGACTTGTCTGCAGAGAATACAACAAAGACACGTTTCACTTCTCATATTCCAGCCATTACCATCTTTTACCAACTTGCACAAACTCCTCATCCTGCTAATACCCCATTACTGAGCTGCTGCTGCCGTATGTGTCCCTATTTTTGCACCTGCTGTGTGGTTCTCTGTGCCCTCTAAATTCTAAAGCAACCCTCTATAATATAGTAAAGCCGGGTGCAAGTGCCCTAGAAAACAGTGCCCATATTTTGCCCCCTAGAAAGATATAATGTCCTGTGTGTGCCCCTTTGATAGTCACAGTAACCTGAGTTCCCCTATAACAATAAGTGCCCACTTTACATTTAATAATGTGCCGAGTCTCCCCCCTGTACAGCTCCCCTATACACAGTATGATGCTCTCTTATACACAGTATAATGCCCCTCACTGTATAGTACCACCCACAAAGTATACTGACCCCTTAGTAGCCTCCAAGCTGTTTGATGGCTCCAACACTTTATGATGGCCCCTTCACTGTAATCCCCACACTGTTCGATGGCCCCCTCACTGTAATCTCCACACTGTATGATGGCCCCCTAGATAGCCTCCATATAGTACAGTATAATGTGCCAGATAGTCCTAAATGTAGTATAATGCACTCCACATAAGCCTCCATATAGAATAATGCACTCCCCATAGGTCTACTCTATATTGTATAATGCACCCCCCATAGGCAGACTCTATATCACAAGGCAGCCCCCATAGGCAAACTCTATACTGTATAATGCATCCCCCATAGTCAGACTCTATTGCAGAGGGCAGCACCCATAGGCAGACTCTATAGCTCAAGGCAGCACCCATAGGCAGACTTTAAAGCACAGGGCAGCACCCATAGGCAGACTCTGTAGTATCAGACAGCACCCCATAGGCAGACCCTGTAGTATAAGACAGCACCCCATACGCAGACCCTGTAATATAAGGCAGCACTCCATAGGCAGACCATGTGGTATAAGACAGCACCCCCATAGGCAGACCCTGTAGAGTAAGGCAACACCCCTATAGGCAGACCCTGTAGTATAAGGCAGCACCCCTATTGGCAGACCCTGCAATATAAGGCAGCACCCCTATAGGCAGACCCAGTAATATAAGGCAGCACCCCATAGGCAGACCATGTAGTATAAGACAGCTCCCCTAAAGGCAGACCCTGCAATGTAAGGCAGCACCCCTATAGGCAGATCCTGTAGTATAAAGCATCCCCCCTATAGGCAGACTCCCTGTAGTATAAGACAGCACCCCATAGGTAGACCCTGTAGTATAAGGCAGCACCCCTATAGGCAGACCCAGCAATATAAGGCAGCACCCCCATAGGCAGATCCTGTAGTATAAGACAGTACCCCTATATGCAGACCCTGTAGTATAAGACAGCACCTCTATAGGCAGACCCTGTAATATAAGGCAGCACCCCTATAGGCAGACCCTGAAATATAAGGCAGCACCCCCATGGGCAGATCCTGTAGTATATGACAGCACCCCTATAGGCAGACCCTGTAATATAAGGCAGCACCCCTATAGGCAGATCCTGTAGTATAAGGCAGCACCCCTATAGGCAGACCCTGTAGGATAAGGCAGCACCCCTATAGGCAGACCCTGTAATATAAGGCAGCACCCCTATAGGCAGACCCTGTAATATAAGGCAGCACCCCATAGGCAGATCCTGTAGTATAAGACAGTACCCCTATAGGCAGACCCTGTAGTATAAGACAGCACCCCTATAGGCAGACCCTGCAATATAAGGCAGGACCCCTATAGGCAGACCCTGTAATATAAGGCAGCACCCCTATAGGCAGACCCTGTAATATAAGGCAGCACCCCTATAGGCAGACCCTGTAGTGTAAGGCAGCACCCCCATAGACAAATCCTGTAGTATAACGCAGAACCCCTATAGGCAGACCCTGTATTATAAGGCAGCACCCCCATAGGCAGACCCTGTAGTATAAGGCAGCACCCCTATTGGCAGACCCTGTGATATAAGGCAGCACCCCTATAGGCAGACCCTGTAGTATAAGACAGCACCCCTATAGACAGACCCTGTAATATAAGGCAGCACCCTCATAGGCAGATTCTGTAGTATAAGGCAGCACCCCCATAGGCAGATCCTATAGTATAAGGAATACTACCCTGAAATAGATTGGGGAACAGAAACCTGCAGTTCCAGCAAAGGTAATCGGTTTTTGACAACTATGAGAGACAGACAATTACCTTTCACAACTGGTTCAGGACCCAACAAGAATGGGGACACTTCTAGACCTAATATTAACCAACAGGCCAGACAGCATAGCAAATATAAGGGTTGGGGGTCACTTAGGGAATAGTGATCACGAAATAATAAGTTTTCATGTATCCTAACGGATGAGAGATGATCTTGGTGCAATTAACTGGGACGATATCCTGAGACATAAAAATACACAAAGAAAATGGGAGACGTTTGTTAGCATCCTGGATATGACCTGTGCACAGTATATACCGTATGGGAATAAACATACTAGAAATATGAGGAAACCAATATGGCTCAATAGAGCTGTAAGGGGCGCAATAAGTGACAAAAAGAAAGCATTTAGAGAATTAAAGGAAGTAGTTAGTGATGGGGCATTAAATAAATATAGAAAATTAAATCCTGTAAAAAGCAAATCAAGGCAGCAAAGATTGAGACAGAGAGACCCATTGCCAGAGAGAGTAAAACAATATCCCAAAATATTCTTTAGCTACGTAAATAGTAAGAAACTAAAAAATGATAGTGTTGGCCCCCTTAAAAAAAGTCTGGGTGAAATGATGGATGAGGATGAGGAAAAAGCCAATATGCTAAATGACTTTTTTCATCATTATTTACACAAGAAAATTCCATGGCAGACAATATGATCAGTGATGACAAAAATTCCACATTAAGTGTCATCTGCTTAACTTAGCAGGAAGTACCGCGGCGTCTAAAAATCACTAAAAATGACAAATCTCCGGGCCCGGATGGGATACACCGCCGAGTACTGCAGGAATTAAGTACAGTCATTGATAGACCATTATTTTTAATCTTTAAAGACTCCATAATAACAGGGTCTGTACCACAGGACTGGCATATAGCAAATGTGGTGTCAATATTCAAAAAAGGGACAAAAACTTAACCTCTACTGTGGGTAAAATCCTGGAGGGCATTCTAAGGGATGCTATGCTGGAGTATCTGAAGAGGAATAACCTCATGACCCAATACCAACATGGTTTACTAGGGGCCGTTCCTGTCAGACTAGTCTGATCAATTTCTATGAAGAGGTAAGTTCTGGACTGGACCAAGGGAACCCAGTGGACGTAGTGTATATGGACTTTTCAAAAGGTTTTGATACAGTGCCACACAAAAGGTTGATACATAAAATTAGAATAATACCTCTGCAGGGTAATCAATACAGAGGAGGACAATTTTATATTACAGGATGATTTATGTAAACTAGAAGCTTGGGCTGATAAATCGCAAATGAGCTTTAATGGGGATAAATGAAAGGTCATGCACTAAGGTAGAAGTAATAAGATGTATAACTATGTGCTTAATTCTAAAACTCTGGGCAAAACCGTCAATGAAAAAGACCTGGGAGGAGTATGGGTGGATGACAAACTCACATTTAGTGGCCAGTGTCAGGCAGCTGCTACAAAGACAAATGAAATAATGGAATGCATTAAAAGAGGCATAGATGCTCATGAGGAGAACATAATTTTACCTCTATACAAGTCACTAGTTCGACCACACTTAGAATACTGTGTACAGTTCTGGTCTCCGGTGTATAAGAAAGACATAGCTAAACTAGAGGGGGTGAAGAGAAGACCGACCAAGGTTATTAGAGGTCTGGGGGTCTGCAATACCAAGATAGGTTATTATGCAGCAACCCAGGGTCCTGGTCGTTGCAGTAATGTCATTTTCCTCTAGGGGAGAGTGATGTTACGTTTGGAGGCAAAGAAGGATAATTGCATCCAGGTATCACAAGCATGCGACATATTTCACACTCCAGGCCACCAGGGGGAGCTCTTGCTCCTATTGATTAGGTCTCTCCCCACATTGGTAAAACTGGTGACCTGGAGGGAAAGTGAGGGAGTTGCTGGCTGAGCTTCGCTCAGGTAGTTTGTCCCTGGCAGGGGTGGGATCCTGTCAGAGATCGAGGGAGAAGGACACGGAGCTGTGCATGCCCTCAGAGCTGCAGCTCCTAGAAAGAGACATTGAAGGCAAAACCGTATTGCAGTGAGCGTGCAAAGAAGTCGTAGCAAAGGAGTGGATATCAGAAGGGGACCAGCCCTGCACAGGCTGCCTCCTTCTGAGGCGCAGAATCCTGGTAGCCGGAACACCGAGGGAGCAACGACCCTTTATGCCTTGCTCCAGAGACCGGCAGGACAGCTAATTTCACGTTACCTGTCCGCCCTACACCCAAGAGGCATGTTGGCCCCCCTTAGAGTCTGGGGTATGATAGAGTCCCTATAAAAAGCCTCAAGCCACCAGTCATACGGGTTTCGCCTATCCTATCCGGGGGACAGAGAGAGAGACATAACATCTACAACAGTTGTGAGGACCTTATGAGAAGCTTAGCAGTAAGGGACTACAACACTGCAACGCTAGAGGAAGGCTACTGATTTCCACCTGGACAAGGGAACTCTGGACTTGCCTCCAAACCGGCCGGACTCTGCCAGCCCTGTGATCTGGTGCCCTGGACTGTGGATGCTGATGTCTTCAGTAAAGGTAAAGAGACTGCAACCTTGTGTCCTCGTTCTTCACTGCACCTCTCACCATCCACCATCTACACACTGGGAAGCCCATGGGATACACTTCACCTGTGGGAAGGTATACCATCTAGCTGCCATAACATCACCCAAGCGGACCCCTTAAAGCAGCATCGGTCACCCTGACAGAACACCACAGGTGGCGTCACGAACATTTCCCCTTTAAAGACCTTTCCCTTTTACATCCCAGGGCCACGGACCGGGTCAGCCGCCGTGACATCCCCCTATGAACCGAAGGACCCAGTACCGAATACCCCGCTGCCCTGATGGGGCGCTCCAACTTCACTTGGGGCTATTTAGTTTGGAAAAACGAAGGCTAAGGGGTGATCTTATTTTAATGTATATACATACGAGGGGACAGTACAAAGACCTTTCTGATGATCTTTTTAATCATAGAGCTGAGACAGGGACAAAAGGGCATTCTCTACGTCTGGAGGAAAGAAGGTTTAAGCATAATAACAGATGCAGATTCTTTACTGTAAGAGCAGTGAGACTATGGAACTCTATGCCGTATGATGTCGTAATGAGTGATTCATTACTTAAATTTAAGAGGGGACTGGATGCCTTTCTTGAAAAGTGTAATGTTACAGGTTATATATACTAGATTCCTTGTTAGGGTGTTGATCCAGGGAACTAATCTGATTGCCGTATGTGGAGTCGGGAAGGAATTTTTTCCCAATGTGGAGCTTACTCTTTGCCACATGGTTTTTTTTTGCCTTCCTATGGATCAACATGTTAGGGCATGTTAGGTTAGGCTATGGGTTGAACTAGATGGACTTAAAGTCTTCCTTTAACCTTAATAACTATGTTACTATGTAAGGCAGATCCTATAGTATAAGGCAGCACCCCTATAGGCAGACCTTGTAATATAAGGCAGCACCCCTATAGGCAGACCCTGTAATATAAGGCAGCACCCCTTTAGGCAGACCCTGTAATATAAGACAGCACCCCTATAGGCAGACCCTTAAATATAAGGCAGCACCCCCATAGGCAGATCTTGTAGTATAAGGCAGCACCTGTAGTATAAGGCAGCACCCTTAAAAAAAAATACTCACCTCTCTTCCTCCTCAGCTCTGAGCACCCGCTCATCTCCTGACAGCGGGCACCGGTTAGTGACGTCATCGCGCTCCCTGTCAGTGTCTGCGTCGGTGATGTCAGACGAGAGAGGGATGATGGGAGAAGGAGGACTACGCGATCAGCTGTATCGGCTAAATACCGGTACAGCTGACCTTCCGATGATGGGCGGGGGGCCCACTGCTGGCACCGGGGCCCCCCGCCTGCTCAGGGGCCCCATAGCGGCCGGGCGGCAGAGCAGAGAGATCAATTCTCCCTGCTCTGCCACAGAATGTAATTGTATCGGCACACTGCGCGCGCCGATACAGTTACAGTAGCATAGCTCTGGGTGGGCCCCCTCAGAGCACGAGGCCCTGGGTGACCGCCTCCTCTGCTACGCTACTGGGCTGAGGTGCATATGCTCTGTCAATAGATAATGCATGAGTGCTGCTCTTGGCTTTCTTCAAAAGTTTCCTAGTCAGTGAATGGAGCAGAGACTGAGAATATGTCCTCCACTCCGTTTAAGATGAGGCCCTGGAGAGCCTGGTCCTCAGGTTCCAGAACCCTATTCTTGGGATCACTGTGGGTCCCAACAGTCAGACCCCACAGTGATCAATAACATATCTCCCATGCTATGGAAACTTAATATCTTGTAATTAACTCTTTAACCACAAAATGTTGGTAAGATCAGTGGCACGGGAAGTGTTGTGATTAGGTAATTCAGTACCACAATGGACATAGAAGTCAGAGCACATACAGTGACCTGACAATAACCCAAAAACATAGAACGAGCTCTGAGACGTGGGAACTCTGCTGACCGCAATCCCTAATCCTCTCCAACCACACTAGAGGCAGCCGTGGATTGCGCCTAACGCTCCCTATGCAACTCGGCACAGCCTGAGAAACTAGCTAGCCTGAAGATAGAAAATAAGCCTACCTTGCCTCAGAGAAATACCCCAAAGGAAAAGGCAGCCCCCACATATAATGACTGTGAGTTAAGATGAAAAGACAAACGTAGAGATGA
The DNA here is from genome assembly GCF_032444005.1 of Ranitomeya imitator. Lineage (NCBI taxonomy): Eukaryota > Metazoa > Chordata > Amphibia > Anura > Dendrobatidae > Ranitomeya > Ranitomeya imitator. The sequence continues at coordinate 414,487,168 of NC_091284.1, read as the reverse complement.
AATAGATTTAGCAAAGTGAGGCCCGACTTTCTGAACAGAGCGAGGATAGGAAAGGTAACTTTGCGGTCAACACAAAACCCTACAAACAACCACGCAAAGGGGGCAAAAAGACCCTCCGTACCGACTAACGGCACGGAGGTACACCCTCTGCGTCCCAGAGCTTCCAGCTAGCAAGAAAAACCAAATAAGCAAGCTGGACAGAAAAAAACAGCAAACAAAATAACAAAAGCCGAACTTAGCTATGCAGAGCAGCAGGCCACAGGAACGATCCAGGAGGAAGCAAGTCCAATACTCGAACATTGACTGGAGGCCAGGATCAAAGCACTAGGTGGAGTTAAATAGAGCAGCACCTAATGATTTCACCACACCACCTGAGGAAGGAAACTCAGAAGCCGCATTACCACTCTCCTCCACCAACGGAAGCTCATAGAGAGAATCAGCCGAAGTACCACTTGTGACCACAGGAGGGAGCTCTGCCACAGAATTCACAACAGGGAAGGGGGGTTGTCTTGGCTGACCACACATTATTATAGAGAAGAAATGGTTCTTGTGGAATCAGCAGCACAAGAAGAGCACCGCCTATGTGCAGTTCATGAGCAAGAACTACCCGCCTGACTTCTATGCCAACTTTGCTGCTCAATTCACTGCCAAGTTATTTGACCTGAATGCATGGGCTGAGCTGTAAGAGGCAGATGGGATTTGGTAAGCGCAGGATGGTGGATTCAGATTTTCCTTATTGTGTGGGTATGTAAGGGGTTGTCTAAAATTGTGATATACATGCCTTTAATCTATGTTATGTAGATTTAATGTTGATTAAGGTTTACTGTATGATTTTTATATGCTTCTAAATACTACAAATGTACTGTTTATAGTATTTCTGTAGAGAAAGTGTAGTACCCTATTTGGCCCACTACATGGGGATATAGTGATGCTCAGAGTGTAAATAGTTCATGTACGAAGGGCTAAATGTGGTTAAGCTGAGGAGTATCCGGAATTTCTGTCCATTGGACCAGGGAGCCCCGACAGGGCAGTCAGCCCCGTGACGTTTTAAGACAGGAGCCCAGACGTTCAGGGCCTGAGAGCCACAGACGGCAGCACAGATTACAGTAGCATAGATTATAACAGCACAGATGGTAGCGAGACAGCTAACAGCAGTACAGCAACACAGGTCGCTCATCATGTGGCAGTTTGCTATGTGGACAGATGCGGACAGGGGATTATCTGAGTGTGGTGAAGCTAGACAGAGGACGCTGTGGTGCCGGACGGGATGGGATGACCCGGGTACATGCTGAAGGACAACAGGGAGAACACAGGGAAAGTGAAGGAGACAAAATGTGTGGAATCCGAAGTGTATGCTGTAATTGATATGAATGGACTGAGAACAGATAATAGTAAAGTTACTCGTTTAAAGTTTGAGCTGGACTGTGTCTCTGTTTTTGAACAAGTGTCTGGAGAAAAGCCTCACCCACCTAGAGGACACCATAACGGTGTGAAGAATGGAGCGACAGATATGCTGACTGAGAATCGTGAAATGCATGTGACGGGAGACCAGGGCGCGTTGGAGCCGTTTACCTCAGCCACGACTATGGCCCTGGTCGACCCTCACACTTGGCATAGTCAGCAGGATGCCGCTACCTTGCAATGCGGAGAAGCCGCAGAAAAGGAAGATGCTCAGGATTTGAATGTGACTGATATATCGGACTTGACTGACACTGTTTATGTTACAAAGATGGCAGCCATTGAAGATGGCGGGAAATGGAGCCAAAGAAGAAAAGAACGACTTGGAAAACACCCTTTGTGGGCATGGTGATATGCAGATGGCGCCAAAAGGTGCCAGGTTACATCCCCCGGACCGCCAATGGTGGGTGCAGATTAAGAAAAATATGCCTCGTCCTCCCCTACAGAATTTAAGCAAATGGATGGAGTGGTCGGAAGTATCCCCACCTGGAAACAGGTGGGGTCCAGAAGAAATCCCTGAGTGCAGCTGTACGGCGCCATTGTGTGATCCGCGACTGGCAGCGATGGAGCACTCATGCACCCGACACTGCAGGGACGTAGGACACATGGAGCTAAAATGGCGGCAAGAAGAAGAGAGATCCCGACCCAGACGGCCAAGTGGAGTGGCGGATGAGTTTTGGGCTCACTGCTTTCCCGAGCTTCCACAGGAGTAAGATCGGTGGCTGTCGGAGTCATCACATCCACAGAGGTCTGAACCTCTTCATGCGGAGCCAGAGCCTTGTAGGGGATGTAAAAAAGTATTATTGTTCTTTCTTCTCCCCAACCCCTTTAAGAATGTAAATAATGTGTTATTCATGTGTTCGTGCAGGGTGGCACTGCTACACATAAAGTGTATTGTCACCGTGTACAAGAGCATTGCTATACTGATGTATATTGCTCTGTATTTATACAGTATATATGTTTGCCATGTACACTTAATGTTAGGGAAAGTTTGTCCCCGGGCCTAGCATAATGATAGGGGCATAGTGTCCATAGTTGGCTATTAGAGGGGCACTGTAGCAGATAGTTAGAGTAGGAGGGGCACAGTGCATAAGTATAGTGTAGCTTCCTGATACGAGTCAGTTAGGGCCTGAGCACCCGTGCAGCTCACTGGGCTGCCTAGCCAGAAGTCGCTGTGCCCCGTAACATTAAAGAAGGGGGGCCCAGCATAGAACAGCTACAAGGAAGGATTCCTCTAAGAGGAAAAGAGAAAGGAAGCACTGCAGATGCAGCTGAAGGAAGTCTGTCCCTATAGAGCAAGAAGATAGGTCAGTATTGTCACTATACATGAGATGTGGCAGATCTTTGCCTGGGCGGCAGTACTTAGAACGGGGCGAAACGGTATAGAACTCCCCCATGTGAAGCAAGAATTCTGGTTTGAATAGATTCTGCGGGACCGAGAGAAGCGGTCTGACCCGGGGCTGAATATAGAGAAGGAAAGGACAGAGCAGGGACAGAGAAGAATGTGTTGTGTGCGTTACCCAAAGTGCCTGTAATTGATCAAGCTGTGCTGAGTAAAGAAATTGTCGTTGAAGTTATCCCGGAGTGTGTCTCTTTTATTCCGGAGCCGTCTGTGAGGAAATCATCCCCGTATTGGGCAAGTCCAGATGGTGCAGAAAGCCAGCACAGAGGTAACGCAGCGGAGAAATGTGAACTTTTATGGGAAGGGGCCAGGGAGCCATACAAGGATTACTGTCGGCCATGACTATCACTCTAGCACCTCCTGGCCCTTCCCACAGCTTCAACATCCATTGGAGTCGGAACATCACTGTAGGGGGCCATAACGTCCGGAGATAGAACTTCTTCACCGGAAAACGGAACCAATCAGGAGCTAAATGCCGGCGGACCAGAAACATCGACTGCCCTGGAAAACCTGTGCCAGAAGTCAAGACAGAGCCGGATCTTTACCAGCAAATGTAGGAGTGCGCCGATGCAGTCGCGGATGAATCCAGCTGTCCAGGGATGGGTGCGACCAGCGTTCTGGAGCAGAAAGGGGGGAGTGCACCTCTGCCCTTAGAAGCATGGTCTCTGTCTCGGCCCCTCGCTTCGGAAGCTGCTGTATGGCCCCTCATTTCTGAAGGGTGATCTGTATCTCAACCCCGGAACCCAAAGGCCCGGTCTATCTCCAGCAAAGCCATGTCCCTGGGCACCTCCCATTTCCATCACCCAGCAGAGAACCCTTTCCCTACTCCGGGACAGGTCGATTGAATAGACGAGATCATTAAAAGGAAAAAACAGTGGGAGAAGGAAGTGTGGGCCGAATCATGTCAACCCGGAGGGGGCGGCTTGTTTATACTGATATTGACTGTGGATATGGTTTTATCTATGAGGAAGGTATCGATGCAAAAATTTACGTCAACGCTGCGTCTGTGAAATTTGGAAAACCCTTAGACGAAGGGGACCGGATTTCCTTTTCCAAAGAGGACTGCCCTGGGGCTATTACGCGGTAGTGGTCACTTTATGCAGTGAGGATGAACTGGGAATTTACGCCGACTCAGTCCGCACCTTGTACCCGGGCCGCTGCTAGGCCTAACCCTGTGTCTGCCACATTTTGGAAACCTACAACTTTTGCGGCTGCAGAGTTGCCCTCGACCCGAACCCGGGCATGGGATGCGTGCCATTGAACTGTCACTATTCCTGATTAGGCGGCGTTGTACTCGTTGCTCCTTGTTAATTTCGGGACTGTTTCGCATCCCTACGGGCAAAGGAGCCGTAGAGCACCCCTGGAGTCGGGTGTAGTATGAACAGATGGCCAGGAGTGAATGTTAATTTTTTTCTCTCTTCTTTTTTCTTCTTGTTGTTTTTGTTGCGCCAGTTGTGCCTTTTCTACTGGATAGCAGAAATTTGCCCTTGTGGAGTGACAGGTTTTTGGACTAATGGACCGGCCGTGGCTGTAGCAACAGCAGTGTTCTAGGATCATGCAGCACGCACATGGCTACGGAACCGAACTGTACTCAAAGGGAGCGGGATGCCTTCCCCTAAGGACTGTTAACCTAATGAAAGAGTCACATGGTTGTACATATGATTTTATCCAATGGACAGGACCGGAATCTAATGGGCTGGGAGTGTGACCTTGGGGACTGTGAGACAAGCACTCAGGACCAGAGCATGAACTCTTGCTTGAGATGACTCGGCTTGTGTTGAACTGTATTTCTCCCTGTGTGGAGTATTGTTTGTATCTAATAAAAATTTTGCACGGGATGGTGGGGGATGACCACTGTTAAGGAGAGGGGGAAATGTAAGGGGTTGTCTAAAACTGTGATATACATGCCTTTAATCTATGTTATGTACATCTAATGTTGATTAAGGCTTACTGTATGATTTTTATTTTTCTAAATACTACAAATGTACTGTTTATAGTATTTCTGTAGGGAAAGCGTAGCACCCTATTTGGCCCACTAGATGGGGATATAGTGATGCTCAGAGTGTAAATAGTTAATGTAGGAGGGGCTAGCTGTGGGTACACTGAGGAGCATCCGGCATTTTTGTCAGTTGGGCCAGGGAACCCTGACAGGGCAGTCAGCTCAGTAACGTTTTAAGACAGGAGCCCAGACGTTCAGGGCCTGAGGGCCACAGATGGCAGCACAGACTACAGCAGCGCAGATTATAACAGTGCAGATGGTAGCGAGACAGCTAACAGCAGTACAGCAATACAGGTCGCTCATCATGTGGCAGCTTGCTACGTGGACAGATGCCCTTTTGTCTGGGGCGAAGCGCCACAGGGGAGTATCCGAATGTGGTGAAGCTAGACAGAGAGGATACTATGATGCTGGATGGGACGAGATGACCCAGGTATATGATGAAGGATGACAGGGTGAGCACACGGAAAGTGAAGGAGACAAATTGTGTGGAACCCGAAGTGTATGCTGTAATTGATGTAAACGGACTGAGGACATATAATAGTAAAGTTACTCGTTTAAAGTTTGAGCTGGACTGTGTCTCTGTTTCTGAACAAGTGTCTGGAGGAAAGCCTCGCCCACCTAGAGGAAACCCTATCGGTGTGAAGAATGGAGCAACAGGTATGCTGACTGAGAATCGTGAAATGCATGTGACGGGAGACCAGGGCACTTTGGAGCCGTTTACCTCAGCCATGACTACGGTCCTCGTTGACCCTCACATGTACTGTCAGCATCCACTAAAACTTTCAGCAAGTCCTGACACCTGTAATAAATAGTAGTGTGAGTGTACTCCTGCCTACTGTATGTATTATCTCCTTCACCATAATGCAGTTGTTGACTGGTGTTTTCCAGCATCATATGACTGCAGGATGGTCACTCCAACCCAGTAGCGTAGCTACCGGGGGGGGGCAGAGGGGGCCATCGCCCCGGGCCCGGAGCTCAGAGGGGGCCCACCCAGAGCTATGCTGCTATAACTGTATTGGCGCACGTAGGGTGCCGATACAGTTACCTTCTGAGGCAGAGCAGGGAGAATCTGCCGCCTGCTATGGGGCCCCTGAGCATGCCGGGGGGTCCCGGTGCCAGTAGTGGGCCCCCCGCCCGTCACTGCACTGATGAGGGAAGGAGCGCTGTGCTGCGCTCCTTCTCCCATCTTCCCCCTGTCAGCGTCTGGCATCACCGATTCTGACAGTGGGCACGATGACATCACCACCCGGTGCCCGCTGTCAAAAGATGAGCGGGAGGTCGGAGCACCGCTGGAACAAGGAGGAAGAGAAGTGAGTATTTATTGTTTCTTTTTTATGGTGGCTTATACTTCAGGATCTGCCTATAAGGGTCCTGCCTTATACTTCAGGATCTGCCTATAGGTGGGTTGCCGTATACTTCAGATCTGCCTATAGGTGGGTTGCCTTATACTTCAAAATCTGCCTATGGGGGTACGGCCTTTTACTACAGGGTCTCCCTATGGGGTGCTGTCTTATACTACAGGGTCTGCCTATGGGGGTGCTGCCTTTTACTAGAGTCTGCCTATAGGGTTCTGCCTTATACTACAGGGTCTGCCTATGGGGTGCTGCCTTTTACTAGAGTCTGCCTATGGGGGACTGCCTTATATTACAGGGTCTGCCTATATGGGTGCTGCCTTATGGAGCACCCCCATGGGGCCGTGGTGTACTCTGTATTGGGTCCTGTGGTTCACAGGGGGATGTCACGGTGGCTGACCCGGTCCGTGGTCCTGGGACGTCTGTGTTAAAGGGAAAGGTCTTTAAAGGAATAAAGCTTGTGTTCGTGACGCCACCTGTTTTATTCGGTCAGGGTGACCGACGCTGCTTTAACCCTGCTGTTCTGTTCGGTCTGGGGAGACCTATTTTGAACTTTGGTATTTTTTGGGGTGTTCAAGATGCGGTTCTGAAACTTGTGGTTGATTGACTTAAATGAGGATGGGTCGGTCGGCCACGGGTTTCAGAGCCGCATCTTGAATATTTTAAAGAATATTGAAGTTCAAAGTCGGTCATTTTTGACCAACAGAACAGCAGGGTTAAGGGGTCCGCTGGGGTGACGTTATGGCAGCTAGATGGTATACCTTCCCACAGGTGAAGTATGTCCCCAGGGCTTCCCGGTGTGTAGATGGTGGATGGTGAGAGGCACAGAGAAGAACGAGGACACAAGGCTGCAGTCTCTTTACCTTTACTGAAGACTTTAGCATCCACAGTTCAGGGAATCAGATCACAGGGCAGGCAGAGTCCGGCCGGCTTGGAGGCAAGTCCAGAGTTCCCTTGTCCAAGTGGAAATCAGTAGCTTTCCCTTGCGCTGTAGTGGTGTAGTCCCTTACTGCCTATGGCTTCACATAAGGGTCTCACAGATGTGGTATTTCTCTCTCTCTGTCCCCCATATAGGATAGGACAAAACCCGTATGACTGGTGACTTGAGCCTGTTTATAGGGTCTCTTAGATAACCCAGCTCTGTAGGTGTCACCGTGCCTCCTGGGTGTAGGGCGGACAGGTAACTTGCAATTAGCTGTCCTGCCAGTCTCTGGAGCAAAGCATAAAGGTCCTTACTCCCTCGGTGTTCCGGCTACCGGGCTTCTGCGCCTCAGAAGGAGGCAGCCTGTGTAGGGCTGGTCCCCTTCTGGTATCCTCTCCTTTGCTATGACTTCCTTGCACGCTCGCTGCAATACAGTTCTGCCTTTCAATGTCTCTTTCTGGGAGCTGCAGCTCTGAGGGCATGTACAGCTCCTTTAACCTTCCATCCTCCTCAGACTCTGGTCTGGAACATTCTAACTTTCCCTACAGACTACCAGTTATATATATATATATATATATGGGGAGTGACCTAATAAATAGGAGCAGAAGCTCCCCTGGTGGTCTGGAGTGTGAAATGTGTTGCATGTTTGTGATACCTAGATGCAGTTATCCTTCTTTGCCTCCAAACGTAGCATCACTCTCCCGAGAGGAAAGCAATACCACTGCGATGAGCAAGACCCTGGGGTGCCGCACTCCCCCCCATTAAATACAGTACTCCCGGACTGGGAAAAGAAAACAACAGTTTACAGGTTAGCAAAAGACATACAAATTTTTGAAATTCTATAAAACAAGTTAATACTATATCTAAGCTTCACTTTATGGGAGGTGAGGACACTTTTACTGAGGTAGTGCAAAATGTCAATCACATTAGTATTCAAGTCAATTAAAACTTTAGAACAGCAGCAATAATAACTTTCACAAAGCAATCTCTTCAATAGCTTCTTTTGTAAAACCAGTGGGAAGTACCTTTAAGAAGGTGCAAACTATTTACAAGACAGTTTGTGAATCATTCACCGTCCATGATTCCAATGTTCTTTAACCCCTCTGTGACCTTAGACGTACTATCCCGTCGAGGTGCCCTGGGCTTATCTAACCCTGGACGGGATAGTACGTCATAGCCGATCGGCCGCGCTCACGGGGGGAGCGCGGCCGATCGCGGCCGGGTGTCAGCTGCTTATCGCAGCTGACATCCGGCACTATGTGCCAGGAGCGGTCACGGACCGCCCCCGGCACATTAACCCCTGGCACACCGCGATCAAACATGATCGCGATGTGCCGGCGGTGCAGGGAAGCACCGCGCAGGGAGGGGGCTCCCTGCGGGCTTCCCTGAGCCCCCCGCAGCAACGCGATGTGATCGCGTTGCTGCGAGGGTCTCACCTCCCTCCCTGCTCCCTCCAGCCCCGGATCCAAGATGGCCGCGGATCCGGGTCCTGCAGGGAGGGAGGTAGCTTCACAGAGCCTGCTCAGAGCAGGCACTGTGAAGGCTGCAGCGCTGCATGTCAGATCAGTGATCTGACAGAGTGCTGTGCAAACTGTCAGATCACTGATCTGTGATGTCCCCCCCTGGGACAAAGTAAAAAAGTTAAAAAAAAATTTTCTAAATGTGTAAAAAAAAATAAAAAAAAATATTCCAAAATAATGAAAAAAAAAAAAATATTATTCCCATAAATACATTTCTTCATCTAAATAAAAAAAAAACCAATAAAAGTACACATATTTAGTATCACCGCGTCCGTAACGACCCGACCTATAAAACTGCCCCACTAGTTAACCCCTTCAGTAAACACCGTAAGAAAAAAAAAAAAAAAACGAGGCAAAAAACAACGCTTTATTATCATACCGCCGAACAAAAAGTGGAATAACACGCGATCAAAAGGACAGATATAAACAACCATGGTACCGCTGAAAGCGTCATATTGTCCCGCAAAAAACGAGCCGCCATACAGCATCATCAGCAAAAAAATAAAAAAGTTATAGTCCTGAGAATAAAGCGATGCAAAAATAATTATTTTTTCTGTAAAATAGTTTTTATCGTATAAAAGCGCCAAACCATAAAAAAATGATATAAATGAGGTATCGCTGTAATCGTACTGACCCGAAGAATAAAACTGATTTATCAATTTTACCAAACGCGGAACGGTATAAACGCCTCCCCCAATAGAAATTCATGAATAGCTGTTTTTTGGTCATTCTTCCTCACAAAAATCGGAATAAAAAGCGATCAAAAAATGTCACGTGCCCGAAAATGTTTTCAGTAAAAACGTCAACTCGTCCGGCGAAAAACAAGACCTCACATGACTCTGTGGACCAAAATATGGAAAAATTATAGCTCTCAAAATGTGGTATTGCAAAAAATATTTTTTGCAATAAAAAGCGTCTTTCAGTGTGTGACAGCTGCCAATCATAAAAATCCGCTAAAAAACTCGCTATAAAAGTAAATCAAACCCCCCTTCATCACCCCCTTAGTTAGGGAAAAATAAAAAAAAATGTATTTATTTCCATTTTCCCATTAGGGCTAGGGTTAGGGCTAGGGTTAGGGTTAGGGCTAGGGCTAGGGTTAGGGCTAGGGTTAGGGCTAGGGTTAGGGTTAGGGTTAGGGTTAGGGTTAGGGTTAGGGCTAGGGTTAGGGCTAGGGTTAGGGCTAGGGCTAGGGTTAGGGCTAGGATTAGGGCTAGGGTTAGGGCTAGGGTTAGGGTTGGGGCTACAGTTAGGGTTGGGGCTAAAGTTAGGGTTAGGGTTTAGATTACATTTACAGTTGGGAATAGGGTTGGGATTAGGGTTAGGTGTGTGTCAGGGTTAGAGGTGTGGTTAGGGTTACCGTTGGAATTAGGGTTAGGGGTGTGTTTAGATTAGGGTTTCAGTTATAATTGGGGGGTTTCCACTGTTTCAGCACATCAGGGGCTCTCCAAACACGACATGGCGTCCGATCTCAATTCCAGCCAATTCTGCGTTGAAAAAGTAAAACAGTGCTCCTTCCCTTCCGAGCTCTCCCGTGTGCCCAAACAGGGGTTTACCCTCACATATGGGGTATCAGCGTACTCAGGACAAATTGGACAACAACTTTTGTGGACCAATTTCTCCTGTTACCCTTGGGAAAATACAAAACTGGGGGCTAAAAATAATTTTTGTGGGAAAACAAAAGGATTTTTTATTTTCACGGCTCTGCGTTATAAACTGTAGTGAAACACTTGGGGGTTCAAAGTTCTCACAACACATCTAGATAAGTTCATTGAGGGGTCTAGTTTCCAATATGGGGTCACTTGTGGGGGGTTTCTACTGTTTAGGTACATTAGGGGCTCTGCAAACGCAATGTGACGCCTGCAGACCAATCCATCTAAGTCTGCATTCCAAATGATGCTCCTTCCCTTCCGAGCCCTCCCATGCGCCCAAATGGTGGTTCCCCCCCCCACATATCAGGTATCAGCGTACTCAGGACAAATTTGACAACAACATTTAGGGTCCAATTTCTCCTGCTAACCTTGGAAAAATACAAAACTGGGGGCTAAAATATAATTTTTGTGGAAAAAAAAATATTTTTTATTTGCACGGCTCTGCGTTATAAACTGTAGTGAAATACTTGGGGGTTCAAAGCTCTCACAACACATCAAGATGAGATCCTTAGGGGGTCTACTTTCCAAAATGGTGTCACTTGTGGGGGGTTTCTACTGTTTAGGTACATTAGGGGCTCTGCAAACGCAATGTGACGCCTGCAGACCATTCCATCTAAGTCTGCATTCCAAATGGCGCTCCTTCCCTACCGAGCCCTCCCATGCGCCCAAACGGTGGTTCCCCCTCACATATGGGGTATCAGCGTACTCAGGACAAATTGGACAACAACTTTTGGGGTCCAATTTCTCCTGTTACCCTAGGGAAAATACAAAACTGGGGGCTAAAAAATAATTTTTGTGGGAAAAAAAATGTTGTTTTATTTTTATGGCTCTGCATTATAAACTTCTGTGAAGCCCTTGGTGGGTCAAAGTGCTCACCACACATCCAGATAAGTTCCTTAGGGGGTCTACTTTCCAAAATGGTGTCACTTGTGGGGGGTTTCAATGTTTAGGCACATCAGTGGCTCTCCAAATGCAACATGGCGTCCCATCTCAATTCCTGTCAATTTTGCATTGAAAAGTCAAACGGCGCTCCTTCCCTTCCGAGCTCTCCCATGCGCCCAAACAGTGGTTTACTGCCACATATGGGGTATCAGCGTACTCAGGACAAATTGGACAACAACTTTTGAGGTCCAATTTCTTCTCTTACCCTTGGAAAAATAAAAAATTGGGGGCAAAAATATAATTTTTGTGAAAAAATATGATTTTTTATTTTTACGGTTCTGCATTATAAACTTCTGTGAAGCACTTGGTGGGTCAAAGTGCTCACCACACATCCAGATAAGTTCCTTAGGGGGTCTACTTTCCAAAATGGTGTCACTTGTGGGGGGTTTCAATGTTTAGGCACATCAGTGGCTCTCCAAACGCAACATGGCGTCCCATCTCAATTCCTGTCAATTTTGCATTGAAAAGTCAAACGGCGCTCCTTCCCTTCCGAGCTCTCCCATGCGCCCAAACAGTGGTTTACTGCCACATATGGGGTATCAGCGTACTCAGGACAAATTGGACAACAACTTTTGGGGTCCATTTTCTCCTGTTACCCTTGGTAAAATAAAACAAATTGGAGCTGAAGTAAATTTTTTGTGTAAAAAAGTTAAATGTTCATTTTTATTTAAACATTCCAAAAATTCCTATTAAACACCTGAAGGGTTAATAAACTTCTTGAATGTGGTTTTGAGCACCTTGAGGGGTGCAGTTTTTAGAATGGTGTCACACTTGGGCATTTTCTATCATATAGACCCCTCAAAATGACTTCAAATGAGACGTGGTCCCTAAAAAAAAATGGTGTTGTAAAAATGAGAAATTGCTGGTCAACTTTTAACCCTTATAACTCCCTAACAAAAAAAAAATTTGGTTCCAAAATTATGCTGATGTAAAGGAGACATGTGGGAAATGTTACTTATTAAGTATTTTGTGTGACATATCTCTGTGATTTAATTGCATAAAAATTCAAAGTTTGAAAATTGCGAAATTTTCAAAATTTTCGCCAAATTTCCGTTTTTTTCACAAATAAACGCAGGTACTATCAAAGAAATTTTACCACTATCATGAAGTACAATATGTCACGAGAAAACAATGTCAGAATCACCAGGATCCGTTGAAGCGTTTCGGAGTTATAACCTCATAAAGGGACAGTGGTCAGAATTGTAAAAATTGGCCTGGTCATTGACGTGCAAACCACCCTTGGGGGTAAAGGGGTTAAATGGAAGGTAACTGTGCAAAACACAGGTTCCCTTTAACATGGGACCCCTTTAAGAAGAAACCCTGGTCGGGTTCAATAAACTTGAAAACAGCCAATTCAGGAACTTACAGCAAACAGTTAACTATTTACAGTCACATTCTTTCTTTTACTTTCTCTTATGCTGGGAGCTGGCCTACCAGTGACTCGTCGGCCTGCAGTAGAGCACAGTCAGGAGCCGCGGTAACATCAGTCACTGGAACGAAGTCAGCGGCTGTGGCAGGAGCAGTTGCGGGAGTGGGGTCAGCCACCGGGGCAGGGTTGTTCCTCATACCTGTTTCAGATGCGGTCTCTCCGGTGCCGGTCTGCTCCGTCTCCGCTAGGGTCTGATACGCTGGTTGCAGAGCCTTGTGTTGTGGCGTTGACATCTCTGTTTGCAGCATCTCGCTTTCTGGCAGGGCCTTGCTTTCTGGCTTTGGAGCGCCGGAACTTCTTTCTTGCTCCAGACTAGATGAGGCTGCCGACGGACGTCTGGTGAGGCTCCCGATGAAGGTCTTCTTCCACCCCGCCACAGTGCTCAGCTGCATCCGCACGAGTTTGTTGCTGAGCTCTTCCACCTCCGCTTTCAGGAACTCCAGTACCTCTGGTGATGGCTTGCTGTGGCTTCCATTCCGGTAGCTGGGGGAGTCCTCGGCTTCTACCCCACGCTCCGGGTCCTGGCCGCTCGACATCTTGTCCTCCATGCTCCTTGTTGCTGGGTCCTCATCTCTTTCCTGCTCTCTCCTTTGGGGGCGGAGCTTCTTTCTCTTTCTTCCGCCATTCAGGATCAGGAGGCTGATCTCTGTTGCTGATGGACATGTACGCATGGTACAGTAGTACTTGGAGTGGGCGGCCATTATTTTTCGCGCTTCTCAGTTAGTTCCTGCCCACGATCGCACGACCTTCTTCTCCATCGCTCCTCGTGGCGTTTTAATTGCGGCAGTTTTGGTGGGAATTTTTGGCGGCAAATCACTGTTCATTAGTCATACAGTCTTGTAGCACAAATCACTGTTAGACACAGTTCTGGCACAGTCGTAAGGCGCACATAACCCGATTTTCAGGCTTTAGTAGATCATGTTCGTGATGCCAAAGTTGGAGAGCCCCCATGGGGCTGTGGGGTGCTCGGTACCGGGTCCTGCGGTTCACAGGGGGATGTCACGGTGGCTGACCGGTCCATGGCCCTGGGACATCCATGTAAAAGGGAAAGGTCTTTAAAGGGATAAAGTTTGTGTTCGTGATGCCACCTGTGGTATTCGGTCAGGGTGACCGACGCTGCTTTAAGGGGTCCACTGGGGTGATGTTATGGCAGCTAGATGGTATACCTTCCCATAGGTGAAGTATGTCCCCAGGGCTTCCCGGTGTGTAGATGGTGGTATGGTGAGAGGCGCAGAGAAGAACGAGGACACAAGGTTGCAGTCTCTTTACCTTTACTGAAGACTTTAGCATCCACAGTCCAGGGCACCAGATCACAGGGCAGGCAGAGTCCGGCCGGCTTGGAGGCAAGTCCACAGTCCCCTTGTCCAGGTGGAAATCAGTAGCCTTCCCTTGCGCTGTAGTGGTGTAGTCCCTTACTGCCTATGGCTTCACATAAGGATCTCACAGATGGGGTGTTTCTCTCTCTCTGTCCCCCATATAGGATAGGACAAAACCCGTATGACTGGTGACTTGAGCCTGTTTATAGGGTCTCTTAGATAACCCGGCTCTGTAGGTGTCACCGTGCCTCCTGGGTGTAGGGCGGACAGGTAAGTTGCAATTAGCTGACCTGCCGGTCTCTGAAGCAAAGCATAAAGGTCCTTACTCCCTCGGTGTTCCGGCTACCGGGCTTCTGCGCCTCAGAAGGAGGCAGCCTGTGTAGGGCTGGTCCCCTCCTGGTATCCTCTCCTTTGCTACGACTTCCTTGCACGCTCGCTGCAATACAGTTCTGCCTTTCAATGTCTCTTTCTGGGAGCTGCAGCTCTGAGGGCATGTACAGCTCTTTTAACCTTCCATCCTCCTCTGACTTTGGTCTGGAACGTTCTAACTTTCCCTACAGACTACCAGTTATATATATATATGGGGAGTGACCTAATAAATAGGAGCAGAAGCTCCCCTGATGGTCTGGAGTGTGAAATGTGTTGCATGTTTGTGATACTTAGTTGCAGTTATCCTTCTTTGCCTCCAAACGTAGCCTCACTCTCCCAGAGAGGAAAGCAATACCACTGCGACGACCAGGACCCTGGGACGCCGCACTTATACTTTAGAATCAGCCTATGGGGTGCTGCCTTATACTACAGGATCTGCCTATGGGGTGCTGCCTTATACTACAGGGTCTGCCTATGGGGTTCTGTCTTATACTACTGGGTCTGCCTATGGGAGTGCTATCTTGTGCTGTAGAGTCTGCATATAGGTGCTGCCTTGTGCTATAGAGTAGGCCTATGGGGCGTGCATTATACTATATGGAGGCTTATGGGGAGTGCATTATACTATATGGAGACCTATGGGGAGTGCATTATACTATATTTAGGATGATCTGGTGCATTATACTATATGGAGGCCATCTAGTGGGCCATCATACAGTGTGGAGATTACAGTGAAGGGGCCATCATACAGTGTTGGAGCCATCAAACAGTATGGGGGCTACTAAGGGGTCAGTATACTGTGTGGATGGTACTATACAGTGAGGGGGAATTATACTGTATAGGGGACCTGTACAGGGGAGCAGACTCGGGACATTATTAAATGTAAAGGGGGCACTTCTTGTTATGGGGATCTCAGGTTACTGTGACTATCAAAGGGGCACACATGGCAATATTACTTTCTAGGGAGCAAAATGTTGGCACTGTTTTCTAGGGCACTTGCACCCGGCATTACTATATTATAGAGGGTGCTTTACAATTTAGACGGCACAGAGAACCGCACAGCAGGTGCATTAATAGGGACACACACGACAGTAGCGGCTCAGTATTGGGGTATCAGCAGGATGAGGAGTTTGTGCACATTGGGAATAGATGGTGATGGGGCTGTAATATGAGACGTGAAATGTGTCTTTGTTGTATTCTCTGCAGACGAGTCCTGGCTGGAAGAAGTTGTCATGTCGGTCTGGGCCAGATGGAAAAGACGGGAAAATGAATGATTCCATCAGAAAGAACGTCAGCGGTAAGTCATTATCTGTAACTGTGCTGTGATCTCTTATATGCTCTGTAGGACTGGTATCTACCACTGACCATATGGCGGTAATATCCATGTTGGTCGTTATATAGAGATTATCTTCAGTAATAGAACGGTCATCTGCTGAGATTCTCCTCCACTATTAGGCTATGTTCACACTTTGCGGATTTTGCTGCGGTTCCGCAGCGGATTTGACCGCTGCGGATCTGCAGCAGTTTCCCATGAGTTTACAGTACAATGTAAACCTATGGGAAACAAAAAACGCTGTGCACATGCTGCGGAAAAAAAAGCGCGGAAACGCAGCGGATTACATTCCGCAGCATGTCACTTCCTTTCTGCGGATTTTCACCTGCTTCAATAGGAAACTGCAGATGAAAATCCGCAGAAGAAACCGCAGTAAAAACCGCGATAAATCCGCAGTAAAAACCGCAACAGGTTTTCACTGCGGATTTTGGAATTCTGCTGCGGAAAAATCCGCAGTGGAATCCGCAAAGTGTGAACTTAGCCTTCGGGCGCGTCACTGAATTGTAATGAAGGTTACCTGGTTATTTGCCCACTCAGAAGCTTCGCCCCCCCTGAACCAAAACCCTAGCTACGCCTCTGCTCCAACCTGTTTATTTCCATTGTTCAGAATAAGAAGTCATATGAGATCAGGATTGTCTTCAAGAAACACGTATTAACTCCTTCACTTCCTAGTGTTAGGGCTATAGCACCTTTTAGAAAAGTGGAGAGTGAGAGCACCTACACTTGTTACATTTCCAGGTCTCCCATAAACTACACTCTTAATCATTAAAATTGCAACACCAAGAAGGAAAAGTTGTGAAATTATGGAAATCATAGGTTATTAATGGTTGTCTGAGGAATGTTTTGCCACACAGAATGCACTTGGGCACACAAATTAACAAGATTCGCTGCTGGCAGTAATCTTTGCAATTACTGACCAATGATGTGCTCGATGGGAAGACAAGTCCGAAGACACTGCAGGCCACGGTGGCACGTTTAGGTCAAGTAGGCAGGGACATGTTACAGCAATGGCTGTACAAATGGTTCCACAACCAAATCAATCTAATGCTGAACTGTTAGAGTCAGGGGCGGATTATCAGAGGGTCAATATGGGCGGTAGCCCAGGGCCCTGTGGTCTGGGGGGGCCCTGGGCTACCGCAGAGATCGACCCTCTGCTAATCATCTGTGAATGCCGTCGCCGGCATTTATGTGCTCCTGCCGTAACCGGTGGGCAGAGAGAGGGGGCCCGCATCGGGCCCCTTCTCATCTGCTCACCGGGCCCCTTCCGGCGCTGCGGCGGTTTCCTATTGACGTGCGGGCGCGCGCCCGCACGTCAATAGTTAACACCAGCCGCCAGCCAATTGGAGGCTGGCGGCTGATGTCAGCCGCGCGCACACGTCGCCGGCGTCTGACGTCATTGTCAGTCGCCGGCGAGTGTGCTCTGTTGGAGGGAGCTCACCGCGGCGCTGGAGCGAGGACAGGTGAGGAGTTGTTTTTTTTTTTTTTTATAACGGCGGACGGACACTGAGGGCAGATGGCTGGAGGACGGACACTGAGGGCAGATGGCTGGAGGACGCACACTGGGGGCAGATGGCTGGAGGACGGACACTGGGGGCAGATGGCTGGAGGACGGACACTGGGGGCAGATGGCTGGAGGACGGACACTGGGGGCAGATGGCTGGAGGACGGACACTGGGGGCAGATGGCTGGAGGACGGACACTGAGGGCAGATGGCTGGAGGACGCACACTGGGGGCAGATGGCTGGAGGACGGACACTGGGGGCAGATGGCTGGAGGACGGACACTGGGGGCAGATGGCTGGAGGACGGACACTGGGGGCAGATGGCTGGAGGACGGACACTGGGGGCAGATGGCTGGAGGACGCACACTGGGGGCAGATGGCTGGAGGACGCACACTGGGGGCAGATGGCTGGAGGACGCACACTGGGGGCAGATGGCTGGAGGACGGACACTGGGGGCAGATGGCTGGAGGACGGACACTGGGGGCAGATGGCTGGAGGACGGACACTGGGGGCAGATGGCTGGAGGACGCACACTGGGGGCAGATGGCTGGAGGACGCACACTGAGGGCAGATGGCTGGAGGACGGACACTGGGGGCAGATGGCTGGAGGACGGACACTGGGGGCAGATGGCTGGAGGACGGACACTGAGGGCAGATGGCTGGAGGACGGACACTGGGGGCAGATGGCTGGAGGACGCACACTGGGGGCAGATGGCTGGAGGACGGACACTGGGGGCAGATGGCTGGAGGACGGACACTGGGGGCAGATGGCTGGAGGACGGACACTGGGGGCAGATGGCTGGAGGACGGACACTGGGGGCAGATGGCTGGAGGACGGACACTGGGGGCAGATGGCTGGAGGACGGACACTGGGGGCAGATGGCTGGAGGACGGACACTGGGGGCAGATGGCTGGAGGACGGACACTGGGGGCAGATGGCTGGAGGACGGACACTGGGGGCAGATGGCTGGAGGACGGACACTGGGGGCAGATGGCTGGAGGACGGACACTGGGGGCAGATGGCTGGAGGACGGACACTGAGGGCAGATGGCTGGAGGACGGACACTGAGGGCAGATGGCTGGAGGACGGACACTGAGGGCAGATGGCTGGAGGACGGACACTGAGGGCAGATGGCTGGAGGACGCACACTGGGGGCAGATGGCTGGAGGACGCACACTGGGGGCAGATGGCTGAAGGACGGACACTGGGGGCAGATGGCTGGAGGACGGACACTGGGGGCAGATGGCTGGAGGACGGACACTGGGGGCAGATGGCTGGAGGACGGACACTGGGGGCAGATGGCTGGAGGACGGACACTGGGGGCAGATGGCTGGAGGACACACTGGGGGCAGATTGCTGGAGGACACACTGGGGCAGATGATTGCTGGAGACACTGGGGCAGATGATTGCTGGAGACACTGGGGCAGATGATTGCTGGACACACTGGGGCAATGCTGGAGACACTGGGCCAGATTGCTGGACACACTGGGGGTAATATGCTGGACACACTGGGGGCAGGACTGGAGGCATGGGCAGAATGTAGGCACGGGGCATGATTGGAGACATGGGGCAGGATTGGATCATGGGGCAGGATGGATACGATGGAGACAGATGGGGCAGGATGTGGAGATCATATGGGGTAGAATGGATACTCATGAGTGCAGGATGGGAGAACATATGGCTGGAGCCAGGAATGAGATAAACGGAGCCAGGGTGGGGAATATTATTACCATAGGGGCTAATTAAGGGATATTGTTACTGCAGTGATGTATTTATTTTATTTTTTGAGTATACTGTTTTAAATGGGGGGGCGGTCCTGTTATTATGCAGAGTGACACTATATCGCCTTTTCTTCTTCATGTGGTGTAATGTAGAAGTTGTGAAAAATTAAGTAATGTGTTCTGCAAGTGGAGCTCGAGATAACTGTGTTATTTCCTGCAGAAACGAGTCCTGGCTGGAAGGAATGATGGCGGTCTGTGCTGGATGAAAGATGAAGGACTTCACCTAGAGACGTCACTGGTGAGTCAGTGTTACCTATACACTGACACTATACACTGTATACTATATAGAGGTCCTGTGTATAATGTCACCAGTGATCTCAGTATTACCTCTACACAGACACTGCATACTAAGTACAGATCTCCTGTGAATACTGGCACTTATGGTGATAGTATTGTGTTGTTTTTTTTATTACTGATCAGTATTGTAGTATTCAGTCACTATGTGGTGGTAATATGTGGTCTGGAAATGGTGTTGTGGTATTTGTCCCTTGTATGTGCTATTTGGTCACCAAGTGGTAATATGTGGTCTTGACATGGTGCGGTGGTATTTGTTCCTTGTATGTGATATTATTCGATCACTGTGGTTGTAATTTGTGGTCTGGTCACGGTGCGGTTGTATTTGTTCCTTGTATGTGATATTATTGGTCAAGCTATACCTAAATTGTATTGCAGATTTTAACAAATATTTAATAGGTTACAGTAGAGTAGGGCCCGGCCATTTTTCTGGTATAATCTGGTTCGGGTATATCATGACCCCCGTCACATGACCCCCGTCACATGACCCCCGTCACATGACCCCCGTCACATGACCCCCGTCACATGACCGGGGGGGGGCCCACAGTGTGTGAACAGCCCGGGGCCCTGGCTACCCTTAATCCACCCCTGGTTAGAGTACCTAGAATATAGACTGTATCTTATGCCAACCCACACCATAAAGCCAGGAGTAGGACTGCTGTGACGTTCCCTCAAGGAGTCATCTTCACAACTTTGCCCAAGTGGTCTCCAGACCAATTTCTGGCTATCATTTCATGCAAAATAAAAGCGAGACTCAACATTAAAGAGGATATGCGTCCATTCTAGCCATTGAGAGGAGTGGTGTGAGGTCAATGGTACACGTTTACCTGGATAACTGCTTCGTAGCCCAATGTCGTACAAACGCCTACTAATGTTTTGTGTAGACATTGTTTGCCGCCATAAGTAGAGGCATACTGTCCATATAGTCAGACCACGTGTCCGCTATGGGGCCTATGATCTGGGAGGGGCCTATGCTCTCTGCCTTTTGTCACAATTTCAATTATATCTGAATCCTCAGGATACAGGTTCCATTAAATAGAATGGCGCTGCAAAGAGCCGTCACCTCTATACTGTACCATAGTTAGTGCACAGCAGGTGCGGTGATGTCATTAGCGCATCATTCTGCACATGAAAAAGACCGAAGCAGCACATCATGGGAACGCGGCTAGGCGACTCGTATTAAATGGGGCGAGTGGTATGAATTTATTTTTTATCAGTATTTGGCAGCACAAACGTTGATCAATAAGAGTTTATGGTGATCTTCTCTATTATTCTACATTGTGATTTTAAAAACAAGCTGAATTATTGTCCAGACTAGATCTGTTGCAAAATTTATACAAACAGAAGCAAATGGGCTCCATTGATTAGTATGGGTTCTGTCAGGAAGAAAAAGCACATAGCTGAACTTTTTATTTTCTGTTCACAAAACTTACACCAAATGTAAAATAGACGTACCCCATAATAATACAAAGGGTCTCTCTACATCTGTTTGCAGCATCGGACTGGGGTGTCTGGGGCCCACCAGGGGAATGGACTCTAGGGGCCTACCCTACAGCTATATGCAAATATCTGTCATTATAGTGGAGCATCGGCTGTAAAACACCGGCGGCTGCTGCACATCTACCGTGTGCCCCAATAACTGGGATGTATAATTACGGTAGTTTACATTAATGGGGTTCTTGGTTAAAACAAGTTATCACCAATCCATGGGCTCCACAGGATAGATGATCGCTTAGATCCAACCATTAGAAACTGCACTGATCGGAAGAATGGGGAAGTTTTATCCCTGACAGGACACTTTTATCACTATTTTAAAATGCAGCGGTAGGTGGGATATCTGACCGCAGCTCCATTCATTCTCTTTGGGGCTTCCAGAAAAAAAACAAGTGCAGCCACTGAGTGAATGAATGGATCAGTGATCTAGTCAGACATGCCACTCCAGTCTAATGGGGATAAAAAGTTCCCAATTTTGCTGAATGGGTCCAAGCAGTCAGACCCCCACAAATCAATATGTTTTCACTTATCTGTGGAGAGGTGATTAACTTTTTTCCACAGGAAACCCCCTGTAAGTGCATCTCCGCCGCTGTGTACAAAGCATTAAAACTCTAATGCAAATAAAGAATCTTCTCCTAATTAATATCAGAGAGAACAAATGACCGCCATACACAACACAATCCACTATACCAAGACCAATATTACCACATACAGGAACAAATACCACCACACCATGACCAGACCACATAGTGACCGAATAATACTACATACAAGGGACAAATACCACCACACCGTGAACAGATCACATATTACCACCACACAGTGACCGAATATTATTACATATTAGGGCAGCACGGTTCAGAGGTTAGCACTGCAGCCTTGCAGCACTGGGGTCCTGGGTTCAAATCCCAGCAAGGACAACATCTGCAATGTATGTTCTCCATGTGTTTACGTGAGTTTCCTCTGGAGTCTCTGGTTTCCGCCCACATTTACAAAGACATACTGCTAGGGAATCTAGATTGTGAGCCCCATCGTGGACAGTGGCAATAATGTCTGTAAAGCGCTGTGAAATAAATAGCGCTATATAAATGAGTAAAAATAAATAAAAATAAATATGACCAGCATATAGGGACCACATGATACCACATACAAGGAGAAATACTGCCACGCCGTGACCAGACCACAAATTACCAACACATAGCGCCCAAATACTACAATATTGATTATGAATACAAACCACAATACTAACAACACTGTTATTACTACCAGTGACAATGTACACAGTACCTCTGTATATAGTTTTAGTGTACAGGTAATACAGTGATCACCAGTGACATTATACACAGGAGCTCTGTATATATTGTATAGTGTACGGGTAATACAATGATCACCAGTGACATTATACACAGGAGCTCTGTATATATTGTATAGTGTACGGGTAATACAGTGACCACCAGTGACAGTACACACAGGAGCTCTGTATATAGTGTCAGTGTACAGGTAATACAGTGACCACCAGTGACAGTACACACAGGAGCTCTGTATATAGTGTCAGTGTACAGGTAATACAGTGACCACCAGTGACAGTACACACAGGAGCTCTGTATATAGTGTCAGTGTACAGGTAATACAGTGGCCACCAGTGACAGTACACACAGGAGCTCTGTATATAGTGTCAGTGTACAGGTAATACAGTGACCACCAGTGACCGTACACACAGGAGCTCTGTACACAGTATATAGTGTAAGTGTGCAAGCAACACACTGACTCACCGGTGACATCTGTAGTTGAGGTCTTTTTTCTTCATCCAGTGCAGACCGCCATTACTTCTTCCAACAAAGACTCGTCTCTGCAGAAAATAACACAGTTAGCTATAGCTGATCGCTTCCAGAGCACATTCCCCACTATTTTCCTCGACTTCTATACTATGTCAGATGAAGAAAAAAAAGACATAGTGCCACCCTGCTCAGTAGCAGGACCCTTTTGTTCTCTCCATGGAAGACAGTAAGATCAAAAGTAAATTACAGCAGTAAAAATGTCCCCTGATTGTCAAAAAGCATGAAGAAAAAGAAGAGCACTCTCCGACCGTACAAAAGGTCCGTTCTTTATTTATTTATGTCTTCACAATAAAATAGCAGGACATGGCAGGGAGAAACAGTGGAGAAGGACGCCTGATTGGCCCCTACAACAATTATGTCGCCATTTGCCACCATAAACCAATAATGTATGTTCCTCATCCTGACCTCAATACAGCAATTATGTCACCCATTTATTTAATAAGGTGCCATTTAATGTCTCCATCTTGGACCCCAATGACCACCTTAATAAGGTCCCTATCCTGGGCCCCTTCCAGTAATAATGTCCTCATCCTGGGCCCCTTTATTTAATGTACCCTCCCTGGGCCCCTATGTCCGTCCCTATGGCCACTACCTTGCCCAACTACAGAGGGGGGATTCTTCTCACCTTCTGGCGCTCCCTGGTATCCTCTTTTGGCTTCATATTCAGCGTGGTCGTTACAATAGCTGCTGACTGCAGCTGTGACAGGACGCTCTGCTCTGTGACAGGCCGCATGCTGACGTCACATAGCAGTAACATTGAAAGGCCACTGGCCTATCAAAGGCTGGAGGAGTCATTTAACAAAACTGCCATGTGACTTCAACACATGGCCTGTCACAGAGCATAGCGCCCTGTCACAGCTGCAGCCGGTATTCATCTTGATGTGCGTTGTCGCCTGGGAAGGCTCCAGGTTTTCATGGGCCCCTTTAACACATGCCACGATTCCTGATGCACAGATAAAAAAACAGATATAGTACAAAATATAGGCACCACACAGTGCACCATAGAGTATTACGGGCACCTCATAGTCCTCCATACAGTATTATGGTCAATCACATAGTCCTCCATACAGTATTATGGGCACCTCATAGTCCGCCATACAGTATTATGGTCAACACATGGTGCTCCATACAGTATTATGGTCAGTCACATAGTCCTCCATCATCCATGTAGTACAATTCACTTCACATAGTATAATGCACCCATAGTTCTTCATATAGTGTAATGTATTCCCCATAGTCCTCGATACAGTATAATGCAGCCCACATATAGTATAATCATGCCACGCCAGAGTATAATGCAGCCACCCCACAGAATATATTGTAGCCCCCCGAGTATAATGTAACCCCCCAGAGAATATAATGCAGCCCCCTCATATAGTATAATGCAGCCCCTGCATATATAATATATGGTAGCCCCTGATAGAGCATAATGCAGCCCCCATAGAATATAATGTAGCCCCTCCATAGAATATAATACAGCTCCGCATAGAATGTAATACAGCCCCCGATAGAATGTAATACAGCCCTCCCCCACAGAATGTAATACAGCCCTCCCCAATAGAATGTAATACAGCCCCCCCATAGAATGTAATGCAGGCAGCCCCCATAGAATGTAATGCAGCACAGCCCCCATAGAATGTAATGCTGCACAGCCCCCATAGAATGTAATGCAGCACAGCCCCCATAGAATGTAATGCAACCAGCACCCATAGAATGTAATGCAGCACAGCCCCCATAGAATGTAATACAGCACAGCCCCCATAGAATGTAATGCAGCACAGCCCCATAGAATGTAATGCAGCACAGCCCCCATAGAATGTAATGCAGTACAGGCCCCATAGAATGTAATGCAGCACAGCCCCCATAGAATGTAATGCAGCACAGCCCCCATAGAATGTAATACAGCACAGCCCCCATAGAATGTAATGCAGCACAGCCCCTATAGAATGTAATACAGCACAGCCCCCATAGAATGTAATGCAGCACAGCCCCCATAGAATGTAATACAGCACAGCCCCCATAGAATGTAATATCGCGCAGCCCCTATAGAATGTAATGCAGCACAGCCCCCATAGAATGTACTACAGTACAGGCCCCATAGAATGTAATACAGCACAGCCCCCATAGAATGTAATACAGCACAGCCCCCATAGAATGTAATACAGCACATCCCCCATAGAATGTAATACAGCACAGCCCCCATAGAATGTAATGCAGCACAGCCCCCATAGAATGTAATACAGCACAGCCCCCATAGAATGTAATACAGCACAGCCCCCATAGAATGTAATGCAGCACAGCCCCCATAGAATGTAATACAGCACAGCCCCCATAGAATGTAATACAGCACAGCCCCCATAGAATGTAATGCAGCACAGCCCCCATAGAATGTAATGCAGCACAGCCCCATAGAATGTAATACAGCACATCCCCCATAGAATGTAATACCACGCAGCCCCCATAGAATGTAATGCAGCACAGCCCCCATAGAATGTAATACAGTACAGGCCCCATAGAATGTTATACAGCACAGCCCCCATAGAATGTAATGCAGCACAGCCCCCATAGAATGTAATATAGTACAGGCCCCATAGAATGTAATACAGCACAGCCCCCATAGAATGTAATGCAGCACAGCCCCCATAGAATGTAATACAGCACAGCCCCCATAGAATGTAATGCAGCACAGCCCCCATAGAATGTTATACAGCACAGCCCCCATAGAATGTAATACAGCACAGCCCCCATAGAATGTAATGCAGCACAGCCCCCATAGAATGTAATACAGCACAGCCCCCATAGAATAGACATAAGAAAAAAAAATCCTCACCTCTCCCGTTCCCAGGGCAGGTCTGGTGCACTCAGCGTCTCTCCGGCTCTGCAACGCTCAGGACAGAGAGGCTGAGCAGCGCACATAGTGATGACGTAGTTGGAGCGCCCCCAGACACAGGGCCACAGGTTACTCTGTACCGGTCCTTTCTGTCTCAGTTCTGGGGTTGTCACGGTGGCTGGACCCGGTCCGTGACCCTGCTAAGGGGCGTCCAATAAAAGGTGATAGGAGTCTGTCAAGGTTTTGTGACGCCACCTGTGGTGTTCGGTCAGGGTGACCGACACTGCTGTGGGGTCCGCTGGGGTGATGGAATGGCAGCTAGATGGTATACCTTCCCACAGGTGAAGTATGTCCCCAGGGCTTTCCAGTAGGGTGGATGGAGATGGTGTGAGGTACAGACAATAACGAGGACACAGGGTTGCAGACTCTTTACCTCTTTACTGAAGACTTCAGGATCCTCAATCAAGAGCACAGTTAACAGGACTGTCTGAGACCGGCCGGTCCGATGGCACATCCAGAGTTCCCTTTGCAGGTGGAAATCGTTGCCTACCAATAGCGCCTGTGTGTTGTAGTGCTACCCTGCTGAGCATTCGGTATAGTCCTCACAACTTCTGTTCTAGTTCGTTCTTTCTCTTTCTTTCTATTTCGTTCCAGATGTTACTAGTTTCTCGTCCCCCAGGTATGTTATGGCTAGGACGCACCCGTATGACGGGAAGGCTCGGAGCTCTTCCGGGACCCTAGAGACGCCCCTCTCCACGCGTTGCCCCCTATGTCTGCGTAGGAAAT
Source organism: Ranitomeya imitator (assembly GCF_032444005.1). NCBI lineage: Eukaryota > Metazoa > Chordata > Amphibia > Anura > Dendrobatidae > Ranitomeya > Ranitomeya imitator. Next base: position 414,460,954 of record NC_091284.1, on the reverse strand, counting down.
TTAAGGTAGACAGCCAACCTATAATTAACTGTCCTGCGGAGTTTGAAGTAAGGCATAGAGTCAGTTACTTCCTCGGTGTTCCGGCCACCGGCTACGCACCTCAGTAGGATGTTGCCGTTCTCTGGGCACGACTCCTACTGGCTCTCCTTTGTGCTTGATCTAGTTTCTCACTGTTCCACAATATCCTTTGCTTCGTGTCTCTTTCTTAGGATACCACCGCAAGGTAGTCCAGGCGCGGTTCCGTAATGCTCTGTTCTGTCCGCAATAACGACCTATGGAACACATTATGGATGGCAAAAGAAGCTGGAAGGGCCAAACGAAATGACACAGGATTGAGAACTTCAGAAATCTTATACGGACCAATGAAACGAGGCTTAAACTTAGGAGAGGAAACCTTCATAGGAACATGACGAGATGACAACCAAACCAAATCCCCAACACGAAGTCGGGGACCAACACAGCGCCGGCGGTTAGCGAAACGTTGAGCCTTCTCCTGGGACAATGTCAAATTGTCCACCACATGAGTCCAAATCTGCTGCAACCTGTCCACCACCGTATCCACACCAGGACAGGCCGAAGGCTCAACCTGCCCTGAAGAGAACCGAGGATGGAAACCAGAATTACAGAAAAAGGGCGAAACCAAAGTAGCCGAGCTGGCCCGATTATTAAGGGCGAACTCAGCCAAAGGCAAGAAGGACACCCAATCATCCTGATCAGCAGAAACAAAGCATCTCAGATATGTTTCCAAAGTCTGATTAGTTTGTTCGGTTTGGCCATTTGTCTGAGGATGGAAAGCCGAAGAAAAAGACAAATCAATGCCCATCTTAGCACAAAAGGACCGCCAAAACCTCGAAACAAACTGGGAACCTCTGTCCGAGACGATGTTCTCCGGAATGCCATGCAAACGAACCACATGCTGGAAAAACAATGGCACCAAATCAGAGGAGGAAGGCAGTTTAGACAAGGGTACCAAATGGACCATCTTAGAGAAGCGATCACAAACCACCCAAATGACCGACATCCTTTGAGAGACAGGGAGATCTGAAATAAAATCCATGGAAATATGCGTCCAGGGCCTCTTCGGGACCGGCAAGGGCAAAAGCAACCCACTGGCACGAGAACAGCAGGGCTTAGCCCGAGCACAAGTCCCACAGGACTGCACAAAAGAACGCACATCCCGTGACAAAGAAGGCCACCAAAAGGATCTAGCCACCAAATCTCTGGTACCAAAGATTCCAGGATGACCCGCCAACACCGAACAATGAACCTCAGAGATAACTCTACTAGTCCATCTATCAGGAACAAACAGTTTATCCGCTGAACAAAGGTCAGGTCTATCAGCCTGAAACTTCTGCAGCACGCGCCGCAAATCAGGGGAGATGGCAGACAAAATTACCCCCTCTTTGAGAATATCCGCCGGCTCAGGAACACCCGGAGAGTCAGGCACAAAACTCCGTGACAGGGCATCAGCCTTCACATTCTTAGAGCCCAGAAGGTACGAAACCACAAAATCAAAACGGGAGAAAAACAGCGATCATCGAGCCTGTCTAGGATTCAACCGTTTGGCAGACTCGAGATAAGTCAAATTCTTGTGATCCGTCAAGACCACCACGCGATGCTTGGCTCCTTCAAGCCAATGTCGCCACTCCTCGAATGCCCACTTCATGGCCAACAACTCTCGATTGCCAACATCATAATTGCGCTCAGCAGGCGAGAATTTTCTAGAAAAGAAGGCACATGGTTTCATCACCGAGCCATCAGAACTTCTTTGCGACAAAAGAGCCCCTGCTCCAATCTCAGAAGCATCAACCTCGACCTGAAACGGGAGCGAAACATCTGGCTGGCACAACACAGGGGCAGAAGAAAAACTACGCTTCAACTCCTGAAAAGCCTCTACAGCCGCAGAGGACCAATTGACCACATCAGCACCTTTCTTGGTCAAATCAGTCAACGGTTTAGCAACACTAGAAAAATTAGCGATGAAGCGACGGTAAAAATTAGCAAAGCCCAGGGACTTCTGCAGGCTCTTCACAGATGTCGGCTGAGTCCAATCATAAATGGCCTGAACTTTAACAGGGTCCATCTCGATAGTAGAAGGGGAAAAAATGAAACCCAAAAATGAAACCTTCTGAACCCCAAAGAGACATTTCGACCCCTTCACAAACAAGGAATTCGCACGAAGGACCTGGAACACCATTCTGACCTGTTTCACATGAGACTCCCAATCATCCGAAAAGACCAAAATATCATCCAAATATACAATCATGAATCTATCCAGGTACTCTTGGAAGATGTCATGCATAAAGGACTGAAACACAGATGGAGCATTAGAAAGCCCGAATGGCATAACCAGGTACTCAAAATGGCCCTCGGGCGTATTAAATGCTGTTTTCCATTCATCGCCCTGTTTAATTCGCACAAGATTATACGCCCCTCGAAGATCTATCTTGGTGAACCAACTAGCCCCCTTAATCCGAGCAAACAAATCAGAAAGCAGCGGCAAAGGGTACTGAAATTTGACTGTGATCTTACTAAGAAGGCGGTAATCAATACAAGGTCTCAAAGAGCCATCCTTCTTGGCCACAAAAAAGAACCCTGCTCCCAACGGTGATGACGACGGGCGAATATGACCTTTCTCCAAGGATTTCTTTATATAACTCCACATAGCGGCGTTCTCTGGCACACATAAATTAAACAGTCGGCCCTTAGGAAACTTACTACCAGGAATCAAATTAATAGCACAATCGCAATCCCTATGAGGAGGTAAGGCACCGGATTTGGGCACTTCAAATATATCCCGGTAATCTGACAAAACTCAGGGACTTCAGAAGGAGTGGAAGGCGAAATTGACAGCAATAGAACATCACCATGTACCCCCTGACAACCCCAGCCGGACACAGACATAGATTTCCAATCCAATACTGGATTATGGACTTGTAGCCATGGCAACCCCAAAACGACCACATCATGCAGATTATGCAACACCAAAAAGCAAATATCCTCCTGATGTGCAGGAGCCATGCACATGGTCAATTGAGTCCAGTACTGAGGCTTATTCTTGGCCAAAGGCGTAGCATCAATTCCTCTCAATGGAATAGGATTCTGCAAGGGCTCCAAGAAAAAATCACAGCGCCTGGCAAACTCCAAGTCCATCAAATTCAGGGCAGCGCCTGAATCCACAAATGCCATAACAGAATAGGACGACAGAGAGCAAATCAGAGTAACGGACAAAAGAAATTTAGACTGTACCGTACTAATGGTGGCAGACCTAGCGAACCGCTTAGTGCGCTTATGACAATCGGAGATAGCATGAGTGGAAACACCACAGTAAAAACACAGCCCATTCCGACGTCTGTGTTCTTGCCGTTCAGCTATAGTCAAAGTCCTATCACACTGCATAGGCTCAGGCCTATGCTCAGAGAATACCGCCAAAGGGTGCACAGCTTTGCGCTCACGCAAGCGCCGATCGATCTGAATGGCCAAGGACATAGACTCATTCAGACCGGCAGGCATGGGAAATCCCACCATGACATCCTTAAGGGCTTCAGAAAGACCCTTTCTGAAAATTGCCGCCAGGGCACACTCATTCCACTGAGTAAGCACAGACCACTTTCTAAACTTCTGACAGTACACCTCCGCTTCATCCTGACCCTGACACAAAGCCAGCAAGATTTTCTCTGCCTGATCCACTGAATTTGGTTCATCATAAAGCAATCCAAGCGCCAGAAAAAACACATCTACATCACGCAATGCAGGATCTCCTGGCGCAAGGGAAAATGCCCAGTCTTGAGGGTCACCACGCAACAAAGAAATAATGATTTTTACTTGTTGAACGGGGTCACCAGAGGAGCGGGGTTTCAAAGCTAGAAACAGTTTACAATTATTTTTGAAATTTAGGAACTTAGATCTATCCCCAGAAAACAAATCAGGAATTGGAATTCTAGGCTCTAACATCGGATTCTGAACTACAAATCTTGAATGTTTTGTACCCTTGCAGTGAGATGATCCACACAAGAGGACAGACCTGGAATGTCCATATCTACACCTGTGTCCTGAACCACCCAGAGGCTTAGGGGAAAAGAAACACAAAAAACACTGCAGAGAAAAAAAAATGGTCTCAGAACTTCTCTTATCCCTCTATTGAGATGCATTAATACTTTGGGCCAGCTGTACTGTTATGACCTGGTGGTTAGGAGCACCCGGAACGACCTGATGGTTAAACTCACACAGGACAAGCTCTGGGAAGTGGGAGCTCTGCCGTCCGCAACCCCTAATCCTATCACACAACTAGAAATAGCCGTGGAGCGTACCTAACAAGACCTAGACGCCTCTTCACAGCCTAAGAGCTATCTAGCCCTAAAGATAGAAAATAAAGCCTACCTTGCCTCAGAGAAATTCCCCAAAGAAAAAGGCAGCCCCCACATATATTGACTGTGAGATAAGATGAAAGTCACAAACACAGAAATGAAACAGGTTTTAGCAAAGGGAGGCCAGACTTACTAAACAGACTGAGGATAGGAAAGGTATCTTTGCGGTCAGCACAAAACCCTACAAAAAGACCACGCAGAGTGTGCAAAAAGACCTCCGCACCGACTCACGGTGCGGAGGTGCCACTCTGCATCCCAGAGCTTCCAGCTAGCAGGGCAAGAACATGATAGCCAGCTGGACAAGGAAACAATGAACAAATAAATAACTAGCAGGAACTTAGCTTCTGCTGGAGTAGACAGGTCACCAGAAAGATCCAAAAGCGAACTGAACCAGTACAAGAACATTGACAGCTGGCATGGAGTAACGATCTGAGTGGAGTTAAATAGAACAGCCAGCCAAAGAATAAACTACGTCACCTGTGGAAGGAACCTCAGAAGCAGCAGCTCCACTCACAGCCACCAGAGGGAGTCCATGGACAGAACTCGCCGAAGTACCATTCATGACCACAGGAAGGAGTTCGATAACAGAATTCACAACAGTTGCCGTTCTCGGGGCACGACTCCTACTGGCTCTCCTTTGTGCTTGATCTCGTTTCTCACTGTTCCACAATATCCTTCGCTTCGTGTCTCTTTCTTAGGATACCGCCGCAAGGTAGTGCAGGCGCGGTTCCGTAACGCTCTGTTCTGTTCGCTAGGTACCTGCCAGGTTCCCACGCCTGACAGGCACCCCCATGAGTCTTCTCCCTGCAACACCCCCTGCCATGGGATGTTGCCTGAATCCAACCCAGTCAGCTTCTGACTAACTTCCTATCCAACCCCTAGTTTTACCAGTGTGAGGAGTGGCCCAATAAATAAAGCCTTTTTCTCCCCCTAGTGGCCGGAGTGTGAAGTGTAATGTGTGCTGGTGATACCTGGTCAGTAGAATTCCTTCAGTGCCATCAGACGTACCATCACTCCCCTTAGCGGCAGAGTGTCATACTGCAACGACCAGATCTCTGGGGTGCTGCATCATCGCACCCTCTGCCCTGAGACGTCGCAGAGTCAGAGGGCGCTGAAGATGCTGCAGCTGCCGCAGGAACCAGGAGAGGTGAGTATTAGAACGGGGGCCCGAATCAGCGCTGGCACTGGTCGTGGGGGCCCCTGGTCGTGGCGGCGGTCGGCGCTGCCCGAAGATTTAAAGGGCCCGCGTCTTTTTCTTTTTTCTTCCTCCTCTTCCTCTCTGGGTCGGGGCCCACCGGGCATTTCACCGGTGTCCCGGTGGGCCAGTCCGACCCTGTCTGTTTGTATCAGTTATGCAATGGATCTACTTTGGACAATCATTTGTTTTGTTCCTAAAAATGAAAAAGACATACAGAATTTCAAAATGCAAGTATGAATGAAGTCTTAACACTAATCATTGTTGGCACAATTATTATTATTATTATTTATTATTATAGCGCCATTTATTCCATGGCGCTTTACATGTGAGGAGGGGTAAACATAATAAAACAAGTACAATAATCTTGAACAATACAAGTCACAACTGGTACAGGAGGAGAGAGGACCCTGCCCGCGAGGGCTCACAATCTACAAGGGATGGGTGAGGATACAGTAGGTGAGGGTAGAGCTGGTTGTGCAGCGGTTTGGTCAATCGGTGGTTACTGCAGGTTGTAGGCTTGTCGGAAGAGGTAGGTCTTCAGGTTCTTTTTGAAGGAAACATGCGAGTCACGACAATTTTTGGCAAGTGTAATTATGGTTTTTTATGAGACAGTATTTAGGTTAATTGCCTCTGGCAGCATGAGCTGTAAATACAACCCTGCATGACGTCACCACTGCATCCGGTCAACAAAGACCAAATCAACAGAAAGGCAGAACTGGACCTGGGGAGGGTGTGAATGATGGGTGCTATTTCAACGTCTCTATCCCTATTTTAAAGATATTAACGGAACACCCCCTTAATTGCAGTAACACTGGAAATAAAACTTGACATGTGTTTCACTAAGCTTTTGGCCCATCCAGCACCAATCATAAAGGAGCCTTTATAGATTACTAGTTCAAGACGTGGATGTCACTAGAACCAGAGACCTCATCTAATGCCTATGAAGCTGTACAATGTGTGACAACTAGTGATGAATGAACGTACCGGGATAAGGTGTTATCCGAGCGTGCTCGAGCGCTAATAATAGTGTTTTCTGTGTGCTCATTGGCAGGTCAGACTGGGGTTCCTAGGGCCCACCAGGGGAATTAACTCTAGGGGTCCACTCTACAGCTACCATAAACATTTTTTTACACACTATAAGGACAGGACTGTTAAACATATTTGTAATATACCTCAATACGAAAATAAGTTTCTGGCAACAGCAAAATATTTAGAATTGAGAGTCCTCAGTGGTTGATACCTTTTAATGGCTAACTGAAAAGATGGTAACAAATTGCAAGCTTTCGAGACTACACAGGTCTCTTCATCAGGCAAAGACTAAAAGAAAGTCTGAAGAATCACATATTTATGCACAAGATAGCACAGAAAAAAAAAACATGGATAAGACAGGTGACATGAAGCAGAATTACCATGAGTTATAAACAGTTATGTCCATAAATATTGGACCAGTTCTTAGATAAGGAATGTTTTATTGTCCTCTGATTGGGGTCTGGTTCTGTTGTGATGACCCCACATGGTCTGAGGGGCAAGTTCCTTAGTTGATGTAAAAAGACATAAATCCATGCGACACATTCATTCCTCCACTAAGGCTGTCAAAGGTCGTCAACAGTTTATATTCCCAGACTCTTCTGTCTCTCTTAGATTTGAAGCTACCTTTTAACACAAGTAATTTCATGTCCATAATGTTATGATTTGGGAGACAAAGATGTATTGCCACAGGTAGATCCATTCTTTTATCTCTTATTGTGTGGCGGTGAGAATTCATTCTTTTTCTAAGCTTTTGCCCTGTCTCCCCCACATACAGGGTCCCAGTTGGACATTTAGTACAAATAATTAGGTACACCACATTAGAAGTGTCGCAGCTGAAAGTACCTGGTATCTTGTATTCCTGATGTGAATTAGGGATCTTTATCTTGTCCGTGGTCATTGTAAATGGACAGGTTTTACATTTTTTTCTGATTGCAAGGAAAGGTACCTGCAGCTGTTGGAGAGGACAGGGAGCTCTTTACAATGATGCTTCTTAGATTTGGGGGCTGCCTAAAACACAGTAGTGGGGGGTCTGGAAAAATGGATTGTAATCGGGCATCTTTTTGTAGTAAAGGTTGTAATTTCCGTGTAGCTCCCCTTAGCACCTCCAGATTTGGATTGTAGGTAACTACTAGAGGTACCCGGTTATTTTCTTCTTTAGCTTTGTAATGTAGCAGGTGATTCCTTGATATTCTGGTGGCTCTTGTAATCTGGTTTTCAATTATTCTTGGATGGTAGCCCTGATTAAAAAGGTCTTTCTGAGGCGACCAAGGTGTTCATCCCTATCCATTAGGTTGGAACATATATGATTGTATCTGATGGCTTGGCTGTAGACAATGGAGTTTTTTATGTGTTTTGGATGGAAACTGTCCCATTTAAGGTATGTTGGACGGTCGTTTGGCTTCTGATACAGTGATGTCTCTATTTTCTTGTTCTGCAGCTTAATGATGGTGTCCAAAAAGTTAATTTCAGTACAGGAGTAGTGGAGTATCAAGTTGATGGTAGGATGAAATTGATTAAACTGTTCATGGAACGTCTTTAGCTGTGGCACAGACTCCGTCCAGATGATTAAAATATCATCAATGTAGCGGTAGTACGCCAGAGGCCTGATGGGACATGAGGACGAAAAGTCGCTTTCAAGCTTGGCCATGAAAAGATTTGCATACTGTGGGGCCATTTAACTTTCCATTGCTGTGCCAGTCTCCTGTAGATAGATCTTCTTGTCACTTCGCACTGACGAGCAGGGCTGCCACTAGAAATTTCGGGGCCCCATACTGGCAAAATTTTCGGGGCCCCCTTGAGACTCTGCCCAGGCTCCACCCCAGCCCCGCCTCTAGGCTCCACCCCTCGAACTGTCCACAGTCCCACCGCTCTCTCTTGGAAAAACTCCACTTCTCACCTATCACACATTGACAGTTCCCATCACCAGATCACACATATAGCCGGCAGCTTTTGTTTTGGCCAAAAGATTTTTTAAGCCGCCACCATAACACGGTAGACACTTTTGGCCGGGCCTTAGGCTAGGGTCACATTGCGTTAGTGCAATCCGTTTAGCGCTAGCGCTAGCGGATTGCGCTAACGCAATGTTTTTAATGGGGTCGCGGTAACGTCCCCGTTCTCGCAGATCCAGGAAACACCGGCGCATCGCTAGCGCGTGCCGAACATGGCACGCGCTAGTGCTGCGCGTTCCCATTGCCGTGAATGGTCGCGCTAATGGACGCGTTGCACGGCGTTAATTTCGCCGTGCAACGCTGTCCGTTAGCGCGTTCCCATTAACGCAATGGGAACCTAGCCTTACTCTACTGTAACCTATTACATATTTGTTAAAATATGCAATACAATTTAGGTATATTTTAATTTATTTTTCAATTTTTAAAATGACCAATAATATCACATACAAGGAACAAATACCGCTACACCATGTCCAGACCGCATATTACCACCACAGTGATCGAATAATATCACATACATACAAGGAACAAATACCGCAACACCATGTCCAGACCACATATTACCACCACATAGTGACTGAATACTACAATTCTGATCAGTAATTTAAAAAAAAGCACCATACTATCACCATAAGTGCCATTATACACAGGAAATCTGTACTTAGTATGCAGTGTCTGTGTACAGATAATACAGTGATCACTAGTGAAATTATACACAGGAGCTCTGTATACAGTGTATAGTGTCAGTGTATAGGTAACACACTGACTCACCAGTGACGTCTCTAGGTGAAGTCCTTCATCTTTCATCCAGCCCAGACCGCCATCACTTCATCCAGCCAGGACTCGTCTCTGCAGGAAATAACACAGTTATCTCGAGCTCTGCTTGTAGAATACATTACTTAATTTTTCCCAACTTCTACATTACACCACATGAAGAAAAAGAGGCGACATAGTGTCACTCTACACAGTAACAGGACCACCCCCCCCCCTCATTTAAAACCGTGTTTTTAAAAAATAAAATAAATACATCACTGCAGTAATAATATCCCTAAATTAGCCCCTATAGTAATAATATTCCCCATCCTGGCCACCGTGTGTCTCATTCCTGGCGTCAGCCATATGTTCTCCCATCCTGCCCTCATGAGTATCCATCCTGCCCCATATGATCGCCTCATGTGATCTCTCCATCCTGCCCCATCTGTCTCCATCGTATCCATCCTGCCCCATGATCCTGCATGATCTGTCTCCAATTCTGCCCCCAGTGTCTCCAATCATGCCCCATGTCTCCATTCTGCCCCCTATGTCTCCAACCATGCCCCCATGTCTGAAATCCTGCCACTTTTCTCCAATCATGCCCCATGTCTCCATTCTGCCCCCTATGTCTCCAACCATGCCCCCATGTCCAGCATTCTGCCCCCGGGTCTCACAGTCTGCTCCTGTGTCCAGCATTCTGCCCCACTGTGTCTAGCATTCTGCCCCCACTGTGTCCAGCATTCTGCCCCCACTGTGTCCAGCATTCTGCCCCCAATGTGTCCAGCATTCTGCCCCCACTGTGTCCAGCATTCTTCCCCCACTGTGTCCAGCATTCTGCCCCCACTGTGTCCAGCATTCTGCCCCCACTGTGTCCAGCATTCTGCCCCCACTGTGTCCAGCATTCTGCCCCCACTGTGTCCAGCATTCTGCCCCCACTGTGTCCAGCATTCTGCCCCCACTGTGTCCAGCATTCTGCCCCCACTGTGTTCAGCATTCTGCCCCCACTGTGTCCAGCATTCTGCCTCCACTGTGTCCAGCATTCTGCCCCCACTGTGTCCAGCATTCTGCCCCCACTGTGTCCAGCATTCTGCCCCCACTGTGTCCAGCATTCTGCCCCCACTGTGTCCAGCATTCTGCCCCCACTGTGTCCAGCATTCTGCCCCCACTGTGTCCAGCTTTCTGCCCCCACTGTGTCCAGCTTTCTGCCCCCACTGTGTCCAGCTTTCTGCCCCCACTGTGTCCAGCTTTCTGCCCCCACTCTGTCCAGCATTCTGCCCCCACTCTGTCCAGCTTTCTGCCCCCACTGTCCAGCTTTCTGCCCCCACTCTGTCTAGCATTCTGCCCCCACTGTGTCCAGCATTCTGCCCCCACTGTGTCCAGCATTCTGCCCCCACTGTGTCCAGCATTCTGCCCCCACTGTGTCCAGCTTTCTGCCCCTACTGTGTCCAGCATTCTGCCCCCACTGTGTCCAGCATTCTGCCCCCACTGTGTCCAGCATTCTGCCCCTACTGTGTCCAGCTTTCTGCCCCCACTGTGTCCAGCTTTCTGCCCCCCACTGTGTCCAGCTTTCTGCCCCCACTGTGTCCAGCTTTCTGCCCCCCTGTGTCCAGCTTTCTGCCCCCCTGTGTCCATCTTTCTGCCCCCACTGTGTCCAGCTTTCTGCCCCCACTGTGTCCAACAGGACTGGAGTGACAGTTCTCCGTGACTAAGAGCACAGAGCTGCACAGCACAACTGCCAGACAGGGGGGAGGAGGAGAGACCTGAATTAGCGCCAGCAGATGCAGCCACCCGAAGCCTCTTCTCACTGGATGTGCAGTCTCCTCACTTCTCCTGCTCTCTGCCTGTGCCTCAGCCCGCCCGACGACAACACACGCCACACTCCTCCAGAATGAGGAAGTGCTCAGTGTGTAACGTGACGTCGGGACCATGATGCACCAGGGCCCGCAAATTAAAGGTATAGTGCCCATTTCTCTCTGCCGGATACATTAACAATGCTGTAGGTGTAACTTTAAATCACCACAGCGTTGTTATGTATCTGGTCTGCGGCAGCTTTAAACAAAATATCCCAGGGGCCCGATGAGCATTAGCAAAGAGAGGGGGGCCCGCCCAGACCGGGCTGCCAGCATGTGCGGGCCCCCCTTTTTGCTTCAGCTCATCGGGCCCCATACTGTAGTGATGGCTGTAATGCCCTGACGGCGGCCCTGCTGACGAGGGCCAACAGCCCGAAACACCTTGTCTGCTAATTGAGATACTGATTTGGCTTTTATCCTAAGTCATATTGCACGACTTGTTAAAGGGTTGATTGTGACTTGTAGGATCACTACTTCCAACAGGTGGTGCTATAGAGTTTAAGTGCTCTTTTTCTCAGAAGAGGCAATTTGCATATTTAATTTCCCAGAGGAGCATTGCAAAGCGAATAAGCCTCCTTACCTTGACAAGTCAGCTGGTATGTCACTCGCCATAAAGAAATACTAAAAATTAAAAAAAAAATTTTATGAAAAAAATAAAAATAAGAGCAAAAATTATGTATATAACATGTGCTTAATATCCAGATGATATGTAATATACAAAAAAGCGGAAATAGCACAAGTTTGGACTATCGGTTGCACAAGCCTTCACTGCAATCCATCTACTATGCAGAAATATCCAATAATATTCAGAAAAAAGGCAGCACTCCTTGCTTATAGAGAATATTTGTGGTTTAATTCAGACCCACATGGCAGGCGACGTTTCTGCTCCTGTCGAGCCTTTCTCAAGCAGTGAATCATATGTAGCAGTGAGTTTAAATACATGCAGTAATTGCTCATAATTAGGGTTGAGCGAAACGGGTCGAACATTTTCAAAAGTCGCCGACTTTTGGCTAAGTCGGGGTTTCATGAAACCCGATCCGACCCCTGTGCGGGGTCGGCCATGCGGTACGCGACTTTCGCGCCAAAGTCGCGTTTCAATGACGCGAAAAGCGCCATTTCTCAGCCAATGAAGGTAAACGCAGAGTGTGGGCAGCGTGATGACATAGGTCCTGGTCCCCACCATCTTAGAGAAGGGCATTGCAGTGATTGGCTTGCTGTCTGCGACGTCACAGGGGCTATAAAGAGGCGTTCCCGCCGACCGCCATCTTACTGCTGCTGATCTGAGCTTAGGGAGAGGTTGCTGCCGCTTTGTCAGAAGCAGGGATAGCGTTAGGCAGGGTCCATTAACCACAAAACCGCTTGTGCTGCAGCGATTTGCACTGTCCAACACCACCCTCGGTGTGCAGGGACAGTGGAAGTTTTTTTTTTTTTTTTTTTCCCCTCAGCGCTGTAGCTCATTGGGCTGCCCTAGAAGGCTCCCTGATAGCTGCATTGCTGTGTGTACGCCGCTGTGCAAACCAACTGCTTTTTTCAAAGCACAAATCCTCTTGTTCCTTCCTTTCTGCACAGCTATCTTTTTTGTTTGTCCACACTTTTTATTTCATTTGTGCATCAGTCCACTCCTTATTGCTGCCTGCCATACCTGGCTGAGATTACTGCAGGCAGGGAGATAGTAGCTGCCTGCCATACCTGGCTGAGATTACTGCAGGCAGGGAGATAGTAATTGTAGGACATTCCCTGTTTTTTTTTTTGTTTTTTTTTTGGTGGGAGATTAAGATTGGCAATTTGGCATTTCTGCTAGAGTGCCATCCCTGTGTGTGCCATCTCTCTCACATAGTGGGCCATAGAAAGCCTTTTCATTTTTCTGTATTTTTTTTTGTGGGGTGTATAAATTCTCCCTGATAAAAATACAGTGGGAGATTAATATTGGCCTTTGGGCTTGTGTGCCAGTCCTGAGTGTGCCATCTCTCTCACAAATAGTGGGCCATAGAAAGCCTATTTTATTTTTTTTGGGGTTTTATAAATTCTCCCTGAAAAAAAGGGAGATTAATATTGGCCTCTGGGCTTGTGTGCCAGTCCTGAGCGTGCCATCTGTGCCAGCCCTGAGCGTGCCATCTCTCTCACAAATAGTGGGCCATAGAAAGCCTATTTATTTTTTTTTTTGGTTTTATAAATTCTCCCTGAAAAAAAGGGAGATTAATATTGGCCTCTGGGCTTGTGTGCCAGTCCTGAGCGTGCCATCTGTGCCAGCCCTGAGCGTGCCATCTCTCTCACAAATAGTGGGCCATAGAAAGCCTATTTAATTTTTTTTTTTGTTTTATAAATTTTCCCTGAAAAAAGGGAGATTAATATTGGCCTCTGGGCTTGTGTGCCAGTCCTGAGCGTGCCATCTGTGCCAGCCCTGAGCGTGCCATCTCTCTCACAAATAGTGGGCCATAGAAAGCCTATTTAATTTTTTTTTTTGTTTTATAAATTTTCCCTGAAAAAAGGGAGATTAATATTGGCCTCTGGGCTTGTGTGCCAGTTGTGAGCGTGCCATCTGTGCCAGTCCTGAGCGTGCCATCTCTCTCACAAATAGTGGGCCATAGAAAGCCTATTTAAATTTTTTTTTGGTTTTATAAATTCTCCCAGAAAAAAAGGGAGATTAATATTGGCCTCTGGGCTTCTGTGCCAGTCCTGAGCGTGCCATCTGTGCCAGTCCTGAGCGTCCCATCTCTCTCACAAATAGTGGGCCATAGAAAGCCTATTTTATTTTTTTGGGGGGTTTTATAAATTCTCCCTGAAAAAAAGGGAGATTAATATTGGCCTCTGGGCTTGTGTGCCAGTCCTGAGCGTGCCATCTGTGCCAGCCCTGAGCGTGCCATCTCTCTCACAAATAGTGGGCCATAGAAAGCCTATTTATTTATTTTTTTTGTTTTATAAATTTTCCCTGAAAAAAGGGAGATTAATATTGGCCTCTGGGCTTGTGTGCCAGTTGTGAGCGTGCCATCTGTGCCAGTCCTGAGCGTGCCATCTCTCTCACAAATAGTGGGCCATAGAAAGCCTATTTAAATTTTTTTTTGGTTTTATAAATTCTACCAGAAAAAAAGGGAGATTAATATTGGCCTCTGGGCTTCTGTGCCAGTCCTGAGCGTGCCATCTGTGCCAGTCCTGAGCGTCCCATCTCTCTCACAAATAGTGGGCCATAGAAAGCCTATTTTTTTTTTTTTTTGGGTTTTAGAAATTCTCCCTGGAAAAAAAAAGGGAGATTAATATTGCCCTTTGGGCTTGTGTGCCAGTACTAAGCGTTCCATCTCTCTCTCTCTCTCTCTCAGTCAGTGGGCCATAGAACGCCTATTTTTGGTTTTATTTGTTTTCTAAATTCTCCCTGAAAAAATCATTTTATTTTATTTGGTTTCTAAATTCTTCCTGATAAAATCACATTTTTTTTATTATTTTTTTTTCTAAAGTCTCCCTGAAAAAAAAAAAAAAAAACAGTGGGAGATTAATATTGGCCTTTCTGCTTGTGTGCCAGTCTTGACTCCTGGGTGCGTCATCTCTCAGTCAGTGGGCCATAGAACGCCTATTTTTGGTTTTATTTGTTTTATAAATTCTCCCAGAAAAAATCATTTTATTTTATTTGGTTTCTAAATTCTTCCTGATAAAATCACATTTTTTTTATTATTTTTTTTTCTAAAGTCTCCCTGAAAAAAAAAAAAAAAAAAAAAAAAAACAGTGGGAGATTAATATTGGCCTTTCTGCTTGTGTGCCAGTCTTGACTCCTGGGTGTGCCATCTCTCTCTCTCTCTCTCTCTCTCTCTCTCCAATTGTGGTCCATAGAAAGCCTACATTTTTTTTCCTTGATTTGGGTTCCAAAATCTACCAGAGAAAATAACTCCATCAATCATTGGTAGAAAAATATTGGCCTCTGGGCTTGTGTGCCACTCCTGATTCCTGTGTGCGTCATCTCTCACTCAGTGGCCCATAGAAAGCATATAGTTTGTTACATTTGTTTTCTAAATTCTCCCTGCAAAAATCTTTTTTTTTTTTTTGGGGGGGTTTCTAAAGTGTTCCTGAAAAAAATAAAAATAAAAAAAAAATAATAGTGTGACATTAATATTAACATTTGTGCTTCAGTGACAGTCCTGCGTGTGGGGCATCTCTCTAATTTGCAGCCACCAAAAAAAGAGTGTGTAACATTGGGCCTGATTTTCGCTGTGGTCTCACCAACCTGTAAAGGGGTAGCTAAATCATACTGAAGTTATAGCTCACCGTGTAAGTTGTGTGACTGCAACAAATAACGTTAGTTTGGTTACGTTTTTAAAACAATGAGGAAGTCTAGTGGAAGAGGTCGTGGCCGGGGGCGTTCATTGTCAGCTGGTAATGAGGGTAGTGGTAGTGGTGGAGCATCAGGTGGTCGTGGGGGAAAAAATATTGCACCTAAGTCTGGAGCTGTGGAGCCAGGTTCGTCGTCCGGCTACACAAGGCCTCGAACGCTCCCTTTTCTGGGATTAGGAAAACCGCTTTTAAAGCCGGAGCAGCAAGAGCAAGTTTTGGCTTATCTTGCTGACTCAGCCTCTAGCTCTTTTGCCTCATCTCGTGAAACTGGTAAAAGTAAAAGCAGCGCGTCGTTAGTGGATGTTCACGGTCAGGGACAAGTCACTTCCTTGTCCTCTTCAGCAAAAACAACAACAGAGAAGAATGCAGCAGGCGACACAACGGGTTACTCCATGGAGCTCTTTACACATACCGTCCCTGGCTTAGAAAGTGAAGCAGTTAACAGTCCATGCCCATTACAAATTGAATCTGACATGGAGTGCACTGACGCACAGCCACAGCCAGACTACTATGCTGGTCCTTTGACTCAGACCACAACATTGCCCTCGCAGGGTGCTGATCAAGAATCAGACCCTGATGAGACTATGTTGCCCCATCACGAACGCTATACCACCGAACGACACGGTGACACAGACGAAGTTGCGCAGGAGGTACAAGAAGAGTTATTAGATGACCCAGTTCTTGACCCCGATTGGCAGCCATTGGGGGAACAGGGTGCAGGCGGCAGCAGTTCTGAAGCAGAGGAGGAGGAGGGGCCGCAGCAGGCATCAACATCGCCACAGGTTCCATCTGCCGGGCCCGTATCTTGCCCAAAACGCGTGGCAAAGCCAAAACCTGGTCGAGGACAGCGTGGCCATCCGGTTAAAGCTCAGTCTGCAATGCCTGAAAAGGTATCCGATGCTAGAAAGAGTGCAGTCTGGCATTTTTTTAAACAACATCCAATTGATCAGCGCAAAGTCATCTGTCAAAAATGTTCTACTTCCTTAAGCAGAGGTCAGAATCTGAAAAGTCTCAATACTAGTTGCATGCATAGACATTTAACCACCATGCATTTGAAAGCTTGGACTAACTACCAAACGTCCCTTAAGGTTGTTGCACCCTCGGCCAATGAAGCTAGTCATCAACGCAACATCCCTTCCGGCAGTGTAGGACCACCATTTAGCGCACCACCTGCTGTATCTGTGCAGGTATCTTTGCCAGGCCAAAGCAGTCAGGGTCAGGGAATCACCAGTTTCGTAGTAGGAAACACTGCATCTAGGGCACCGGCGGCAACAATACCATCTCCCACCGTCTCTCAGTCTGCCATGTCCACCGGCACCCCCGCTAGTTCCACGATCTCCAGCTCTCCAGTCCAGCTCACCCTACATGAGACTATGGTTAGAAAAAGGAAATACTTAGCCTCGCATCCGCGTACACAGGGTTTGAACGCCCACATAGCTAGACTAATCTCGTTAGAGATGATGCCCTACCGGTTAGTTGAAAGCGAAGCTTTCAAAGACCTGATGGACTACGCTGTACCACGCTACGAGCTACCCAGTCGACACTTTTTTTCCAGAAAAGCCATCCCAGCCCTCCACCAGCATGTTAAAGAGCGCATCGTCCATGCACTCAGGCAATCTGTGAGCACAAAGGTGCACCTGACAACAGATGCATGGACCAGTAGGCATGGCCAGGGACGTTACGTGTCCATCACGGCACACTGGGTAAATGTGGTGGATTCAGGGTCCACAGGGGACAGCAAGTTTGGGACAGTTCTGCCTAGCCCACGGTCTAGTAAACAGTTGTCTGTAGCCGTTCGCACCCCCTCCTCCTCCTCCTCCTCGTCCTCCTGCAGAAGCAAGAGCTCGTCCACAGACCGCAGTCGCACAAACACTCCATCCGCACCTGCCACTGTTGCACACCAGGTCTCCCATTATGGGGCAGCTACTGGCATACGTCAGCAGGCTGTATTGGCTATGAAGTGTTTGGGCGACAATAGACACACCGCGGAAGTTCTGTCCGAGTTCTTGCAGCAAGAAACGCAGTCGTGGCTGGGCACTGTAGATCTTGAGGCAGGCAAGGTAGTGAGTGATAACGGAAGGAATTTCATGGCTGCCATCTCCCTTTCCCAACTGAAACACATTCCTTGCCTGGCTCACACCTTAAACCTGGTGGTGCAGTGCTTCCTGAAAAGTTATCCGGGGTTATCCGACCTGCTCCTCAAAGTGCGTGGACTTTGCGCACATATCCGCCGTTCGCCTGTACACTCCAGCCGTATGCAGACCTATCAGCGTTCTTTGAACCTTCCCCAGCATCGCCTAATCATAGACGTTGCAACAAGGTGGAACTCAACACTGCACATGCTTCAGAGACTGTGCGAACAGAGGCGGGCTGTTATGTTTTTGTGGGAGGATACACATACACGGGCAGGCAGTAGGATGGCAGACATGGAGTTGTCAGGTGTGCAGTGGTCGAAGATTCAAGACATGTGTCAAGTCCTTCAGTGTTTTGAGGAATGCACACGGCTGGTTAGTGCAGACAACGCCATAATAAGCATGAGCATCCCCCTAATGCGTCTGCTGATGCAAAGTTTGACGCACATAAAGGATCAGGCGTCTGCACCAGAGGAAGAGGAAAGCCTTGATGACAGTCAGCGATTGTCTGGTCAGGGCAGTGTACATGACGAGGTACCGGGCGAAGAGGAGGTGGAGGATGAGGAGGATGATGGGGATGAGTATATTTTTAATGAGGAAGCTTTCCCGGGGGCACGGGAAATTGGTGGCGTGGCAAGGCCGGGTTCTGGTTTTTTGAGGGACACAAGTGACGTAGATTTGCCTGCAACTGCCCCTCAACCAAGCACAACCGCAGATTTGACAACGGGAACTTTGGCCCACATGGCGGATTATGCCTTGCGTATCCTCAAAAGGGACACACGCATTACAAAAATGATGAACGATGACGATTACTGGTTGGCCTGCCTCCTTGATCCTCGCTATAAAGGCAAATTGCAAAATATTATGCCACATGAGAACTTGGAACTAATATTAGCAACAAAACAATCAACTCTTGTTGACCGTTTGCTTCTGGCATTCCCTGCACACAGCGCCCGTGATCGTTCTCACACGAGCTCCAGGGGCCAGCAGACCAGAGGTGTTAGAGGGGCAGAAATCAGAAGTGGCGTTGGCCAGAGGGGTTTTCTGACCAGGTTGTGGAGTGATTTTTCTATGACCGCAGACAGGACAGGTACTGCAGCATCAATTCAAAGTGACAGGAGACAACATTTGTCCAGTATGGTTACAAACTATTTTTCATCCCTTATCGACGTTCTCCCTCAACCGTCATTCCCATTTGATTACTGGGCATCCAAATTAGACACCTGGCCAGAATTGGCAGAATATGCATTGCAGGAGCTTGCTTGCCCGGCAGCTAGTGTCCTATCAGAAAGAGTATTCAGTGCTGCAGGTTCAATACTAACAGAAAAAAGGACTCGTCTGGCTACCCAAAATGTAGATGATCTAACCTTCATTAAAATGAACCACAACTGGATTTCAAAATCTTTTGCCCCACCCTGCCCGGCTGACACCTAGCTTTCCTATGAAAAGGTCTTGCCTGTGGACTATTCTGAATGACTTTTCCAATCTCGTAATTTTCTTCACCTGATTGTCCAGCATACGACATGTTTCCACCTCACGAAATGGCCAAACTCCCCACACGGGGCCGTGCTATCGCCACTTTGCGCTTGGACCCTTGAGAGTGCTGTTTGTCTGAAGAGGTGGGTGTGGCCGCTTTTGGTCGACGGCACTGCCACTGGGTCCCTCATAGTACAATAAAGTGTCTCTGGCGGTGGTGGTGCGCACCCAACGTCAGACACACCGTTGTAATATGAGGGGCCCTGTGCCTGTAACGCCGGCCACAAGACAGTTCCCCCCCCCCAGCTCAAACAGTGCTCTACCACTAGCAAAATTATCTCTCACAGCTTCACCAATGTGTAGTCTAGGCGCTGACATCCTTCAATGCCTGGCACTGACAATACCATTGTTTTGACATTTTTGTTATGTTAGGCCTTCGAAGCCTGTCTGCGGTCCCTTCTTTCTACAACTACTACACTGACCAGGCCACTGCTGGCCGTGTTACCCTGGAACCAATTTAAAAGTGCCTACAGTCAGCCCAATTTTGTTATGTTAGGCCTTGGAAGCCTGTCTGCGGTCACTCCTTCCACTAGACTTCCACTGACCAGACCACTGCTGCCCGTGTACCCCTGGAACCAATTTAAAAGTGCCTACAGCCAGCCCAAGTTTGTTATGTTAGGCCTTGGAAGCCTGTCTGCGGTCACTCCTTCCACTAGGCCTCCACTGACCACACCACTGCTGTCCGTGTACCCCTGGAACCAATTTAAAATTGCCTACAGCCATGTGTTATTATTTTAGGCCTTCGATGCCTGTCTGCGGTCACTCCTTCCACTAGGCCTCCACTGACCACACCACTGCTGCCCGTGTACCCCTGGAACCAATTTAAAATTGCCTACAGCCAGCCCAATTTTTTTATTTTAGGCCTTCGATGCCTGTCTGCGGTCCATTCTTTCAACTACTACTACACTGACCAGGTCACTGCTGCCCGTGTACCCCTGGAACCAATTTAAAATTGCCTACAGCCATGTGTTATTATTTTAGGCCTTCGATGCCTGTCTGCGGTCACTCCTTCCACTAGGCCTCCACTGACCACACCACTGCTGCCCGTGTACCCCTGGAACCAATTTAAAATTGCCTACAGCCAGCCCAATTTTTTTATTTTAGGCCTTCGATGCCTGTCTGCGGTCCATTCTTTCAACTACTACTACACTGACCAGGTCACTGCTGCCCGTGTACCCCTGGAACCAATTTAAAATTGCCTACAGCCATGTGTTATTATTTTAGGCCTTCGATGCCTGTCTGCGGTCACTCCTTCCACTAGGCCTCCACTGACCACACCACTGCTGTCCGTGTACCCCTGGAACCAATTTAAAATTGCCTACAGCCATGTGTTTTTATTTTAGGCCTTCGATGCCTGTCTGCGGTCCATTCTTTCAACTACTACTACACTGACCAGGGCACTGCTGGCCGTGTTACCCTGGAACCAATTTAAAAGTGCCTACAGTCAGCCCAATTTTGTTATGTTAGGCCTTCGAAGACTGTCTGCCGTCACTCCTTCCACTAGACTTCCACTGACCATACACTGCTGCCCATGTACCCCTGGAACCAATTTAAAGTGCCTACAGCCAGCCCAATTTTGTTATGTTAGGCCTTCGAAGCCTGTCTGCGGTCACTCCTTCCACTAGACTTCCACTGACCAGACCACTGCTGCCCGTGTACCCCTGGAACCAATTTAAAAGTGCCTACAGCCAGCCCAAGTTTGTTATGTTAGGCCTTGGAAGCCTGTCTGCGGTCACTCCTTCCACTAGACTTCCACTGACCAGACCACTGCTGCCCGTGTACCCCTGGAACCAATTTAAAAGTGCCTACAGCCAGCCCAAGTTTGTTATGTTAGGCCTTCGAAGCCTGTCTGCGGTCCATTCTTTCAACTACTACTACACTGACCAGGTCACTGCTGCCCGTGTACCCCTGGAACCAATTTAAAAGTGCCTACAGCCAGCCCAAGTTTGTTATGTTAGGCCTTGGAAGCCTGTCTGCGGTCACTCCTTCCACTAGACTTCCACTGACCAGACCACTGCTGCCCGTGTACCCCTGGAACCAATTTAAAAGTGCCTACAGCCAGCCCAAGTTTGTTATGTTAGGCCTTCGAAGCCTGTCTGCGGTCCATTCTTTCAACTACTACTACACTGACCAGGTCACTGCTGCCCGTGTACCCCTGGAACCAATTTAAAAGTGCCTACAGCCAGCCCAAGTTTGTTATGTTAGGCCTTGGAAGCCTGTCTGCGGTCACTCCTTCCACTAGACTTCCACTGACCAGACCACTGCTGCCCGTGTACCCCTGGAACCAATTTAAAAGTGCCTACAGCCAGCCCAAGTTTGTTATGTTAGGCCTTGGAAGCCTGTCTGCGGTCACTCCTTCCACTAGGCCTCCACTGACCACACCACTGCTGTCCGTGTACCCCTGGAACCAATTTAAAATTGCCTACAGCCATGTGTTATTATTTTAGGCCTTCGATGCCTGTCTGCGGTCACTCCTTCCACTAGGCCTCCACTGACCACACCACTGCTGCCCGTGTACCCCTGGAACCAATTTAAAATTGCCTACAGCCATGTGTTATTATTTTAGGCCTTCGATGCCTGTCTGCGGTCACTCCTTCCACTAGGCCTCCACTGACCACACCACTGCTGTCCGTGTACCCCTGGAACCAATTTAAAATTGCCTACAGCCATGTGTTATTATTTTAGGCCTTCGATGCCTGTCTGCGGTCACTCCTTCCACTAGGCCTCCACTGACCACACCACTGCTGCCCGTGTACCCCTGGAACCAATTTAAAATTGCCTACAGCCAGCCCAATTTTTTTATTTTAGGCCTTCGATGCCTGTCTGCGGTCCATTCTTTCAACTACTACTACACTGACCAGGTCACTGCTGCCCGTGTACCCCTGGAACCAATTTAAAATTGCCTACAGCCATGTGTTATTATTTTAGGCCTTCGATGCCTGTCTGCGGTCACTCCTTCCACTAGGCCTCCACTGACCACACCACTGCTGTCCGTGTACCCCTGGAACCAATTTAAAATTGCCTACAGCCATGTGTTTTTATTTTAGGCCTTCGATGCCTGTCTGCGGTCCATTCTTTCAACTACTACTACACTGACCAGGGCACTGCTGGCCGTGTACCCCTGGAACCAACATCAGAAAATATAAAAATAAGTATTTTGCTTATAAAAAAGAAAATACTGGTGAGATATCAAATGCAGACATTTTAACATTAAAAACAAACACACAACTAAAATCTGGTACAGTACTAAAAATGGCCACCAGCTACAATTACTTTCTCCTGCAAGTAGTTAACTGAAAGTTTTTTTAAATTGAAAACACACATATGGCATCCACCGAGTGTTGTCCTGTCGCGTCTTCTTTATATTATTGCCGAGAAGATGCAAAATAATGAAAATAATAAAATCATTAATTACCAAAATAATAGAGAAAGTCAACACCACATTGCAAATAAACATTCATTCCAAATAAAGAAGCAGGGCGCGTCCGAGGGTGAGTATATACCTAATAAGAATCTAATCACCCTCGGACGCGCAATGCTTATTTCCAACAGCCTTCCTTCCTAAGAATCAGCCCTTCCGTCGTGTAGAGAGACGTTGTGTTACACTCCAAGGTGTTCCCCAGGTTGCCTTTCCTGAGCTTCGATCTTCCGGCTCTCGTTTAGTAGTTCTTGGAAACTACACTGCATTAGGCCTTCAAATTGGGTATGGGGTGTAGAGAGAGGGTGTGTTACACTCCAAGGTGTTCCCCAGGTTGCCTTTCCTGAGCTTCGATATTCCGGCTCTCGTTTAGTAGTTGTTGGAAACTACACTGCATTAGGCCTTCAAATTGGGTATGGGGTGTAGAGAGAGGGTGTGTTACACTCCAAGGTGTTCCCCAGGTTGCCTTTCCTGAGCTTCGAAATTCCGGCTCTCGTTTAGTAGTTGTTGGAAACTACACTGCATTAGGCCTACAAATTTGGTATGGGGGAAACATTGGCGCATCTGCGGTCCCTCCTTCCTCTAGGCCTCCACTGACCTGTCTACTGCTGCCCGTGTTCCCCTGGAACCAATTTTAAATTGCCTACAGGCAGCCCAATTTATTATGTTAGGGCTTCGAAGCCTGTCTGCGGTCCCTCCTTCCACTAGGCCTCCACTGACCTGTCTACTGCTGCCCGTGTACCCCTTGAACCAACATCATAAAATAAAAAAAAAAGGATTTTGCTTATAAAAAAGAAAATACTGGTGAGATATCAAATGCAGACATTTTGACATTAAAAACAAACAAACAGCTAAAATCTGGTACAGTACTAAAAATGGCCACCAGCTACAATTACTTTCTCCTGCAAGTAGTTAACTGAAAGGTTTTTTAAATTGAAAACACACATATGGCATCCACCGAGTGTTGTCCTGTCGCGTCTTCTTTATATTATTGCCGAGAAGATGCAAAATAATGAAAATAATAAAATCATTAATTACCAAAATAATAGAGAAAGTCAACACCACATTGCAAATAAACATTCATTCCAAATAAAGAAGCAGGGCGCGTCCGAGGGTGAGTATATACCTAATAAGAATCTAATCACCCTCGGACGCGCAATGCTTATTTCCAACAGCCTTCCTTCCTAAGAATCATCCCTTCCGTGGTGTAGAGAGACGTTGTGTTACACTCCAAGGTGTTCCCCAGGTTGCCTTTCCTGAGCTTCGATCTACCGGCTCTCGTTTAGTAGTTGTTGGATACTACGCTGCATTAGGCCTTCAAATTGGGTATGGGGTGTAGAGAGATGGTGTGTTCCACTCCAAGGTGTTCCCCAGGTTGCCTTTCCTGAGCTTCGATCTTCCGGCTCTCGTTTAGTAGTTCTTGGAAACTACACTGCATTAGGCCTTCAAATTGGGTATGGGGTGTAGAGAGAGGGTGTGTTACACTCCAAGGTGTTCCCCAGGTTGCCTTTCCTGAGCTTCGATATTCCGGCTCTCGTTTAGTAGTTGTCGGAAACTACGCTGCATTAGGCCTACAAATTGGGTATGGGGTGTAGAGAGAGGGTGTGTTACACTCCAAGGTGTTCCCCAGGTTGCCTTTCCTGAGCTTCGATATTCCGGCTCTCGTTTAGTAGTTGTCGGAAACTACGCTGCATTAGGCCTACAAATTGGGTATGGGGTGTAGAGAGAGGGTGTGTTACACTCCAAGGTGTTCCCCAGGTTGCCTTTCCTGAGCTTCGATATTCCGGCTCTCGTTTAGTAGTTGTCGGAAACTACGCTGCATTAGGCCTACAAATTGGGTATGGGGTGTAGAGAGAGGGTTTGTTACACTCCAAGGTGTTCCCCAGGTTGCCTTTCCTGAGCTTCGATCTTCCGGCTCTCGTTTAGTAGTTGTTGGAAACTACGCTGCATTAGGCCTTCAAATTGGGTATGGGGTGTAGCGAGAGGGTGTGTTACACTCCAAGGTGTTCCCCAGGTTGCCTTTCCTGAGCTTCGATCTTCCGGCTCTCGTTTAGTAGTTCTTGGAAACTACACTGCATTAGACCTTCAAATTGGGTATGGGGTGTAGAGAGAGGGTGTGTTACACTCTAAGGTGTTCCCCAGGTTTCCTTGCCATTGCTTCGGTCTTCCGACTCTCGTTTAGTAGTTGTAGAAAAGTACACTGCATTAGGCCATACAAAATGGGTATGGGGTGGAGAGAGATGGTGTGTTACACTCCAAGGTGTTCCCCAGGTTGCCTTTCCTGAGCTTCTATCTTCAGGCTCTCATTAAATTGTGGTTAAATGGAACAACTGCATTTGGCGTACTAGTTGGTTTGGGGCCTACTATCGGTGTCTGCCACTCCTTGCTGTTCTCCTCCACTGAACAAAGCTGTGCCGCCTGTTTACTACGGTTGCCAATTTTGAACTGCATTTCGACTACTTACTGATTTGGCCCTACTCTCTGTGTCAGCCTCTCATTCCAGTTGTCCTCCACTGCAATGCCCCCTGGTTATTCCTGTGTTACCAATTTTGAACTGCATTTAGCCCACTTTCTTCTTTGGGCCTATATCTGTGTTTCCACTTCATCGTGCCCATTGCCCAGCCAGTGATAGATGAGTCTGCTGGTACATTGACCCATAACGCAACATTCCCCGTGCACGCTACACAACAACATTGTGACCCTGCTGAAAGTCAGGTTGCTCTTCCCGCATACCATACCACCTTACACGGGGACAAAGAGGAAGGTGCAGATGAAAGTGCAGGTTCCTTCATCAGGTGGGGGGAGGAATACTAGTTGGCGACGTCACTGGCACAGGGCCTCTCATAGTACGCAAAAGTGTTGCTGCCGGTGGGAGGCGCCCCCGCCGTGCAAACACACCGCTGTACTTTGAGGGGCCCTGTGCCAGTGCCAATGCCAACGAGTGGGCCCCCCCTGCTTGCTCAGGTTCACAGCACTTGCAAAGTTGAAATACTTACCTCTCCCTGCTCCACTGCCGTGACGTGGTCCAGATTTCCTGGGCCCACTAATTACTTGAACCAGCCCTACCCCCCACAACTTTAGCCAAATGACCCCCAATTTCAAATGCCTTCCAATTATTATAAGGTAAATTACGCTTGACAAGCTTCATTAAGAAGAATGGATGGTTTTGACATTAAAATGGGCACTCTAGGTGTTTTCCTGGCCCCCACTCACTGCCGACTATGCTGCCCCATTGACTTGCATTGGGTTTCGTGTTTCGGTCGATCCCGACTTTACGTCATAATCGGCCGATTTCACTCGACCCGACTTTGGACATAGTCGGGTTTCGCAAAACCCGGCTCGACTCTAAAAAGGTCAAGGTCGCTCAACTCTACTCATAATCTTTACAAAAAGTACATAAAAAATTATTTTTAACAAATATACAATATCGTGTTATATTCATAGAATCGATGTGCAACATAGTGTGACTGTTCCTAAAATGTGACGATTTCATAAAGTGCCATTTGTGCAAAATTACCTTATAAAATGTAAACAGGACTATCATCCAATAAATGTTATTAATAAAGTGCAGCTGTGCTTAGATATGTTTAAAAGAAACTCACCCTGATGGGACCACAACAAAACACATGGAGGACTCCTCTTTCCTAAGATCGGCGTGCTCAAATCTCTATTGCGCATGCGTTTGTGTTTCATTACGTCAGTAGACGCTTTCAACCAATGTAATTCTATGTGTGTCTCAAATTCCTATTTGGCGCTTGCGCACTGCGTCATTTCAGACGTTTAGGCGCCATCTTAGATGGGGAAGGAATGCATTCTTATGACTATTCCGCAATAAATCTCTATTATCTTACATCGCTTGTATATTCTATCACTTAAAGCATGTTAGCGCCACTTATAATGTGGAAATATTATATGGGTATAGGGTTTAAACATATGAGCATACAGACTATGTAAAGTACCCTGGTATACCTGATGGTGCCTTATACAGGCCACCTCCTGCAACCAATGGTATCCTCGTTAGGGTCAAAGTGTCTCGACCAAAGTCCATATAGGTGTTATTGTTATGTCCAGCTCTGTTTACCACTGACCCATATTTTTTATGTATTTCATTCCTTTTTTATCCCCCTTTCGTAATAATGGGAATTGACCCCTAAACAAAAAAGAATTAAAAAAAAAAAGTTTATATTAAAGGCATAAATCCAAAAAACTTATCCTCCACATGCTGGTGTGTCCCCCTGGGTTAGTTTATATTGGTGACTTCCTGTGCAGAGTGAATTATTTTTCTGAAAGAGTAAAATATAAAGTAATTTTTAGTGTCATTATATAGATATTATTTAAAAACAAATATTGTTTCTTTTGTTTGGTTTGTAATAGTGTAAATCTATCCTGTTTTATTACCTCCTTTTTGTTCTTTCTAGTAAGTTTTTTGGGTTGCCTTTATTTTTAAATTTATCCACCATATTGTTCATGGCTTCACGGCTTACTTTATCATCTTTCACAATTCGTCTTACTCATCATTTGACTGCGTGGAATTGATTTTATCATGTTCTTTGGGTGCTGGCTACTAAAGAGTAGCAAATTGTTTCTGTCCGTTTCCTTAACGTACAACGTACTGGTCAAGAAAAATAAAAACCCTAAAGACATACTGATTAATTCAGATGTGGGAACTATGAAAAAAACAAGACAAACAACATTAACGGGTAACGAAAGGAAGGGAAGCTATCCCTGTTTGACATGCAGAAACTGTCCTTTAATGATTAACCCCTTAGCGACCGCCGATACGCCTTTTAACGGCGGCCGCTAAGGGTACTTAAACCACAGCGCAGTTAATTAACAGCGCTGTGGAAAAAGTAAATAGCGCCCCCCAGAGTCGGATTTTCTCCGGGGTCTCGGCTGCCGGGGGTAGCCGAGACCCCAGAGAACATGATTCGGGTTTTTTTTAACCCACCCCGCATTTGCGATTGCCGGTAATTAACCGTTTACCGGCGATCGCAAAAAAAACCAAAACGCAATCTCTTTTTAATTTCTCTGACAGAGAAAAGGGGTCCCAGGTAGCCCCCCAATACTCACCTATCTCCCCCGATGCTCCTCGTGTCTCCCGGTGGGCGCCGCCATCTTCAAAATGGCGGGCGCATGCGCAGTGCACCCGCCGGCCGGCCCCGCGAGAATCTTTGGGGTCTCGGCTGCCAGGGGTAGCCGAGACCCCAAAGAGCATGATCGGGGTCGGTTTTAGCGACCCCTATTTTGCGATCGCCGGTAATTAACTGTTTACCGGCGACCGCAAAAAAAAAAAAAAAAAGTCAAAGTGTAATTCTCTGTCCTCTGATGTGATCGCACATCAGAGGACAGAGAAATAGGGGGATTCGGGGACCCTGCCATACTCACCTGTGTCCCTGGGTCCTCCTGCTGCTCCTCCTGGCCGCTGGCAAAAGAAAATGGCAGGCGCATGCGCAGTGCGCCCGCCATCTGTCTCCATCTGCCGGCCGGCAGGAGAAGAGCAGTTGGGGCTAAAATTAGGGTTAGGGCTAGGGTTAGGGTTAGGGCTAGGGGTAGGGTTAGGGCTAGGGGTAGGGTTAGGGCTAGGGTTAGGGGTAGGGTTAGGGCTAGGATTAGGGTTAGGGTTAGGGCTAAATTTAGGGTTAGGGTTGGGGCTAAATTTAGGGTTAGGGTTGGGGCTAAATTTAGAGTTAGGGTTGGCGCTAAATTTAGGGTTAGGCTTCTTTCACACTTACGTCGGTACGGGGCCGTCGCAATGCATCGGCCCGACATACCGACGCACGTTGTGAAAATTGTGCACAACGTGGGCAGCGGATGAAGTTTTTCCGCTGCCCAATCTATGTCCTGGGGAGGAGGGGGAGGAGTTACGGCCACGCATGCGCGGTCAGAAATGGCGGATGCGACGTACAAAAAAACGTTACATTGAACTTTTTTTGTGCTGACGGTCCGCCAAAACACTGATCCAGTGCACGACGGACGCGACGTGTGGCCATCCGTCACTATCCGTCGGCAATACAAGTCTATGGGCAAAAAACGCATCCTGCGGGCACATTTGCAGGATCCGTTTCTGTCCAAAATGACGGATTGCGACGGATGCCAAACAACGCAAGTGTGAAAGTAGCCTTAGGGCTAGGGTTAGGGTTGGGGCTAAAGTTAGGGTTAGAGTTGGGATTAGGGTTAGGGTTTGGATCAGGGTTGGTATTAGGGTTAGGGTTGGCATTAGGGTTACGCTTGGGATTAGGGTTAGGTTTGGGATTAGGGGTAAGGTTAGGGTTGTGATTAGGGGTGTATTGGGATTAGGGTTAGGTTTGAGGTTAGGGTTGAGATTAGGATTAGGGGTGTGTTGGATTTAGGGTTTTGATTAGGGTTATGGTTAGGGTTGACATTAGGGTTGTTTTGGGGTAAGGGTTGTGATTATCGTTAGGGTTATGATTAGGATTATGGATCAGGTTGGGATTAGGGTTAGGGGTGTGTTGGGGTTAGGGTTGGAGCTAGAATTGGGGGGTTTCCACTGTTTAGGTACATCAGGGGGTCTCCAAACACGATAGCCAATTTTGCGCTCAAAAAGTCAAATGGTGCTCCCTCCCTTCTGAGCTCTGCCGTGCGCCCAAACAGTGGGTTACCCCCACATATGGGGCATCAGCATACTCGGGATAAATTGGACAACAACTTCTGGGGTCCAATTTCTCTTGTTACCCTTGTGAAAATAAAAACTTGGGGGCTACAAAATCCTTTTTGTGGAAAAATATATATATATATTTTTTTTATGACTCTGCATTCTAAACTTCTGTGAAGCACTTGGGCATTCAAAGTTCTCACCACACATCTATATAAGTTCCTTGGGGGGTCTAGTTTCCAAAACGGGGTCACTTGTGGGGGGTTACTACTGTTTAGGTACATCAGGGGCTCTGCAAATGCAACATAACACCCACAGACCATTCTATCTCAGTCTGCATTCCAAAACGGCGCTCCTTCCCTTCCGAGCTCTGCGGTGTGCCCAAACAGTGGTTTACCCCCACATATGGGGCATCAGCATACTCAGGATAAATTGGACAACAACTTTAGTGGTCCAATTTCTCCTGTTACCCTTGTGAAAATAAAAACTTGGGGGCTACAATATCTTTTTTGTGAAAAAAAAAATATTTTTTATTTTTATTACTCTGCATTCTAAACTTCTGTGAAGCACTTGGGCATTCAAAGTTCTCACCACACATCTAGATAAGTTCCTTGGGGGGGTCTAGTTTCCAAAACGGGGTCACTTGTGGGGGGTTACTACTGTTTAGGTACATCAGAGGCTCTGCAATCGCAACATAATGCCTACAGACCATTCTTTCAAAGTCTGCATTCCAAAAAGGCGCTCCTTCCCTTCCGACCTCTGCCGTGCGCCCAAACAGTGGTTTACCCCCACATATGGCGCATCAGCGTACTCGGGATAAATTGGACAACAACTATTGCAGTCCAATTTCTCCTGTTACCCTTGTGAAAATAAAAACTTGGGGGCTACAATATCTTTTTTGTGGAAAAAAAAATATTTTTTATTTTCACGACTCTGCATTCTAAACTTCTGTGAAGCACTTGGGCATTCAAAGTTCTCACCACACATCTAGATAAGTTCCTTGGGGGGTCTAGTTTCCAAAATGGGGTCACTTGTGGAGGGTTTCTACTGGTTAGGTACATCAGGGGCTCTGCAAACGCAACATAATACCCGCAGACCATTCTATCAAAGTCTGCATTCCAAAACGGCGCTCCTTCCTTCCGAGCTCTGCCGTGCGCCCAAACAGTGGTTTACCCCCACATATGGGGTACCAGCATACTCGGGACAAATTGGACAACAACTTTTGGGGTCCAATTTCTCTTGTTACCCTTGTGAAAATAAAAACTTGGGGGCTAAAAAATCTTTTTTGTGGAAAAAAAAATATTTTTTATTTTTACGACTCTGCATTATAAACTTCTGTGAAGCACTTGGGCATTCAAAGTTCTCACCACACATCTAGATAAGTTCCAAGGGGGGTCTAGTTTCCAAAATGGGGTCACTTGTGGGGGATTTCTACTGTTTAGGCACATCAGGGGCTCTCCAAACGCGACATGGCGTCCGATCTCAATTCCAGCCAAATTCTACATTGAAAAAGTAAAACGGCACTCTTTCTCTTCCAAGCTCTGCGGTGCGCCCAAACAGTGGTTTACCCCCACATATTGGGTATCGACATACTCAGGAGAAATTGCACAACAACTTTAGTGGTCTAATTTCTCCTGTTATCCTTGTGAAAATAAAAATTTGTGGGCAAAAAATCATTTTTGTAGAAAAAATGCGATTTTTTTTTTCACGGCTCTACGTTATAAACTTCTGTGAAGCACATGGGGGTTCAAAGTGCTCACCACACATCTAGATAAGTTCCTTAAGGGGTCTAGTTTCCAAAATGGTGTCACTTGTGGGGGGTTTCCACTGTTAAGGCACATCAGGGGCTCTCCAAACGCGACATGGCGTCCAATCTCAATTCCAGCCAATTCTACATTGAAAAAGTAAAACGGCACTCCTTCTCTTCCAAGCTCTGCGGTGCGCCCTAACAGTGGTTTACCCCCACATATTTGGTATCGACGTACTCAGGAGAAATTGCACAACAACTTTTGTGGTCTAATTTCTCCTGTTACCCTTGTGTAAATAAAAATTTGTGGGCAAAAAGATCATTTTTGTAGAAAAAATGCGATTTTTTTTTTTTCACGGCTCTACGTTATAAACTTCTGTGAAGCACATGGGGGTTCAAAGTGCTCACCACACATCTAGATAAGTTCCTTAAGGGGTCTAGTTTCCAAAATGGTGTCACTTGTGGGGGGTTTCCACTGTTAAGGCACATCAGGGGCTCTCCAAACGTGACATGGCGTCCAATCTCAATTCCAGCCAATTCTACATTGAAAAAGTAAAACGGCACTCCTTCTCTTCCAAGCTCTGCGGTGCGCCCAAACAGTGGTTTACCCTCACATATGGGGTATCGACGTATTTAGGAGAAATCGCACAACAACTTTTGTGGTCTAATTTCTCCTGTTACCCTTGTGAAAATAAGAATTTGTGGGCGAAAAGATCATTTTTGTGTAAACAAAAGCGATTTTTTTATTTTCACGGCTCTACGTTATAAACTTCTGTGAAACACTTGGGGGTTCAAAGTGCTCACCACACATCTAGATAAGTTCCTTAAGGGGTCTAGTTTCTAAAATGGTGTCACTTGTGGGGAGTTTCCACTGTTTAGGCACATCAGGGGCTCTCTAAACGTGACATGGTGTCCGATCTCAATTCCAGCCAATTCTGCATTGAAAAAGTCAAACGGCGCTCCTTCACTTCTAAGTTCTGTGGTGCGCCCAAAAAGTGGTTTACCCCCACATATGGGGTATTGGCGTATTCAGGAGAAATTGCATAACAAAATTTATGGTTACATTTCTGTTTTTACACTTGTGAAAATAAAAAAAATGGTTCTGAATTAAGATGTTTGCAAAAAAAAGTTAAATGCTCATTTTTTCCTTCCACATTGTTTCAGTTCCTGTGAAGCACGTAAAGGGTTAATAAACTTCTTGAATGTGGTTTTGAGAACCTTGAGGGGTGTAGTTTTTAGAATGGTGTCACACTTCATTATTTTCTATCATATAGACCCCTCAAAATGACTTCAAATGTGATGTGGTCCCTAAAAAAAAATGGTGTTGTAAAAATGAGAAATTGCTGGTCAACTTTTAATCCTTATAACTCCCTAACAAAAGAAAATTTTGTTTCCAAATATGTGCTGATGTAAAGTAGACATGTGGGAAATGTTATTTATTAACTATTTTTCATGACATATCTCTCTGATCTAAGGGCATAAAAACACAAAATTTGTAAATTGCAAAATTTTAAAAATTTTCGCCATATTTCCGTTTTTTTCATAAATAATCGCAAGTAATATCGAAGAAATGTTACCACTAACATGAAGTACAATATGTCACGAAAAAACAATCTCAGAATCAGCGGGATCCGTTGAAGCGTTCCAGAGTTATAACCTCATAAAGTGACAGTGGTCAGAATTGCAAAAATTGGCCTGGTCATTAAGTACCAAATTGGCTCTGTCACTAAGGGGTTAAAGGTAGTTCATTTGAACATCCCAACACAGATAAAAATGCTCTATTGGACACTTCTTAACATGTAATTTAGATTTTGTGATCTATTTATTACAATGTCCATGTAATTTATGGTACATAGGAGAAACGACATGCGATTTTAAAACACGCATAAATCACCATCGGTATACAATTAGAAAACGATGGACCTCTCAGTTCCAAAACATTTTGTTGAACTTGGACAAACAGAAAAGGACTAAATATTCAGACTGATTGACACAGTAGCCATACAGAGGAGGGGAGGAAATAGGGAAAAGCTCCTGAAACAAAAAGAATTAAAATGGATCTCGGAACTAAACACTTTAAAACCAACTGGATTAAATGTGGACTTTAAATTACATACTGTGTTTTAATTTCCTTCAATGTATTGTATACCGTCAGGTATACCAGGGTGCTTTACATAGTCCGTATGCTCATATGTTTAAACCCTATACCCATATAATATTTCCACATTATAAGTGGCGCTAACATGCTTTAAGTGATAGAATATACAAGCGATGTAAGATAATAGAGATTTATTGCGGAATAGTCATAAGAATGCATTCCTTCCCCATCTAAGATGGCGCCTAGACATCTGGAATGACGCAGTGCGCAAGCGCCAAATGGGAATTTGAGACACATAGAATTACATTGGTTGAAAGCGTCTACTGACGTAATGAAACAAAAACGCATGCGCAATAGAGATTTGAGCACGCCGATCTTAGGAAAGAGGAGTTTTGTTGTGGTCCCATCAGGGTGAGTTTCTTTTAAACATATCTAAGCACAGCTGCACTTTATTAATAACATTTATTGGATGATAGTCCTGTTTACATTTTATAATACAATTTTGCACAAATGGCACTTTATGAAATCGTCACGTTTTAGGAACAGTCACACTATGTTGCACATCGATTCTATGAATATAACACGATATTGTATATTTGTTAAAAATAATTTTTTATGTACTTTTTGTAAAGATTATGAGCAATTACTGCATGTATTTAAACTCACTGCTACAAATGATTCACTGCTTGAGAAAGGCTCGACAGGAGCCGAAACGTCGCCTGCCATGTGGGTCTGAATTAAACCACAAATATTCTCTATAAGCAAGGAGTGCTGCCTTTTTTCTGAATATTATTGGATATCTCTGCATAGTAGATGGATTGCAGTGAAGGCTTGTGCAACCGATAGTCCAAACTTGTGCTATTTCCGCTTTTTTGTATATTAGATAGATAGATATGGGATAAATAGATAGATAGGCAAAAAAAAATCATTACAAAAAAACAGTTATTTACCTCAATGCGCTGCCGACACGGGGGAGGGCTCCCAGAA
This sequence comes from Ranitomeya imitator, assembly GCF_032444005.1. NCBI lineage: Eukaryota > Metazoa > Chordata > Amphibia > Anura > Dendrobatidae > Ranitomeya > Ranitomeya imitator. The sequence goes on along the minus strand of NC_091284.1, from coordinate 414,426,960 downwards.
GAAGACATGGCTGATGGCTGTCAGGCTATGTGGCTGGCAGGCTCTGTGGCTGGCAGAGTCTTTTTTGAAAAAAATTGTGAAAAAATATTTTTGAGAAGTATAATCTATATTGAATGTTTGTCTGTGTTTTCACATGGCCTAGATTCATGCACATGTGCTGCTTTGCTCTTTTTTTGTATATATAATGCAGTTTTGCAGCACGCACGTATTCAAATTAGGAGTGCTGGTTGTTTTTTTTCGATAGATAGATATGGGATATATAGATAGATAGATAGATAGATATATAGATAGATATGAGATAGATAGATAGATAGATATGGATACATAGATAGATAGATCTGTATCATATAAAATATATATATATCTTCAAAGGAGATTTTTTGAAATAGAGTTATGTGAGCTGGACATACAGTACAGACCAAAAGTTTGGACACATCTTCTCATTTAAAGATTTTTCTGTATTTTCATGACTATGAAAATTGTAAATTCACACTGAAGGCATCAAAACTATGAATTAACACATGTGGAATTATATACTTAACAAAAAAGTGTGAAACAACTGAAAATATGTCTTATTTTCTAGGTTCTTCAAAGTAGACACCTTTTGCTTTGATGACTGCTTTGCACACTCTTGGCATTCTCTTGATGAGCTTCAAGAGGTAGTCACCGGAAATGGTTTTCACTTCACAGGTGTGCCCTGTAAGGTTTAATAAGTGGGATTTCTTGCCTTATAAATGGGGTTGGGACCATCAGTTGTGTTGTGCAGAAGTCTGGTGGATACACAGCTGATAGTCCTTCTGAATAGACTGTTAGAATCTGTATTATGGCAAGAAAAAAGCAGCTAAGTAAAGAAAAACGAGTGGCCATCATTACTTTAAGAAATGAAGGTCAGTCAGTCCAAAAAATTGGGAAAACTTTGAAATTGTCCCCAAGTGCAGTTGCAAAAACCATCAAGCGCTACAAAGAAACTGGCTCACATGAGGACCGCCCCAGGAAAGGAAGACCAAGAGTCACCTCTGCTTCTGAGGATAAGTTTATCTGAGTCACCAGCCTCAGAAATCGCAGGTTAACAGCAGCTCAGATTAGAGACCAGTCAATGCCACACAGAGTTCTAGCAGCAGACACATCTCTACAACAACTGTTAAGAGAAGACTTTGTGCAGCAGGCCTTCATGGTAAAATAGCTGCTAGGAAGCCACTGCTAAGGACAGGCAACAAGCAGAAAAGACTTGTTTGGGCTAAAGAACACAAGGAATGGACAATAGACTAGTGGAAATCTGTGCCTTGGTCTGATGAGTCCAAATTTGAGATCTTTGGTTCCAACCACCGTGTCTTTGTGCGACGCAGAAAAGGTGAACGGATGGACTCTACATGCCTGGTTCCCACCATGAAGCATGGAGGAGGAGGTGTGATGGTGTGGGGGTGCTATGCTGGTGACACTGTTGGGGATTTAATCAAAATTGAATGCATACTGAACCAGCATCGCTACCACAGCATCTTGCAGTGGCATGCTATTCCATCCGGTTTGTGTTTAGTTGGACCATCATTTATTTTTCAACAGGACAATGACCCCAAACACATCTCCAGGCTGTGTAAGCGATATTTGACCAAGAAGGAGAGTGATGGGGTGCTATGCCAGATGACCTGATGGTTTGAGGTGAGCTGGACCGCAGAGTGAAGGTAAAAGGGCCAACAAGTGCTAAGCATCTCTGGGAACTCCTTCAAGATTGTTGGAAGACCATTTCCGGTGACTACCTCTTGAAGCTCATCCAGAGAATGCCAAGAGTGTGCAAAGCAGTCATCAAAGCAAAAGGTGTCTACTCCGAAGAACCTAGAATATAAGACATATTTTCAGTTGTTTTACACTTTTTTTGTTAAGTATATAATTCCACATGTGTTAATTCATAGTTTTGATGCCTCCAGTGTGAATTTACAATTTTCTTAGTAATGAAAATGCAGAAAAATCTTTAAATGAGAAGGTGTGTCCAAACTTTTGGTCTGTACTGTATATCTAAAAAATACACCTTTATGGACCTTGGTAGGGGGATATCTTGGCCTTGATCGGGTCAAGTGTCTTCCAAGTACCCCATTGGCTGCAGGAGGTGACCTGAAGAGGGCGGTGTCAGGTATACCAGGGTGTTCTGTATATACAATAAAGTCCGTAAGCTAACTCACTTTTAAAGGGAACCTGTTACCTGAATTTGGCGGGATCGGTTTTTGGTCATATGGGCGGAGTTTTCAGGTGTTAGATTCACCCTTTCCTTACCCGCTGGCTGCATGCTGGCCGAAATATTGGATTGAAATTCATTCTGTGTCCTCCGTAGTACACGCCTGCGCAAGGCAAGATTGTGTCCTCCCTTTAACTCTTAAAATAGCTGGTTTAATATAGCAGGAAATCGGAATGCATGATTGAAAGGTTACTAATAGTTTTTTCTAAAAAAAAGGATTACAATATTAACGAAAGTAAGATTTCATTCCATTCCTCTCTTAAGACCACGCCTAAACGTCGGAAAGGACTTAATGCGCATGCGCAAAACGCTTTTTGACACACATCTAACCACAATGCATGCGCAGTAGGGATTAAGGTACGCCGAACTAAGGAAAATAGCGTCCTCCATGTGTCTTTTGTGATCCCGTCAGGGTGAGTCTGCTTTTAATAATATTTAAATATGTTACAAGAACACAGCTGCACTTTAATGAATTATATTGGTCTGTACAACATAATGCACGTTATGATGCACTTTATATATGTCACGATATTGTATGAAATATCATATAAGTTTAGTTTCTCTGCAAGCCCATATAGGGTGGGCGGTGACCCCCCTTCACTCTGTGTTTAGCTTGTCTTGTCCATGCATGTGGGGGAGTTTTATTGAAGGAAGGTATTTACGACTAGGCTCAAATCTTCCTCTAGCAGACACTGGTTTAGAAGTTTCCAGAATCCATGAGAGTCTTTGTTCTAATATGATAAGATATTGGGCTAATGAGTTAGGCTAGAAAAAAGGAAAATACATATTCTATATGTCCAGCGACGGATCTGTTAACCGCTGTAAACAGGAGCTTCTAACTCCATCAGGTAAAAAAGTAGGGATTTCTCGGTAATTAGGCATCCCAAATAGGACATATTTGATCTCGTTAGAATGCCAATGTTAATACGAGATGAATGCTGGGTTTGTTATGACCATGACATGTTCTGTAGCGGAGTTACAAGCATTAGACAAATTTAGGTTAAAGTTAGTTAAACTGAAGAGGTAGGAGGGATGGGGTAAACCAACCCCTTTCTGTGATGTCACAGGCTGTAGCTATAAGTTTTTGGCCAGACCCCAGCAGGCCAACTGCTGCTGGAGTCTATGTGAGCCTGACGTGAAGAGCTGTTCCTAACCAGTCCTAATGCTTTGGGACATATGGACCTAGCCTGGTTGCCTGCAGTGCTCTGAACCCATGTAAGTGTTACTTCTCATTTAACCCCTGTTTATTTTATAATTACCTTGTACATATTTTCAATTGTCTCATATTGTAACATCTTTATATAACCGTTTATAAACACTGCCTGAAACTTTTGATGGGGTATATTATTTAATACTAGTTTGTTCTTCCTGTTCTAAAACATACCCTAAGTCTTCTGAAGGGAATTACGCTACTGTTTTGGGTTAGCTTCGGACCCGTTTAATCGAAGCTGGTGGCAGCAATACCGTGTGCCGGCCTTTGGGTGTCGTTGTAGCGACGGCGGCGTTGATAATTATTGTTCCTGCCTGAGTGGGAGTAGTTAATCGCGTTGCTGCAGCGTGCCCAATAGCCAGTACATAGCAGGCAGTCTTTCTGGCGACTAATTACCCCAGGTGCAGTACCTAATCTGACCTGAGAGTAAGGGGGGCGCCAGAGAGCTGCTAGTTTCAAGGGGAACTGTAAGCGGGATATACATAAATCCCTGCAGTTCGTGGTATATTGAAGAGCAGTGGGATACCTAAAATAAGCCCCTGCTGTAAACTAAGAGGTCAATAGCCTTGTGTGTGTTTTTCATCACATTGTGGAGTGGAGGGATAACTAAGATAAGCCCCCCTGCACATGTGATAGCCGTCTGTTGGCCTAAAGTCACCCTGACCCGTGATGTAGGGGTGACGGTCACTGTGTGAATCGTGACACTATATAAAGAAGCACTTTATATTGAACGTCACAACCCTAAGAATGACATGAGACACTGCACTGGAGTATTATATATAAAAATGTGAGATATTAATTCTAGATAAATGATTGTCAAAAAAGTGAGTAATTTGCACCTGTATTTAAACACACCATTGTCATTGTCATGATTCACTGCTTGAGAAAGGCTCCATAGGAGCCGAAACGTCGCCTGTCATGTGGGTCTAAATAAAAAAACACAGAATTTCACTGAATAGAGGAGTGCTGCCTATTTTTTCTAATGGTAGATAGATAGATAGATAGATATGAGATAGATAGATACTAGATAGATAGATAGATAGATAGATAGGCAAAAAAATCATTATTTAGTTATTTACCTCAATGCGCTTCCGACATGAGGAATGGCTCCCAGAAGAAGACATGGCTGATGGCTCTCAGGCTCTGTGGCTGGCAGAGTCTGTGGCTGGCAGAGTCTATGGATGGCAGAAACTGTGGCTGGCAGAGTCTGTGGCTGGCAGGCTCTGTGGCTGGCAGGCTTTCTTGCTGGCTGTCTTGCTGGCTGGTAAATGGATGAGGCAGGGCTTCACTGGCATTGTTTATATATGTGTCCTGGGGGCCGGCCAATTGGTTCTGAGCATGCTCAGATTAAAAAAACGGAATGCGGCACCGGATCTGTCTTTTTCCGCCCATAGACTTGCATTGCAGCAAAAAGCCGGAAGCGTCGGATTCGGCACTTCGGCTTTTTCGCCAGAGACAAAAAACGTTACTGTAGACGTTTTTTCCAGACGCTGGAATGAAAATTTTTGCTGGATCCGGAAAAAAACGAAAGGAATGGTGGGCCATGTGGCGCAATCCGGCACTAATACAAGTCAATGGGAAAAAAACGGATCCGTTTTTTTTATTTCGCCGGTTCCGTTTTTAAAAAAAAGAGCCGGAATGTGCCAGAAGGAAAAAACCTGATGTGTGAAAGTAGCCTAACCTGTATAGCGATTCTGGGTCTTTGCCAATTTTGATACCCAATTAGGTCACCATCTTGGCAGCCACATTGACTCTGATACTCAAGTTGACTTTAACAGCCGACTGCCTCAAGAACAATAGCTGACATTTGTCTATATTTACCCTGTATCCCGAAAAAGAACCAAATTGTTGCAGTATCTAGTTGCTTTTCTGATTCAGAAAGAAAGAGCAGCATGTTATCCGCAAAGGATGTTAACTTAACCTCTTCATCTCCAATATTGATACATTTGAACACGTTAGAGGCATTAAGATGTCAAGACAAAGGTTCTACCGGTGGGTCAAATAACAACGGTGAGAGGGGGCCACCTTGTCTGGTACCCTTCTCTAAAGAGAATGGTTGTGGTATAAATCCTGGAGTATACATACTGGCTTGAGGATTTTTATATAGAGCTATTAGATTGTTCCTAAATATACCTGTGATACCAAATTTGTCCAGAACCACATCCATCCATTTCAAATTACGGTATATACTCAAGTATAAGCCGACCCGAGTAGAAGCCGACCCCCCCTAATTTTGCCACAAAAAACTGGGAAAACTTAATGACTCGAGTATAAGCCTAGGGTGGAAAATGCAGCAGCTACCGGTAAATTTCAAAACTAAAAATAGATACCAATAAAAGTAAAATTAATATATATCAGTAGATTAAGTGTTTTTGAATATCCATATTGAATCAGGAGCCCCATATAATGCTCCATACAGTTCATGATGGGCCCATAAAATGCCCCATACAGTTCATGATGGGCCCCATAAGATGCTCCATATTAAAGTATGCCCCATATAATGCTGCACAAAGGTTAATAATGGCCCCATAAGATGCTCCATAGACACATTTGCCCCATACAGTACTGCATAAATGTTAATAAGGGCCCCATAAGATGCTCCAGAGAGATTTGCCCCGTATAATGGTGCACAAATGTTGATTATGGCCCCAAAAGATGCTCCATAGAGATACTTGCCCCATATAGTGCTGCACAAATGTTGAATATGGCCCAATAAGATGCTCCATAAAGATATTTGCCCCATATAGTGCTGCCCAAAAGTTGAATATGGACCCATAAGATGCTCCATAGAGATATTTGCCCTATTTGCATTAACGTTCAGGCAGAGGGCGTGGACTAACTACGTCATCGCGCCCTCTGACCTGAGTGTCACTGCAGAGGACGCGGAAGACGGAGCAGCGCCCGGCACGAGGAAAGGTGAATATCGCGCAGTGCTCCCCCTCCCCATTATACTCACCTGCTTCTGGCGCGGTCCCTGCATCTTCGGTCTCCGGGCGCTGACAGCTTCTTCCAGCGTTGAGCGGTCACCGTTACCGCTCATTACAGTAATGAATATGCGGCTCCACCCCTATGGGAGTGGAGTCGGGTCAATATTCATTAATGTAATGAGAGGTACCATGTGACCACTCAACGCTTGAAGTAGCTGTCAGCGCCCGGAGACCGGAGATGCAGGGACCTCGCCAGGAGCAGGTGACTATATCACAGCCACCGCTCCCCCTCCCCTCGCCGACCCCCCTGGGACAATGACTCGAGTATAAGCTGAGAGGGGCACTTTCAGCCTAAAAAAATGGGCTGAAAATCTCAGCTTATACTCGAGTATATACGGTCACATTATAAAAAAGCCTTTTCAGCATCTAAAGCAAGTAAGGCCGGGTTCCCTGAGTTTTTTCTTCTAGTTTTACTCCATCTTGTGCTGCCAGAACTGTATTGTATGGACGTTCAGCACTATTTTCCAAATCCACCTGGTGAGGTCCTACTAAATTAGGTAAAAGGAATGATAAGTGGTCATCTATAATCTTAGACATTAATTTTAACATCTTGGTTAATAAAAAATATATATCATCCAGGATTACATTGGTCCCTAACTTATTTATACAGAACTTTAATGTATGCTGTGTTACCCGACTGCAAATATACCTTCTCTCTTAATATACGATTAAAAACTTCTCTTAATGGAGTTGTCATTTCCCCAACCAAAATTTTGTAGAACTCTCCCGGCAGCCCGTCTGGGCCCAGGGCCATGTTGATTTTCAAGGATTTCATTACTTATTATTATTATTTTTTCTTCATTACTTATTAGGACATTCAAACTTTCTCACTATCTGAAATTGATGGAAGGGATAATGTATCCAGGCTTTCTCCTCTGACATAGGTTCTTGTCTATACAATGCATTGTGGTATTGGAGTAGAATATTGTTTATCATTTTTGGATCTTTTTGTAAGCTGCCGATAAATGTTGTAGGTGTCTGACCTTTTTCCAGTCGTGCTAGCAATGATCCGGCCTTATTGCCATATTTAAAAAATTCAAATGTCTTTTGATTTCCTTTCAATCTTTCTAATCTTTCTAACAATAAGTCAAACTTTGCTTTACCTTTAATTTATTTTTCCCGGTTAATCGGGTTTGAGTCCTTCAAGTATTTTGTATACAGACTCTTATAACTCTTAGATTTTTATCAGCCTCATTACATGCTAGTGTTAGTCTTAGATTTGAGAAATTGTATGTATCCAATGATATGTCCTCTAATCCCTGCCTTTGCTATATCCCAAAAGAGATGAAAATCATCTATATGACCCCAGTTATCCATATTATATTTCACCCACCATTCCTTCAGTAGTTTTTGAATGTTTTCATCTTGGGTCAGAAAACTTGGGAATTTCCAAATAATATCTGATTCTTTTGGAAAAACATCAGTTTAACCCCTTTAACCCCAAGGGTGGTTTGCACGTTTATGACCGGGCCAATTTTTACAAATTCTGACCACTGTCCCTTTATGAGGTTATAACTCTGGAATGCTTCAACGGATCCTGGTGATTCTCACATTGTTTTCTCATGACATATTGTACTTCATGATAGTGGTACAATTTCTTTGCTATTACCTGCATTTATTTGGGAAAAAACTAAAAATTTGGCAAAAATGTTGAATATTTCGCAATTTTCCAACTTTGAATTGTTATGCAGTTAAATCACAGAGATATGTCACACAAAATACTTAATAAGTAACATTTCCCACATGTCTACTTTACATCAGCACAATGTTGGAACCAACATTTTTTTTTGTTAGGGAGTTATAAGGGTTAAAATTTGTCCAGCAATTTCTCATTTTTACAACACCTTTTTTTTTTAAGGACCACATCTCATTTGAAGTCATTTTGAGGGGTCCATATGATAGAAAATAACCAATTGTGACACCATTCTAAAAACTGCACCCCTCAACGTGCTCAAAACCACATTCAAAAAGTTTATTAACCCTTCAGGTGTTTCACAGGAATTTTTGGAATGTTTAAATAAAAATGAACATTTAACTTTTTTTCACAAAAAATTTACTTCAGCTCCAATTTGTTTTATTTTACCAAAGGTAACAGGAGAAAATGGACCCCAAGAGTTGTTGTACAATTTGTCCTGAGTACGCCGATACCCCATATGTGGGGGTAAACCACTGTTTGGGCGCATGGCAGAGCGTGGAAGCAAAGGAGCACCATTTGACTTTTCAATTAAAAACTGACTGGAATTGAGATGGGACGCCATGTTGCGTTTGGAGAGCCACTGATGTGCCTAAACATTGAAACCCCCCCACAAGTGACACCATTTTGGAAAGTAGACCCCCTAAGGAACTTATCTAGATGTGTGGTGAGCACTTTGACCCATTAAGTGCTTCACAGAAGATTATATTGCAGAGCCGTAAAAATAAAAAATCATATTTTTTCACAAAAATGATCTTTTCGCCCCCAATTATTTATTTTCCCAAGGGTAACAGAAGAAATTGGACCCCAAAAGTTCCTGTACAATTTTTCCTGAGTACGCTAATACCCAATATGTGGGGGTAAACCACTGTTTGGGCGCATGGCAGAGCTCGGAAGGGAAGGAGCGCTGTTTGACTTTTCAATGCAAAATTGACAGGAATTGAGATAGGACACCATGTTGCGTTTGGAGAGCCACTGATGTGCCTAAACATTGAAACCCCCCACAAGTGACACCATTTTGGAATGTGGACCCCCTAAGGAACTTATCTAGATGTGTGGTGAGCAATTAGACTCATTAAGGCTGGTTTCACACTTGCATTTTTATCTGCAGCGTTTGTACCGCAAAAAAACGCATGCCTTTTTTTCCCTATGTTTAACATTAAAAACGCATGCTTTTTTTTATACGCGTTTGGTCGCATTTTTGAACGCATGCGTTTTTTTGCTGCATGCGTTCTTTTGCAGAAATGCAACATGTAGTAATTTTCAGAGACTTTTTTTGATGCAAAAAACTCATGCATTCGTATGCGTTTTTTTTTGCGGCAAAAAATGCATTGGAGTCAATAGAAACGCATGCGTTTTTAAGCACATGCGTTTGGTTGCGTTAAAAACGCATGCGTTTTTATAGAAAAAAAAACAGAAAACATACTGATATGCCACCCCCCACCATAAAGGTGATAAAGGGATCCTAGCCCTAACCCTAAAGGGATCCTAACCCTAAAGGGATCCTAACCCTACCCCTAACCCTACCGCTAACCCTAACCCTAGGGATCCTGACCCTACCCCTAACCTTAGGGATCCTAACCTTAACCCTAGGGATCCTAACCATACCCCTAACCCTAATGGTTAGGGTTAGGATCCCTTTAGGGTTAGGGGTAGGGTTAGGGTTAGGATCCCTAGGGTTAGGGTTAGGGGTGAGAGCTTTGAACCCCCAAGTGTTTCACTATAGTTTATAACGCAAAGCCGTGAAAATAAAAATGATTTTTTTCTCCACAAAAATTATTTTTTAGCCCCCAGTTTTGTATTTTTCCAAGGGTAACAGTTGAAATTGAACACCAAAAGTTGTTGTCCATTTTGTCCTGAGTATGCTGATACCCAATATGTGAGGGGAACCACTGTTTGGGCGCATGGCAGAGCTCGGAAGGGAAAGAGCGCCATTTGGAATGCAGACTTAGATGGAATAGTCTGCAGGAGACACATTGCGTTTGCACAGCCCCTAATGTACCTAAACAGTAGAAACCCCCCACAAGTGACCGCATATTGGAAACTAGACCCCCAAGGAACTTATCTAGATGTGTTGTGAGAACTTTGAACCCCCAAGTGTTTCACTACAGTTTATAACGCAGAGTCGTGAAAATAACAAATCTTTTTTTTTTTCCACAAAAATTATTTTTAGCCCCCAGTTTTGTATTTTCCCAAGGGTAAGAGAAGAAATTGGACCCCAAAATTGTTCTACAATTTGTCCTGAGTACACTGATACCCAATATGTGGGGGAAACCACTGTTTCAGCACATGGGAGAGCTCGGAAGGGAAGGGGCGCCATTTGGAATGCAGACTTAGATGGATTGGTCTGCACGCGTCACGTTGCATTTGCAGAGCCCCTGACAGCGTCGGACTCGAGTACCTTGGGCCCACCAGAGAAAAATCATTCTTGGGGTCCACCTTGCAGTTATATAGAAATAAAACCAATTATGTTGCAAAATGATGTAATATCAAACGTAGTGTTTATTAACCTCTATACACTACACCACACGGGACACATCCTCTATATACTGCACAGCACAGGACACATCCTCTATATACTGCACAGCACAGGACACGTCCTCTATATACTGCACAGCACAGGAGGTCCTCTATATCCCACTGGCCATATTCCACTGCGTATTCCGTCTGTGTGTGTGTGTGTATACAATATATATATATACACACAGCCCTCCAGACTCAGGTTTATAACTCTCCTTGATTCCAATTACCAGTACAGAACCCAACACTGTGGAATGGAATGTCATTTTACAGCACTGGCTCCAGTACGGATATGGAAATAAAGAAGACAGAGCAGGACACAAGACTAATGCAGAGTTAGGCCTCATTCACACTTTCTTATTTTGGTCACCATTCAGCACTGGGATTTGTAAGACAAAACTCATAGCTGAACCTACACAGAATATAATAGAAAGATTCACATTTATTCTTCAAATTACTGACGAAAACATGTCAGTGCAGATGAGGCCTAATAAGCAGCTCACCGCACAGACCATGAACTATATTTTATGGGTTCGCTCACACGAGCGTATGACATGGTCGAGATATATGTGATGTTGTATCGGATAGCACTAGCCCCATTGTTCTACTATGGGATAGTGCAGATGTGCAATTATGGCAGCAAGGTGCAAGAGGATCTGATATTCGGATGACACGTACCCATACAAGTCTATAGGTGCGTGCAGTAGTGTAACTAACGATAGGGGGCAGAGGGTGCTGTTGGCCTGGGCCCCGCGCTCTGAGGAGCCCACCTGGAGCTACACTACATTTAACTATCGGTGTGCACAGCGCGCCATTACAGTTAAACTCTGAGACAGAGCAGGGAGAGTTTGAGTCGGACCAATTCTTTTGTATGACAGAATTGATGGCCGTGTGAATGAACCCTAAACCTCACATGATTGAAGATGTAGAGAACCCTGTTCCTAAATGTGAATATCAAGAAAACAATGACATCCCATCTATAAAAACATGAATGATCGTTATTAATAATGGAAACAGGGGCACTACTCAAAATTCCGAGGCTGAGATCTCAAAATTGAACTCACCCATTAGATTGTCTGGTGTCAGCTCACTATGGCAAGAAAAAGATAGAAGTGAGCAGAAAACAAAATACAGGTCAAGCTCCTGACATAATGACATTAGGCTTCCTATACAGGGCGGGCCATTTATATGGATACACATAAATAAAATTTGAATGGTTGGTGATATCAGCTTCCTGTTCGTGGCACATTATTATATGGGAGGGGAAAACTTTTCTCCCACTCTTGACACACTGATCGCAACACCGCAGAGGAAATGCTAGCACAGGCTTCCAGTGTCCGTTGTTTCAGATGCTGCACATCTCGTATCTTCACAGCATAGACAACTGCCTTTAGATGAACCGAAAGATAAAAGTCTAAGGGGGTCAGGTATGGAGACATTTGTGGCCATTCAACTGGCCCACAACAACCAATCCACTTTCCAGGACACTGTTCATGTAGGAATGCTCGGACCTTACACCCATAATGTGGTGGTGCAACATCTTGCTGGAAAAACTCAGGGAACCTGCCATCTTCAGTGCATAACGAGGGCAACATATCATCATGTAGTAATTTCAGATATCCAGTGGCATTTAGGTTTCCATTGATGAAGAATGGCCCCACTATCTTTGTTGTACCATCTCATATACCACCCCATACAAAGATAGTGGAGCCATTCTTCATCCTCTTCTACGTTGGTGGAAAAACCTTCTCTCCTCCAGACGCAAAGAATGCCCCCTTGTGACCGTCACCTTCCTTGGTATAAACAGATCCTCAGCGAGATATTTGTATTGTGCCCTTATATACTTATACATGGTTATTAGATCGCCCCTCAGTCGTCTTTTTTCTAGACTAAATAATCCTAATTTTGCTAATATCTCTGGGTATTGTAGTTCCCCATCTCTAGTTTGGTGCTTCCTTTTTTTTCCAAGAGCCATCATTTTTATTTTTATGTACATATAGACCAGGGGTGGGCAATTTATTTTCCCAAGGGGCCACATGAGACCATGGCTGCTGCGGAGGGCCGAACAAATAGGCCTAAATTAATTCTGCTCAATTGTAATATCAATATATTATAATTATTATACTATTAATAATTTTATTAATATTAATTGTATCACCTAATATTGAGCAGAATTAAGTATGTTGACATCCCTCTATATATCATTTGAACCTGAGCACAGCCCCTTCTGTATATCATATGAGCCTCCCATAGCCTCCCCATATACACTGAATGTCGCCCCTATATCCTCCCCATGTGCAGCATGTCGCCCCCATATCCTCCCCATGTGCAGCATGTCGCCCCCATATCCTCCCCATGTGCAGCATGTCGCCTCCAAAGGCAGCACCATGTGCAGCATGTCACCCCCTTATGCAGCACCATGTCACACCCCCATAGCCTCCCCATGCCCACCCAAATAGCCCATACACATGAGAAAAAAAAATGAACACAACATACTCACCTCAGTAAACTACCAAAAAAGAGGGCACCATCCTATGTATAATAACAGTGCTCAACCTGCTGCATGTCAAACACCAGACACATGAAACCAAAAGAAAAGAAACATGCAAAAACGCAGGGATCACTAAAATATAACAAAGTTTATTTATAACATGTCACAAGCCACATATATAAATTTTAAAAACACTTAAAAAGAATCCACAAACAAAAATAGTACAAGTTAACCCAAGAAAAACCACACAGGATGACCAGCCCTCGCCTCCCTCCCCCCCCTGAAGCAGAGCCCTACCTGCTAATAATAAAGCAACAGGTACCACCAGGCAATATCTGGCCCTAATATACCTCTAGTTAATACTCATATAGGTATCAAAGGATACACAAGCAAATAGAAATTTCTGATATTAGGAAGAAAATACTAATCAGATCGTAGGGCAAATAAAGACTAAGATATTGCAAAGCCCGAAGGGAAATATAGATACCCCTATATAGAACCCTAGACACACATGATTATAGTGCACCTTTAATGGACAGGCTCATTTTAAATGGTCAAAATTCAATCATACCGCTCAGGAGGACATGAAAGGAGGAGAGAACTGGTTCCCATGTGGTCAACCCGACGCGTGTCGTCACAAGAGTGACTTCATCAGGGGTAACAAGGATAATGTGGCTCGTATACACTGGAATATATAGTACTTACTCACTTGTTAATCACCTACAGCTGTAAGAAGGTTGCTGCAAGGTACCAAGCATCTCCACACGGTCTCAAACCATCAGCGTTCCGGAAGTCAAAACTGCGCATGTCCGGTGGTCGCCTAGGTAACATGGCTACACCATACAACACGCACATATATATATATTTTAAACCTACACTATGGAAACCTATACCGAAAATCGCAGCTATGTCTATCCGGATCCCATACTTAGAGCCCCCGCACCACCACTAGTAAATCACCCCCGAGTATTGCCAATCCAAAATCCCCGGGTATAAAGTATCACTGCGCATGACCGGAAGTGTCCCGTGTCCCCGCAACACAGGGAAGTGGTTGCCCTGGCGACACACCAACAAACCCCTTGTGCGCACACTCCAGTGCAACACCCATTTTGATGGATTTTTGAGTATCTATCTATATCTACCTTTTGGTCATTGACTTGACATTAATGAGGGACTGCATGAGCTGTGGCTCATTGTATGTCTATTGTTTCCATCTGTACTTTGTGTTTGGGACTTATACTTGCCTTTGTTTGGGGGCTTTAAGAGTCCGATAGGAGGAGCCTATGACATCAGGTTATTTTATTAAATCCAGTGGTGTCTACACAGTTGGTGTCCTTACATTTGGGATTTCTATCTGCCTCTACTAGTGGTGGTGCGGGGGCTCTAAGTATGGGATCCGGATAGACATAGCTGCGATTTTCGGTATAGGTTTCCATAGTGTAGGTTTAAAATATATATATTTGTGCGTGTTGTATGGTGTAGCCATGTTACCTAGGCGACCACCGGACATGCGCAGTTTTGACTTCCGGAACGCTGATGGTCTGAGACCGTGTGGAGATGCTTGGTACCTTGCAGCAACCTTCTTACAGCTGTAGGTGATTAACAAGAGAGTAAGTACTATATATTCCAGTGTATACGAGCCACATTATCCTTGTTACCCCTGATGAAGTCACTCTTGTGACGACACGCGTCGGGTTGACCACATGGGAACCGGCTCTCTCCTCCTTTCATGTCCTCCTGAGCGGTATGATTGAATTTTGACCATTTAAAATGAGCCTGTCCATTAAAGGTGCACTATAATCATGTGTGTCTAGGGTTCTATATAGGGGTATCTATATTTCCCTTCAGGCTTTGCAATATCTTAGTCTTTATTTGCCCTACGATCTGATTAGTATTTTCTTCCTAATATCAGAAATTTCTATTTGCTTGTGTATCCTTTGATACCTATATGAGTATTAACTAGAGGTATATTAGGGCCAAATATTGCCTGGTGGTACCTGTTGCTTTATTATTAGCAGGTAGGGCTCTGCTTCAGGGGGGGAGGGAGGCGAGGGCTGGTCATCCTGTGTGGTTTTTCTTGGGTTAACTTGTACTATTTTTGTTTGTGGATTCTTTTTAAGTGTTTTTAAAATTTATATATGTGGCTTGTGACATGTTATGAATAAACTTTGTTACAACATACTCACCTCAGTCCCGTTCCCTGGCGCTCTGCTTCTCTCCCTGCCTCCAGTGTGCTGACTCTTCGGGGTACACAGCTGACGCAATGAAATGGCGTCATCGCATCAGCTGTTTCACACACTGATTGTTGGAGGAATTGGCAGGAGGCTCCTCATCCACCAAAGGAGTCAGCGGCGCAGATAGAGCCACAGATGGAGAGACAGCGAGCGGGCGGGCACTGTGTGGCCCATGGACCTCTGATTTCCAGCCCCACGGCTGTCTTGGTCCGTGGGACGGACAGAGACAACCAGAGGGCCGCATGTGGCCCGCGGTCCGCAGTTTGCCCAGGTCTGATATTAGACATATGAGGACTTGTTTTTTGCAGGGCGAGTTGGACTTTTGAATGACACCATTGATTTTTACACATAGTGTACTTGAAAAAGGGAAACATGTTCCAAGTTCAGTGAAATTGTGGGGAAAAAAAAGGATTTTTTGTTTTTGAGCATTTTGTGATAAAAATTACCTTGCAATATCATTCGGCTCATCAGTATGATGACGGCAAGACCAAACGTCCATTTTTTTAAATATTTGAGTAGTGAAACAAAAACATAGAACATTGAGAAAAAAATAAATAAATTGTGTCACCTTATGAGACCAGTTACGTTTTTATTTTTCGGATGATGGAGCTGTGTGAAAGCTTATTTTCTGCAGGGCTAGATAACGTTTTTATTAGTACTACTAGATGGTGGCCCAATTCTAACGCATCGGGTATTCTAGAATATGTATGTGACTGTCCACGTAGTATATTGCCCAGTCATGTAGTATATTGTCCAGTCACATAGTATATTGCCCAGCGACGTAGTATATTGCCCAGTGACGTAGTATATTGCCCAGTCATGTAGTATATTGCCCAGCCACATAGTATATTGCCCAGCCACGTAGTATATTGCCCAGTGACATAGTATATTGCCCAGTCACGTAGTATATTGCCCAGTGACGTAGTATATTGCCCAGCCACGTAGTATATTGCCCAGCCACGTAGTATATTGCCCAGCGACGTAGTATATTGCCCAGTGACGCAGTATATTGGCCAGTCACGTAGTATATTGCCCAGCCACGTAGTATATTGCCCAGCTACGTAGTATATTGCCCAGCCACGTAGTATATTGCCCAGCGACGTAGTATATTGCCCAGTCACGTAGTATATTGCCCAGTCATGTAGTATATTGCCCAGTCACGAAG
This sequence comes from Ranitomeya imitator, assembly GCF_032444005.1. NCBI lineage: Eukaryota > Metazoa > Chordata > Amphibia > Anura > Dendrobatidae > Ranitomeya > Ranitomeya imitator. Next base: position 414,410,433 of record NC_091284.1, on the reverse strand, counting down.
TATATTGCCCAGCCACGTAGTATATTGCCCAGTGACGTAGTATATTGCCCAGCCACTTAGTATATTGCCCAGTCATGTAGTATATTGCCCAACCACGTAGTATATTGCCCAGTCATGTAGTATATTGCACAGCGACGTAGTATACAGCACAGAGCCCCGTTGTATATTGCCCACCCACGTAGTATATTGCCCAGCTACGTAGTATATTGCGCAGCCTGGCCACGTAGTATATTGCCCAGCGACATAGTATACAGCACAGCGACATAGTATACAGCACAGAGCCCCGTAGTATATTGCGCAGCCACGTAGTATATTGCCCAGTGACGTAGTATATTGCCCAACCATGTAGTGTATTGCCCAGCATCAGTGACGTAGTATATTGCCCAGCCACGTAGTATATTGCCCAGTGACATAGTATATTGCCCAGCCACGTAGTATATTGCCCAGCGTCAGTGACGTAGTATATTGCCCAGTGACGTAGTATATTACACAGCGTCAGTGACGTAGTATATTGCCCAGTGACGTAGTATATTGCACAGCGTCAGTGACGTAGTATATTGCCCAGTGACGTAGTATATTGCACAGCGTCAGTGACGTAGTATATTGCCCAGTGACGCAGTATATTGCCCAGTGACGTAGTATATTGCACAGCGTCAGTGACGTAGTATATTGCCCAGCCACGTAGTATATTGCCCAGTGATGTAGTATATTGCCCAGCCACGTAGTATATTGCCCAGCGTCAGTGACGTAGTATATTGTAGAATGTAAGCCCGCAAGGGCAGGGTCCTCGCCCCTCTGTATCAGTCCGTCATTAGTTTGTTTACTGTATGTGATATTTGTAACTTGTATGTAACCCCTTCTCATGTACAGCACCATGGAATCAATGGTGCTATATAAATAAATAATAATAATAATAATATTGCCCAGTGACGTAGTATATTGCACAGTGTCAGTGACGTAGTATATTGCCCAGCCACGTAGTATATTGCACAGCCACGTAGTATATTGGCCAGCCACGTAGTATATTGCCCAGCGACGTAGTATACAGCACAGCGACATAGTATACATCACAGAGCCCCGTAGTATATTGCGCAGCCACGTAGTATATTGCCCAGTGACGTAGTATACAGCACAGAGCCACGTAGTATATTGCACAGCGACATAGTATATACAGCACAGAGCCACATAGTATATTGCCTAGTGACGTAGTATACAGCACAGAGCCACGTAGTATATTGCCCAGTGACGTAGTATATTGCCCAGTAACGTAGTATACAGCACAGAGCCACGTAGTATATTGCCTTCCTCACTGTGTCACGTCACCTGATTTCCTGAGGACCCCTTCCCCACTGTGTCACCTAATTTCTTGAGGGCCCCCTGTGTGCCCCTTTGGGGCCCTTCCCCAGAGGTGAAATGGTGGGAGAGGTGACCGGGCCCCACAGTAAATTAGGAGACAGTGGGGAAGGGGGACCACAGGAAATTAGACATTTTCTATGGGGGCCCCCCGACCCCCACCTTGTGTCACCGCTTTAGATTGCAGGGGCCTGGGGCCGGAGGGGCCTCCCATAACTGTCTCAGTGGCTGTCTACTGCTGCAGGCATATTTTACTTACATACATTAGTACATTGATTGATGTATTACAATACTGACTCAGTAACTAAATGCCCGGACTCCGAACCATCAGCTACAGCAGCCTCTCTGACTCCGACTATAAATGATAGTGCAGGAGTAGTGCGCCTGTGCAGGCTCTGTGCTGCTTGGGCAGGAGGACAGCTGACCAATCACAGCACAGCTCATTGTCTATGCTGTGACCTGTGAGGTCACACAAACAAAACTAATGCTGATTGGCTGCATGTCAGCCAATCAGCATTAGAAAACCGTAGTCCAACCAGACCACAGAACTGTTTAGAAGAGGAGGCGGAGTTGAGATCATGAATGATGCATCATGCAAATGCAATGGTATGTGACTGAGTCGTGACTGGTGAGGTGGTGGTGGCCGGGTCTGCTGAGCGGCAAATCGCTGCGCATGGGCTGCCTGCTCTCAATAGCATGATAGCAGCCAGGCAGCAGACAGTACTAGCCACTGCACTGTCTGCAGCCAGCACTGAGCTCGCGGTGATGAATCGTGTGTGGTGATGTCATGTGGAGAAGGAGCTGCCGCGCGGCTGCACTTCTCACAGGACATGATGAGCACATCATTTTCTTCTGTTCAGCAGCCTGTGCGCGGGGCCGGCCCCCGGCTATCAATAGTGTTTAACTTGTTGTGTGCACAGTCAGCACAGTGACGTGACTGAGCACACTATGCATGAATGATGCAGCCTGGGCACTGCAGGGACAAATGAAGGAGGCAGGCAGGCAGGGCCTGGGGGCGGGGCCCACCGGAGGATTCTCCGGTGTCCCGGTGCCCCAGTCCGACACTGGCCCCTGATGTAACTAAACAGTAGAAACCCCCCACAAGTGACCCTATATTGGAAACTAGACCCCCCAAGGAACTTACGTAGATGTGTTGTGAGAACGTTGAACTGTTTCACTACAGTTTATAACGCAGAGCTGTGAAAATAAAAAATCTCTTTTTTCCACAAAAATTATTTTTGCATTTTCCCAAGGGTAACAGGAGAAATTGGACCCCAAAAGTTGTTGTCCAATGTGTCCTGAGTACGCTGATACCCCATATGTTGGGGTAAACCCCTGTTTGGGCGCACGGGAGAGCTCGGAAGGGAAGGAGCATTGTTTTACTTTTTCAACGCAGAATTGACTGGAATTGAGATCGGATGCCATGTCGCGTTTGGAGAGCCCCTGATGTGCCTAAACAGTGGAAACCCCCAATTATATCTGAAACCTTAACCCTGACACACCTCTAACCCTAATCCCAACCCTTTTCCCAATCGTAAATGTAATCCAAACCCTAACCCTAACTTTAGCCCCAACCCTAACTTTAGCCCCAACTCTAACCCTAACTTTAGCCCCAACCCTAACCCAAGCCCTAACCCTAGCCCTAACCCAAGCCCTATCCCTAACTCTAGCCCTAACCCTAGCCCTATCCCTAACCCTAGTCCTAACCCTAGCCCTAACCCTAGCCCTAACCCTAATGGGAAAATGGAAATAAATACATTTTTTAAATTTTTTAATTTTTCCCTAACTAAGGGGGTGATGAAGGGGGGTTTGATTTACTTTTATACACTAAAATACACTAAAAGACGCTTTTTATTGCAAAAAAATATTTTTTGCATTACCACAATTCGAGAGCTATAATTTTTCCATAATTTGGTCCACAGAGTCATGAGATGTCTTGTTTTTTACGGGACGAGTTGATGTTTTTATTGGCATAATTTTTGGCACGTGACATTTTTTGATCGCTGTTTATTCCGATTTTTGTGAGGCAGAATGACCAAAAACCAGCTATTTATGAATTTCTTTTGGAGGGGGTTTATACCGTTCTGCGTTTGGTAAAATGGATAAAGCAGTTTTATTCTTCGGGTCAGTACGATTACAGCGATACCTCATTTATATCATTTTTTTTATGTTTTGGCGCTTTTATACGATAAAAACTACAGTATTTTATAGAAAAAATAATTATTTTTGCATCGCTTTATTCTGAGGACTCTAACTTTTTTTTTTTTTTTACTGATGATGCTGTGTAGCAGCTCATTTTTTGTGGGACAAGATGTCATTTTCAGCGGTACCATGGTTATTTATATCTGTCTTTTTGATCGCGTGTTATTCCACTTTTTATTCGGCGGTATGATAATAAAGCGTTGTTTTTTGCTGTTTTTTTTTATGGTGTTCACTGAAGGGGTTAACTAGTGGGACAGTTTTATAGGTCGGGTCAATACGGACGTGGCGATACTAAACATGTGTACTTTTATTGTTTTTTTTTTTATTTAGATAAAGGAATGTATTTATTGGAACAATATATATTTTTTTATTTATTTAGGACATTTTTAAAAAATTTTTTACACATGTAATTTTTTTTTTTAAACTTTTTTACTTTGCCTCAGGGGGGGACATCACAGTAAAGTGACAGATCGCTGATCTGACACTTTGCTGTGCACTGTGTCAGATCAGCGATCTGACGTGCACAGCTGGGAGGCTTCCCAGCGCCCGCTCTGAGTAGGCGCTTGGTAGCCACCTCCCTGCAGGACCCGGAAGCAGCCCCGTGGCCATTTTGGATCCGGGCCTGCAGGGAGTAGGAGGCAAAAGAGACCTCCCAGCGTCTCAGGGATCATGTTTGATCGCAGTGTGCCAGAGATTACTGTGCTGGGGGTGGTCCATGACCGCTCCTGGCACATAGTGCCGGATGTCAGCTGCGATAATCAGCTGACACCCAGCCGCGATCGGCCGCGCTCCCCCCGTGAGCGCGGCTGATCGCTCTGGACGTACTATTCCGTCCTTGGGAAGTAGGGCCCACCCCACATGGATGGAATAGTACGTCCAGTGGTAGAAAGGGGTTAAGTTATCTTCTCCAGAGCATGGTCTGAGATACAGTGCCTTGCGAAAGTATTTGGCTCCCTGGAACTTTTTCCACATATCATGCTTCAAACATAAAGATACCAAATGTAAATTTTTGGTGAAGAATCAACAACAAGTGGAACACAATTGTGAAGTTGAATGAAATTTATTGGTTATTTTACATTTTTGTGGAAATTCAAAAACTGAAAAGTGGGGCGTGCAATATTATTCGGCCCCTTTACTTTCAGTGCAGCAAACTCAGTCCAGAAGTTCATTGTGGATCTCTGAATGATCCATTATTGTCCTAAATGCCTAATGATGATAAATATAATCAAACTGTGTGTAATCAAGTCTCCATATAAATGCACCTGCTCTGTGATAGTCTCAGGATTCTTTTTGACGCACAGAGCACATCATGAACACTAAGGAACACAATAGGCAGGTCCGTAATACTGTTGTGGCGAAGTTTAAAGCCGGATTTGGATACAAAATGATTTCCAAAGCTTTAAACATCCCAAGGAGCACTGTGCAAGCGAACATATTGAAATGGAAGGAGCATCATACCACTGCAAATCTACCAAGACCCGGCCGTTCCTCTAAACTTTCATCTCAAAAAAGGAGAAGACTGATCAGAGATGCAGCCAAGAGGCCCATGATCACTCTGGATGAACTGCAGAGATCTACAGCTGAGGTGGGACACTGCACAAATCTGGCCTTTATGGAAGACTGGCAAGAAGAATGCCATTTCTCAAAGATATCCAAAAAAGGTGTTGCTTAAAGTTTGCAACAAGCCACCTGGGAGACACACGAAACATGTGGAAGAAGGTGTTCTGGTCAGATGAAACCAAAATGTAACTTTTTGGAAACAATGCCAAACGATATGTTTGGCGTAAAGGCAACACAGCTCATCACCCTGAACACACCATCCCCACTGTCAAACATGGTGGTGGCAGCATCATGGTTTAGGCCTGCTTTTCTTCAGCAGGGACAGTGAAGATGGTTAAAATTGATGGGAAGATGGATCTACAGTGGAATTGTTCACAAATAAACGTATCCAGATGTTAGAATGGCCAAGTCAAAGTCCAGACCTCATTTCAATAGAGAATCTGTAGAAAGAGCTGAAAACTGCTGTTCACAAACGGTCTCCATCAAACCACACTGAGCTCGAGCTGTTTGCCAAGGAAGAATGGGCAAGAATTTCAGTCTCTCGATGAACAAAACTGATAGGCTACGTTCACACTAGCGTTCTGCTAGTGTGCGTCGCCTTAGCGTCGGGCGACGCAGCGGCGACGCACGCGTCATGCGCCCCTATGTTTAACATGGGGGACGCATGCGTTTTTGTGTGTTGCGTTTTGCAACACTTGCGTCTTTTTTGCCGCTAGCGTCGGACCAAGAAAACGCAACAAGTTGCATTTTTCTTGCGTCCGATTTTCGGCAAAAAACGACGCACGCGTCGCAAAACGCAGCGTTTTTGCGTGCGTTTTGCCGCGTTTTTGTGTGCGTCGTGCGTTGCGTCGCCGACGCAGCGGCGCGCAACGCTAGTCTGAACGTAGCCATAGTGACATACCACAAGCGACTTGCAGCTGTAATCGTAGCAAAAGGTGGAGCAACAAAGTATAAAGGGGCCGAATAATATTGCACACCCCACATTTCAGTTTTTGAATTTCCACAATTTAAAATAACCAGTAAATTTCGTTCAACTTCACAATTGTGTTCCACTTGTTGTTGATTCTTCACCAAAAAATTACATTTAGTATCTTTATGTTTGAAGCATGATATGTGAGAAAAGGTTGAAAAGTTCCAGGGAGTAGAATACTTTCGCAAGGCACTGTAACTAGATCTTTAACCCCTTAATCCCATATGACGTACTATCCCGTCCAGGTGACCTGGGACTTAATTCCCATGGACGGGATAGTACGTCATATGCGATCGGCCGCGCTCACGGGGGGAGCGCGGCCGATCGCGGCCGGGTGTCAGCTGCCTATCGCAGCTGACATCCGGCACTATGTGCCAGGAGCGGTCACGGACCGCTCCCGGCACATTAACCCCCGGCACACCGCGATCAAAGATGATAGCGGTGTGCCGGCGGTGCAGGGAAGCATCGCGCAGGGAGGGGGCTCCCTGCGGGCTTCCCTGAGACGATCGGTACACGGTGATGTGCTCACCGTGTACCGAGCGTCTTCTCCCTGCAGTCCCCGGATCCAAAATGGCCGCCGGGCTGCATCCGGGTCCTGCAGGGAGCACTTCCGGGTCAGGATCAGGCTGCAGCTGCAGCTCTAATCCTGCCCGGCTGTATGTCAGATCACCGATCTAACAGAGTGCTGTGCACACTGTCAGATCGGTGATCTGTGATGTCCACCCCTGGGACAAAGTGAAAAAGTAAAAAAAAAAATTTCCACACTTGTAAAAAAAAAAATAAAAAAAAAATTCCTAAATAAAGCAGAAAAAAAAAAATATTATTCCCATAAATACATTTCTTTACATAAAAAAAAAACAAAAAAACAATAAAAGTACACATATTTACTATCGCCGCGTCCGTAACGACCCGACCTATAAAACTGGCCCACTAGTTAACCCCTTCAGTGAACACCGTAAGAAAAAAAAAAAAAAAAAACGAGCCAAAAAACAACGCTTTATTATCATAACGCTGAACAAAGAGTGGAATAACACGCGATCAAAAAGACGGATATAAATAACCATGTTACCTCTGAAAACGTCATCTTGTCCCGCAAAAAACGAGCCACCATATAGCATCATAACCAAAAAAATAAAAAAGTTATAGTCCTCTGAATAAAGCGATGCCAAAATAATTATTTTTTCTATAAAATAGCTTTTATCGTATAAAAGCGCCAAAACATAAAAAAAATGATATAAATGAGGTGTCGCTGTAATCGTACTGACCCGAAGAATAAAACTGCTTCATCAATTTTACCAAACGCGGAACGGTATAAACGCCTCCCCCAAAAGAAATTCATGAATAGCTGGTTTTTGGTCATTCTGCCTCACAAAAAAATCAGAATAAAAAGCGATCAAAAACTGTCACGTGTCCGAAAATGTAACCGATAAAAACGTCAACTCGTCCCGCAAAAAACAAGACCTCACATGACTCTGTGGACCAAAATATGGAAAAATTATAGGTCTCAAAATGTGGAGACGCAAAAACTTTTTTGCTATAAAAAGCGTCTTTTAGTGTGTGACGGCTGCCAATCATAAAAATCCGCTAAAAAACTCGCTATAAAAGTAAATCAAACCCCCCTTCATCACCCCCTTAGTTAGGCTAGGTTCACATTGCGTTAATGGGTTAACGCTAACGGACAGCGTTGCACGGCGAAAATGTCACAATTAACGCCGTGCAACGGGTCCGTTAGCACAACCATTGACAGCAATGTGATTTTCAGGTGTAGCGCATCGCTAGAGCGTGCCATTTTCGGCTCGCGCTAGCAAGGTGCCATTCTTTTGTGGCGCGCCTCAGACGCTGCTTGCAGCGTCCGCGGCGCGCCCGAGGTCCGATCCCCGATCTTCCAGAGCGGGGACGTTAACGCGACCACTAAACACGACACCTAAAAAGACATTGTGTTAGCGCAATCCGCTAGTGCTAAACGGATTTCCCTAACGCAATGTGAACCTAGCCTTAGGGAAAAATAATAAAATTAAAAAAAATGTATTTATTTCCATTTTCCGGTTAGGGTTAGGGTTAGGGCTAGGGTTGGGGCTAGGGTTAGGGTTTGGATTACATTTACGGTTGGGATTAGGGTTGGGATTAGAATTAGGGGTGTGTCTGGGTTAGGTGTGTGGTTAGGGTTACAGTTGGGATTAGGGTTAGTGGTGCGTTTGGATTAGGGTTTCATTTATAATTGGGGGGTTTCCACTGTTTAGACACATCAGGGGCTCTCCAAACGCGACATGGCGTCCGATCTCAATTCCAGCCAATTCTGCATTGAAAAAGTAAAACAGTGCTCCTTCACTTCCGAGCTCTCCCGTGCGCCCAAACAGGGGTTTACCCCAACATATGGGGTATCAGCGTACTCAGGACAAATTGGACAACAACTTTTTGGGTCCAAGTTCTCTTGTTATCCTTGGGAAAATAAAAATTTGGGGGGCTAAAAATCATTTTTGTGGGAAAAAAAAGGATTTTTATTTTCACGGCTCTGCGTTGTAAACTGTAGTGAAACACTTGGGGGTTCAAAGTTTTCACAACACATCTAGATAAGTTCCATGGGAGGTCTAGTTTCCAATATGGGGTCACTTGTGGGTGGTTTCTACTGTTTGGGTACATCAGGGGCTCTGCAAATGCAACGTGACGCCTGCAGACCAATCCATCTAAGTCTGCATTCCAAATGGCGCTCCTTCCCTTCCGAGCTCTGCCATGAGCCCAAACAGTGGTTCCCCCCCACATATGGGGTATCAGCGTACTCAGGACAAATTGAACAACAACTTTTGGGGTCCAATTTATTCTGTTACCCTTGTAAAAATACAAAGCTGGGGGCTAAAAAATCATTTTTGTGAAAAAAAAAAAGAATTTTTATTTTCACGGGTCTGCGTTATAAACTGTAGTGAAACACTTAGGGGTTCAAAGTTCTCACAACACATCTAGATAAGTTCCATGGGAGGTCTAGTTTCTAATATGGGGTCACTTGTGGGGGGTTTGTACTGTTTGGGTACATCAGGGGCTCTGCAAATGCAACGTGACTCCTGCAGACCAATCCATCTAAGTCTGCATTCCAAATGGCGCTCCTTCCCTTCCGAGCTCTGCCATGCGCCCAAACAGTGGTTCCCCCCCACATATGGGGTATCAGCGTACTCAGGACAAATTGGACAACAACTTTTGGGGTCCAATTTATTATGTTACCCTTGTGAAAATACAAAACTGGGGGCTAAAAAATTTTTGCGAAAAAAAAATAAATTTATTTTAACGGCTCTGCGTTATAAACTGTAGTGAAACACTTGGGGGTTCAAAGCTCTCAAAACACATCTAGATAAGTTCCTTAGAGGGTCTAGTTTCCAAAATGGTGTCACTTGTGGGGGTTTTTAATGTTTAGGCACATCAGGGGCTCTCCAAACCAACATGGCGTCCCATCTTAATTCCAGTCAATTTTGCATTGAAAAGTCAAATGGCGCTCCTTCCCTTCCGAGCTCTGCTATGCACCCAAAAAGTGGTTTACCCCCACATATGGGGTATCGTCGCACTCAGGACAAATTGCACAACAACTTTTGTGGTCTAATTTCTTCTCTTACCCTTGGGAAAATAAAAAATTGGGGGCGAAAAGATCATTTTTGTGAAAAAATAAGATTTTTTATTTTTACGGCTCTGCATTATAAACTTCTGTGAAGCACTTGTTGGGTCAAAGTGCTCACCACACATCTAGATAAGTTCCTTAAGGGGTCTACTTTTCAAAATGGTGTCACTTGTGAGGGGTTCCAATGTTTAGGCACATCAGGGGCTCTCCAAACGCAACATGGCGTCCCATCTCAATTCCAGTCAATTTTGCATTGAAAAGTAAAATGGCGCTCCTTCCCTTCCGAGCTCTGCCATACGCCCAAACAATGGTTTACACCCATATACGGGGTATCAGCGTACTCAGGACAAATTGGCCAACAATTTTTGAGGTTCAATTTCTTCTCTTACTCTTGGGAAAATAAAAAATTGGGGGCGAAAAGATCATTTTTGTGAAAAAATATGATTTTTTATTTTTACGGCTCTGCATTATAAACTTCTGTGAAGCAATTGGTGGGTCAAAGTGGTCACCACACATCTAGATAAGTTCCTTAGGGTGTCTACTTTCCAAAATGGTGTCACTTGTGGGGGGTTTCAATGTTTAGGCACATCAGTGGCTCTCCAAACGCAACATGGTGTCCCATCTCAATTCCTGTCAATTTTGCATTTAAAAGTCAAATGGCGCTCCTTCCCTTCCGAGCTCTGCCATGCGCCCAAACAGTGGTTTACCCCCACATATGGGGTATCAGCGTACTCAGTACAGATTGTACAACAATGTTTGGCATCCATTTTATCCTGTTACCCTTGGTAAAATAAAACAAATTGGAGCTGAAATAAATTTTGTGTGAAAAAAAGTTAAATATTCATTTTTATTTAAACATTCCAAAAATTCCTGTGAAACCCCTGAAGGGTTAATAAACTTCTTGAATGTGGTTTTGAGCACCTTGAGGGGTGCAGTTTTTAGAATGGTGTCACACTTGGGTATTTTCTATCATATAGACCCCTCAAAATGACATCAAATGAGATGTGGTCCCTAAAAAAAAATGGTGTTGTAAAAATGAGAAATTGCTGGTCAACTTTGAACCCTTATAACTCCCTAACAAAAAAAAATTTTGGTTCCAAAATTGTGCTGATGTAAAGGAGACATGTGGGAAATGTTACTTATTAAGTATTTTGCGTGACATATCTCTGTGATTTAAGGGCATAAAAATTTAAAGTTGGAAAATTGCGAAATTTTCAAAATTTTCGCCAAATTTCCGTTTTTTTCACAAATAAACGCAAGTTATATCGAATAAATGTTACTACTAAAATGAAGTACAATATGTCACGAGAAAACAATGTCAGAATCGCCAAGATCCGTTGAAGCGTTCCAGAGTTATAACCTCATAAAGGGACAGTGGTCAGAATTGTAAAAATTGGCCCGGTCATTAACGTGCAAACCACCCTCGGGGCTTAAGGGGTTAATAGTGGCATGGCTGATTTTGTTTAAAATATCTTCTGCAGCCAAAAAATAATCAACAGAGTGTTTTTGGTTTTACTGTGCTTTTTTGTGTTTTAAAGTTTCTTGGTGGTGGGAACATGCCTCTACAGGCTTGTTCACTCTGCGTACGGCTCATGTGTTCCTGTTTTACATAATTGTTTTCTTGTGTCCACAAGACTGGGGAGGCCTCCACTCCTCTTTTTTTGAGCTGTGCGCACAAGAGCTGTTCTATTCAGCGTGTCCACATTGGACATTTCCTCTCTAATCCCTGCTCATACAGGTATTGTACAGATGACCAGGTTTTTAAATACATCAGATAGGTATTACATACATCAGTTAGGACTGCTCTGATACGGGTATACCTTGACGTTTGGTAGAGCGGCTTAGTATATATTTTTTACAGAAAACGTATCAACCAAATACCCTGTTTTTTTCCATCTTTTTACTAGCACTTGCTGTTCACTGTGATTTTTTTTGCAAAAGAATGTTTTTGCTTTTACTGTGCTTTTTTGTGTTTTCAAAAAATAATCAATACTAGACCAATTATTATGTACATGGGAAAAATGTGTATATTCCCTGCCCAGGTAGTAAATGATGCACCAGGTGTCTTTAAGATTTGTGTTTTCTAGCATGGGTGCCAATACTTATACTGCAGTAATGCTATATTTACTTTGAGTGTTTTCAAATGTCTTCCCACCATCATTCTCTTATAGGGTGACTGTAGCCTTTGACATTTCAAGTAATTAGCTTTATAATACCGTAGTCAAGTTAATATAACAATCATAGGGTGTGAAAATTACAAACATCACAACCAAACAAAGAAAAAACAGACAACTTTCTCCAAATTAGAGAATTTCACTACAGACAGAGTCAATATTTAGATAAGCATACCAGAACCAATAATATGAAAAGACCATATTCATAGGAAATACTCTTCAAAGAGCAATATGAAAATCATAAAAGAAAAAAGAGCCTAAACTCCCAAATGTAACCATATTGTACTCAATAAATACTATTTGCCATCGAGGTAGTTTTAGAAAAATGTATTAATTATTAATAATTAAGTACAAAAACAGGCAAACAATAAATGCGAATAATAAAATCGGAATCACTGGACAGGTTGAACAAACGATGATGCAAACAGGCAATGACCAGCTATCCGTACAGAACAGGATACTCCACAAGTTTAAAAATATATCCAAACATTGATAGTAATGTATAAACAACATACAGTGGGGCAAAAAAGTATTTAGTCAGTCAGCAATAGTGCAAGTTCCACCACTTAAAAAGATGAGAGGCGTCTGTAATTTACATCATAGGTAGACCTCAACTATGGGAGACAAACTGAGAAAAAAAAATCCAGAAAATCACATTGTCTGTTTTTTTAACAATTTATTTGCATATTATGGTGGAAAATAAGTATTTGGTCAGAAACAAACAATCAAGATTTCTGGTTCTCACAGACCTGTAACTTCTTCTTTAAGAGTCTCCTCTTTCCTCCACTCATTACCTGTAGTAATGGCACCTGTTTAAACTTGTTATCAGTATAAAAAGACACCTGTGCACACCCTCAAACAGTCTGACTCCAAACTCCACTATGGTGAAGACCAAAGAGCTGTCAAAGGACACCAGAAACAAAATTGTAGCCCTGCACCAGGCTGGGAAGACTGAATCTGCAATATCCAACCAGCTTGGAGTGAAGAAATCAACAGTGGGAGCAATAATTAGAAAATGGAAGACATACAAGACCACTGATAATCTCCCTCGATCTGGGGCTCCACGCAAAATCCCACCCCGTGGGGTCAGAATGATCACAAGAACGGTGAGCAAAAATCCCAGAACCACGCGGGGGACCTAGTGAATGAACTGCAGAGAGCTGGGACCAATTTAACAAGGCCTACCATAAGTAACACACTATGCCACCATGGACTCAGATCCTGCAGTGCCAGACGTGTCCCACTGCTTAAGCCAGTACATGTCCGGGCCCATCTGAAGTTTGCTAGAGAGCATTTGGATGATCCAGGGGAGTTTTGGGAGAATGTCCTATGGTCTGATGAAACCAAACTGGAACTGTTTGGTAGAAACACAACTTGTCGTGTTTGGAGGAAAAAGAATACTGAGTTGCATCCATCAAACACCATACCTATTGTAAAGCATGGTGGTGGAAACATCATGCTTTGGGGCTGTTTCTCTGCAAAGGGGCCAGGACGACTGATCCGTGTACATGAAAGAATGAATGGGGCCATGTATCGTGAGATTTTGAGTGCAAATCTCCTTCCATCAGCAAGGGCATTGAAGATGAAACGTGGCTGGGTCTTTCAACATGACAATGATCCAAAGCACACCGCCAGGGCAACGAAGGAGTGGCTTCGTAAGAAGCATTTCAAGGTCCTGGAGTGGCCTAGCCAGTCTCCAGATCTCAACGCTATAGAAAACCTTTGGAGGGAATTGAAAGTCCGTGTTGCCAAGCGAAAAGCCAAAAACATCACTGCTCTAGAGGAGATCTGCATGGAGGAATGGGCCAACATACCAACAACAGTGTGTGGCAACCTTGTGAAGACTTACAGAAAACGTTTGACCTCTGTCATTGCCAACAAAGGATATATTACAAAGTATTGAGATGAAATTTTGTTTCTGACCAAATACTTATTTTCCACCATAATATGCAAATAAATTGTTAAAAAAACAGACAATGTGATTTTCTGGATTTTTTTTTTCTCAGTTTGTCTCCCATAGTTGAGGTCTACCTATGATGTAAATTACAGACGCCTCTCATCTTTTTAAGTGGTGGAACTTGCACTATTGCTGACTGACTAAATACTTTTTTGCCCCACTGTATATATGGGTAGCCTGAGTATAAATATTAGAAATGGGTAAGATCAGCATAATATAAAGCAACTACCTCCCTAGTGGGTGTATAGTACAGTAACGTCATTAGACTAATGCTACAAAATCAGTATATGAAGGGAGGGGCTAAGTCAAAAAGCATGTGCGATAGAAATATGTCTTACCCATAGGATAACGCCGGTCACCACACAGATGGGGTATCTGTGTGGTGACCGGCGTTATCCTATGCGTAAAACATATTTCTATCGCACATGCTTTTTGACTTGGCCCCTCCCTTTTTGGGTACATGTATATACTGATTTTGTAGCATTGGTCTGATGACTTTACATTTTTCTAAAACTACCTCGATGGTAAATAGTATTTATTGAGTACAAAATGGTTACATTACAGAGTCAATATTTGTAGTGTTGACTTCACTTTTTTTTCACACACCTATGGGAAGTCTGTATACTTCCCTACTTTTTGATAAATGTATTGATATACAGTACAGACCAAAAGTTTGGACACACCTTCTCATTTAAAGATTTTTCTGTATTTTCATGACTATGAAAATTGTACATTCACACTGAAGGCATCAAAACTATGAATTAACACATGTGGAATTATATACTTAACACAAAAGTGTGAAACAACTGAAATTATGTCTTATATTCTAGGTTCTTCAAAGTAGCCACCTTTTGCTTTGATGACTGCTTTGCACACTCTTGGTATTCTCTTGATGAGCTTCAAGAGGTAGTCACTGGGAATGGTCTTCCAACAATCTTGAAGGAGCTCCCAGAGATGCTTAGCACTTGTTGGCCCTTTTGCCTTCACTCTGTGGTCCAGCTCACCCCAAACCATCTCGACTGGGTTCAGGTCTGGTGACTGAGGTGGCCAGGTCATCTGGCATAGCACCCCATCACTCTCTTTCTTGGTCAAATAGCCCTTACACAGCCTGGAGGTGTGTTTGGGGTCATTGTCCTGTTGAAAAAGAAATGATGGTCCAACTAAACGCAAACCGGATGGAATAGCATGCCTCTGCAAGATGCTGTGGTACCCATGCTGGTTCAGTATGCCTTCAATTTTGAATAAATCCCCAACAGTGTCACCAGCAAAGCACCCCCACACCATCACACCTCTTCCTCCATGCTTCATGGTGGGAACCAGGCATGTAGAGTCCATCCGTTCACCTTTTCTGCGTCGAACAAACTCAGATAAACTTATCCTCAGAAGCAGAGGTGACTCTTGGTCTTCCTTTCCTGGAGCAGTCCTCATGTGAGCCAGTTTCTTTGTAGCGCTTGATGGTTTTTGCCACTGCACTTGAGGACACTTTCAAAGTTTGCCCAATTTTTCGGACTGACTGACCTTCATTTCTTAAAGTAATGTTAATGATGGTCACTTGTTTTTTTTTTACTTAGCTGCTTTTTTCTTGGTATAATACAAATTCTAACAGTCTATTCAGTAGGACTATCAGCTGTGTATCCACCAGACTTCTGCACAACACAACTGATGGTCCCAACCCCATTTATAAGGCAAGAAATCCCACATATTAAACCTGACAGGGCACACCTGTGAATTAAAAACCATTCCCGGTGACTACCTCTTGAAGCTCATCAAGAGAATGCCAAGAGTGTGCAAAGCAGTCATCAAAGCAAAAGGTGGCTACTTTGAAGAACCTAGAATATAAGACATAATTTCAGTTGTTTCACACTTTTTTGTTAAGAATATCATTCCACATGTTATTTCATAGTTTTGATGCCTTCAGTGTGAATGTACAATTTTCATAGTCATGAAAATACAGAAAATCTTTAAATGAGAAGGTATGTCCAAACTTTTGGTCTGTACTGTATCTATCGATCTATCTATCTATCTACACACTATATATATATATATATATATATATATATATATAAAGAGGAGGGGGCAGACCCAGTGCTTTTGTGCCCTATGTCCCTGGGTATAATAAATTAATGTGTGCGCGTGCTCCCCACACCTAAGCGCGGATAAGCTTCCTGGGCTGCACGGCACAGCAATGTAGCTCCAAAGTAGTCACTCCGCCTCTTCTGTTACGCGCTGATGATGTCTTCACATAAGTGCCGCATGTACACGCCACTCTCCATGTCACCAAAAGTGAAGCTGCGCCTACAGGGAATTGTATGTGGGGTAAGCATGAAAAACTTTATTTTTTTAAATAAAATTAAGTAAATGGACTTGAAGGGGAGCAACTGATGATGAATTGAGGGTGTGGAAAGGGGGACCATGAATCATGATATGTTTATATGAGGGAAGGCAAATAATGATGAATTGAGGCGTGTGACTGGCATTGAATTGGGGAAAGATTAATTTATATATTTATTGGTTTGGGAAAGTGGCTATTTATAGTTAGTGGAGGTACATTGGTGGATTACAATTTATATTTGGAATGGTGGGTTGCATAATAACTAATTTTATATTAATGGTGGGTACATGTCTGATTCAACTGTGAGGTGTTGAAGGTGGGGAGTGTGCTCTGGAAGCGGTGCTCTAGATAACTGTGTGTTACTTTCTGCAAAGATAAGTCATGGCTGGAAGAAGTGATGACGGTCTATGCAGAATGAAGTAGAAAAGCGAAGATGAAGGACTTCTACTAGAGACATCACCGTTGAGTCAGTGTACTACCTGTACAATTACACTATACACTGTATACTATGTACAGAGCACAATAAACCAAAATCCAACACTAGCACATATAAACCTCAAAAACTGTGTGAAACTATATGTAAAATTATTGATTTTTACCTTCAGCCTTTAGTTTTAACGCTTCAGGACACAACAGCTGCGTTATGTATGTTGGACTCAGTTCAGTTGGATGACAATGCAATTCTAGTCACAGCTGATGTGGAAGCATTGTATTCCTCAATTAAACACGGTGATTGACTGCAGGCAGTCACCCATTATCTACATGAAAGCAACTTGGAGAAACCGCTAATCGATCTGATTCTGATTTTGTTGAAATTTGTTCTTGAACATAATTTTTTTATTTTTAATAAAAACATTTTTCTTCAAAAACAAGGTACAGCCATGGGCACAACATGCGCCCCAGCATATGCCAATCTATTTATGGGATACTGGGAAAGAGAGGTCTTTCAGAATGACCAGATGGAAGAAATCAACTTGGTACATGGATGGAGTCGATACATCGACGACATCCTTTTCATCTGGGACGGTAACAATGACCAACTTATGACGCTAATGAAAAAACTTAATACTAATGATTATAACATTAATCTTACGTATAAAAGTGGTAGATCTCTGGAATTCTTAGACCTTAATATCTCAGTGTCCCCAATTGGCAAAATTATTACTAATGTACACAGAAAACCCACTGCGACAAATACCCTTCTGCATGCCTCATCCTCGCACTTTAAGCCTACAATTAACGGTATCCCTATAGGACAATTTTTAAGGGTGAAAAAGATCTGCTCTAATGAAGAGGATTATCAGGCGCAATCACAAGATTTGGCCTGCCGTTTTCAAGATCGAGGCTATAGTAACAGGCAGATAAAAAGGGGCTGCAAAAGGGCATCTAAAATATCAAGGGAAGAACTGCTGTATGGAAGACGTGAGTTTTCTGGTAGTCAACAAAAAAATTACCAAATTAGGTTTATTACCAATTACAACAAACAGTGGTCAGAATTGACGTCTATTCTACATAAACATTGGAATGTGCTGCTTTGTGATCCAGTTTTGAAAAATATCTTACCAAAAAATCCATCTCTAGTGCCTAAACGCTCTCAAAATCTTAAAGACATGCTGGTTCACAGCCACTACTCAAAGAAAAAAATTTTTCCGGAGCATCAACATCTATTAGAAAAGGTTTTTTCCCGTGTAATAGGTGTAAGGCGTGCAGTATTCATAGTAAAAGTCAATCTTTTTGCAACCATGACGGCTCCAGAGTTTATTCCATTTGGAACAATCTATCCTGTGTTTCGAAAGGGGTCATATACCATGCTGAATGTCCTTGCAAAAAAGTATACATTGGATTGACAACACGAGAGCTTAAATTACGAACCAGAGAACATGTGCTCGATATTGAGAAGGCGGCGGTGGCTGAGGATGTGAGTATGCTGAAGACCCTCCCCAGGCACTTTAGACTTTTTCACAACTCTAATCCAACAGGTCTTAAGATTAAAGCTATTGATCAGGTTATACTCAATAGTAGAGGGGGTAACTTGGGGAGGGTTTTGGCGCAGAAGGAGAGTAGGTGGATATACCAACTAGGCACCTTAACACCACAGGACCTCAATGAAACCATGGGATTTAGTTCCTTTTTATAAAATAATTTTACCTGCTCTTTTTCTGTACCATCCCTCACCTCTGGTGGTATTGATTGTACATCCTTTTTCCGGATTTTAATTATGTTTGTGTGTTTGTTGTTCTGATTTTCATTGTGTTTTTATTATTATTTGCAGTTGTATCTTATCTTATCGTCTCTTATTATGGTGGCATTTAACCAGAAGTTCTGTTTGACTCTGTCAAAGAGGAAAGGGATCTCTCTCAAGATCTGAAATCTCTTTGGATTGTTCCAGCTTAAAGTGAAACTTGTTATCAAAATCTATGACAAGAAGATCGGTCTGAGTTCTTCATGGATGTTTCACTTATATCTATTTATAGTGTGTTGGTTTGTTTCCCTGTGGATAAATTTGCTGTATTTGGTCTCTTATATGGTTTTTATAATGTCTGTCATTATAGGTACTCAATGGTATTAGGCATGATACTAGTTCACTAGTACGGTTGTATAGTGTTTTAGGGTTTAGGTTTTATATCCCGGTATATTACACTTGGTCTCATATATACGTGAGGACTTTCATTAGCGTCCTTTTGTATTTTTAGTAGTTCACGCATATCAATTGCAAATTTTATTAGCCTATATTTTTCTATTTTTTCCCCCTTTTTTTCTTTTTGAGAACCATATACTAGCATGGATGTTTTTGCACTATAGTAATCCATATCATACAGTGAGTAGGTGCTGTGGCACTATTTATGTACACGGCACCCCTTTCCTTCTTTATAATTAATACCGTATTTAAGCGGTGACATTTCCCACATTGTCTTATACACATATGAGGGTCATGTAGTGAGTAGGTGCTGCGGCACTATTTATACATACGGCAGTTTAGGTATGCTTCACCCTCTTCCCCCCTTTTTTTCTATTTAGTGCCATATACAAGCGGTGCTATTTCCCACATTGTCTTATGTACACATGAGGGTTTTTCACTTGCGTCTTTCTATTATATTGGTTTTTGTATTCATTGTGGTCCACGCATATTAATAGTCATAATCTTATTAGTTAATATTATTACACTTTCATCTTCTTTTTTATAACCATATATGAACATGTTTTTGTATCGCAGCAATCTATGTCATCAATGTTAGTAAGTGCTGCGGCACTATCTATACTTACCACACGGCAGTCTAGGTACGCCCTCCTTTTTTTCTATCTAACGCCGCATAGAAGTAGTGATGTTTCCTTGCTGATCCGTACTGCGCATGCCTCACCCCTGGCCCCCCGATGACTTCCGGTCCCGCTCACTAGGTGACTCGAGCGTTCCACGCTTGCGTCCCAGATGCAGTCGATCGGAAGTCTCTTCATTTGCACAGGAGAGGCTATTTGGATGACACATGCGCTAACAATGATCTGGTAGAAGGTTTACACAGTAAAATATCGATATTTGCAGATGATACAAAACTATGTAAAGCAGTTAATACAAGAGAAGATAGTATTCTGCTACAGATGGATCTGGATAAGTTGGAAACTTGGGCTGAAAGGTGGCAGATGAGGTTTAACAATGATAAATGTAAGGTTATACACATGGGAAGAAGGAATCAATATCACCATTACACACTGAACGGGAAACCACTGGGTAAATCTGACAGGGAGAAGGACTTGGGGATCTTAGTTAATGATAAACTTACCTGGAGCAGCCAGTGCCAGGCAGCAGCTGCCAAGACAAACAGGTTCATGGGGTGCATTAAAAGAGGTCTGGATACACATGATGAGAGCATTATACTGCCTCTGTACAAATCCCTAGTTAGAACGCACATGGAGTACTGTGTCCAGTTTTGGGCACCGGTGCTCAGGAAGGATATAATGGAACTAGAGAGAGTACAAAGGAGGGCAACAAAATTAATAAAGGGGATGGGAGAACTACAATACCCAGATAGATTAGCGAAATTAGGATTATTTAGTCTAGAAAAAAGACGACTGAGGGGCGATCTAATAACCATGTATAAGTATATAAGGGGACAATACAAATATCTCGCTGAGGATCTGTTTATACCAAGGAAGGTGACGGGCACAAGGGGGCATTCTTTGCGTCTGGAGGAGAGAAGGTTTTTTCACCAACATAGAAGAGGATTCTTTACTGTTAGGGCAGTGAGAATCTGGAATTGCTTGCCTGAGGAGGTGGTGATGGCGAACTCAGTCGAGTGGTTCAAGAGAGGCCTGGATGTCTTCCTGGAGCAGAACAATATTGTATCATACAATTATTAGATTCTGTAGAAGGTCGTAGATCTGGGGATTTATTATGATGGAATATAGGCTGAACTAGATGGACAAATGTCTTTTTTCGGCCTTACTAACTATGTTACTATGTTACTATGTTACTAAGTAACAAGCATCGTATCAGGATGCGACGTAATTACACAGGTGTAATTCATCACACTGAACACTATAAGAGGAGAGATTTTTTCGACAGACACACATCTTATCCCCATATGGAAGAAGCCTGGTAGGCGAAACGGCGCTGTCGGGGCGGCAGCACGGACCTGATAGGTATATCCTATTACACAGCATATAAGTTACATTTACTGCATATAAGCCTTATGGCTTTTGGGCTGTTGAAAGAGTTTCAGTAATATAGGCAGGAATCTAGTAAAAGTTATTCTTTGTATGTACTCTTGCACTTTAGTGATCTGCGGTTCCACTGAGACTGCTTTTCTCTAGCATTGGGCACTTTAGTTGCGGTTTTTGTACACATATACAATTTTTTGCATATATTATTCTAGTGCCTTACCTTTAAATTTATATTGCTCATGACATTTTTTTCAACCTTTGGTCTGCTGCTGTCTGTTTTTATTGAGTTTTTTCTGTATTTATATATCCGTTTGGCTCATCATATTGTTGTAAAAAATTGTTTCTTTAATAAAACTTTTTGTACAATTTTAAAATCTTGATATGCCTTGGTTTTTCGCCTTTCCATTTTGGAGAAATTAGTATATTATGTACAGAGCACCTGTATATAATGTCATCGGTGATCATCGTATAACCTGTACACTGACACTATATACAGAGCTACTGTGCATAATGTCACTAGTGATCACTGTATTACCTGCCCACTGACACTATATACACAGCTCCTGTGCAAAATGTCACTAGTGATCACTGTATTATCTGAACACTGACACTATATAGAGATCTCCTGTGTATAATGGCACTTACAGTAATATCAGTAATTTTTTTTATTAATGATCAGTATTGTTGTATTCGGTTATTATGTGGTGGTAATATTTGCTATGGTCATGATGTGATGGTATTTGTCCCTGTATATGGTATTATTTGGTCACTATGCGGTGGTAATATGTGGTCCTGCCATGGTGTGATGGTATTTGTCCCTTCTATGTGGTATTATTGGTCATTTAAAATAATGTATGTCCCACATTCCCTTAAAGAAAAATAAATAAAAATATATTTAGAAAGAGTCTTGGATATTTCAAGAAATGTTTAAAGGGAACCTGTCAGCAGGATTGTGCTGAGGAGCCTACAGACAGTGTCAGGTTGGCGTCATACTATTGATCCGAATGATAACTAGGTTGATGAAACCCGTCTTGTGGTCGTTGTTTAATCTTTATTTTCAGTTTTAAGTTAATGAGATTCTCATGCTCCAGGGCGGTCTGTGGTGGAGGTCTTTATGTGGTGCTCTTCTTAGCTATTCATACTGATGGCTTATGTCAGGTCACCCCCTATTTTACACAACGACTATAATATGCTTTGAAAAAAAAATTCACATTCAGCAGGCAGGCGCCGGTGGTTTTCTAGAGAAAAAAAATTGTCTCCACCAAGATGGCGCCAGCAGCGCCTGCGCAGTAGCATCAACCAGCGATTCGAGAGCAATTTTGAGAGAGAATTGTATTTTTATCTGAATAAATTTATATCAGCAAATAAAGTAATTAAATTCATATTAAAGATATGATCTTACTACATTTGATGATCTGGAGAATAGATCCCGGAGAATCAATCTTAGGATTATTGGTTTACCAGAATCTATTACCCGTAGCCAGCTAACAAGTATATGCACACTAGACCTACCAAAAGCTCTGGGCATTAATACACCATTGAAAGTGAAACACACTCACAGAGTAGCCCACCACCACCACCTCTTCTGCTTATAAGCCCAGGCCTGGTATTGTGAAATACCTGAACTATGCAGACAAAGCGGACATCTTACAAAGGTACAGAAAATCCTCTCCACCCCAGTGCTAAATGGACATAGAGTGTTCATTTTCAGTGACTACTCGGTGGAAGTAACAAAGAAAAGACGCGCCTTTAGTGGAATATGCACTGATCTAGTAAAGAAAAAAATCCGCTTCTCATTACAATTCCCAGCGAATCTTAGTGTTTTCACCTGGAGGAAGAATACAAACATTTTCAGCACCAGATCAAGCATCAGACTTTCTTAAAGACATAGAAGATCATCGCAAAGAAAACAGCAGAAAACACCAGGTCCCATAAAACAGTAGGGGCAGTAATGATCTGATGGTGGCCCTTTCCACACAAGAAAGTATAAAATAAAGACTCAGACACATCATTGAAAGTTTAAATAGTGTGAAGTTTATTATATGCTTTATATGTGCTGGTTACCTCCCATCACTCACAAAGAGCGTACAGCAACACTCAGGACAGGAAAAAACCCCAGTGGTGAAAACCCGTAGGGAAACCATGGCTGCTGTACTGCCCTTCCTCCGGGCATACTAAGGGAGGTTACCACTATAAAATATAACAACTGTGAAAAAATAACAATTATGTGTAAAGTATACAGTGTGTCTATGTGTACAGTATATGGGGTGTCTGTATGTGTATGTTGTCTGTGTATAGTGGGATGTGCATGTTCTGTGTGTGACTATTAAGAATACATAGTAACATAGTTATTATTAAGGTTGAAGGAAGACTTTAAGTCCATCTAGTTCAACCCATAGCCTAACCTAACATGCCCTAACATCTTGATCCAGAGGAAGGCAAAAAAAACCCCATGTGGCAAAGAGTAAGCTCCACATTGGGGAAAAAAATTCCTTCCCGACTCCACATACGGCAATCAGACTAGTTCCCTGGATCAACGCCCTATCAAGGAATCTAATATATAACCTATAACATTATACTTTTCAAGAAGGGTGTCTGTGTGTGTATGTATGTATGTATGTATGTTGTCTGTGTACAGTGGGATGTGCATGTTCTGTGTGTGACTATTAAAGGGAACCTGTCACCCCCCAGGCGTTTTTGACTAAAAGAGCCACCTTGTGCAGCACTAATGCTGCATTATGTCAAGGTGGCTCTTTTAGTTGGAGTCCCTTTCAGCGCTGCAATATCCATTTTTATAATTTGTCCCTCATACATATAGTTCCATCATTAATGTCCCCGGCGCCTGAGCTGTAAGATTTTTTTCGGGCATGCACAGTTTGTGCTGCCCTTCGACTCCCATCACATGATGTAAACTTACAGCGCAGGCGCCAGGGATGTTAATGAAGGAAGTGGAGGCGGCCACTGGCGCACGGAGTATTGAGTGATGGCTGGGAGGCATTTGTGTCCGGGGGAAAAGACAGGTATGAGGGACAAATGATAAAAACGGATATTGCAGCGTTGAAAAAAACCCAACTAAAAGAGCCACCTTGACAGAATGCAGCATTAGTGCTGCACAAGGTGGCTCTTTTAGTTAAAAAATGCCTTGGGGGTGACAAGTTCCCTTTAAGAATACTTCTCTCCTGTCTCCAGTTCTTCATCCGTCACGTCTTCTAGCTGTTCTTCTTGCAGGACCAGCAGCTATGTTCCTCTTCCAGCCATGTTCTTCTTCTTCCATGTCCAGCAGCTATGTATGTTCCTCTTCCAGCCATGTTCATCTCCTTGTGGGTCCGGCAGCTCCTCTTCCATGCATTAGATATTCGCATCTTCTTCCTTCTTGCATGGAACGATGTTACAGAGAGAGCAGGGTAGGGCATTATTCCTCCTGAACCAACGAATTGCCCAGCTATGACGGATATTCCTGTCTCTCTTCCATGCCCAGTGGTCAGGGTCTTGTGCCATGATCTAGAATGAAATAAGTGTTTATAATCAGAGTTTAAAGGGAATATATCACTCACCATTAATCATAATTCAATTTGCATATATTTTAGACCTGATGATATTGATGTGATGACTGAAAAACCATGGCAGAATGACTGCATAATTACTTATTAACCCCTTCCCGACCCATGACGCCACGTAGGCGTCATGAAAGTCGGTGCCATTCCGACCCATGACGCCTATGCGGCGTCATGGAAAGATCGCGTCCCTGCAGATCGGGTGAAAGGGTTAACTCCCATTTCACCCCATCTGCAGGGACAGGGGGAGTGGTAGTTTAGCCCAGGGGGGGTGGCTTCACCCCCTCGTGGCTACGATCGCTCTGATTGGCTGTTGAAAGTGAAACTGCCAATCAGAGCGATTTGTAATATTTCACCTATTATAACGGGTGAAATATTACAATCCAGCCATGGCCGATGCTGCAATATCATCGGCCATGGCTGGAAATACTAGTGTGCCCCCACCCCACCGATCGCCCCCCCAGCCCTCCGATCTGGCCGGTACACTGCTCCGGCTCCCCTCCGTCCAGTGCTCCGCTCCCCCCCGTGCTCTTGTCCGCTCCCCCCGTGCTCCAATCACCCCCCCGTGCTCCAATCACCCCCCCTGCACTCCGATCCACCCCCCCGGTGCTCCGTTCCACCCCCCCGTGCTCCATTCCAGCCCCCCCGTGCTCCGTTCCACGCCCCCCGTGCTCCGTTCCACCCCTCCCGCGCTCCGATTCCCCCCCTGTGCTCCGATCCCCCCCCCCCCGTGGTCCCCCCCCACCCCATCATACTTACCGATCCAGCCGGGGTCCCGTCCGTCTTCTCCCCGGGCGCCGCCATCTTCCAAAATGGCGGGCGCATGCGCAGTGCGCCCGCCGAATCTGCCGGCCGGCAGATTCGTTCCAAAGTGCATTTTGATCACTGAGATAGATTATATCTCAGTGATCAAAATAAAAAAAATAATAAATGACCCCCCCCCTTTGTCACCCCCATAGGTAGGGACAATAAAAAAATAAAGAAATTTTTTTTTTTCCACTAATGTTAGAATATCGTTAGGGTTAGGGGTAGGGGTAGGGGTAGGGTTAGGGGTAGGGTTAGGGGTAGGGTTAGGGTTAGGGTTAGGGGTAGGGTTAGGGTTAGGGCTAGGGTTAGGGTTTCGGTATGTGCACACGTATTCTGGTCCTCTGTGGATTTTTCTGCTGCGGATTTGATAAATCCGCAGTGCTAAACCGCTGCGGATTTATGGCGGATTTACCGTGGTTTTTCTGCGCATTTCACTGCGGTTTTACAACTGCGATTTTCTATTTGAGCAGTTGTAAAACCGCTGCGGAATCCGCACAAAGAAGTGACATGCTGCGGAATGTAAACCGCTGCGTTTCCGTGCAGTTTTTCCGCAGCATTGGCACAGCGATTTTTGTTTCCCGTAGGTTTACGTTGAACTGCAAACTCATGGGAAACTGCTGCGGATCCGCAGCGTTTTCCGCAGCGTGTGCACATACCTTTAGAATTAGGCTATGTGCACACGGTGCGGATTTGGCTGCGGATCCGCAGCAGTGTTCCATCAGGTTTACAGTACCATGTAAACATATGAAAAACCAAATCCGCTGTGCCCATGGTGCGGAAAATACCGCGCGGAAACGCTGCGTTGTATTTTCCGCAGCACGTCAATTCTTTGTGCGGATTCCGCAGCGTTTTACACCTGTTCCTCAATAGGAATCCGCAGGTGAAATCCGCACAAAAAACACTGGAAATCCGCGGAAAATCCGCAGGTAAAACGCAGTGCCTTTTACCCGCGGATTTTTCAAAAATGGTGCGAAAATATCTCACACGAATCCGCAACGTGGGCACATAGCCTTAGGGTTAGGGTTGGAATTAGGGTTGTGGTTATGGTTAGGGGTGTGTTGGGGTTAGGGGTGTGTTGCGGTTAGGGTTGTGTTTAGGGTTATGGCTACAGTTGGGATTAGGGTTAGGGGTGTGTTGGGGTTAGTGTTGGAGGTAGAATTGAGGGGTTACCACTGTTTAGGCACATCAGGGGTCTCCAAACGCAACATGGCGCCACCATTGATTCCAGCCAATCTCGTATTCAAAAAGTCAAATGGTGCTCCCTCACTTCCGAGCCCTGACGTGTGCCCAAACAGTGGTTTACCCCCACATATGGGGTACCAGCATACTCAGGACAAACTGCGCAACAATTACTGGGGTCCAATTTCTCCTGTTACCCTTGTGAATCAAAAAAAATGCTTGCTAAAACATAATTTTTGAGGAAAGAAAAATGATTTTTTATTTTCACGGCTCTGCGTTGTAAACGTCTGTGAAGCACTTGGGGGTTCAAAGTGCTCACCACATATCTAGATAAGTTCCTTGGGGGGTCTAATTTCTAAAATGGGGTCACTTGTGGGGGTTTCTACTGTTTAGGCACACCAGGGGCTCTGTAAACGCAACGTGACACCCGCAGACCATTCCATCAAAGTCTGCATTTCAAAAGTCACTACTTCCCTTCTGAGCCCCGACGTGTGCCCAAACAGTGGTTTACCCCCACTCATGGGGTATCAGCGTACTCAGGAGAAACTGGACAACAACTTTTGGGGTCCAATTTCTCCTGTAACCCTTGGGAAAATAAAAAATTCTGGGCTAAATAATTATTTTTGAGGAAAGAAAACGTATTTATTATTTTCACGGCTCTGCATTATAAACTTCTATGAAGCACTTGGGGGTTCAAAGTGCTCACCACACATCTAGATAAGTTCCTTTCGGGGTCTAGTTTCCAAAATGGGGTCACTTGTGGGGGGTTTCTACTGTTTAGGCACATCAGGGGCTCTGCAAACGCAACGTGACGCCCGCAGAGCATTCCATCAAAGTCTGCATTTCAAAACGTCACTACTTCAATTCCAAGCCCCGGCATGTGCCCAAACAGTAGTTTACCCCCACATATGGGGTATCACCGTACTCAGGAGAAACTGGACAACAACTTTTGGGGTCCAATTTCTTCTGTAACCCTTGGGAAAATAAAAAATTCTGGGCTAAATAATTATTTTTGAGGAAAGAAAACGTATTTATTATTTTCACGGCTCTGCATTATAAACTTCTATGAAGCACTTGGGGGTTCAAAGTGCTCACCACACATCTAGATAAGTTCCTTTGGGGGTCTAGTTTCCAAAATGGGGTCACTTGTGGGGGGTTTCTACTGTTAAGCCACATCAGGGGCTCTGCAAACGCAACGTGACGCCCACAGAGCATTCCATCAAAGTCTGCATTTCAAAACGTCACTACTTCACTTCCGAGCCCCGGCATGTGCCCAAACAGTGATTTACCCCCACATATGGGGTATCATCGTACTCAGGAGAAACTGGACAACAACTTTTGGGGTCAAATTTCTCCTGTTACCCTTGGGAAAATAAAAAATTGCAGGCTAAAAGATCATTTTTGAGAAAATAATTTTTTTTTTTTTCATGGCTCTGCGTTATAAACTTCTGTGAAGCACTTGGGGGTTCAAAGTCCTCACCACACATCTAGATTAGTTCCTTTGGGGGTCTAGTTTCCAAAATGGTGTCATTTCTGGGGGATCTCCAATGTTTAGGCACACAGGGGCTCTCCAAACGTGACATGGTGTCCGCTAATGATTGGAGCTAATTTTCCATTTAAAAAGCCAAATGGCGTGCCATCCCTTCCGAGCCCTGCCGTGCGCCCAAACAGTGGTTTACCCCCACATATTGGGTATCTGCGTACTCAGGACAACAATATTTGGGGTCCAATTTCTCCTATTATCCTTGGCAAAATAGGAAATTCCAGGCTAAAAAATCATTTTTGAGGAAAGAAAAATTATTTTTTATTTTCATGGCTCTGCGTTATAAACTTCTGTGAAGCACCTGGGGGTTTAAAGTGCTCAATATGCATCTAGATAAGTTCCTTGGGGGGTCTAGTTTCCAAAATGGGGTCACTTGTGGGGGAGCTCCAATGTTTAGGCACACAGGGGCTCTCCAAACGCGACATGGTGTCCGCTAACAATTGGAGCTAATTTTCCATTCAAAAAGTCAAATGGCGCGCCTTCCCTTCCGAGCCCTGCCGAGTGCCCAAACAGTGGTTTACCCCCACATATGAGGTATCGACGTACTCGGGAGAAATTGCCCAACAAATTTTATGATCCATTTTACCCTACTGCCCATGTGAAAATGAAAAAATTGAGGCGAAAATTTTTTTTTGTGAAAAAAAAGTACTTTTTCATTTTTACAGATCAATTTGTGAAGCACCTGAGGGTTTAAAGTGCTCACTAGGCATCTAAATAAGTTCCTTGGGGGGTTTAGTTTCCAAAATGGGGTCACTTGTGGGGGAGCGCCAATGTTTAGGCACACAGGAGCTCTCCAAACGCGACATGGTGTCCGCTAACGATGGAAATAATTTTTCATTCAAAAAGTCAAATGGCGCTCCTTCCCTTCCGAGCCTTACCATGTGCCCAAACAGTGGTTTACCCCCACATGTGAGGTATTGGTGTACTCAGGAGAAATTGCCCAACACATTTTAGGATCCATTTTATCCTGTTGCCCATGTGAAAATGAAAAAATTGAGGCTAAAAGAATTTTTTTGTGAAAAAAAAGTACTTTTTCATTTTTACGGATTAATTTGTGAAGCACCTGGGGGTTCAAAGTGCTCACTATGCATCTAGATAAGTTCCTTGGGGCGTCTAGTTTCCAAAATGGGGTCACTTGTGGGGGAGCTCCAATTTTTAGGCACACGGGGGCTCTCCAAACGTGACATGGTGTACGCTAAAGAGTGGAGCCAATTTTTGATTCAAAAAGTCAAATGGCGCTCCTTCCCTTCCAAGCCCTGCCGTGCGCCCAAACAGTGGTTTACCCCCACATATGAGGTATCAGCGTACTCAGGACAAATTGGACAACAACTTTCGTGGTTCAGTTTCTCCTTTTACCATTGGGAAAATAAAAAAATTGTTGCTAAAAGATAATTTTTGTGACTAAAAAGTTAAATGTTCATTTTTTCCTTCCATGTTGCTTCTGCTGCTGTGAAGCACCTGAAGGGTTAATAAACTTCTTGAATGTGGTTTTGAGTACCTTGAGGGGTTCAGTTTTTAGAATGGTGTCACTTTTGGGTATTTTCAGCTATATAGACCCCTCAAACTGACTTCAAATGTGAGGTGGTCCCTAAAAAAAATGGTTTTGTAAATTTCGTTGTAAAAATGACAAATCGCTGGTCAAATTTTAACCCTTATAACTTCCTAACAAAAAAAAATTTTGTTTCCAAAATTGTGCTGATGTAAAGTAAACATGTGGGAAATGTTATTTATTAACTATTTTGTGTCACATATCTCTCTGGTTTAACAGAATAAAAATTCAAAATGTGAAAATTGCGAAATTTTCAAAATTTTCGCCAAATTTCCGTTTTTATCACAAATAAACGCAGAATTTATTGACCTAAATTTACCACTAACATGAAGCCCAATATGTCACGAAGAAACAATCTCAGAACCGCTAGGATCCGTTGAAGCGTTCCTGAGTTATTACCTCATAAAGGGACACTGGTCAGAATTGCAAAAAACGGCAAGGTCTTTAAGGTCAAAATAGGCTGGGTCATGAAGGGGTTAAAGTTTTCTTCCTTGAGATTAAAACAAGCATTTCACGAGTCCAGCTATGGCTGCATTCATAAAATGCTCTACCTAACATAAGGATTACAAGACCATTTTGACATGGCTTTTCAAAGTAAGTACAACCACCCCATCAGGTCTAAGGGATTTATTTATGTATACTGTTTATATTGTGATACCTATTTACAGATCAGCTTTATATTATTGTTGTTTATATTGCTAACCAGATTACAGGTGGCTCGATCCACCCAAGCCCGAAATCCCATCCTGGTGAGAAGAACATTGCGGAATTGTAGAAGTTGGTCCTTCTTCATGCTCCACGTCCATCCAAAGGCCCAGCGGTAGATCTCCTGTTGATATGGCACGTCTTCTTCAAACTGGTTGGCTAAAAACCTAGATGGAAGAAAAATGAATCCAAATAAATTAGAATCCACTTCAGAAGAAAATACAGAAATATAACAACAAATACAATTATCATGTATTTACATGAGTGGTAGAAAAGATATTTTGGTTTTACAATAAAATTAAGTTATTTATAGACATAAATGTGTAATAATAAAAGAGACTCACAGAGCTGGAAAGAAGAAGGTTCCATATTCTGAAGATCGCAGTCCTGCTCTCCTGAAGTAAGTGGCGACCATGGCGAGGAGATACTAGAGGGATGAGAAGCAGAGTTAGAGGGTATACATAATACAGAACATAGATAGCTGTATATTCCTATCTTTGGTAATATCTGGCCACTATTACATAAGAATAAGCCCTTTATTTCCCTATGATGGATCTTCTCAAATCTCGATGATTTCTTATCCTTCACTACAATAATACCTTGTCCGAAATCTTAAGACAGCTGTCCCTGGCTAGAAAACATCTGATGTATTCTTCTTCTACAAAAATGAGAAAATAGAATTATTTCACTATGAACTTTGTAATGAAAACCTGTTTAATGCTATTAATGTTAAATTATTGGGGTTGTAGAGTTCTTCATTAATGATGGATTATCCTCCGGATAGCTCATCAATATCAGATTGGTGGAGATTTGGCCCCCGACACCCACTGATCAGATACTGAAGAATTGTCCTATAGATATGCCATCACTATTGAGGTGAAACCAAAGCCACGACACTGCTCACCACATAGTGACCGCTCCTGTCTGCTGCATCATACTAGGTATAATTATAGGAGGCTGAGGGAGAACACTTCCCTACATGTTTCTCTACCATTATACACATAAAATAGATTAATATAAAAATACATGTCATATAATCTAATACTTTATATCTGGAAACCTTGTAATGTGCAATGAGTCTTACCAAGGAGTGCGGCGAAAGCTGCCCGCTCATCTGGCTGGGGGATGCCATCTTCTGTCTTCCTCCTCTTGGCCACTTCCTGGGTGGCAGACAGTGAACTGTGGTAGAAGAGGTAGATAATATAGTATTAGGCCTCATGCACATGGTCGTACTATGGCTACACATAATTCACTTACATCCTGATGGGTGTTCTCCTCATGGGGATCTGACATTAGTTTAGGGCTGTAAATGGTATAAATATGTGTAGTGGTGATGTGTAATGGTCACTATGATTTGCCGGTGTAAGTGTATGGATTATGATGACTGCAGTGATCTAACCTCATCTACTTACCACTCCTCTTCATACTGGGCAATCAGTTCTCTCTTCCACTTCCTCATGGCCATCTTTACTCTTCTTCCTGGAAACATACAGAAAAAGGAAAAACCTGAATATGCAGAGAATGGCTCTGTCTATAGGATCCCTAGTGGGGTAATACTATCAACCTAATGGGTAACCCAAAACCTATCTACCACAGCCTGCATTACATGGGTTGCAGTATTGCAGCTTTATTGACTTGATTGGTGCTGAGTTGTAATACCCAACATGACCCATTGACAGAAGTGGCGCTGTAGCTAATAAACAAAACAAACCCTATTTTCTACTTAAAGCGCCACTCCAGCATTTTGTTTTGTTTGTACTGCTGGAGTGGCACTTTTAATGTAAGCCCCCTGCCCACATCCTTATACTTGGTGCCATCTTGTGCCTGTAGCTTCTGACTAGCCGCAAGTGAGAAGTTACGTAACAAGAGTTTAATGCAAATCTATGAGAGCCAGAACGAGGCTCTCATAGAGAGGTATTGAAAAGTGAGGTCTGCGCTGCTCCATGAATCACTGGAGCTGATGGCCGGTCACAATTCACCGGAGACTGATAGGACCAACACTGGAAAAGGATGAAGGGGCGGCAGGTGACTATAAGACAGGGGTCAGGAGAATTACATAAAAAGCACCAATCCCGCGGTGCAGTATAAAAACCCACTGCAGTGGTGCTTTAAAAAAACAAAAATATACAGTACAGACCAAAAGTTTGGACACACCTTCTCATTTAAAGATTTTTCTGTATTTTCATGACTATGAAAATTGTACATTCACACTGAAGGCATCAAAACTATTAATTAACACATGTGGAATTATATACTTAACAAAAAAGTGGGAAACAACTGAAATTATGTCTTATATTCTAGATTCTTCAAAGTACGCACCTTTTGCTTTGCACACTCTTGGCATTCTCTTGATGAGCTTCAAGAGGTAGTCACCAGGAATGGTTTTCACTTCACAGGTGTACCCTGTCAGGTTTAATAAGTGGGATTTTTTGCTTTATAAATGGTGTTGGGACCATCAGTTGTGTCGTGCAGAAGTTTGGTGGATACTCAGCTGATAGTCCTACTGAATAGACTGTTAGAATTTGTATTATGGCAAAAAAAGCAGCTAAGTAAAGAAAAACGAGTGGCCATCATTACTTTAAGAAATGAAGGTCATTCAGTCCGAAAAATTGGGAAAACTTTGAAAGTGTCCCCAAGTGCAGTGGCAAAAACCATCAAGCGCTACAAATAAACTGGCTCGCATGAGTACCACCCCAGGAAAGGAAAACTAAGAGTCACCTCTGCTTCTGAGGATAAGTTTATCTGAGACACCAGCCTCAGAAATCTCAGGTTAACAGCAGCTCAGATTAGACACCAGGTCAATGCCACACAGAGTTCTAGCAGCAAACACATCTCTACAACTGTTAAGAGGAGACTTTGTGCAGCAGGCCTTCATGGTAAAATGGCTGCTAGCAAACCACTACTAAGGACAAGCAACAAGCAGAAGAGACTTGTTTGGCCTAAAGAACACAAGGAATGGACATTAGACTAGTGGAAATCTGTGCTTTGGTCTGATGAGTCCAAATTTTAGATCTTTGGTTCCAACCACCGTGTCTTTGTGCGACGCAGAAAAGGTGAATGGATGGACTCTACATGCCTGGTTCTCACCGTGAAGCATGGAGGAGGAAGTACGATGGTGTGGGGGTGCTTTGCTGGTGACACTGTTGGGGATTTATTCAAAATTGAAGGCATACTGAACCAGCATGGCTACCACATCATCTTGCAACGGCAAGATATTCCATCCGGTTTGCGTTTAGTTGGACCATCATTTATTTTTCAACAGGACAATGACCCCAACACACACCTCCAGGCTGTGTAAGGGCTATTTGACCAAGAAGGAGAGTGATGGGGTGCTACGCCAGATGACCTGGCCTCCATAGTCACCAGACCTGAACCCAATCGAGATTGTTTGGGGTGAGCTGGACCGCAGAGTGACTGCAAAAGGGCCAACAAGTGCTAAGTATCTCTGGGAACTCCTTCAAGATTGTTGGAAGACCATTCCCGGTGACTACCTCTTGAAGCTCATCAAGAGAATGCCAAGAGCGTGCAAAGCAGTCATCAAAGCAAAAGGTGGCTACTTTGAAGAACCTAGAATATAAGACACAATTTCAGTTGTTTCACACTTTTTTGTTAAGTATATAATTCCACATGTGTTAATTCATAGTTTTCATGCCTTCAGTGTGAATGTACGATTTTCATAATTATGAAAATACAGAAAAATCTTTAAATGAGAAGTTGTGTCCAAACTTTTGGTCTGTACTGTATAATCGGTCATTGATGCCTACCCTGATTGACTTCATGTCCTATGATAAGGAAAGACTACACATATCTACATTATACTGACTGCACTGTGACCCGCCATATAATCATATAAAGCATATATCGCTACCTCCCTGTATAGTGACTGATGATCCAGTACAATATTCGTCATATCTCCACTACATGTATGATATAACTATTATATACAGGCTAATAATGGCCATGCACTTCTAAATATTGGATCTGGGAATTTCTAGGAGAAATATGTGGCCCCGTGTTTTTCAGATTAATATTTACACATCATTATCCACATTTTAAATATTTATTCAAGGTCACCAAATTTTATCCCATTTATCCATATTCTCCCCGTTATCTAGATTTGGGATTTATGGTGAAATCATTTGCGTTTGTATATGTGATTGCTTTCAGTATAGATCCCAACTGTCAGTATCTGGAATGACATAAATCGGCAGATTATTCATCACACAATGATTCTCACCTCTGTAGAGCGGCCGGTGGCGGTTGTCTCCCAATCAGCAGGTAACGATCCGGGTACAAATCCAAAAAGTGTCGCTTCTGAGAATCAATAAGGAGCCTGTCTTATCTCTAATAGAGCTATCGCAGACTGGCACCAACTGACGGTTTTTTTCTTTCTTTGAGTTCAAATCCTGCGATGCTATTGGTTGATGGTTGAAGCACGCGGCGCTAAATTTAAAGGGAAAGCGCATTCTAATAATGACTAAGGAGATACAGTGTATTACTTTTACATCTATATTTGTAGTTTTCCTCTTTATTCCAATTAGTGTTATTTGAGGAAGTTATCATGTTATTCCATTTATTAACTGATGATTGGGAAATGGCAGCAGTGAAAGCCGCATGTAATAATGATGACACTAAAATCGTGATGGGAGAAGTGTGATGTGTAACATGTTCACTAGATCGTCCATTGTGTATGGAGTAAGAGAATAATTGTCATCTGCTTTCTTACTCCCTGTAAAGTCATTAATTATTGAACCCCCTTAGCGGCAAGGTCAATTTTCATTTTTGCGTCTTTGTTCTTCCTCCATTTTTCGCAAACTCACAACTTTTTTATTTTTCTGTCCACATAGCCATATGAGGGCTTGTGTTGTGGAGGACAAGTTGCACTTTTGAATGACACCATTCATTTCACCACATAGTGTACAAGAAAACTTAAAACAATTCCAAGCGAGGAGAGATTGTAAAAATAAAAAAAAGAATTCTGACATTGCTTTTAGGACTATAGGTTGCATTGTTCTGTATGGACTATGGGGTGCATGATTCCAAATATAGGACCATGGGGTGCACTATACTGTATGGACTATGGCGTGCATTATGCTGCATGGACTATAAGGTGCATTATACTGTATGGACTAGGGGGTACATTATACTGTGTGGATGACTATGGGGTGCATTATTCTGTATTAAATATTGGGTGTATTATGCTGTACACACTATTTGGTGCATTATACTGTATGGACTATGGGGTGCATTATACTATACAGAGGACAATGAATGCATTATATTGTATAAACTATGGGGTGCATTATACTATACAGAGGACTATGGATGCATTATACTGTATAAACTATGGAGTGCATTATGCTGTGTGGACAATGTATTACATTATGTTGTATGGACTATGGAGTGCATTATACTGTATAGATGACTATGGGGTGCATTATGCTGTTTAGACTATGGGATGCATTATACTATACAGAGGACTATGGGGTGCATTATGCCACACAGAGGACTATGGGAAGTATTATCCTATATAGAGCTTGGGGTGCACTATACTATACAGAGGACGATGGGGTGTATTATATTGTATAGATGACTATGGGGTGCATTATGTTCTATAGACTATGGGATGCATTATACTATACAGAGGACTATGGGGTGCATTGTAATGTATAGAGTATAGGGTACATTATACTACCCAGAGGACTATGGGATGAATTATCCTAAATAGAGCTTGGGGTCCATTATACTATACAGAGGACTATGGGGTGTGTTATACTATAAGGACCATGTGGTGCATTATACTATGTTGAGGACCATGCAGTGCATTATACTGTATGTATGGTTGTGTGAGGGTCACAGTTGGGCGCTCATATGATGTAGGGGTCATCATACTTTTCTGGGTGAGTTGTGGGGTGGGGTACAATAGTGTCATCATACTGTGCGTGTGGAGGGTACTGTGGAGGAATTCACTGTGGTGGTATCTTAGAGTCTGTGGGGTGCTTTTGTTGATGTCATACTTTGAGTACAATGATAGGAGGAATATTAGAGGGCACAAAGTACCAAACAGTATGTGCAAAAATATGGACACATACGGAAGCAGTGGCTCAGCATTGTGGTATCAGCAGGATTTTAACCCTTATAACATCCTAGCAAAAAAATATATGTTTCCAAACTTGTGCTGATGTAAAGAAGACCTGTGGGAAATGTTATTTATTAAATTTTTTTACATCACTCTCTGAGTTAGGCTGTGTGCACACGTTGCAGATTTGTCGCTTTTTTTCGTGTTTTTTCGCCATAAAAACGCTATAAAAACACAACAAAAAATGCATACGTAATGAATCCCATCATTTAGAATGCATTCCGCAATTTTTGTGCACATGATGCGTTTTTCCCCGTATATTATTGCATTGGGAACCACCAGAAAAATCCGCAAAAAACGCCCACCAAAAACGCAGTAAAAACGCGCAAAAAACGCATGTGGATCTCTTGCAGAAAATGTCCTGTTTTGCTCATGAAATTTCTGCAAGAAATCCTGAACATGTGCACATAGCCTTAAGTGTACAAAAATTAAAAGTTTGAAAATGGCAAAATTTCAGTTTTTTTCATAAATAAAAGCAGGTTAATTCGAAGAGATTTTACCACTAACATGAAGTACAATATGTCATGAAAAAAAAATCTCAGAATCAGTGGGATACATGAAAGTGTTCCAGAGCTATAACTTCATAAAATGACAGTGGACAGAATTGTAAAAAGTGGCTTGGTCATTAAGTACCAAATTGAAACCAAATCAAGAAACATTTACTGTATGTCCATGAAGGATCTCCATTTGTGGAATAATTTGATTGTTGACTTTTCGTTTTGTCTCTCTAAGTCTAATTTGCCATATACCACTAGAGTTTTTAGAGTATTTATCATTTCAGACACTTGAGGTACTTCTTCCTTTAGCCAATATCGAAGTATGCGCTTTTTGACTACAAGAAGAGCTAAGTGTATTATTTGAGTGGATACAATTCTATGTAATTCTATGAAATAAACAAGCTAGGGGAGTGGGTCTTTGATTTTCCAAATGTTATCAATATATCCAAGAGCCTCAGCCCAAACCCTCTGCGTGTAGGGGCAATGCCAGATGCCATGAAGCAGATTTGCCCAGGACAAATTGCATTTTGGACATTTTCTTAGATAATGAGGAGCATCCTTGTAGGAAATATTGAAAGCATAAATTGCATTATGTACAGTTTCTCTTGCATTTCTCTCCATTACTCATTAATCATTGCTTTTTTAACCTTGCTCCAACCCAATATAATCTCTCCCGAATAGTGTTGAGCATTCCAATACTGCAAATATCGGGTATCGGCCGATATTTGCTGTATCGGAATTCCGATACCGAGTTCCGATATTTTTGCGATATCGGAAATCGGAATCGGCGTGTGCGGTGCGTATGGTTCAAAGGGTCTGGAGGAGAGGAGACTCTCCTTCAGGCCCTGGGATCCATATTCATGTAAAAAATAAAGAGTAAAAATAAAAAATATGGATATACTCACCCCTCCGGCGAACCCTGGCTGTCACCGCTGCGAGCATCTGCCTGAGAATGCAGAGAGTGAAGGACCTTCGATGACGTCGCAGTCACGTGAGCGGTCAGGTGACCGGTCTCCTGACCGCGACGTCATCGAAGGTCCTTCACGCACTGCATTCTTAGGGACGGAGGCAGACGTTCGCAGCGGTGACAGCCAGGGTCCTTCGGAGGAGCCCAGTGTCTGATATGTCTTGTTAAGGCCGCTAAGTTATAATCTCGTATAAGAGGCAGTTGGATTCCTCCTTCCAGTTGGAACAAAGCCATCTTCCAATATACAATTCTCGGTATTTTACCCTGCTATAGAAATTTTATAAACACTGATTGTAATTTTTGTACCTCTAAGTGCTTTAGTAGCAAAGGTATTGTTTGTAAAGGGTATAGAATGCGAGAGAAGCTATTAATTTTTATCAACTGTGCTCTGCCAAACAGAGATGGAGATTTTTCCATTTTTCAAGCTCTTTACTTATTTTATTTATCACATGTGGGAAATTTAAGGCTAGTTTCACACATTAGGTTTATGCCGTCATGTCGGCTCCGACGTCGCTCCGGAGCGCCGAATCCGGCGTAAAATGTGGAAGACTGATGAAACTGATCTGATTTTCCACTGGATCCCACTAGCAGAACCGGCGAAAAAACGGATCCATTTCATCAGTTTTGCATCCTTTTCTTCTGTTTTTTTATCCGTTTTTGGCAGATCTGGTTTTTAAAAACGCCCCTGGGAGGCACCCAAATGTGATTGGCTACTGAAAACCTATATATACAGTGTTCCTTCAGCCCATCTGTGACAGGTTGTAGAGGAGCAAGTGTTAAGAGAGCAAGATGAATGTCGTTATTGCAAATATTCTGAAGATCAAAGTGGATTTTACTGTGGAGGCGAATTGCTTGAAAACAATAGTTCTGGAGAAGGAGCGAGAGAAACAGCGCATTATGCGTCTGTGCCGATGGCGTTTGTGGATCCACCCCATCACTGCACGGAGAATGACGCGGGGAGTCTATTCTACTTTATACATGGAGCTACGAGGAGACCCAGAGAAGTTTTTCAGCTATGTGTGGATGAAAGCGGAGAACTTCGATCTACTTGTGGACCGAATTGGACATCTCATCCGAAGGAGTGACACGTATTGCCGAATCTCCAATTCACCGGCGGAGCGTCTGATGGTCACTCTTCAGTAAGCCATTTTTATTGTATCTCCTCCTGTAAAGCACACTTAACTTTAACCCCTTAGTGACAGAGCCAATTTGGTACTTAATGACCGAGCCAATTTTTGCAATTCTGACCACTGTCACTTTATGAGGTTATAACTCTGGAACGCTTCAACGGATCCCGCTGATTCTGAGATTGTTTTTTCGTGACATATTGTACTTCATGTTAGTGGTAACATTTCTTCGATATTACTTGTGATTATTTATGAAAAAAACAGAAATATGGCGAAAATGTTTAAAACTTTGCAATTTTCAAACTTTGTATTTTTATGCCCTTAAATCAGAGAGATATGTCACAAAAAATAGTTAATAAATAACATTTCCCACATGTCTACTTTACATCAGCACAATTTTGGAAACAAATTTTTCTTTTGTTAGGGAGTTATAAGGGTTAAAAGTTGACCAGCAATTTCTCATTTTTACAACACCTTTTTTTTTTAGGGACCACATTACATTTGAAGTCATTTTGAGGGGTCTATATGATAGAAAATAACGAAGTGTGACACCATTCTAAAAACTGCACCCCTCAAGGTTCTCAAAACCACATTCAAGAAGTTTATTAACCCTTTACGTGCTTCACAGGAACTGAAACGATGTGGAAGGAAAAAATGAACATTTAACTTTTTTTTGCAAACATTTTAATTCAGAACCATTTTTTTTATTTTCACAAGTGTAAAAACAGAAATGTAACCATAAATTTTGTTATGCAATTTCTCCTGAATACGCCAATACCCCATATGTGGGGGTAAACCACTGTTTGGGCGCACCGTAGAGCTTGGAAGTGAAGGAGCACCGTTTGACTTTTTCAAAGCAGAATTGGCTGGAATTGAGATCGGACGCCATGTCACGTTTAGAGAGTCCCTGATGTGCCTAAACAGTGGAAACCCCCCACAAGTGACACCATTTTGAAAACTAGACCCCTTAAGGAACTTATCTAGATGTGTGGTGAGCACTTTGAACCCTCATGTGCTTCACAGAAGTTTATAACGTTGAGCCGTGAAAATAAAAAATCGCATTTTTTCTACAAAAATGATATTTTTGCCCCCACATTTTTATTTTCACAAGGGTAACAGGAGAAATTAGACCACAAAAGTTCTTGTGCAATTTCTCCTGAGTACGTCAATACCCAATATGTGGGGGTAAACCACTGTTTGGGCGCACTGCAGAGCTTGGAAGAGAAGGAGTGCAGTTTTACTTTTTCAATGTAGAATTGTCTGGAATTGAGATCGGACGCCATGTCGCGTTTGGAGAGCCCCTGATGTGCCTAAACAGTGGAAACCCCTCACAAGTGACACCATTTTGGAAACTAGACCCCTTAACCCCTTTACCCCCAAGGGTGGTTTGCACGTTAATGACCGGGCCAATTTTTACAATTCTGACCACTGTCCCTTTATGAGGTTATAACTCTGGAACGCTTCAATGGATCCTGGTGATTCTGACATTGTTTTCTCGTGACATATTGTACTTCATGACAATGGTAAAAATTATTTGATAGTACCTGCGTTTATTTGTGAAAAAAACGGAAATTTGGCGAAAATTATGAAAATTTCGCAATTTTCCAACTTTGAATTTTTATGCAATTAAATCACAGAGATATGTCACACAAAATACTTAATAAGTAACATTTCCCACATGTCTACTTTACATCAGCACAATTTTGGAACCAAAATTTTTTTTTGTTAGGGAGTTATAAGGGTTAAAAGTTGACCAGCAATTTCTCATTTCTACAACACCATTTTATTTTAGGGACCACATCTCATTTGAAGTCATTTTGAGGGGTCTATATGATAGAAAATACCCAAGTGTGACACCATTCTAAAAACTACACCCCTCAAGGTGCTCAAAACCATATTCAAGAAGTTTATTAACCCTTCTGGTGCTTCACAGGAATTTTTTGAATGTTTAAATAAAAATGAACATTTAACTTTTTTTCACAAAAAATTTAATTCAGCTCCAATTTGTTTTATTTTACCAAGGGTAACAGGAGAAAATGGACCCCAAACATTGTTGTACAATTTGTCCTGAGTATGCCAATACCCCACATGTGGGGGTAAACCACTGTTTGGGCGCATGGCAGAGCTCGGAAGCGAAGGAGTGCCATTTGACTTTTCAATGCAAAATTGACTGGAATTGAGATGGGACGCCATGTTTCGTTTGGAGAGCCCCTGATGTGGCTAAACATTGAAACCCCCCACAGGTGACACCATTTTGGAAAGTAGACCCCCTAAGGAACTTATCTAGAGGTGTGGTGAGCACTTTGACCCAACAAGTGCTTCACAGAAGTTTATAATGTAGAACCGTAAAAATAAAAAATCATATTTTTTCACAACAATTATCTTTTCGCCCCCAATTTTTTATTTTCCCAAGGGTAAGAGAAGAAATTGGACCCCAAAAGTTGTTGTACAATTTGTCCTGAGTACGCTGATAGCCCATATGTGGGGGTAAACCACTGTTTGGGCGGATGGGAGAGCTCGGAAGGGAAGGAGCGCCGTTTGACTTTTCAATGCAAAATTGACAGGAATTGAGATGGGACGTCATGTTGCGTTTGAAGAGCCACTGATGTGCCTAAACATTGAAACCCCCCACAAGTGACACCATTTTGGAAAGTAGACCCCCTAAGGAACTTATCTAGAGGTGTGGTGAGCACTTTGACCCACCAAGTGCTTCACAGAAGTTTATAATGTAGAACCGTAAAAATAAAAAATCATATTTTTTCACAAAAATTATCTTTTTGCCCCCAATTTTTTATTTTCCCAAGGGTAAGAGAAGAAATTGGACCCCAAAAGTTGTTGTACAATTTGTCCTGAGTACGCGGATACCCCATATGTGGGGGTAAACCACTGTTTGGGTGGATGGGAGAGCTCGGAAGGGAAGGAGCGCCGTTTGACTTTTCAAAGCAAAATTGACAGGAATTGAGATGGGACGCCATGTTGCGTTTGAAGAGCCACTGATGTGCCTAAACATTGAAACCCCCCACAAATGACACCATTTTGGAAAGTAGACCCCCTAAGGAACTTATCTAGAGGTGTGGTGAGCACTTTGACCCACCAAGTGCTTCACAGAAGTTTATAATGCAGAGCCGTAAAAATAAAACAAAATTTTTTTCCCACAAAAATTATTTTTTTAGCCGCCTGTTTTGTATTTTCCTGAGGGTAACAGGAGAAATTGGACCCCAAAATTTGTTGCCCAATTTGTCCTGAGTGCGATGATACACCATATGTGGGGGGAACCACTGTTTGGGCACATGGGAGGGCTCAGAAGGGAAGGAGTGCCATTTGAATGCAGACTTAGATGGAATGGTCTGCAGGTGTCACATTGCGTTTGCAGAGCCCCTAATGTACCTAAACAGTAGAAACCCCCCACAAGTGACACCATTTTGGAAAGTAGACCCCCTTAGGAACTTATCTAGATGTGTGCTGAGCGCTTTGACCCACCAAGGGCTTCACAGAAG
Source organism: Ranitomeya imitator (assembly GCF_032444005.1). Classification (NCBI taxonomy): domain Eukaryota; kingdom Metazoa; phylum Chordata; class Amphibia; order Anura; family Dendrobatidae; genus Ranitomeya; species Ranitomeya imitator. The sequence goes on along the minus strand of NC_091284.1, from coordinate 414,368,064 downwards.
TTTATAATGGAGAGCCGTAAAAATAAAACAAACATTTTTTCCCACAAAAATTATTTTTTAGCCCCCAGTTTTGTATTTTCCCGAGGGTAAAAGGAGAAATTCGACCCCACAATTTGTTGTCCAATTTGTCCTGAGTGCGCTGATACCCCATATGTGGGGGGGAACCACTGTTTGGGCGCATGGGAGGGCTCGGAAGGGAAGGAGCTCCATTTGGAATGAGGACTTAGATGGAATGGTCTGCAGGTGTCACATTGCATTTGCAGAGCCCCTAATGTACCTAAACAGTAGAAACCTCCCACAAGTGACACCATTTTGGAAACTAGACCCCCTAAGGAACTCATCTAGATGTGTTGTGATAGCTTTGAACCTCCAAGTGTTTCACTACAGTTTGTAACGCAGAGCCGTGAAAATTAAAAAAAAAAATCTTTCCCCCCAAAATTATTTTTTAGCCCCCAGTTTTGTATTTTCCCGAGGGTAAGAGGAGAAATTCGACCCCAAAAGTTGTTGTCCAATTTGTCCTGAGTACGCTGATACCCCGTATGTTGGGGGAAACCAACGTTTGAGCGCATGGCAGAGCTCGGAAGGGAAGGAGCGCCATTTGGAATGCAGACTTAGATGGAATGGTCTGCAGACGTCACATTGCGTTTGCAGAACCCCTAATGTACCTAAACAGTAGAAACCCCCCACAAGTGACCCCATATTGGAAACTAGACCCCCCAGGGAACTAATCTAGATGTGTTGTGAGAACTTTGAACCCCCAAGTGTTTCACTACAGTTTATAACGCAGAGCCGTGAAAATAAAAAATCTTTTTTTTTCCCACAAAAAATATGTTTTAGCCCCGAGTTTTGTATTTTCCCAAGGGTAGCAGGAGAAATTGGACCCCAAAAGTTGTTGTCCTATTTGTCCTGAGTACGCTGATACCCCATATGTTGGGGTAAACCCCTGTTTGGGCACACGGGAGAGCTCGGAAGGGAAGAAACACTGTTTTACTTTTTCAACGCAGAATTGGCTGGAATTGAGATCGGACGCCATGTCGCGTTTGGAGAGCCCCTGATGTGCCTAAACAGTGGAAACCCCCCAATTATAACTGAAACCCTAATCCAAATACATCCCTAACCCTAATCCCAACAGTAACCCTAACCACACCTCTAACCCTGACACACCCCTAACCCTAATCCCAACCCTATTCCCAACCGTAAATGTAATCTAAACCCTAACTGTAACTTTAGCCCCAACCCAAACTGTAGCCCTAGCCCTAACCCTAGCCCTAACCCTAATCCTAACCCTAGCCCTAACCCTAACCCTAGCCCTAACCCTAGCCCTAACCCTAGCCCTAACCCTAGCCCTAACCCTAACCCTAGCCCTAACCCTAGCCCTAACCCTAACCCTAGCCCTAACCCTAGCCCTAACCCTAGCCCTAACCCTAACCCTAGCCCTAACCCTAGCCCTAACCCTAGCCCTAACCCTAGCCCTAACTCTAACCCTAGCCCTAATGGGAAAATGGAAATAAATACATTTTTTTAATTTTTCCCTAACTAAGGGGGTGATGAAGGGGGGTTTAATTTACTTTTATAGCGGGTTTTTTAGCGGATTTTTATGATTGGCAGCCGTCACACACTGAAAGACGCTTTTTATTGCAAAAAATATTTTTTGCGTTATCACATTTTGAGAGCTATAATTTTTCTATATTCTGGTCCACAGAGTCATGTGAGGTCTTGGTTTTTGCGGGACAAGTTGATGTTTTTATTGGTAACATTTTCGGGCACGTGACATTTTTTGATCGCTTTTTATTCCGATTTTTGTGAGGCAGAATGACCAAAAACCAGCTATTCATGAATTTCTTTTGGGGGAGGCGTTTATACCGTTCCGCGTTTGGTAAAATTGATGAAGCAGTTTTATTCTTCGGGTCAGTACGATTACAGCGACACCTCATTTATATCATTTTTTTATGTTTTGGCGCTTTTATACGATAAAAACTATTTTATAGAAAAAATAATTATTTTTGCATCGCTTTATTCTCAGGACTATAACTTTTTTATTTTTTTGCTGATGATGCTGTATGGCGGCTCGTTTTTTGCGGGACAAGATGACGTTTTCAGCGGTACCATGGTTAGTTATATCTGTCTTTTTGATCGCGTGTTATTCCACTTTTTGTTCGGCGGTATGATAATAAAGCGTTGTTTTTTGCCTCGTTTTTTTTTTTTTCTTACGGTGTTTACTGAAGGGGTTAACTAGTGGGCCAGTTTTATAGGTCGGGCCGTTACGGACGCGGCGATACTAAATATGTGTACTTTTATTGTTTTTTTTTTTTATTTAGATAAAGAAATGTATTTATGGGAATAATATTTTTATTTTTTTTTTCATTATTTTGGAATATTTTTTTTTATTTTTTTTTACACATTTGAAATTTTTTTTTTTTACTTTTTTACTTTGTCCCAGGGGGGGACATCACAGATCAGTGATCTGACAGTTTGCACAGCACTCTGTCAGATCACTGATCTGATAGGAGTGCAGGCTGCTTCACAGTGCCTGCTCTGAGCAGGCTCTGTGAAGCCACCTCCCTCCCTGCAGGACCCGGATCCGCGGCCATCTTGGATCCGGGGCTGGAGGGAGCAGGGAGGGAGGTGAGACCCTCGCAGCAACGCGATCACATCGCGTTGCTGCGGGGGGCTCAGGGAAGCCCGCAGGGAGCCCCCTCCCTGCGCGGTGCTTCCCTGCACCGCCGGCACATCGCGATCATCTTTGATCGCGGTGTGCCGGGGGTTAATGTGCCGGGGGCGGTCCGTGACCGCTCCTGGCACATAGTGCCGGATGTCAGCTGCGATAAACAGCTGACACCCGGCCGCGATCGGCGGCGCTCCCCCCGTGAGCGCTGCCGATCGCATATGACGTACTATTGCGTCCTTGGGAAGTAAAGCCCACCCCACATGGACGCAATAGTACGTCTAATGGCAGAAAGGGGTTAAGGAACTTATCTAGATGTGTGGTGAGCACTTTGAACCCCCATGTGCTTCACAGAAGTTTATAACGTTGAGCCATGAAAATAAAAAAATCGCATTTTTTCTACAAAAATGACCTTTTTGCCCCCCAATTTTTATTTTCACAAGGGTAACAGGAGAAATTAGACCACAAAAGTGGTAGTGCAATTTCTCCTGAGTACGTCGATACCCAATATGTGGGGGTAAACCACTGTTTGGGCGCACCGCAGAGCTTGGAAGAGAAGGAGTGCCGTTTTACTTTTTCAATGTAGAATTGTCTGGAATTGAGATTGGACGCCATGTCGCATTTGGAGAACCCCTGATGTGCCTAAACAGTGGAAACCCCCCACAAGTGACACTATTTTGGAAACTAGACCCCCCATGGAACTTATCTAGATGTGTGGTGAGAACTTTGAATGCCCAAGTGCTTCACAGAAGTTTAGAATGCAGAGTCGTGAAAATAAAAAATATTTTTTTTTCCACAAAAAAGATATTGTAGCCCCCAAGTTTTTATTTTCACAAGGGTAACAGGAGAAATTGGACCCCAAAAGTTGTTGTCCAATTTATCCCGAGTATGCTGATGCCCCATATGTGGGGGTAAACCACTGTTTGGGCGCACGGCAGAGCTCGGAAGGGAAGGAGCGCTGTTTTGGAATGCAGACTTAGATAGAATGGTCTGTGGGCGTTATGTTGCGTTTGCAGAGCCCCTGATGTACCTAAACAGTAGTAACCCCCCCACAAGTGACCCCATTTTGGAAACTAGACCCCAAAAGGAACTTATCTAGATGTGTGGTGAGAACTTTGAATGCCCAAGTGCTTCACAGAAGTTTAGAATTCAGAGTCGTGAAAAAAAAAAAAAAATTTTTCCACAAAAAAGATTTTTTATCCCCCAAGTTTTTATTTTCACAAGGGTAACAGGAGAAATTGGACCCCAAAAGTTGTTGTCCAATTTATCCCGAGTATGCTGATGCCCCATATGTGGGGGTAAACCACTGTTTGGGCGCACAGCAGAGCTCGGAAGGGAAGGAGTGCTGTTTTGGAATGCAGACTTAGATAGAATGGTCTGTGGGCGTTATGTTGCGTTTGCAGAGCCCCTGATGTACCTAAACAATAGTAACCCCCCACAAGTGACCCCATTTTGGAAACTAGACCCCCCCAAGGAACTTATCTAGATGTGTGGTGAGAACTTTGAATGCCCAAGTGCTTCACAGAAGTTTAGAATTCAGAGTCGTGAAAATAAAAAAATATTTTTTTTTCCACAAAAAAAGATTTTGTAGCCCCCAAGTTTTTATTTTCACAAGGGTAACAGGAGAAATTGGACCCCAAAAGTTGTTGTCCAATTTATCCCGAGTATGCTGATGCCCCATATGTGGGGGTAACCTACTGTTTGGGCGCACGGCAGAGCTCAGAAGGGAGGGAGCACCATTTGACTTTTTGAGCGCAAAATTGGCTGTCGTGTTTGGAGACCCCCTGATGTAACTAAACAATGGAAACCCCCCAATTCTAGCTCCAACCCTAACCCCAACACACTCCTAACGCTAATCCTAACCCGATCCATAATCCTAATCACTAACCCTAACGATAATCACAACCCTTACCCCAAAACAACCCTAATGTCAACCCTAACCATAACCCTAATCAAAACCCTAAATCCAACACACCCCTAATCCTAATCTCAACCCTAACCTCAAACCTAACCCTAATCCCAATACACCCCTAATCACAACCCTAACCTTAACCCTAATCCCAAACCTAACCCTAATCCCAAGCGTAACCCTAATGCCAACCCTAACCCTAATACCAACTCTAATCCAAACCCTAACCCCAAATCTAACCCTAACTTTAGCCCCAACCCTAGCCCTAACTTTAGCCCCAACCCTAACCCTAGCCCTAAGGCTACTTTCACACTTGCGTCGTTTGGCATCCGTCGCAATCCGTCATTTTGGACAAAAAACGGATCCTCCAAATGTGCCCGCAGGATGCGTTTTTTTGCCCATAGACTTGTATTGCCGACGGATCGTGACGGATGGCCACACGTCGCGTCCGTTGTGCACTGGATCAGTTTTGTTTTGGCGGACCGTCGGCACAAAAAACGTTCAATGTAACGTTTTTTTGTACGTTGCGTCCGCCATTTCTGACTGCGCATGCGTGGCCTTAACTCCGCCCCCTCCTCCCCAGGACATAGATTGGGGAGCGGATGCGTTGAAAAACTACATCCGCTGCCCACGTTGTGCACAATTTTCACAACGTGCGTCGGTATGTCGGGCCGACGCATTGCGACGGCCCCGTATCGACGTAAGTGTGAAAGAACCCTAACCCTGAATGTAGCCCCAACCCTAACCCTAAATTTAGCCCCAACACTAACCCTAACCCTAGCCCTAACCCTAGCCCTAACCCTAGCCCTAACCCTAACCCTAGCCCTAACCCTAGCCCTAACCCTAGCTCTAACCCTAGCCCTAACCCTAACCCTAGCCCTAACCCTAGCCCTAACCCTAGCCCTAACCCTAACCCTAGCCCTAACCCTAGCCCTAACCCTAGCCCTAACCCTAACCCTAATTTTAGCCCCAACTGCTCTTCTCCTGTCGGCCGGCAGATGGCGATAGATGGTGGGCGCACTGCGCATGCGCCCGCCATTTTATTTTGCCCAGAAGATGCCGGCGGCCAGGAGGAGCAGCAGGAGGACCCAGGGACACTGGTAAGTATAATAGGGTCCCCGAATCCCCCTATTTCTCTGTCCTCTGATGTGCGATCACATCAGAGGACAGAGAATTACACTTTGATTTTTTTTTTTGCGGTCGCCGGTAAAAAGATGATGTTCTTTGGGGTCTCGGCTACCCCCGGCAGCCGAGACCCCAAAGATTCTCCCGGTGCCGGCCGGCGGGCGCACTGCGCATGCGCCCGCCATTTTGAAGATGGCGGCGCCCACCGGGAGCCACGAGGAGCACCGGGGGAGATAGATGAGTATCGGGGGGCTACCTGGGACCCCTTTTCTCTGTCCTCTGATGTGCGATCACATCGGAGGACAGAGAAATTAAAAAGAGATCGTTTTTTTTTTTTGCGATCGCCGGTAAACGGTTTAATAAACCGGCGATCGCAAATGCGGGGTCGGTTAAAACCCCCCCGATTCATGTTCTCTGGGGTCTCGGCTACCCCCGGCAGCTGAGACCCCGGAGAAAATCCGACTCTGGGGGGCGCTATTCACTTTTTCCACAGCGCCGTTAATTAACGGCGCTGTGCTTTAAGTACCCTTAGCGGCCGCCGTTAAAAGGCGTATCGGCGGTCGCTAAGGGGTTAATGTTGTTGCTGGTATTTTTTTAGAATAATATTTAGTGTATTTCATACAGTTAAAGCTGCATTATAACCGCAATGTTATTGCTGGTATTTTGTAATAATTTTTGCCTTGCTTTTATTCAGATTCCTTGCAACTGGAAAATCCCTTTCGTCACTACATTTTCAATTTCGGATGGGAATTTCCACCATATCGGGAATTGTCAAGCACACCTGCCATGCATTGTGGGACTCTTTGCACAGCGAATTTATACCACATCCAACAATGGAGAGTTGGTTGCAAATAGCTGATAAATTCCAGCAACTTTGTCAGTTTCCCAATTGCTTGGGTGCTGTGGACGGGAAACATATCAGCTTCGTGAAACTGGCAGGATCCGGCTCGGAATATTTTAACTATAAAAAATACTTCTCCATTGTGCTGTTGGCCATCGCAGACGCGGAATACAAATTTATAGTGGTGGATATTGGGGCGTATGATTCCCAAGTTTTCAAATTATCTGATATGGGCCGTCATCTCTATGGAAACACCTTCCAATTCCACCCCCCCCCCCCCCCTCAAGACCACTGCCTCAAACTTCTGGGCCACCAATGACATTTGTTTGTGTTGGGGGTGAAGCCTTCCAACTGCAGGAACACCTCTGAAACCCTACTCCAGTAGTGGATTAACGCAAACTAAAAGAATTTTTAATTACCGCCTCACACGAGCACGGAGAATGGTGGAGTGTGCTTTTAGGATTCTGACCACCAAATGGCGAGTTCTATTGACAGCTATAAACTTGAAGACTGACATTGTTGACGAGGTGGTGAAAGCGTGTGTTGTCCTGCACAATTTTGTGATATGCAAGGAACATATTTCCATTGAAGACCACTCTGAAGAAACCACCTTGGCTGATTAGCACAACATTACGTTTCGAAGTTCTGTGTCAGCTTCCCAAATGAGGGACAAATTTGCAGAATACTTTATTTCACCTGAAGGAAGAGTAGACTGGCAAGATGAGAGAGTTTGAACAATTTGTCTTGGACCTTGTAACCAAAAGTATTTTACCTTATTTTACCCTAAGTTGTGTACCTGTTTGGGTTGTACACAAAGTATTTAACCTTCTTTTACCCAAGTTGTGTACCTGTTTGGGTTGTACCCAAAGTATTTAACCTTCTTTTACCCAAGTTGTAAATCTTTTTGGGTTGTACCCAAAGTATTTCACCTTCTTTTACCCAAGTTGTGTACCTGTTTGGGTTGTACCCAAAGTATTTAACCTTTAACTACATTATTAAACCTTGTTTTACCTAACGTATTTAATCTTTTAAACCTTATAAATGAATAAAATGCAACATTTTTAAACAAACAGTTTTATTAACCTAATTTTTAAAAAAATAAAAAATTATAAGTTTAAATAGTTTGGAGCGGTGATATTGCTGAAGGGGCTGTCAGATTGGGACACTTCGACAGTGAGAGTGTGGAGAGAGGAATGTGATGGTGGTGGTGAAGGATCAGTAGGTAAAACAGGTTACGGGGTGGAGAAAGAAATAGAACGGGTGGACATGAAACCGGGAGTAGTATTGGGAATTTGGAAGGTTGGAGGGGTGGAGTGGGTGGATTGGGAGGCAGAAGAGGTGATGGGTGGAGAAGAGGGTTGTAGTGGCATGATGGGTGAAGGAGACTGGTGGTAGTGGGCAGGGACAGGAGGTGCGGATGATGTTGGTGGGAACTGGTATGGGGCGGGATGTTGGAATGGGGCAGGATGCTGGTACTGGCTAGAGGGAGGGACAGTAGCTGGAGGGGGGGCAGGTGCGGGAGGGGGGCAGATGTGGTGGCTTGGGAGGTAACAAGCGCTAGAGCAGACTGGCACAATTGCATTACTTGCATCTGCTGATCAGGACATAGCTTATCCATGCACTCGAGTACCGACTGGAAAAAAGTGTGGTTCAGTGATTGACTTGCATCTGAATGCATCCTTCCAGAAGAGACTGCAACTCAAGAAGACTTTTGTTTATCAAATTAAAACCTGGGGCCATTTGCTCCGACAAAAGTTTCAGACAGTTTTGGAAGGATGCATTCAGATGCAAGAACTCAGGCGCATAGCTCTGTACCTGACCCCTCTGGCACTGCCGACCAGAACCCACAGGTGTACTAGAGGTGGCAGCATCAGAAGGGTGGGGTACAGGAAGAACTATATCCTCACCAACAGATTCATGCAACGCAGGCGGCCAGGATGCTCCAGCGCTGGTGGATGGGGCTGAGGGATCAGATGTGAGGGAAGGCTGGGAAGGTGCAGAGGGGCAAGGACTGTCGAAGTGTCCCTCGGTGGCTTACTCCTGAGGGATCGCCCCAGAAGAGTTCAACTCTGCAGGCTCCCGAGTGCTGCCAACGGTGCTGTGGAGCAAAGATTAAAAAAAATATAATTAATATATTGATATTGCATGGCCCTGGCTGAAACAAAAAAAAAGGGTTAGACATGTAAACATTTGTTATTAAATGGGGTGGGTAATATTTACCTTCGGCTCACCATCATTGACCTGAGGAACGACAGGGCCCTTGCATATTTATACTTGCTCCTGCGTCCTCCAGATCCTCTCGGGACCCGCATCTCGTTGTTGAACTCCTTCTTGAAGCGATCCCTGACTGACCGCCACTGCTTGACAATTCTCTCACCTGAAAAGAGAAAGCACAAATTGGTCACTATACAACACTTTACATCCAGCTACATAACTGAACTGTGTATACTTACGTGTTTGATTCTGGGCCTGAACGTCGAGGTCCTCCCAGTTGTCTACAAGCTGTTGTCAGACTTGCTCCAAGAGCCGACAGGGTCACAATTACATCAGCGTGGCGGCTGTCACCCATGTTCCACAACGGCTCCCTCTCTCGGATCAGATCGATGAGGAGGTCGATATTTAGCCTGGCCTCCTCACCGTTCGAGGCAGGAGCATGCTGTGAAGCCTGTTAAAAAAAAGACAAAAAACAAAGACATTAGACCCAAAACAACATAAAGTTTTTCTTTTTTTTTAAATGCTTACCCGATGACCACCACCCTGACTCGCACGCCGACGACCCTGGGAGCCGCTCTGAGGACCTCTGGATCGAGCACCAGAATCAGAAGACTATAAGAAAAAAAAAATTATGTGCTTTTATGTTGGCTTATGTGTTGCGTGCACTGTGATGTCTATAATGATCAGTTTGTATGTGTTGTATGTTGTGTGATGTCTGTAATGATCAGTTTGTATGTGTTGTGTGCAGTGTGATGTCTGTAATGATCTGTTTTTTATGTGTTGTGTATAGTGTGAGGATGTGGTTCTGCGATGCATGCAAGAAACTTACGAATTGCGAGCCAACTCCAGATATTTCTCCACCTAGGGTTGAGCGAAACGGATCGGACAAATTAAAAAATCGCCGACTTTCGGCAAAGTCGGGTTTCATGAAACCCGACCCGATCTAATGTGTGGGATCGGACATGAGGTCGGCGATCTTCACGCCAAATCGCATTTCGTATGACGCTTTCAGTGCCATTTTTCAGCCAATGATGGAGGACGCAGAGTGTGGGCAGCGTAATGACATAGGTCTCGGTCCCCACCATCTTAGAGAAGGGCATGACAGTGATTGGCTTGCTTTCTGCGGTGTCACAGGGGCTATAAAGGGGCGTGCACGCCGACCGCCATCTTACTTCTGCCGATCGTAGCATAGGGAGAGGTTGCCGCAGCTTCATCAGAAGAAGGGATATAGTTACAGAGGGAAGATTAACCCCCGAAACTGCTTGTGCTGTAGCGATTTCCACTGTCCAACATCACCATTTGTTTGCAGGGACAGTGGAGGCTATATTTTTGTGCATCAGCTCTGTAGCTTATTAGGCTGCCTTATAAGGCTCCCTGATAGCTGCATTGCTGTTTGCACGCCGCTGTGCAAACCAACTGCTTTTTCAAAAGCAAAAATCCTGTTGCTCCTTTCTGCACAGTTATCTTGTTTATTTGTCCACACTTTTGTGTGCAGCAGTCCTTTTATTGCTGCCATACTTTTCCTGAGATCATTGTAGGGAGATTGAAATTGTACTACAGTCCTTGTATTTTTTCATATATCTTCCAGCCACTTTCTGCCACTTACATTGTGTTGTTTTGTGCACTGGGCCTGAGTTTTGGTTCAGTCTCCCAAAAAAAAGTGAGATTCAAATTCTCACAAAAGTGGATATACTTCTGTCCTGTTACTTTGTCGTATATCAGCCAGCCACTTTCTGCCGCTTAGATTGTGTTGATATATACACTGGGCCTAAGTTGTGGTTCAGTCTCCCAAAAAGAAAGGGGAGATTCAAATTCTCACAAAGTGGATATACTTCTGTCCTGTTAGTTTGTTGTATATCAGCCAGCCACTTTCTGCCAGTTAGATTGCGTTGTTATATACACTGGGCCTAAGTTGTGGTTCAGTCTTCCAAAAAAAAAGGGAGATTCCAGTTCTCACAAAGTGGATATACTTCAGTCCTGTGAGTTTGTCGTATATCAGCCAGCCACTTTTTGCCACTTACATTGTGTTGTTTTTTGCACAGGGCCTGAGTTTTGGTTCAGTCTTCCCATAAAAAAGGGAGATTTAAAATCTTAACACGTTTATATACACCTTCTACCTTGTTTTACAGTACCATATAACGGTTGTTATTTTGGAAGAGGCCGTGGGCGGTGGTTGCGAGCTGGTACTGATGGTGATGGTGGTGGTGGTGGTACATCTGGTGGTAGTGGCAAAAGCACAATAGCACCTAAGGCTGGAGGTGTTGAGCCAGCATCATCGTCTGGCTACACAAGGCCTCGAAGGCTACCTTATCTGGGAGTAGGAAAACAGCTTTTAAAGCCGGAGCAGCAGAAAAAAGTTTTGGCATTCCTTGCTGAATCAGCCTCTAGCTCTTTCGCCTCCAAATATAAAAGCAGCGAGTCGTCAGTGGATGCTCCCGTTCAGGAACAAGACGTTTCCTTGTGTCCTTCACCCAAACCAAAAGTGAAGGATGCGTCAAGCGACACTACAGGTTACTCCATGGAGCTCTTTACACATACCGTGCCTGGGTTAGAACGGGAAATTATTAACTGCCCATTACAAGATGAATCGGACATGGAGTGCACTGATGCACAGCCACAGCTAGATTATAATGCTGTTCCATTGACTCAGATCACTACAATGCTCTCGCAGTGTACTGAGCCAGAATCTGACCCTGATGAGACTATGGTGCCCCGTCCCGAACGCTATAGCACCTTATACGGTGACACAGAGGAAGGTGCACATGACATTGAAAAGGAGGTGATAGATGACCCAGTTGTTGACCCAGATTGGCAGCCATTGGGGGAAGAGGGTGCCGCTGCCAGTAGCTCTGAAGCGGAGGAGGATGATCCTTAGCAGCCATCTACATCGCAACAGCTGTCATCTGGCAGGCCCGTATCAGGCCAAAAACGTTTGTCAAAAACAAAAACAGCATGGCCATCCGATGAAAGTAGCACAGCGTGCAATGTCTGAAAAGGTATTCCATAGTAGGAAGAGTGCAGTGCGGCAATTTTTTAACCAAGGTCCGAATGATCAGTCAAAAGTTATCTGTAAGAAATGCTCAAAGATCTTTAGCAGAGGGAAGAATCTTCAAAATTTAAATACAACGTGCATGCTTAGACATTTAACCAGCATGCACTTGCAAGCCTGGACTAACTACCAAACGTCCCGTACCGTTGGTGCACCTGCTCAGAAAGAAGGTAGTCAGCAATGCTACATTGCTTCCCTCACTGTAAGTTCACCGGTTAGGACACCACCAGCAGCAAATGTGAAGGTATCGTCGCAAGGCCAAAGCAGTCAGGGAATCACAAGGTTATTGGTAGGAAACACTGTATGTAGGCCAACATCAAGAATACCATCACTAACCCTCTCTCAATCCGCCATGTCCACCACCACCGCTAGTTTCACCATATGCACCTATCCAGTCCAGCTCACCCTACAAGAGACTCTCGATAGGAAAAAAAAGTACTCTTCCTCTCATCCGCGTACACAGGGTTTGAACGGCTACATTGCTCGACTAATCTCGTTTGGTTGAAAGCGAAGCTTTCAAAGCCCTGATGGCCTACGCAGTACCACGTTATGACCTACTCAGTCGACACTTCTTTGCGAGAAAAGCCATCCCAGCACTCCACCAACATGTCAAAGAACGCATTGTCCATGCACTCAGGCAATCGGTCAGTAGAAAGGTGCACCTCACAACAGATGCATGGACCAGTAGGCATGGCCAGGGACGTTACGTGTCCATTACCGCACACTAGGTTAATGTGGTGGATGCAGGGTCTACAGGGGACAACAATACTGGCACAGTTCTGCCTAGCCCATGGTCTAGGACACAGTTGACTGTAGGCGTTTGCTCTTCCTCCTCCTCCTCCAGAAGCGAAAGCTCGTCCACAGAGCGCAGTTGCACAACCACTCCATCCGCAGCTGTCAGTCTTGCACCCGTGGTGTCCCATTATGGAACAGCTAGTGGGAAGCGTCAACAGGATGTGCTGCAAATGAAGTGTTTGGGCGACAACAGACACACCGCGGAAGTACTGGCCGAGTACTTGCAGCAAGAAACTCAGTCATGGCTGGGCAGTGTACATTTTGAGGCAGGCAAGGTAGTCAGTGATAACGGAAGGAATTTTATGGCTGCTATAGCCCTTTCAGAACTGAAACACATACCTTGCCTGGCTCACACCTTGAACCTGGTAGTGCAGTGCTTCCTCAAGAATTACCCTGATTTACAAGCCCTGCTCCTGAAGGTGCGCAGACTTTGCTCGCACATCCGCCGGTCGCCCGTACACTCCAGCCGTATGCTTAACCATCAGCGATCGCTGAATATTCCCCAGCACCGCCTAATAATAGACGTTGCAACAAGGTGGAACTCCACACTGCACATGCTTCAGAGGCTGTGCGAACAGAGGCGTGCTGTCATGTATTTGTGGGAGGATACACATATACAGGCAGGCAGTTGGATGGCAGACATGGAGTTGTCTGGTGTGCAGTGGTCGAAACTCCAAGACCTCTGTCAAGTCCTTCAGTGTTTTGAGGAATGCACACAGCTGGTCAGTGCGGACGACGCCATCATAAGCATGAGCATCCCACTAATGCGTCTGCTGATGCAAAATTTGACACACATCAAGGAGCAGGCATCTGCGGCCGAGGAGGAGGGAAGCCTTGATGACAGTCAGCCATTGTCTTCTCAGGGAACTCTCCTGGACGAGGTGGCGGACGAAGAGGAGGAGGAGGATGATGGGGCTGAATATTTATGGGAGGACGATGCTTCACAGGGGGCAATAGAAACTGGTGGCATTGCAAGGTCAGGTACAGGGTTTTTGCGGGCCACAAGTGATGTAGATTTTCAAGAAAGTGCTCCTCAACCCAGCACAAGCAGTGAATTGACACCTGGAACTTTGGCCCACATGGCAGAGTATGCCTTGCGTATTCTAAAACGGGACCCCCGCATTATCAAAATGATGACCGATGACGATTACTGGTTAGCATGCCTCCTGGATCCACGATACAAAGGCAAATTACAAAGTATCATGCCACATGAGAACCTTGAGCAAATATTGGCTACCAAACAAGCAACTCTTGTAGACTGTTTGGTTCTGGCATTCCCAGCACACAGCGGCGCTGATGGTTCTCACACGAGCTGTCGGGGGCAACATGGCAGAGATGTTAGAGGTGCACAAAGCCGAAGTGGCGTTGGACAGAGGGGATTTATGACCAGGTTGTGGAGTGATTTCGCAATGACCGCAGACACGACAGGTACTGCTGCATCGAAGCAAAGTGACAGGAGACAGCATTTGTCCAGTATGGTTACCAACTATTTTTCCGCCATTATCGATGTTCTCCCTCACAGGCCATTCCCCTTTGATTATTGGGCATCTAAACTAGACACCTGGCCCGAATTGGCAGAATATGCATTACAGGAGCTCGCTTGCCCAGCTGCTAGTGTGCTCTCAGAAAGAGTCTTCAGTGCTGCTGGTTCAATACTGACCGAAGAAAGGACACATCTGGCTCCCCGAAATGTTGATGATCTAACCTTCATTAAAATGAACCAATCATGGATTTCAAATTATTTTGCCCCACCTTCACCTGCAGACACGTAGCTTGCCTGAAAAATTGCTTGTATTTGGCCTCCTCTTACTGACTGCTCCAATTCCGCCATTTGCAGGTGCCGAATGTCCACCATAGGCCATTTTTATACCTCCCAAAATGGGCTGACTCCCCCCACAGGTCCGTGGTCACAACTTGGCGCAAGCACCCGTGCTACTGCCGTTTGCCTGGACGACGGCACTGGCACAGGGTCCCACATAGTACAATGAAGTGTCTCTGACGGTGGTGGTGCACAACCAACGTCAGACACACCGTCGTAATATGAGGTGCCTTGTGCCAGTACCGCCGCCAACGAGAGAGTGTTCCCCCCAGCTCGAACTGTGCTCTATCACTTGCAAAACTTACCTGCCCCACCACTGTGTAGTCTGTGCTGTTAAATCCTTAAATGGCACTGCCATTACAAATTTGTTGCAATGATAGATGATAGTTAAATATACAGGGGCCCTGGCCTCCATTTAGACCCCTTAATGCTTTGCGCCAACTACCACTGTCTGCAACTCTGCAGAGGAGCCCACCCCTGTACCTCGCTATGCCACCAGTTTATTTATGACCAATTCATTGGCTGACATTTAGCCAACTTTAGTATTTTGGCCTACTGTGTCAGCCACTTATAACAGTTGTCCTCCGCTGAACAAAGCTATGCCACCTGAGTAATCCTGTTACCAATTGTGAACTGCATTTAGCCACCTCTTTTTTATTTTAGGCCTCTGTCTGTCTGCGCCACACATTACAACTCTCCCCCTCTGAAACAAGCTAGGCCGCCTGGTTAGTCCTGGTTGCAGTTTTGAACTGCATTTTGCCACCTTTTTTTATTTTAGGCCTCTGTCTGTCTGTCTGTCTGTCTGTCTGTCTGTCTGTGCTACACATTACAACTGTCCCCCCCTGAAACAAGCTAGGCCGCCTGGTTAGTCCTGGTAGCAGTTTTGAACTGCATGATGCCACCTTTTTTATTTTAGGCGTCTGTCTGCGCCACACATTCCAACTCTCCCCCCCCCCGAAACAAGCTAGGCCGCCTGGTTAGTCCTGGTAGCAGTTATGAACTGCATATTGCCACCTTTTTTATTTTAGGCCTCTGCCTGTCTGTCTGTCTGCGCCACACATTACAACTCTCCCCCCCTGAAACAAGCTAGGCCGCCTGGTTAGTGCTGGTAGCAGTTTTGAACTGCATGAAGCCACCGTTTTTAATTTTAGGCCTCTGTCTGTCTGTATGTCTGTCTGTCTGTGCCACACATTACAACTGTCCTCCGCTTTACAAAGCTATGCCGCCTGTGTACTACTCATACTAATTTTGAACAGACATTAGCCACCTTTTTTTATTTTAGGCCTCTGTCTGTCTGTCTGTCTGCGCCACACATTACTACTCTCCCCCCCTGAAACAAGCTAGGCCACCTGGTTAGTCCTGCTAGCAGTTTTGAACTGCATTTTGCCACCTTTTTTATTTTAGGCCTCTGTCTGTCTGTCTGCGCCACACATTCCAACTCTCCCCCCCTGAAACAAGCTAGGCTGCCTGGTTAGTCCTGGTAGCAGTTATGAACTGCATTTTGCCACCTTTTTTTATTTTAGGCCTCTGTCTGTCTGTCTGTCTGCGCCACACATTACAACTCTCCCCCCTGAAACAAGCTAGGCCGCCTGGTTAGTCCTGCTAGCAGTTTTGAACTGCATTTTGCCACATTTTTTATTTTAGGCCTCTGTCTGTCTGTCTGTCTGTCTGCGCCACACATTCCAACTCTCCCCCCCTGAAACAAGCTAGGCCGCCTGGTTAGTCCTGGTAGCAGTTATGAACTGCATTTTGCCACCTTTTTTTATTTTAGGCCTCTGTCTGTCTGCGCCACACATTACAACTCCCCCCCCCGAAACAAGCTAGGCCGCCTGATTAGTCCTGCTAGCAGTTTTGAACTGCATTTTGCCACCTTTTTTTATTTTAGGCCTCTGTCTGTCGATCTGTCTGCGCCACACATTCCAACTCTCCCCCCCTGAAACAAGCTAGGCCGCCTGGTTAGTCCTGGTAGCAGTTATAAACTGCATTTTGCCACCTTTTTTATTTTAGGCCTCTGCCTGTCTGTCTGTCTGCGCCACACATTACAACTCTTCCCCCCCCTGAAACAAGCAAGGCCGCCTGGTTAGTCCTGGTAGCAGTTTTGAACTGCATGAATCCACCGTTTTTAATTTTAGGCCTCTGTGTGTCTGTATGTCTGTCTGTCTGTGCCACACATTACAACTGTCCTCCACTTTACAAAGCTATGCCGCCTGTGTACTACTCAAACTAATTTTGAACAGACATTAGCCACCTTTTTTTATTTTAGGCCTCTTTCTGTCTGTCTGTCTGTCTGCGCCACACATTACAACTCTCCCCCCCTGAAACAAGCTAGGCCGCCTGGTTAGTCCTGGTTGCAGTTTTGAACTGCATTTTACCCCTTTTTTATTTTAGGCCTCTGTCTGTCTGTCTGCGCCACACATTACAACTCTCCCCCCCTGAAACAAGCTAGGCCGCCGGGTAAGTCCTGGTAGCAGTTTTGAACTGCATTTTGCCACCTTTTTTAATTTTAGGCCTCTGTCTGTCTGTATGTCTGTCTGTCTGTGCCACACATTACAACTGTCCTCCGCTTTACAAAGCTATGCCGCCTGTGTACTACTCAAACTAATTTTGAACAAACATTAGCCTACTTTTTTTTTATTTTTAGGCCTACTCTGTCTGTCTGAGCCACTTATTACAGTTGTCCTCCTCCGCTCAACCAAGCTATGCCACCTGTGTACTCCTCTGACCAATTTAGAACAGCATTTAGCCTACTTACTTATTATGTCCTAGTAACTGTGTCAGACTCTCACAACAGTTGTCCTCCACCACTGAACCCAGCAATGCCGCCTCTGTAGTCCTCTTAGCAATTGTGAACAGAATATAGCCTTATTTTTTATTTTAGGCCTACTCAGTGTGTCAAAGCCACTAATTACACTTGTCCTCCTCCGCTTAACCACGCTATGCTGCCTGTGTACTCCTCGTACCATCTCTGAAATGCAATTAGCCACAGCGCGAAACGGCCGTCGTCCCTGTTCTCCCCTGCTCACCAGAGCTTCGGCTCCGTCGTTCCCGGCCATGAATTTTATCTGGATGTATTGTTAATAAAAGTTTTTGCATTTCAAGAAGACCGGTGAGTGCCCTCATTCTCTTGCTTATATCGTTTTTTAATTGTGGGCCTACTCTGTCTCTCTGAGCCACTTATTACAGTTGTCCTCCGCTGAACAAAGCTATGCCGCCTGTGTACTCCACTTACCTATTTTGAACTGCATTTTGCCTACTTACTTATTAAGGCCTACTAACTGTGTCTGCCTCCCATTACTGTAGTCCTCCACTGAACAAAGCTGAGCCTCAATTTTCATCCGGTGTCAGATATTTAACTGCATTTGGCCTACTTCTTTGGTTGGGCCTACAAATGGTGTGTGCCGCAGCTTGGTGTTCTCCACAGAATAAAGGTGATCTTAAATTTACAGGCTTTCAGCCTATATCAAATATTAAACTGCATTTGGCCTACTTGTTTGGTTGGGCCTACTAGCGGTGTCTGCCACTGCTTGGTGTTCTCCTCCACTTTACAAAGCTGAGCTTCAATCTTCAGGCTTTCGGCCTACATCACATATTACACTGCATTTGAGCTACTGGTTTGGTTGGGCGTACTAACGTTGTCTGCCGCTGTTTGGTGTTCTCCTCCACTTTACAAAGCTGAGCTTCAATCTTCAGGCTTTCGGCCTACATCACATATTACACTGCATTTGGGCTTCTGGTTTGGTTGGGCGTACTAACGTTGTCTGCCGCTGCTTGGTGTTCTCCTCCACTTTACAAAGCTGAGCTTCAATCTTCAGGCTTTCGGCCTACATCACATATTACACTGAATTGGGCTACTGGTTTGGTTGGGCGTACTAACGTTGTCTGCCGCTGCTTGGTGTCCTCCACTTTACAAAGCTGAGCTTCAATCTTCAGGCTTTCGGCCTACATCACATATTACACTTCATTTGGCTACTGGTTTGGTTGGGCATACTAACGTTGTCTGCCGCTGCTTGGTGTTCTCCTCCACTTTACAAAGCTGGGCTTCAATCTTCAGGCTTTCAGCCTACATCACATATTACACTGCATTTGGCTACTGGTTTGGTTGGGCGTACTAATGTTGTCTGCCGCTGCTTGGTGTTCTCCTCCACTTTACAAAGCTGAGCTTCAATCTTCAGGCTTTTGGCCTACATCACATATTACACTGAATTGGGCTACTGGTTTGGTTGGGCGTACTAACGTTGTCTGCCACTGCTTGGTGTCCTCCACTTTACAAAGCTGAGCTTCAATCTTCAGGCTTTCGGCCTACATCACATATTACACTGCATTTGGTTACTGGTTTGGTTGGGCGTACTAACGTTGTCTGCTGCTGCTTGGTGTTCTCCTCCACTTTACAAAGCTGAGCTTCAATCTTCAGGCTTTCGGCCTACATCACATATCACACTGCATTTGGGCTACTGGTTTGTTTGGGCGTACTATAGTTGTCTGCCGCTGCTTGGTGTTCTCCTCCACTTTACAAAGCTGAGCTTGAATTTTCAGGCTTTCGGCCTACATCACATATTACACTGCATTTGGGCTACTGGTTTGGTTGGGCATACTAATGGTGTCTGCAGCTGCTTGGTGTTCTCCTCCACTTTACAAAGCTGAGCTTCAATCTTCAGGCTTTCGGCCTACATCACATATTACACTTCATTTGGGCTACTGATTTGGCTGGGCATACTAACGGTGTCTGCCGCTGCTTGTTGTTCTCCACTGAACAAAGCTGTGCCGCCTGTTTACTCCTGTTACCAATTTTGAACTTCATTTGTCCCACTTTTTTACTTGGGCCTACTAACTGTGTCTGCCACTCATTACAGTTTTTCTCCACTAAACAAAGCTATGCCGCCTGTTTAGTCCTGTTACAAATTTTTAACTGCATTAGCCTACTTTATTCTTTGGGACTATATCTGTGTTTCCTCTTCATCCTGCCCATTGGCCAGCCACTGCTACATGAGTCTGCTGGTACATTAACCCAGACCACTACATTCCCCTTGCACTCTACACAGCCAGAATCTGACCCTGCTGAAAGTCAGGTTCCCTTTCCCGCATACTATACCACCTTACACGGGGACAAAGAGGAAGGTGCAGATGAAAGTGCAGGTTCCTTCATCAGGTGGGGGGGCATACTCGTTGGCGACATCACTGGCACAGGGCCCCTCATAGTACCCAAAAGTGTCTCTGGCAGTGGGAGGCGCCACCCACCGTCAAACACACCGCCATACTATGAGGGGCCCTGTGCCAGTGCCAAGTGCCAATGAGTGGGCCCCCCTGCTTGCTCAGGATCACAGCACTTGCAAAGTTGAAATACTTACCTCTCCCTGCTCCACCGCTGTGACGTATTCCGCGTTTCCTGGGCCCACGAAAATCTTGAGCCAGCCCTACCCCCCCACAACTGTAGCCAAATGACCCCCAGTTTTCAATTCCTAACTATTATTATAAAGTAAATTAAGACTGACAAGCTTAAGTTATAAGAATTGATGTTTTTGGCATTAAAATGGGCACTGTAGGTGTTTTCCTGTCCTCCACTCACTGCCGACTTTGATTCGCCATTGACTTGCATTGGGTTTCGTGTTTCGGTCGGCCCCCGACTTTTCGTAATAATCGGCCGATTTCACCCGACCCGACTTTTGACAAAGTCGGGTTTCGTGAAACCCGACCCGATCCGAAAAAAGGAAAAGTCGCTCAACTCTACTCTCCACCCCTTCGGTCTTCTTCTGGAAGCACCTCTTCTGCTGCTGCAGCTTCCTGTTATACAAAAATGATAGATTGATAAATACATAAATTCATAATATATATATATATAGAGAGAGAGAGAGGGAGAGATATGGGATAGATATATAGATATGGGATAGATAGATAGATAGATAGATAGATAGATAGATAGATAGATAGATAGATAGATAGATAGATAGATAGATAGATAGATAGATAGAAGTCTAAAAAATCAGAGGCAGCACACCAATATGGATAAAGTTTTGAAGGTGTTCAAATTTAGTAGCCCATCATGGCTATGTTTCAGCTCATAGAGAGCCTTTCTCAAGAACTTCTAGAATAAGGTTTGGTACATGCCTGAGGGGCCCTGCACCGTAAATTTGTTTTTTCTGCGCTGCTCTTATTTTTTGCAATTGTTAGATAGATACAGTTGTGGTCAAAAGTATTGATACCCCTGCAATTCTGTCAGATAATACTCAGTTTCTTTCTGAAAATGATTGCAATCACAAATTCTTGGGTATCATTATCTTCATTTAATTTGTCTTAAATGAAAAAAAACATAAAAGAGAATGAAGCAAAAAGCAAAACATTTATCATTTCACACAAAACTCCAAAAATGGGCCAGACAAAAGTATTGGCACCCTCAGCCTAATACTTGGTTACACAACCTTTAGCCAAAATAACTGCGACCAACCGCTTCCGGTAACCATCAATGAGTTTCTTACAATGCTCTGCTGGAATTTTAGACCATTCTTCTTTGGCAAACTGCTCCAGGTCTCTGATATTTGAAGGGCGCCTTCTCCAAACTGCCATTTTTAGATCTCTCCACAGGTGTTCTATGGGATTCAGGTCTGGACTCATTGCTGGCCACCTTAGAAGTCTCCAGTGCTTTCTCTCAAACCATTTTCTAGTGGTTTTTGAAGTGTGTTTTGGGTCATTGTCCTGCTGGAAGACCCATGACCTCTGAGGGAGACCCAGCTTTCTCACACTGGGCCCTACATTATGCTGCAAAATTTGTTGGTAGTCTTCAGACTTCATAAAGCCATGCACACAGTCAAGCAGTCCAGTGCCAGAGGCAGCAAAGCAACCCCAAAACATCAGGGAACCTCCGTCATGTTTGACTGTAGGGACGTGTTCTTTTCTTTGAATGCCTCTTTTTTCTCCTGTAAACTCTATGTTGATGCCTTTGCCCCTAAAAAGCTCTATTTTTGTCTCATCTGACCAGAGAACATTCTTCCAAAACGTTTTAGGCTTTTTAAGGTAAGTTTTGCCAAACTCCAGCCTGGCTTTTTTATGTCTCGGGGTAAGAAGTGGGGTCTTCCTGAGTCTCCTACCATACAGTCCCTTTTCATTCAGACACCGACGGATAGTACGGGTTGACACTGTTGTACCTTTGCACTGCAGGGCACCTTGAACTTGTTTGGATGTTAGTCGAGGTTCTTTATCCAACATCCGCACAATCTTGCGTTGAAATCTCTTGTCAATTTTTTTTTTCCGTCCACATCTAGGGAGGTTAGCCACAGTGTCATGGGCTTTAAAATTCTTGATGACACTGCGCACGGTAGACACAGGAACATTCAGGTCTCTGGAGATGGACTTGTAGCCTTGAGATTGCTCATACTTCCTCACAATTTGGTTTCTCAAGTCCTCAGACAG
Source organism: Ranitomeya imitator (assembly GCF_032444005.1). Lineage (NCBI taxonomy): Eukaryota > Metazoa > Chordata > Amphibia > Anura > Dendrobatidae > Ranitomeya > Ranitomeya imitator. The sequence continues at coordinate 414,346,246 of NC_091284.1, read as the reverse complement.
TTCTTTGGTCTTCTTTCTTTTCTCCATGCTCAATGTGGTACACACAAGGACACAGGACAGAGGTTGAGACAACTTTAATCCATGTCAACTGACTGCAAGTGTGATTTAGTTATTGCCAACACCTGTTAGGTGCCACAGGTAAGTTACAGGTGTGTTAATTACACAAATTAGAGAAGCAGCACATGATTTTTCTAACAGTGCCAATACTTTTGTCCACCCCCTTTTTATGTTTGGTGTGGAATTATATCCAATTTGGGTTTAGGACCATTCTTTTTGTGTTTTTTCATTTAAGACAAATTAAATGAAGATAATAATACCAAATAATTTGTGTTTGCAATCATTTTCAGGAAGAAAATGAGTATTATCTGACAGAATTGCAGGGGTGTCAATACTTTTGGCCATGACTGTAATACAGGGCACGCAGTATATAACACAGCACACGCAGTATATAACACAGCCCTTAGTATATAACAGCCCACGCAGTTAACACTGGCCACGTAGTATATAGCAGCCACGCGGTATATAACACAGCCCACGTAGTATACAGCAGTGTGGGCACTCTATCCCTGTTTAAAAAAATAATTAAAATAAAAAATAGTTATATACTCACCCACCGGCGTCCAGCAAAGCTGTCCCGATGTGGAAGCTGCTGCCGCCAGCTTTCGTTTCCAGCGATGCATTGTGAAATTACCCAGATGATGTAGCGGTCTCGCGAGACAGCTAAGTCTTCTGGGTAATTTCGCAATGCATCTCTGGGAACGGAAGCTGGCGGCAGCCACGCGCGCATCGGCGGACGACGGAAGGTGAGAATAGCAGGTTTTTTGTTTTTTTATTATTTTTAACATTAGATCTTTTTACTATTGATGCTGCATAGGCAGCATCAATAGTAAAAAGTTGGTCACACAGGGGTAATAGCAGCGTTAACGGAGTGCGTTACCCGTGGCATAACGCTGTCCGTTAACGCTGCCATTAACCCTGTGTCAGCGCTGACTGGAGGGGAGTATGGAGCGTGCGCCGGGCACGGACTGGACGGAAGTAGGGAGGGACTAATTCTCTGCCGGACTGTGCCCGTCGCTGATTGGTTACGGCCTAGCGGCCGCGACCAATCGGCAACGTGGGATTTCCGTTACAGACAGAAAGACAGACAGACGGAAGTACCCCTTAGACAATTATATATATAGATAATCATATTGTTGTTTCTATTTCTCTTCTTCATGTGTAGGTTTATTCCATCTGTGTTTGTTTTGTTTCTTTCACATTTTTTTTGTTTATCTGATTAGTTGTTTTTTAGCAATTCTCACATGTGGTTTGCTAATTATTTTCCACCTGCTGGGTACAGCTTTAAAGAAGGCGTGGATCTCTTACCTTTGTACTGAAGACTAGAGTTGAGCGACCTTGACCTTTTTAGAGTCGAGCCGGGTTTCGCGAAACCCGACTATCTCAAAAGTCGGGTCGAGTGAAATCGGCCGATTATGACGTAAAGTCGGGATCGACCGAAACACGAAACCCAATGCAAGTCAATGGGGCAGCATAGTCGGCAGTGAGTGGGGGCCAGGAAAACACCTAGAGTGCCCATTTTAATGTCAAAACCATCCATTCTTCTTAATGAAGCTTGTCAAGCGTAATTTACCTTATAATAATTGTAAGGCATTTGAAATTGGGGGTCATTTGGCTAAAGTTGTGGTGGGTAGGGCTGGTTCAAGTAATTAGTGGGCCCAGGAAATCTGGACCACGTCACGGCAGTGGAGCAGGGAGAGGTAAGTATTTCAACTTTGCAAGTGCTGTGAACCTGAGCAAGCAGGGGGGGCCCACTCGTTGGCATTGGCACTGGCACAGGGCCCCTCAAAGTACAGCGGTGTGTTTGCACGGCGGGGGCGCCTCCCACCGGCAGCAACACTTTTGCGTACTATGAGAGGCCCTGTGCCAGTGACGTCGCCAACTAGTATTCCTCCCCCCACCTGATGAAGGAACCTGCACTTTCATCTGCACCTTCCTCTTTGTCCCCGTGTAAGGTGGTATGGTATGGTATGGTATGGTATGCGGGAAGAGCAACCTGACTTTCAGCAGGGTCACAATGTTGTTGTGTAGCGTGCACGGGGAATGTTGCGTTATGGGTCAATGTACCAGCAGACTCATCTATCACTGGCTGGGCAATGGGCAGGATGAGGAGGAAACACAGATATAGGCCCAAAGAATAAAGTTGGCTAAATGCAGTTCAAAATTGGTAACACAGGAATAACCAGGGGGCATTGCAGTGGAGGACAACTGGAATGAGAGGCTGACACAGAGAGTAGGCCCAAATCAGTAAGTAGTCGAAATGCAGTTCAAAATTGGCAACCGTAGTAAACAGGCGGCACAGCTTTGTTCAGTGGAGGAGAACAGCAAGGAGTGGCAGACACCGATAGTAGGCCCCAACCCAACTAGTAGGCCAAATGCAGTCTAACATTAACAACTACTTAACGAGCGCCTGAAAACGGAATTTCAGGACAGGAAACCAGGAGAACAGCAAGGAGTGGCAGACACCGATAGTAGGCCCCAAACCAACTAGTACGCCAAATGCAGTTGTTCCGTTTAACCACAATTTAATGAGAGCCTGAAGATAGAAGTTCAGGAAAGGCAACCTGGAGAACACCTTGGAGTGGAACACACCATCTCTCTACACCCCATACCCAATTTGTAGGCCTAATGCAGTGTAGTTTCCAAGAACTACTAAACGAGAGCCGGAAGATCAAAGCTCAGGAAAGGCAACCTGGAGAACACCTTGGAGTGGAACACACCATCTCTCTACACCCCATACCCAATTTGTAGGCCTAATGCAGTGTAGTTTCCAACAACTACTAAACGAGAGCCGGAAGATCGAAGCTCAGGAAAGGCAACCTGGAGAACACCTTGGAGTGGAACACACCATCTCTCTACACCCCATACCCAATTTGTAGGCCTAATGCAGCGTAGTTTCCAACAACTACTAAACGAGAGCCGGAAGATCGAAGCTCAGGAAAGGCAACCTGGAGAACACCTTGGAGTGGAACACACCATCTCTCTACACCCCATACCCAATTTGTAGGCCTAATGCAGCGTAGTTTCCAACAACTACTAAACGAGAGCCGGAAGATCGAAGCTCAGGAAAGGCAACCTGGAGAACACCTTGGAGTGGAACACACCATCTCTCTACACCCCATACCCAATTTGTAGGCCTAATGCAGTGTAGTTTCCAAGGACTACTAAACGAGAGCCGGAAGATCGAAGCTCAGGAAAGGCAACCTGGAGAACACCTTGGAGTGGAACACACCATCTCTCTACACCCCATACCCAATTTGTAGGCCTAATGCAGCGTAGTTTCCAACAACTACTAAACGAGAGCCGGAAGATCGAAGCTCAGGAAAGGCAACCTGGAGAACACCTTGGAGTGGAACACACCATCTCTCTACACCCCATACCCAATTTGTAGGCCTAATGCAGTGTAGTTTCCAAGAACTACTAAACGAGAGCCGGAAGATCGAAGCTCAGGAAAGGCAACCTGGAGAACACCTTGGAGTGGAACACACCATCTCTCTACACCCCATACCCAATTTGTAGGCCTAATGCAGCGTAGTTTCCAACAACTACTAAACGAGAGCATGAAGATCGAAGCATTGGCGAGGAAACCTGGGGAACACCTTGGAGTGGAACACACCATCTCTCTACACCCCATACCCAATTTGTAGGCCTAATGCAGCGTAGTTTCCAACAACTACTAAACGAGAGCCGGAAGATCGAAGCTCAGGAAAGGCAACCTGGAGAACACCTTGGAGTGGAACACACCATCTCTCTACACCCCATACCCAATTTGTAGGCCTAATGCAGTGTAGTTTCCAAGAACTACTAAACGAGAGCCGGAAGATCGAAGCTCAGGAAAGGCAACCTGGAGAACACCTTGGAGTGGAACACACCATCTCTCTACACCCCATACCCAATTTGTAGGCCTAATGCAGCGTAGTTTCCAACAACTACTAAACGAGAGCCGGAAGATCGAAGCTCAGGAAAGGCAACCTGGAGAACACCTTGGAGTGGAACACACCATCTCTCTACACCCCATACCCAATTTGTAGGCCTAATGCAGTGTAGTTTCCAAGAACTACTAAACGAGAGCCGGAAGATCGAAGCTCAGGAAAGGCAACCTGGAGAACACCTTGGAGTGGAACACACCATCTCTCTACACCCCATACCCAATTTGTAGGCCTAATGCAGCGTAGTTTCCAACAACTACTAAACGAGAGCATGAAGATCGAAGCATTGGCGAGGAAACCTGGGGAACACCTTGGAGTGGAACACACCATCTCTCTACACCCCATACCCAATTTGTAGGCCTAATGCAGCGTAGTTTCCAACAACTACTAAACGAGAGCCGGAAGATCGAAGCTCAGGAAAGGCAACCTGGAGAACACCTTGGAGTGGAACACACCATCTCTCTACACCCCATACCCAATTTGTAGGCCTAATGCAGTGTAGTTTCCAACAACTACTAAACGAGAGCCGGAAGATCGAAGCTCAGGAAAGGCAACCTGGGGAACACCTTGGAGTGTAACACACCATCTCTCTCCACCCGATACCCATTTTGTAGGCCTAATGCAGTGTAGTTTTCTACAACTACTAAACGAGAGTCGGAAGACCGAAGCAATGGCAAGGAAACCTGGGGAACACCTTGGAGTGTAACACACCATCTCTCTACACCCCATACCCAATTTGTAGGCCTAATGCAGCCTACTTTCCGACAACTACTAAACGAGAGCATGAAGATCGAAGCTCAGGAAAGGCAACCTGGGGAACACCTTGGAGTGTAACAAACCCTCTCTCTACACCACGGAAGGGCTGATTCTTCAGAAGGAAGGCTGTTGGAAAGAAGCAGGGCGCGTCCGAGGGTGATTATATTCTTATTAGGTATATACTCACCCTCGGACGCGCCCTGCTTCTTTATTTGTAATGAATGTTTATTTGCAATGTGGTTTTGACTTACTCTATTTTTTTGGTAAATAATGATTTTATTATTTTCATTGTTTTGCATCTTCTTGGCAATAATATAAAGAAGACGCGACAGGACAACACTCGGTGGATGCCATATCTGTGTTTTAAATTGAAAAAAACTTTCAGTTAACTACTTGCAGGAGAAAGTTATTGTAGCTGGTGGCCATTTTTAGTACTGTACCAGATTTTTGTTGTATGTGTTTGTTTTTAATGTTAAAATGTCTGCATTTGATATCTCTCCAGTATTTTCTTTTTTATAAGCAAAATACTTATTTTTATATTTTCTGATGTTGGTTCAAGGGGTACACGGGCAGCAGTAGACAGGTCAGTGGAGGCCTAGTGGAAGGAGGGACCGCAGACAGGCTTCGAAGCCCTAACATAATAAATTGGGCTGGCTGTAGGCAATTTAAAATTGGTTCCAGGGGAACACGGGCAGCAGTAGACAGGTCAGTGGAGGCCTAGTGGAAGGAGGGACCGCAGACAGGCTTCGAAGCCCTAACATAATAAATTGGGCTGGCTGTAGGCAATTTAAAATTGGTTCCAGGGGAACACGGGCAGCAGTAGACAGGTCAGTGGAGGCCTAGTGGAAGGAGGGACCGCAGACAGGCTTCGAAGCCCTAACATAATAAATTGGGCTGGCTGTAGGCAATTTAAAATTGGTTCCAGGGGAACACGGGCAGCAGTAGACAGGTCAGTGGAGGCCTAGTGGAAGGAGGGACCGCAGACAGGCTTCGAAGCCCTAACATAATAAATTGGGCTGGCTGTAGGCAATTTAAAATTGGTTCCAGGGGAACACGGGCGGCAGTAGACAGGTCAGTGGAGGCCTAGTGGAAGGAGGGACCGCAGACAGGCTTCGAAGCCCTAACATAATAAATTGGGCTGGCTGTAGGCAATTTAAAATTGGTTCCAGGGGAACACGGGCAGCAGTAGACAGGTCAGTGGAGGCCTAGTGGAAGGAGGGACCGCAGACAGGCTTCGAAGCCCTAACATAATAAATTGGGCTGGCTGTAGGCAATTTAAAATTGGTTCCAGGGGAACACGGGCGGCAGTAGACAGGTCAGTGGAGGCCTAGTGGAAGGAGGGACCGCACACAGGCTTCGAAGCCCTAACATAATAAATTGGGCTGGCTGTAGGCAATTTAAAATTGGTTCCAGGGGAACACGGGCGGCAGTAGACAGGTCAGTGGAGGCCTAGTGGAAGGAGGGACCGCAGACAGGCTTCGAAGCCCTAACATAATAAATTGGGCTGCCTGTAGGCAATTTAAAATTGGTTCCAGGGGAACACGGGCGGCAGTAGACAGGTCAGTGGAGGCCTAGTGGAAGGAGGGACCGCAGACAGGCTTCGAAGGCCTAACATAAGAAAAATGTCAATACAATGGTATTGACAGTGCCAGGCATTGAAGGATGTCAGCGCATAGACTAAACATTGGTGGAGCTGTGAGAGAAAATTTTGCAAGTCGTAGATCACTGTTTGACCTGGGGGGGGGACTGTCTTGTGGCCGGCGGTACAGGCCCAGGGCCCCTCATATTACAACGGTGTGTCTGACGTTGGGTGCGCACCACCACCGCCAGACACTTTATTGTACTATGAGGGACCTAGTGGCAGTGCCGTCGACCAAAAGCGGGCACACCCACCTCTTCAGACAAACAGTACTCTCACGGGTGCTGGCGCCAAGTGGCGATACCACGGCCCCGTGTGGGGACTTTGGCCATTTAGGGAGGTGTTAACATGTCGGATGCTGGACAATCAGGTGCTGCAAATTACGAGATTGGAAAAGTCGTTCAGAATAGTCCACAGGCAAGACCTTTACATAGGAAAGCTAGGTGTCAGCCGGGCAAGGTGGGGCAAAAGATTTCGAAATCCAGTTGTGGTTCATTTTAATGAAGGTTAGATCATCTACATTTTGGGTAGCCAGACGAGTCCTTTTTTCTGTTAGTATTGAACCTGCAGCACTGAATACTCTTTCTGATAGGACACTAGCTGCCGGGCAAGCAAGCTCCTGCAATGCATATTCTGCCAATTCTGGCCAGGTGTCTAATTTTGATGCCCAGTAATCAAATGGGAATGACGGTTGAGGGAGAACATCGATAAGGGATGAAAAATAGTTTGTAACCATACTGGACAAATGTTGTCTCCTGTCACTTTGAATTGATGCTGCAGTACCTGTCCTGTCTGCGGTTATAGCAAAATCACTCCACAACCTGGTCAGAAAACCCCTCTGGCCAACGCCACTTCTGATTTCTGCCCCTCTAACTCCTCTGGTCTGCTGGCCCCTGCAGCTCGTGTGAGAACGATCACGGGCGCTGTGTGCAGGGAATGCCAGAAGCAAACGGTCAACAAGAGTTGATTGTTTGGTTGCTAATATTAGTTCCAAGTTCTCATGTGGCATTATATTTTGCAATTTGCCTTTATAGCGAGGATCAAGGAGGCAGGCCAACCAGTAATCGTCATCGTTCATCATTTTAGTTATGCGTGTGTCCCTTTTGAGGATACGTAAGGCATAATCCGCCATGTGGGCCAAAGTTCCAGTTCTCAAATCTCCGGTTGTGCTTGGTTGAGGGGCAGTTTCAGGCAAATCCACGTCACTTGTGTCCCTCCAAAAACCAGAACCCGGCCTTGCCGCGCCACCAATTTCCAGTGGCCCCGGAAAAGCTTCCTCATTACAAATATAATCATCCCCATCATCCTCCTCGTCCTCCTCCTCCTCTTCGCCCGCTAACTCGTCCTGTACACTGCCCTGGCCAGACAATGGCTGACTGTCATCAAGGCTTTCCTCTTCCTCAGCTGCAGACGCCTGATCCTTTATGTGCGTCAAACTTTGCATCAGCAGACGCATTAGGGGGATGCTCATGCTTATTATGGCGTTGTCTGCACTAACCAGCCGTGTGCATTCCTCAAAACACTGAAGGACTTGACACATGTCTTGAATCTTCGACTACTGCACACCTGACAACTCCATGTCTGCCATCCTACTGCCTGCCCGTGTATGTGTATCCTCCCACAAAAACATAACAGCCTGCTTCTGTTCGCACAGTCTCTGAAGCATGTGCAGTGTTGAGTTCCACCTTGTTGCAACGTCTATGATTAGGCGATGCTGGGGAAGGTTCAAAGAACGCTGATAGGTCTGCATACGGCTGGAGTGTACGGGCGAACGGCGGATATGTGAGCAAAGTCCACGCACTTTGAGGAGCAGGTCGGATAACCCCGGATAACTTTTCAGGAAGCACTGCACCACCAGGTTTAAGGTGTGAGCCAGGCAAGGAATGTGTTTCAGTTGGGAAAGGGAGATGGCAGCCATGAAATTCCTTCCATTATCACTCACTACCTTGCCTGCCTCAAGATCTACAGTGCCCAGCCACGACTGCGTTTCTTTCTGCAAGAACTCGGACAGAACTTCCGCGGTGTGTCTGTTGTCGCCCAAACACTTCATAGCCAATACAGCCTGCTGACGTTTGCCAGTAGCTGCCTCATAATGGGAGACCTGGTGTGCAACAGTGGCAGCTGCGGATGGAGTGGTTGTGCGACTGCGGTCTGTGGACGAGCACTCGCTTCTGCAGGAGGACGAAGAGGAGGAGGAGGGGGTGCGAACGGCTACAGCCAACTGTTTCCTAGACCGTGGGCTAGGCAGAACTGTCCCAAACTTGCTGTCCCCTGTGGACCCTGCATCCACCACATTTACCCAGTGTGCCGTGATGGACACGTAACGTCCCTGGCCATGCCTACTGGTCCATGCATCTGTTGTCAGGTGCACCTTTGTGCTCACAGATTGCCTGAGTGCATGGACGATGCGCTCTTTAACATGCTGGTGGAGGGCTGGGATGGCTTTTCTGGAAAAAAAGTGTCGACTGGGTAGCTCGTAGCGTGGTACAGCGTAGTCCATCAGGGCTTTGAAAGCTTCGCTTTCAACTAACCGGTAGGGCATCATCTCTAACGAGATTAGTCTAGCTATGTGGGCGTTCAAACCCTGTGTACGCGGATGCGAGGCTAAGTACTTCCTTTTTCTAACCATAGTCTCATGTAGGGTGAGCTGGACTGGAGAGCTGGAGATCGTGGAACTAGCGGGGGTGCCGGTGGACATGGCAGACTGAGAGACGGTGGGAGATGGTATTGTTGCCGCCGGTGTCCTAGATGCAGTGTTTCCTACTACGAAACTGGTGATTCCCTGACCCTGACTGCTTTGGCCTGGCAAAGAAACCTGCACAGATACTGCAGGTGGTGCGGAAAATGGTGGCCCTACACTGCCGGAAGGGATGTTGCGTTGCTGACTAGCTTCATTGGCCGAGGGTGCTACAACCTTAAGGGACGTTTGGTAGTTAGTCCAGGCTTGCAAATGCATGGTGGTTAAATGTCTATGCATGCAACTTGTATTGAGACTTTTCAGATTCTGTCCTCTGCTTAAGGTAGTTGAACATTTTTGACAGATGACTTTGCGCTGATCAATTGGATGTTGTTTAAAAAAATGCCAGACTGCACTCTTTCTAGCATCGGATACCTTTTCAGGCATTGCAGACTGAGCTTTAACCGGATGGCCACGCTGTCCTCCAACAGGTTTTGGCTTTGCCACGCGTTTTGGGCAAGATACGGGCCCGGCAGATGGAACCTGTTGCGATGTTGATGCCTGCCAATCGGGGTCAAGAACTGGGTCATCTATTACCTCTTCTTGTAGCTCGTGTGCAACTTCGTCTGTGTCACCGTGTCGGTCGGTGGTATAGCGTTCGTGATGGGGCAACATAGTCTCATCAGGGTCTGATTCTTGATCATTACCCTGCGAGGGCAATGTTGTGGTCTGAGTCAAAGGACCAGCATAGTAGTCTGGCTGTGGCTGTGCATCAGTGCACTCCATGTCAGATTCAACTTGTAATGGGCATGGACTGTTAACTGCTTCACTTTCTAAGCCAGGGACGGTATGTGTAAAGAGCTCCATGGAGTAACCCGTTGTGTCGCCTGCTGCATTCTTCTCTGTTGTTGTTTTTGCTGAAGAGGACAAGGAAGCGACTTGTCCCTGACCGTGAACATCCACTAACGACGCGCTGCTTTGACATTTACCAGTTTCACGAGAGGAGGCAAAAGAGCTAGAGGCTGAGTCAGCAAGATAAGCCAAAACTTGCTCTTGCTGCTCCGGCTTTAAAAGCGGTTTTCCTACTCCCAGAAAAGGGAGCGTTCGAGGCCTTGTGTAGCCAGACGACGAACCTGGCTCCACAGCTCCAGACTTAGGTGCAATATTTTTTTTCCCACGACCACCTGATGCTCCACCACTACCACTACCCTCATTACCAGCTGACAATGAACGCCCCCGGCCACGACCTCTTCCACCAGACTTCCTCATTGTTTTAAAAAACGTAAACAAACTAACGGTATTTGTTGCTGTCACACAAATTACACGGTGAGCTATAACTTCAGTATGATTTAGCTACCCCTTTACAGGTGAGTGAGACCACAACGAAAATCAGGCACAATGTTACACACTCTGTTGTTGGTGGCAACAAATGAGAGAGATGCCACACACGCAGGACTGTCACTGAAGCACAAATGTAAATATTAATCTCCCACTGATTTGATTTTTTTTTTTTTTCAGGGAGACTTTAGGAAAAAAAAATAATAGAATAAAATGATTTTTTCAGGAAGAATTTAGAAACCAAATACAATAAAATGATTTTTTCAGGGAGAATTTAGAAAACAAATAAAACAAAAAAAGGCTTTCTATGGCCCACTGAGTGAGAGATGACGCACACAGGAGTCAGGAGTGGCACACAAGCCCAGAGGCCAATATTTATCTCCCACTGATTGATGTAGTGATTTTTTCAGGTAGATTTTGGAACCCAAATCAAGCTAAAAAAATAATAGGCTTTCTATGGCCCACAATTGGAGAGAGAGAGAGAGATGGCACACCCAGGAGTCAAGACTGGCACACAAGCAGAAAGGGCAATATTAATCTCCCACTGATTTGTTTTTTTTTTTTTTTTTCAGGGAGACTTTAGGAAAAAAAAATAATAGAATAAAATGATTTTTTCAGGAAGAATTTAGAAACCAAATAAAATAAAATGATTTTTTCAGGGAGAATTTAGAATACAAATAAAACAAAAAAAGGCTTTCTATGGCCCACTGAGTGAGAGATGACGCACACAGGAGTCAGGAGTGGCACACAAGCCCAGAGGCCAATATTTATCTCCCACTGATTGATGTAGTGATTTTTTCAGGTAGATTTTGGAACCCAAATCAAGCTAAAAAAATAATAGGCTTTCTATGGCCCACAATTGGAGAGAGAGAGAGAGATGGCACACCCAGGAGTCAAGACTGGCACACAAGCAGAAAGGGCAATATTAATCTCCCACTGATTTGTTTTTGTTTTTCAGGGAGACTTTAGGAAAAAAAAAATAGAATAAAATGATTTTTTCAGGAAGAATTTAGAAACCAAAGAAAATAAAATGATTTTTTCAGGGAGAATTTAGAAAACACATAAAACAAAAAAAGGCTTTCTATGGCCCACTGAGTGAGAGATGACGCACACAGGAGTCAGGAGTGGCACACAAGCCCAGGGGCCAATATTTATCTCCCACTTTTTTTTTTTTGTTCCAGGGAAAATTTATAAACCCAATAAAAAAAATAATAAATAGGCTTTCTATGGCCCACTATCTGAGAGAGAGAGAGAGATGGCACGCTTAGGACTGGCACACAAGCCCAAAGGCCAATATTAATCTCCCTTTTTTTTTCAGGGAGAATTTATAAAACCAAAAAAAAATAAATAAATAGGCTTTCTATGGCCCACTATTTGTGAGAGAGATGGCACGCTCAGGACTGGCACACAAGCCCAGAGGCCAATATTAATCTCCCACTTTTTTTTTTTTTTGTTCCAGGGAAAATTTATAAACCCAATAAAAAAAATAATAAATAGGCTTTCTATGGCCCACTATCTGAGAGAGAGAGATGGCACGCTTAGGACTGGCACACAAGCCCAAAGGCCAATATTAATCTCCCACTGATTGATTTATTGATTTTTTCAGGTAGAATTTAGAACCCAAATAAAGCAAAAAAAAAAAAAAAGGGCTTTCTATGGCCCACTGAGTGAGTGATGATGCACACAGGAGTCAGGAGTGGCACACAAGCCCTGAGGCCAATATTTTTCTCCCACTGATTGATGTAGTGATTTTTTCAGGTAGATTTTAGAACCAAAATCAAGCAAAAAAATAAATAGGCTTTCTATGGCCCACTGACTGAGAGATGGCACACACAGGAGTAAGGAGTGGCACACAAGCCCTGAGGCCAATATTTTTCTCCCACTGATTGATGTAGTGATTTTTTCAGGTAGATTTTATAACCCAAATCAAGCAAAAAAATAAATAGGCTTTCTATGGCCCACTGAGTGAGAGATGGCACACACAGGGATGGAACTCTAGCAGAAATGTCAATCTTAATCTCCCACAAAAAAAAACAAAAAAAAAACAACAGGGAATGTCCAACAATTACTATCTCCCTGCAGTAATCTCAGCCAGGTATGGCAGGCAGCAATACGGAGTGGACTGATGCACAAATTAAATAAAAAGTGTGTACAAACAAAAAAGATAGCTGTGCAGAAAGGAAGGAACAAGAGGATTTGTGCTTTGAAAAAAGCAGTTGGTTTGCACAGCGGCGTACACACAGCAATGCAGCTATCAGGGAGCCTTCTAGGGCAGCCCAATGAGCTACAGCGCTGAGGGGAAAAAAAAAAAAAAATGTAGCTTCCACTGTCCCTGCACACCGAAGGTGGTGTTGGGCAGTAGAAATCGCTACAGCACAAGCGGTTTGGTGGTTAATGGACCCTGCCTAACGCTATCCCTGCTTCTGACGAAGCGGCAGAAACCTCTCCCTAAGCTCAGATCAGCAGCAGTAACATGGCGGTCGGCGGGAACGCCCCTTTATAGCCCCTGTGACGCCGCAGACAGCAAGCCAATCACTGCAATGCCCTTCTCTAAGATGGTGGGGACCAGGACCTATGTCATCACGCTGCCCACACTCTGCGTTTACCTTCATTGGCTGAGAAATGGCGCTTTTCGCGTCATTGAAACGTGACTTTGGCGCGAAAGTCGCGTACCGCATGGCCGACCCCGCACAGGGGTCGGATCGGGTTTCATGAAACCCGACTTTGCCAAAAGTCGGCGACTTTTGAAAATGAACGACCCGTTTCGCTCAACCCTACTGAAGACTAAGAACACAGAAGTTGTTCGAAACGCGTTCAGTCATCTATGGCTGCTCCCTAACTATTTTGCTGGTCATTTGCAAGCCCTTGTTCTAATTTTAAAATGTTTGAATAAATAATTTTTGATATTTTACTTCCTGGAGCTGGATTTTTCTACTATTTCCTCATATAAGGCAGCGCCCCCACATAGGAAGATACTGTAGTATAAGGCAGCACCCACCATAGGCAGATCCTGTAGTATAAGGCAGCACCCCCGCCCATAGGCAGATACTATATATAAGGCAGCACCCCTCCATAGGCAGATCGTGTATATAAGGCAGCCCCCCATAGGCAGATCCTATATATAAGGCAGCACGCCCCCATAGGCAGATCCTGTAGTATAAGGCAGCACCCCCCATAGGCAGATCCTGTAGTATAAGGCAGCACCCCCCCATAGGCAGATCCTGTAGTATAAGGCAGCACCCCCCCATAGGCAGATGCTATATATAAGGCAGCACCCCCCATAGGCAGATCCTGTAGTATAAGGCAGCACCCCCCCATAGGCAGATCCTTTAGTGTAAAACAGCACCCCCCATAGGCAGATGCTATATATAAGGCAGCACCCCCCATAGGCAGATCCTGTAGTATGAGGCAGCACCCCCCCATAGGCAGATGCTATATATAAGGCAGCACCCCCCATAGGCAGATCCTGTATATATGGCAGCCCCCCATAGGCAATCCTGTATATAAGGCAGCCCCCCATAGGCAGATCCTATATGTAAGGCAGCACACCCCCCATAGGCAGATCCTGTATATAAGGCAGCACCCCTCCATAGGCAGATCCTGTACATAAGGGAGCACCCCCCAAAGGCAGATCCTATATTTAAGACAGCACCCCCCATAGGCAGATCCTGTATATAAGGCAGCACCCCCATAGGCAGATCCTGTATATAAGGCAGAACACCCGCCCATAGGCAGATCCTGTATATAAGGCAGCACCCCCACCATAGGCAGATCCTTTAGTATAAGGCAGCACACCCATAGGCAGATCCTATATATAAGGCAGCACCCCCATAGGCAGATCCTGTTTATAAGGCAGCCCCCCATAGGCAGAGCCTATATGTAATGCAACACACCCCCATAGGCAGATCCTGTATATAAGGCAGCACACCCCCCAATAGGCAGATCCTGTATATAAGGCAGCACCCCCCCATAAGCAGATCCTGTATATAAGGCAGCACCCCCCATAGGAAGATCCTGTATATAAGGCAGCATCCCCGATAAGCAGATCCTGCATGTAAAGCAGCTCCTATATATAAGACAGCACCCCCCCATTGGCAGATCCTGTATGCTAGACAGCACCCTCCCCCCATAGGCAGATCCTGTATATAAGGCAGCACCCCCATAAAAAACACAATAAATACTCACCTCTCTTCCTCCTTGTTCCAGCGGCACTCCCGCTCAACTCCTTACAGCGGACGCCGGGTGGTTACGTCATCGCGCCCGCTGTCAGACGATGTGGGGGATGATGGGAGGAGCGTAGCGCAGCGCTCCTTCCCTCATCAATCCGGTGAGCTGTACACTACTGACGCACACAGTCACGTCCAAACACTTCCCTCCTCCCGAACTGCGGCGTTTCTCAGACCCACATCCGCAGCAAAACTGCAGATCTTTTTTACGTCTGTGGTGTTGCTGCGGATGTGCCCGACTCAATGCAAGTCAATGGGTGCAGAAACGCTGCAGATGCGCACAAAAGAAGTGACATGCCGTGGAAAAAAAAAGCTGTCTTTCGGTGCGGCTTTTTCCGCAGCATGTGCAGAACAAGTCTGCGGCTCCAATAGACTTACATTGGTTGTGTACTACACTGCGGATTTGATGCAATTCTGTGCGGCAAAAAACGCAGCAGATCTGCAATCAAATGTGCAACTTGGGCCTCTCTGACCTTTCCCGGCGCCTGCGCACTGCAGTACTTTACGCTGCCCTCAACAGGGCAGACAAAGTACGCCTGCGCTGGAGCCGCGGCAGGAAGAAAAGAAGAGGACGTCATCCTATGAAGATAGGAGGCCCCGAACCACGACGCCCATCGGACTGGACCGCACCTGGCCGAGTATAATATAACCGGTTTTTCTTACCTTACAGGTGACATCGGGGGCTTATCTACAGCATTACAGAATGCTGTAGATAAGCCCCTGACGCTGGTGGCCTTAGCTTATAGGCGAATTTTGGGGGTGACATTTAATGTATGATCGGTGAGAAGTGGAGTTTTTACGAGAGAGGTGGGACTGTAGACAGTTCGAGGGGTGGAGCCTGGGCGGAGTCTCAAGGGGGCTCTGAAATCCCTAGTGGCAGCCCTGCTCCCTACTGTTTTCCACTGGGTCTGCCTATACTACTTCACATATAATGAAGAAAAAACCTAGACAAAGTCCAAAATAAAGTATAAATAACAATATTTATTAAAATATATAATATAGTGGAACGGTGAAAAAAAAAAAAATGCATCGCGGCAAAAAACGCAGCATATTCATTAATTTTCCGTTTTTTTTTGCGGATTTCCCACTCCAAAATGGATTGGGAAGTGTCCGGAAAAAAACGCGGCAAAAACGCGGCAAAACCGCGGCAAAAACGCGTCAAAACCGCATGCAGTTTTCTTGCGGATTTCTTGCAGAAAATGTCCGGAATTCTCAGGAATCCTGAACGTGTGCACATAGCCTTAGGCTGTGTTCACACGTTGCGTTTTTTTCGCGTTTTTTCCCGATAAAAACGCTATAAAACCACAAAAAAACCGCATACAATAAGCATCCCATCATTTAGAATGAATTCCGCATGTTTTGTGCACATGATGCGTTTTTTTCCCGCAAAAAAAACGCATACCGCACAAAATCCAGACATGCTCTATCTTTTTGCGTTTTTTTTGCGGATTTCCCACTCCAAAATGCATTGGGAAGTGTCCGGAAAAAAACGCGACAAAAACGCGTCAAAACCGCGGCAAAAACGCATGCGGTTTTCTTGTGGATTTCATGTAGAAAATGTCCGGAATTCTCAGGAATTTTCTGCATGAATTCCTGAACGTGTGCACATAGCCTTACGGCCGTAATAACGGACCGTATTTTCATACGCTGAGTTAACGCGGCGCCGGCCTGAGACTGAGCGCAGCTTCCTGCATACGGTGGATGGGCGGAGCATGAAATCCAACCCCGCCCCCTACAAAAGCACGAGATGTTTCATTGGGTGGCGACACAGCACAGGGCGGGGCTGACTAGAGCAGGATAAGTACGGGGTGTCGCTTCCGCTGTCATGCAGACGGAATAGTGCCGGTGTCATGGCGGCTGTCCGGTGTTTGGCCTCTGTCCTCCTGTGCATAGTAGCCGTCCGCACGGGGGCTTCCACCCGATATGCGCCCACCTGGGACTCGCTGGATAAGCGCCCCCTGCCGTGCTGGTTTGACGAGGCCAAGTTCGGCATCTTCCTGCACTGGGGAGTGTTCTCGGTGCCCTCGTTCGGCAGTGAGTGGTTCTGGTGGAACTGGCAGCACGAGCAGAGCGCCGCCTATGTGCAGTTCATGAGTAACAACTACCCGCCCGGCTTCTCCTACGCCGACTTCGCCCCACAATTCACCGCCGAGTTCTTCGATCCGGATGCGTGGGCTGAGCTGTTCGAGGCGGCCGGGGCTCGGTAATTAAGTGTGTGTGTGCTGCCACTACAACTCCCAGCATGTCCTGTCAGCGGTGCCCCCCGTGTGTGTTACCCAGGTCACATGGCAAAGAGTCACGTGATCAGGCTCGCCTTCCAGAAAGCCTCTTAACTCCTTCGCTGCCTGGTGTCAGGCCCTGGACTCCCATAGACTATAAGGGAGGATCTGTGTGCACCACTCCACTGATCTCCTATGTAACAAAGTGATCAAACTATTAATATAGAAGGAAAACTAAAGCTAATCAGTCTGGGGTCACCCTTCACCTGTCAGTGGGGTCCAGGGGAAATCAGCGCGGCCGTCGTGATTATGCCCAGGGTTCCACAATAGAATGAGAGCTATTACATTGGAAGGAGCAGGCAGACGGAGAATAAAGTGCCTCACATTAGTGTGACGCCCCCTATGGGGAGAAGTTCCTGCCCCTGGAATGAGTCCTGCCTTGCTGTGTGGGCTCCAGCCTATTGTTGATGTAGGGCGCTTTACTATACAGATGACGCCCCCGGGATTGTTACCTTCTCCCTAGTGCCGACATCAGCGGGAAGTTTATTGCCCAAAACACCCACATTCTTTATGAAGACGCAAATAATAAAACTGGTTCTATAAACAAGTGTACCAACTTTATCTTAAAGGGTTATTTGGAATAAAAAAAAAAAATGGTTAGCTTTCCTGCAATGACCATGTTCTACATCCATGTGACCACAATAGCCAATCGCTGGCCTCACTGGTCATGTGCCATGCATGCCAATGCTGCCGATTGGCTAGGTAATGGTTAGCACGTTTTCTTCTGATTAGCTGAGGTTTTCTTTAATTGGCATGTCCTGGCATCCACGTGTCGTCTCTCGTTAGGTATGTCGTCCTCACCACAAAACATCATGAAGGCTTCACCAACTGGGGCTCTCCTGTATCCTGGAACTGGAATGCTGTGGACACTGGACCCCATCGAGATCTTGTAGGTGATCTTGGAAAAGCACTGAAAAAAAGGTTTGTGTCCAATGTGCAGGTGCATCACCATTGTCCTGTAGCGCTAGAATGCCCAGTACTGATGGCGTCTTTGTTTTGCAGAAAGTTGCGCTATGGACTATATCATTCGTTACTGGAGTGGTTTCATCCTCTTTATTTAGCGGACAAGAAAACCGGCTTCAAAACCCAGTATTTTGTGCTAGCAAAGACTATGCCAGAACTGTATGATCTGGTAATGAGGTACATGTTGTCTTACTGTGCTGTAATGTGTAGCTGAGTGCCCACCTCAAAGTAAGAAGAGTAAGCAATGCAAGTCCGCCATCCCCATAATGTAATCATGCTGATGCTACATGGCCGCAAGCCTCACAGTCCAGAAGGGCATAGAAATCATGGGGTCCATAGCCAAAGCTTAGGCTATGTTCCCATGATCTGGAAGTAGCAGCGCTATGGCTGCAGCCTATTTCGCAGGTAAACCCTGTGTTCACTACACCATGTGGATTTACCGCGTCCAATACAGTTCTATTGAAGAAATTACTGTTGGGGAGACTAGTGTCTCCGGAATAGAAATTGACCTGCTGCGATCCTGAAACTTGCGCCGCGATCCCCAGGCGCTCATCCACTATGCTGTAACATCTGGCCGCTGTGGGTCTGATACCAGCGTCAAAACCGCATCAATTCCTGATCGTGGGCACGTACCCTTATAGTTCTAACCCTTACCCTGAGAAATAGATAATCTGAACCTACCTTCCTTCAACACAATGGCAGTATTGCTGGTTTGTGGTGTTTTTTAAATTTTCTATTTCTTCCCAATAAGAATTAATAGAAGTCTGGTAATATGTCATATGTAGCCTAAAATGGTGCCACTGACTATTACAACTCATCCCTCCAAAAAAAGCGAGCTCTCATGTGGCCATGTCAGCAAATAAAGTAGCAGTCCTGGCTTTCAACAGTATAGAGGTGGGAACAAAAGAGCTCCTTCCTAACATCCAGTCTTGATGGGGTAAAGCAACATTTTTAAGAAATATGGCAAAACATAACCTCCCAGTGCCCTGTGTGTATGGACTTTGTTCCCCTGTGCATCTCAGCAGTTTTTTTCCTGCTTGATCTGTTTGCCATTAACCTAATTATTTTGTTTGTACGCTTATTAATTTTCAGGTATGAGCCTGATTTGCTTTGGTCTGATGGGGACTGGGAATCACCAGCTTCTTACTGGAACTCCACGGATTTCTTAGCCTGGTTGTACAATGACAGCCCAATTAAGGTATACTTGTTATGTTGAGTAAAGTTTTAGAGGCAACTCTGGCATATTCTGTGAAAAACTCATTTCAGCTACAGTGATAGTCATGTACTTAATCGCTTCATGACATGGCGACTTTTCCATTCCTTTGTTTGTTTTTCCTCCCCTTCTTCCAAAAGCCATAACTTCATTTTTCCATCAAAGTAGCCTTAATGAGGGCTTGTTTTTTTATCCAGAAAGTCGGCAGGGGAGGGGGAATGACGGAGCAGCGGCAGGAGCCGGCGGCTGTGGCACAGTGACAGCTGCAGCCGCCGGCTAACGGAAGACATCATACTCACCCTCCTCACGCCGCCGCTGCTGCTTTTCCATTCCGGCGCCGGCAGCTCTTCCTGTGCTCAGCGGTCACGTCGTACCGCTCATTAGGTAATGAATCTTCACGCGTCTCCAATCCCATAGGCGTGGAGCGCATATTCATTACCTTAATGAGCGGTACCATGTGACCGCTGAGCCCAGGAAGAGCTGCCGGCGCCTGGACAACAGAGATGCAGGACAGGGATAAGGGGACAATGCATATCTGTCTTATACTCGAGTCAATAAGCTTATCAAGTTTTCCATGGCAAAATTAGGTGCCACGACTTATACTCGGGTCAGCTTATACTCGAGTATTTACGGTGTGAGATATAATATATGCCTTTTATTGCAATTTTACAGCCCTAGTTTGGATTTATTTTTTTTCCCCTTATTACACCATTTACTGATTGAATTAACTTTTATATTTTGATAGATTGGACCTTTACGAATTCAGCAATACCCAATATATCAAATATCCAAGGAGAACCAAGAGTCAAATACACTGCCGAGACTAATGTAACCAATTAGAATAATATTTATTGAAAATTATACAAAATATGTTAAAATTTGTACCACATATGTAATAACAAGTGATAAATCCGTAAGTACATAAATACAACAGATCCCAGATCGGACCACCATCAAATATACAACATACAACCAATGTGCTTTGCTAATAAATGTAGCCCTGCTGACAAACCATGGCATTTAGATTGCCCATTGTAGTTCATATGTAAAGTACCAGTGGTATGTAACAGCTGTCACACCGCCAAGCCGGTCAGACATAAATCAATAGTGATGCACAATGGAGTAAGGTCCAATGGTTTTATTTACCCATAGTTGGCGTGGCAAGTCCCGTCCTGGTCTGCTGTAGGTTACCCCAACGCGCGTTTCGCGTCTGGTGATTACCGCTTCCTCAGGGGGCGTAGCCTAATTCGGATCTCCATCCGGTTTATATACAGGTCGTCGCCAATCAGGCGACGATAGTGCCGATTCTAGTGCGCATGCGTGAACCGCATCCCTGCGTTCCAGCCCTCATGCTCCGTCGGCTCTCCACTATCACGTGAGCGGGCTAGCGCTACGCCCACATCACGTGACAAGCAGTCGCCTGTTCCTTTTCATGGGTTGCCCCTGTATCTCGGAATAGACAGTGGGATTGATGATTTTAATATAGGTTATGTAATTCCACATTATGTAATGGCTCACTTTGTCACTCTCACTTTTTGTTTTACATAGGCTGTTCTGGCACTATTTAATTCACTGTGCCTTATGGCACGTGAACCGTATCATTTTTCTATTTTGGAGGGGACTTCTGCCCATGGAGTTAGGCGGATTGTACCCCCAGTAGAGAATTTGGCCTATTATATTGTGGTAGCCGGCTATCTTATTTGACCGACCACTGAGAACGATAGCACTTGTCACTTTTTATTGGCACTAGTCACTTTATACGCACCTGATTTTCAGCCCCGTGTTCAAAGGCGACTGCTTGTCATATATTTGATGGTGGTCCGATCTGGGATCTGTTGTATTTATGTACTTACGGATTTATCACTTGTTATTACATATGTGGTACAAATTTTAACATATTTTGTATAATTTTCAATAAATATTATTCTAATTGGTTATATTAGTCTCGGCAGTGTATTTGACTCTTGGTTCTCCTTGGATATTTGATTATGATTTGAGTCGCCATTATTTATTTGGATAGATAACTTTTACTGATGTTCTGTTTATATAAATACCCAATATATCTATCTATCTATCTATCTATCTATCTATCTATCTATCTATCTATCTATCTATCTATCGTTTGGACACACCTTCTCATTTAAAGATTTTTCTGTATTTTCATGACTATGAAAATTGTACATTCACACTGAAGGCATCAAAACTATTAATTAACACATGTGGAATTATATAACAAAAAAGTGTGAAACAACTGAAATTATGTCTTATATTCTAGGATCTTCAAAGTAACCACCTTTTGCTTTGATGACTGCTTTGCACACTCTTGGCATTCTCTTGATGAGCTTCAAGAGGTAGTCACCGGGAATGGTTTTCACTTCACACGTGTGCCCTGTCAGGTTTAATAAGTGGGATTTCTTGCCTTATAAATGGCGTTGGGACCATCAGTTGTGTTGTGCAGAAGTCTGGTGGATACACAGCTGATAGTCCTACTGAATAGACTGTTAGCTGCTTTTTTCTTGCCATAATACAAATTCTAATTAAAGAAAACGAGTGGCCATCATTACTTTAAGAAATGAAGGTCAGTCAGTCCGAAAAATTGGGAAAACTTTGCAAGTGTCCCCAAGTGCAGTTGCAAAAATCATCAAGCACTACAAAGAAACTGGCTCACATGAGGACCGCCCCAGGAAAGGAAGACCAAGAGTCACCTCTGCTTCTGAGGATAAGTTTATCCGAGTCACCAGCCTCAGAAATCGCAGGTTAACAGCAGCTCAGAATAGAGACCAGGTCAATGCCACAGAGAGTTCTAGCAGCAGACGCCTCTACAACAATTGTTAAGAGGAGACTTTGTGCAGCAGGCCTTCATAGTAAAATAGCTGCTAGGAAACCACTGCTAAGGACAGGCCACAAGCAGAAGAGACTTTTTTGGGCTAAAGAACACAAGGAATGGACATTAGACCAGAGGAAATCTGTGCTTTGGTCTGATGAGTCCAAATTTGAGATCTTTGGTTCCAACCACCGTGTCTTTATGCGACGCAGAAAAGGTGAACGGATGAACTCTACATGCCTGGTTCCCACCGTGAAGCATGGCGGAGGAGGTGTGGGGGTGCTTTGCTGGTGACACTGTTGGGAATTTATTCAAAATTGAAGGCATTCTGAACCAGCATGGCTACCACAGCATCTTGCAGCGGCATGCTTTTCCATCCGGTTTACGTTTAGTTGGACTATCATTTATTTTTCAACAGGACAATGACCCCAAACACACCTCCAGACTGTGTAAGGGCTATTTGACCAAGAAGGAGAGTGATGGGGTGCTACGCCAGATGACCTGGCCTCCACAGTCAATAGACCTGAACCCAAACAAGATGGTTTGGGGTGAGCTGGACTGCAGAGTGAAGGCAAAAGGGCCAACAAGTGCTAAGCATCTCTGGGAACTCCTTCTTCAAGATTGTTGGAAGACCATTCCCGGTGTGACTACCTCTTGAAGCTCATCAAGAGAATGCCAAGAGTGTGCAAAGCATTCATCAAAGCAAAAGGTGGCTACTTTGAAGAACCTAGAATATAAGACATATTTCTCAGTCTCCCATCTACCAGAGAGGGGATCCGCCCTTCAGGGACAGGAAACCTATAGGATAAAAGGGCGGTACCTCTCTCCTGCATCAGTTTGGTTTCCTTTCCCTGACGGGGAACCTTCTAGGATCGGTACCTGACTGAAGAACCGGAGCCGGCCAGTCAGGTTATGGCAGCGGGGAGGCCCCCGTCATGGCTAGGTGCAGTGTCCGATGCCGCCACTGCTGGGACCGATGGGTCTGCGGAGTGCGCGGGGGGAAGCGCAGCCGCCACTCCGGATAGGAGGTAGGGGCTTCAGGGACCCGGAAGCCAGGAAGACCGCGCCAGAATGGGCACTTCCAGATTCGGGGCGGCGCAGGCGCGTGGTGTGCTTAGGGTACACCAAAATGGCCGCCACCCTGGATATAGTGCCTATTCATTTCTGGGTCCCACGCAGTTCGCGCATGCGCAGAGGAAAATAAAATGGAGAATCAGCGCTTTCCCGATGACGCAGCCATGGAGGAGGGGTCTGGTATTGGAGCCATGTTATAAAAACGAGGAGTCATGCGCAGTTCATTGCTGCATGCCGTCCAACACCATGGAGGACAGCGATCAGCAGCTCCAGCCGCCGCAGCCATTGCAGCAGCAGCGCCACCATCAGCGCAAGCCGGATGTGCAAAGGAAGAGGTCCTCGCAACACCCGCTCCAGCAGCCATTCCACACAGCGTAACAAAGGCTCCAGTGTTGTAAACCAGCCGACACCACCACCTACGGATCTGATACAGGATCCTACACCTCCTCAAGAACCGGTACCGGTGGCTGCGCAAGATGGGTGAGTGATCTTCGTGAAAGTTCACTAGTGTAATGTGCTCCCCTCTTCTCCGTTTATTTTAGCCAAGGAAAAGAACGGGGAAAACTAAACACAGAACCTGCCCACTGTGTGAGAAACTCTTACCGCAGTCCTGGGATAAGAAGTTGTGTGATTCCTGTATAGGATGAGTCCTCTATGAGGAAACCCCAAACTTCGCCTCTGAATTACGATCCGTAATAAAATCAGAGGTAGAGACAGTATTTAAATCCCTTAAAGGAGAAAGGGTTAAGGAGAAAACACCCATACCCGATTCCTACTCCGATTCCTCTAGTTCTGACATTGGAGACTCAGACGGGATTCCTCCTCCTCTTCCTCGGATAACGAGAGCAGAGGTCGCCACTGCTTTCCTTTTTAGATGAAGTCGATGCACTTGTAAAAGCAGTAAGATCGACCATGGGGGTCCTAGATCCCCGGGCTGACAAGACAGTACAGGACATAATGTTTGGAGGATTAGGTAAAAAAAAGCGCAGAGTATTTCCTATTAATGAAAACATCCAAGCCTTAATTAAAAGGGAGTGGGAAAAGCCAGAGAGAAAAAACTCGTCGGTACCATCCCTTAAAAGGAAATATCCCTTCGAGGAAGAGGCTTCTACTTCATGGGATAAGGCCTCTAAACTTGACGTAACAGTAGCCAAGGCCTCAAAAAAATTTGCTTTGCCCTTTGAGGACATGGGAACTCTGAAGGATCCCCTTGACAAGAGCGGATACCTTCCTTAAAGGGGCATGGGAGTCGGCAGGTGGATGCTTAAGGCCAGCAATAGCAGCCGCATGCACTTCTAGATCCCTAATGATTTGGATTGATAATTTGGAAAAACAACTAATAGAATCTATTCCCATGATTAGAGGGGCGGCAGCCTTTCTGGCAGACTCATCAGCTGACTTTCTGGCAGACTCATCAGCTGACTCCATTAAACTCACTTCTAAATCAGCAGCCCTATCAAATGTAGCCCGTAGGACTTTATGGTTAAAAAGCTGGCCAGGCGACCTACAAACCAAACAGAAACTTTGCTCAATCCCATGTGAAGTAAAATTTTTGTTTGGGGAGACCCTGGGGATGATATTTTACAAAAAACAGGTGACAATAAAAAAGGGTTCCCCATCCTGGCCGCACCATTTGCTAAACGGCCCTTTCGGAATAGGACATTTTTCTGTAGACTGCCACCAAGAGAGCAGAACAGATGGGATGATGGGAAAAGTTGGGATGGGGGCTTCCTTTTTGGTAATTCCTCAAGAGATAAGTCCACTAAGTGACACCTCCCCCAGGGTGGGAGGGAGATTCTCAATTCCTCCCGGCCTGGGAAAAAATCTCAACCAGTGTCTGGATATTGAATCTGATAAAATCGGGACTTCAAATAGACTTTACTTCCCTTCCTCCCCAAAATTATGTGGTCACCCCGCTAAAATCCTCACCACAACAACAACAACAAGCGTTAGAACATGAGATTATGAAGCTCATAAACAAATCAGTCATCCAGGAAGTTCCCACAGGGGAAAAAGGAACAGGTTTTTATTCCCCGTTATTCCTAGTTCCAAAACCGGACGGATCCTTTCGCACGATAATAAACTTGAGGAAGCTGAACAGTTATGTAAAGAACCAAAGTTTCAAAATCGAGTCAATAAAATAAACAATAAAAAACCTGTTTCCGGACTGTTTCATGATGGTGTTGGATCTCAGTGACGCGTATTATCACGTCCCCATCCACAAGAACTCCCAGAAATACCTCAGACTAGCAGTAGTCATGGTAGGGGAAGGAAGGGAATATCAATACAAAGCTCTTCCCTTTGGCATATCAGTGGCACCCCGCATATTTACCAAATTGATTGCAGAAATGATGGCCCACGTGAGAGAAAGACATTTTGATAATTCCATTCTTGGACGACTTTCTGATTGTAAGCAATTCAGCCCAACACTGCCGGCAACAATGCGACCGAGTGATAGAAACTCTAACAGAGTTAGGGTGGCTTATAAACCTTCAGAAATCAAAAGTAGAACCAACCAGAGTTCGCCTTCCGGGTGTTTTCGGACAATCTGGTAGTGGTAGCCTACCTGAATCGCCAGGGGGGACCAGATCTCACACCCTTATGAAGGCCACTTCCGAAATCTTCAGTTTAGCGGATAACAGCTTCCTATCCCTTTCTGCACTACATATAAGAGGAGTAGAAAATCAGAAAGCAGACTTCTTAAGCCATACCCATTTAAAACAGGGGGAATGGACTCTAAATCAAAGCATCTTCGATCAGATCACAAAGCTTTGGGGGGTCCCTGTAATAGACCAATTTTGTTCTCTAGACCCCGGGGGGGTCCTCAGGCGCTGGATGCATTCACGATTCCCTGTACTCAGGGTCTCGCATATGCTTTTCCCCCTCCTATGCTTATTCCGGCAATTCTGCGGAAAATCAGACCGGACAGGGCGAGACTCATTCTATTAGCCCCCTTCTGGGCCAAAAGGACCTGGCTTTCCTGGCTGAGGATGCTATCGGTCACCGATCCCTGGGTTCTTCCGGACCTCCTATCACAGGGACCGGTGCCCCACCCTCAGTCAGAGAGTCTCCACTTGACAGTGTGGAACTTGAGAGGTCACTACTAAAAGGAAGGGGCTTTTCGGATAAATTAATTTCCAGTGTTAAAAAGTAGGAAAACGGTAACCACTAAAATATACGGCAAAACATGGAAAAAGTTTCTGTCCACCTCTGGGGTAAAATTACAAGATGGGGTGCAAATTCCTAAGGTGTTAGAATTTCTACAAAAAGGTTAAGATCTGGGCCTCTAAGTAAGCACCCTGAAAGTGCAAATAGCGGCTTTGGGGGCATTATACAGTGATAATATAGCTGCTAACCCATGGGTAACATGTTTTATTAAAGCTGCTATAAGATCGAAACTCATAAACCTAAAAAGACTACCAACTTGGGACTTAAACCTGGTCTTGTCAGCTCTAACAGAACCCCCGTTTGAGCCTATAGATTCAATATCCCTTTAAACCTTTCACTTAAAACAGCCCTTCTAACAGCCTTAATATCTGCCCGTAGAATAAGTGATCTCCAGGCCCTATCTGCAAGGTCTCCCTTTACACAAATCCTGGATGATAGGGTTATCCTGAGAACAGACCCTGCCTATCTACCCAAGGTTGCGTCCAAATTTCACAGGTCCCAGGAGATAATCCTTCCTTCTGCCCAGACCCTAAAAATAAAAGAGGAAAAATTCCACATATTAGATGTGAGAAGGTGTCTAGCTCAATACTTAGAATCCACCCAGCGGCATAGGAAAGAAGGGTCTCTCTTTATCTGTTTTCAGGGACCCAGGAAAGGACTCAAAGCTGCCAAAGGCACTATAACACGCTGGATAACAGATGCGATAGACTTGGCGTACTCGTCCACAGGAAACACAGTTCCCGAGGGGCTGAAAGCCCACTCTACAAGAGCTATGGCGACCTCCTGGACCGAAAGGTCGGAGGTATCAATAGACAAAATCTGTACGGCGGCCACCTGGTCATCACCTTCAACCTTCTTTAGACACTACCGTTTAGACCTAGCCTCTTCCTCTGACTTAACCTTCGGAAGAAGGATCTTGCAGGCTGTGGTCCCTCCCTAGGCAACAATCTCTGAAATTCTCTCTGGTAGTGCTGTCATGGGCGACTGAGAAAAGCATAGCTACTTACCGATAACGGTATTTCTCAGAGCCCATGACAGCACCTGCTTATTTCTGCCCCCCCCCCCCCCCCCAAATCACGTGTGCGGTGAGCACTGTTAAGTGTGTTTTATTAATATAGACATGGTGTATACCTGATAAGCAATATGTTTAAAAGTGTATATTTTTCTTGTCACTAACCTGGAGGACCTCCGATGCTCTGTAAACAACTGATGCAGGGGAGAGGTACTGCCCTTTTATCCCGTAGGTTTCCTGTCCCTGAAGGGCGGATCCCCTCTCTCTGGTAGTGCTGTCATGGCCTCTGAGAAATACCGTTATCGGTAAGTAACTATGCTTTTTCAGTTGTTTCACGCTTTCTTGTTAAGTATATAATTCTACATGTGTTAATTCATAGTTTTGATGCCTTCAGTGTGAATGTACAATTTTCATAGTCATGAAAATACAGAAAAATCTTTAAATGATTTGTTTTGTACTGTATGTATACAGTTATATGAAAAAGTTTTGGCACCCCTATTAATCTTAAGCTTAATGTTTTATAAAAATTGTTTTTTTTGCAACAGCTGGGTGAGACAGTTTTGACAGAAATCATACATTGTGTAGTAATTTCTCAGGATGAACCAAACTACATTAGAAATCTAATTTCCTAATTTTAGTGTTATTGGCTCAAAAGACAAATGAAAGATTAGGCTACTTTCACACTGGCGTTTTTTTGAATACGTCGCAATGCATCGTTTAGGGGAAAAAACGCATCCTGCAAAGTTGTTTGCAGAATGCGTTTTTGCCCCATAGAGTAACATTACCGACGCATTGCGACGTATTGACACACGTCGGTTGCGCCGTGTTGTGGCGGACCGCCAGGAGCAAAAAACGTTAAATGTAACGTTTTTTGCTGCCGACGGACCGCTTTTTCTGACCGCGCATGCGCGGCCGGAACACTGCCCCCACCTCCCCCGCACCTCACAATGGGGCAGCGGATGCGCCTGAGAAATGCATCCGCTGCACCCGTTGTGCGGCGCATCAAACGCTAGCGTCGGAATCTCGGTACGACGCACTGCGACGGGCAGATTCCGACGCTAGTGTGAAAGTAGCCTAAGCTGAGCAAAAGTTTGAAGCCAGAGAACCTGAAATCTGCATACTTGCGGTTCTAGCAACTATACTCAGTAAATGTCTCTCAATTCTCTTCTATTGAGAGAATCTAGCTGATTTCAGTCAGCATGTGACCACAAATATCCAGATTGCATACACAGGAACTACCGGGAAATCATGTCCGCATCCGCACTTCAGTCACCAACAGTGTAGACTTTCCTTAGATTTCCTTTTTAAAGTGGTTGTCCAGCCTCTTGTCAGACACTTTCAACAAGCCCTCCTATCACCTTTTTTCCTTTCTAAGGCTGGAGTCACACACAACGTATAAAAAAAAAATCGGTCCATTTTACACAGATGAGAATCACAGAAATGTTCCTTGAACAGTGATCCGTATGTCATCCGTGTGCAATGCGAGAATGTGATTTTCTCGCATGTAAGCATCCGTGTGACATACGTGTGGCAAGATTTTCTTGCCGGCTTGCAAAATGGACATACAGTTATATGAAAAAGTTTGGGCACCCCTATTAATCTTAAGCTTAATGTTTTATAAAAATTGTTTTTTTTTTTTGCAACAACTATTTCAGTTTCATATATCTAATAACTGTTGGACACAGTAATGTTTCTGCCTTGAAATGAGGTTTATTGTACTAACAGAAAAAGTGCAATCTGCATTCAAACAAAATTTGACAAGTGCATAAGTATGGGCACCCCACCAGAAAAGTGGCATTAATATTTAGTAGATCCTCCTTTTGCAAAAATAAGCCTCTAGTCACTTCCTTTAGCTTTTAATGAGTTCCTGGATCCTGAATGAAGGTATTTTTGACCATTCCTCTTCACAAAACAATTCCAGTTCAGTGAAGTTTGATGGTCGCCGAGCATAAACAGCCCTCTTCAAATGATCCCACAGATTATTATTATTATTATTATTATTATTATTTATTGTTATAGCGCCATTTATTCCATGGCGCTTTACATGTGAGGAGGGGTATACATAATGAAAACAAGTACAATAATCTTAAACAATACAAGTCATAACTGGTACAGGAGGAATGAGGACCCTGCCCGCGAGGGCTCACAATCTACAAGGGATGGGTGAGAATACAGTAGGTGAGGGTAGAGATGGTCATGCAGCGGTTTGGTCGATCGGTGGTAGCTGCAGGTTGTAGGCTTGTCTGAAGAGGTGGGTCTTCAGGTTCTTTTTGAAGGTTTCGATGGTAGGCGAGAGTCTGATGTGTTGTGGTAGAGGGTTCCAGAGTAGGGGTGATACGCGAGAGAAATCTTGTATACGATTGTGGGAAGAGGAGATAAGAGGGGAGTAGAGTAGGAGATCTTGTGAGGATCGGAGGTTGCGGGTAGGTAAGTACCGGGAGACGAGGTCACAGATGTATGGAGGAGACAGGTTGTGGATGGCTTTGTACGTCATGGTTAGGGTTTTGTAGTGGAGTCTCTGGGCAATGGGGAGCCAGTGAAGGGATGGACAGAGGGGAGAGGCCGGGGAATAGCGGGGGGACAGGTGGATTAGTCGGGCAGCAGAGTTTAGAATAGATTGGAGGGGTGCGAGAGTGTTAGCGGGGAGGCCACAGAGCAGGAGGTTGCAGTAGTCAAGGCGAGAGATGATGAGGGTATGGACTAGGGTTTTTGCAGATTCATGGTTGAGGAATGAACGGATTCGTGAAATATTTTTGAGTTGCAGTCGGCAGGAAGTGGAAAGGGCTTGGATATGTGGTTTGAAGGAGAGATCAGCGTCAAGGATTACCCCGAGGCAGCGAGCTTGTGGGACTGGGGAGAGTGGGCAGCCATTTACTGTAATGTATAGGTTCGTTGGGGGGGTCGCGTGAGATGGGGGAAAGATGATGAATTCTGTTTTGTCCATGTTAAGTTTTAGAAATCTAGTGGAGAAGAAGGATGAAATAGTGGACAGACATTGAGGGATTCTGGTTAGAAGGGAGGTGATATCTGGTCCAGAGATGTAGATCTGTGTGTCGTCAGCATAGAGGTGATACTGAAAGCCATGAGATTCTATGAGCTGTCCCAGGCCAAAGGTGTAAATGGAGAAGAGCAAGGGCCCAAGGACTGAACCTTGTGGGACTCCGACAGATAGAGGGCGAGGTGAGGAGGTGGTGTGTGAGTGGGAGACGCTGAATGTCCGGTCTGTTAGGTATGATGAGATCCAAGATAGGGCCAAGTCTGCGATGCCAAGGGATGAGAGGGTTTGTAATAATAGGGAATGGTCCACTGTGTCAAAGGCAGCCGACAGGTCGAGGAGGAGGAGGACAGAGTAGTGTCGCTTGCTCTTGGCGGTTAAGAGGTCATTGGTGACTTTAGTTAGGGCAGTTTTGGTGGAATGGTGTGACCGGAAGCCAGATTGTAGGCGGTCAAAGAGGGAGCAGGAAGAGAGATGGGAGGACAGTTCAAGGTAGACGTGTTGTTCCAGTAGTTTGGAGGCATAGGGGAGAAGTGATATAGGGCGATAGCTAGATACAGAGGATGGGTCAAGAGAGGGCTTTTTGAGGATAGGTGTGATGGAGGCATGTTTAAAGCTTGAGGGGAAAACACCAGTTGTTAGAGATAAGTTGAATAGATGGGTTAGGGTTGGGATGAAGATTGTGGTGAGGTTTGGGATGAGGTGGGATGGGAGCGGGTCAAGTGCACAGGTGGTGAGATGTGATCTTGAGAGTAGAGTGAAGAGTTGATCTTCTGTAATGGTGGAGAAGTTGGTTTTGGAGGTGGAGGGCTGGGAAATCGGGAGGAAGAGCTCTGGGGGTTGTTGACCAAAACTGTCTCTAATGCTATCAATCTTCTGCTTGAAAAATGAGGCAAAGTCTTCAGCAGAGATAAGTGGGGAGGGAGGAGGTGCTGGGGGATGGAGGAGAGAATTGAAGGTGTTGAATAACTGTTTAGGGTTGTGAGAGAGGGAGGATATGAGAGATGAGAAGTAGGTTTGTTTAGCTGTGGCAAGTGTGGTCTTGAAAGTAGTGAGGGACTGTTTGAATGCGATGAAGTGCTCGTTAGAGTGGGATCTTTTCCATCTGCGCTCAGCAGCCCTGGAAGCTCGCCTAAGTTCTTTGGTCAGGCTGGTGTGCCAGGGCTGTCTGTTGATTTTGCGAGCTTTGGTATGTGTAAGTGGGGCAGCAGATTCCAAAGCTACAGCTATTGTGGTATTATATAGAGCAGTAGCGTCATCCGCATTGTGTATGGAACTTATGCCTGTGAGGGGGAGGAGGGATTCAGAGAATGAATGTAGGTCAAGATGTTTAATATTTCTGCGAGGGTGTGAAAGTTTGTGGGGTGGGGATTGTAGACATGGAGTGGAGAGAGATGAGAATGTGAGAAAGTTGTGGTCAGAGAGTGGAAGAGGTGAGTTAGAGAGGTTAGATAGAGAGCAGAGGCGGGTGAAGATGAGGTCCAGTGTGTGACCGTCTTTGTGAGTGGCTGCAGAAGACCATTGAGTGAGGCCGAAGGAGGAAGTGAGAGATAGAAGTTTAGTGGCAGCTGAGAGGGAAGTGTCAATGGGTATGTTGAAGTCGCCCATGATGATAGTGGGGATGTCCGCAGAAAGGAAATGAAGTAGCCAGGTGGTGAAGTCATCAAAGAAGATAGTGGCTGGCCCTGGGGGGCGGTAAATGACAGCCAGTTGGAGGTTGGTGGGGGAATAGATGCGCATAGAGTGCACCTCAAAGGAAGGGAGGGTAACAGAGGGTGGCAGTGGGATTGGGGTGAAGGAGCAGTTATCTGACAGGAGAAAACCAACTCCTCCGCCATGTTTGCTGCTGGGGCGGGGTGTGTGGGAAAGGTGGAAGCCACCGTAAGAGAGTGCAGCAGGGGAGACTGAGTCAGAGGGGGTGAGCCAGGTTTCGGTGATGGCGAGGAAGGAAAGTTTGGTAGTAACAAAGAGATCATGGATGTAGGAGAGCTTGTTGCAGACAGAGCGAGCGTTCCACAGAGCTCCCGTTAGTGGGACTGGGGAAGCGGGGGCTGGGTGAATGGGTATTAGGTTAGAGAGGTTACGGAAGTTTGTGCTAGAGCGTGGATGGGAGGTAGAAATGATTGTGGGAATATGGTGAGGAGGACCAGGATTTGGAGAGATATCACCAGCAGTAAGAAGGATGTTCAATGATATTCAGGTCTGGGGACTGGGATGGCCATTCCAGAACAGTGTAATTGTTCCTCTGCATGAACGCCTGAGTAGATTTGGAGCTGTGTTTTGGATCATTGTCTTGCAGAAAGATCCATCCCCTGCGTAACTTCAACTTTGTCACTGATTCATGAACATTATTGTCAAGAATCTGCTGATACTGAGAGGAATCCATGCGTCCCTCAACCTTAACAAGATTCCAGGTGCCGGCATTGGCCACACAGCGCCAAAGCATGATGGAAGCTCCACCAAATTTTACTGTGGGCAGCAAGTGTTTTTCTTGGAATGCCGTGTTTTTGTATGACCAAACAACTCAACCTTGGTTTCATCAGTCCACAGGACCTTCTTCCAAAAAGAAATTGGCTTCTCCAAATGTGCTTTTGCATACCTCAGCCGACTGTTTGTGGCGTGCTTGCAGAAACTGCTTCTTTGGCATCACTCTCCCATAGCTTCTCCTTGTGCAAAGTGCGTTGTATAGTTGACCAAAGCACAGTGACACCATCTGCAACAAGTTAATGCTGCAGCTCTCTGGAGGTGGTCTGAGGATTGTCCTTGACTGATCTCACCATTCTTCTTCTCTGCCTTTCTGATGTTTTTCTTGGCCTGCCACTTCTGGCCTTAACAAGAACTGTACCTGTGTTCTTCCATTTCCTTACTATGTTCCTCACAGTGGAAATTGACAGGTTAAATCTCTGAGACAGCTTTTTGTATCCTTCCCCTGAACAACGATGTTGAATAATCTTTGTTTTCAGATCATTAGACAGTTGCTTTGAGGAGCCCATGATGCTACTCTTCAGAGGAGATTCAAACAGGAGAACAACTTGCAAGTGACCACTTTAAGTAGCTTTTCTCATGATTGCATACACCTGGCTATGAAGTTCAAAGCTCAATGAGGTTAGAAAACCAAAAAAAGTGCTTTAGTAAGTCAGTAAAAAGTAGGTAGGAGTATTTAAAACAAGAAAATAAGGGTGCCCATACTTATGTACCTGTCAAATTTTGTTTGAATGCAGATTGCACATTTTCTGTTAGTACAATAAACCTCATTTCAAGGCAGAAACATTGCTGTGTCCAACAGTTATTAGATATATGAAACTGAAATGGCTGTTGCAAAAAAAAACAATTTTTATAAAACATTAAGTTTAAGATTAACCCCTCTGTGACCTTAGACGTACTATCCCGTCGAGGTGCCCTGGGCCTATCTGACCCTGGACGGGATAGTACGTCATAGCGATCGGCAGCGCTCACGAGGGGAGCGCCGCCGATCGCGGCCGGGTGTCAGCTGCTTATCGCAGCTGACATCCAGCACTATGTGCCAGGAGCGGTCACGGACCGCCCCCGGCACATTAACCCCCGGCACACCGCGATCAAAGATGATCGCGATGTGCCGGCGGTGCAGGGAAGCACCGCGCAGGGAGGGGGCTCCCTGCGAGCTTCCCTGAGCCCCCCGCAGCAACGCGAAATGTGTAAAAAAAAAAAAATATATATATTCCTGAATAATGAAAAAAAAAAAAAAAATATTATTCCCATAAATACATTTCTTCATCTAAATAAAAAAAAAACAATAAAAAACAAAAGTGCACATATTTAGTATCACCGCGTCCGTAACGACCCGACCTATAAAACTGGCCCACTAGTTAACCCCTTCAGTAAACACCGTAAGAAAAAAAAAGAGGCAAAAAACAACGCTTTATTATCATACCGCCGAACAAAAAGTGGAATAACGCGATCAAAAAGACAGATATAAATAACCATGGTACCGCTGAAAACGTCATCTTGTCCCGCAAAAAATGAACCGCCATACAGCATCATCAGCAAAAAAATAAAAAAGTTATAGTCCTGAGAATAAAGCGATGCAAAAATAATTATTTTTTCTGTAAAATCGTTTTTATCGTATAAAAGCGCCAAAACATAAAAAAATGATATAAATGAGGTGTCAATGTAATCGTACTGACCCGAAGAATAAAACTGATTTATCAATTTTACCAAACGCGGAACGGTATAAACGCCTCCCCCAAAAGAAATTCATGAAAAGCTGGTTTTTGGTCATTTTTCCTCACAAAAATCGGAGTAAAAAGCGATCAAAAAATGTCACGTGCCCGAAAATGTTACCAATAAAAACGTCAACTCGTCCCGCAGAAAACAAGACCTCACATGACTCTGTGGACCAAAATATGGAAAAATTATAGCTCTCAAAATGTGGTAGCGCAAAAAATATTTTTTGCAATAAAAAGCGTCTTTCAGTGTGTGACGGCTGCCAATCATAAAAATCCGCTAAAAAACTTGCTATAAAAGTAAATCAAACCCCCCCTTCATCACCCCCTTAGTTAGGGAAAAATTAAAAAAAATGTATTTATTTCCATTTTCCCATTAGGGCTAGGGCTAGGGTTAGGGTTAGGGCTAGGGTTGGGGCTACAGTTAGGGTTGGGGCTAAAGTTAGGGTTAGGGTTTAGATTACATTTACAGTTGGGATTAGGGTTAGGGGTGTGTTTTTATTAGGGTTTCAGTTATAATTGGGGGGGGTTTCCACTGTTTAGGCACATCAGGGGCTCTCCAAACACGACATGGCGTCCGATCTCAATTCCAGCCAATTCTGCGTTGAAAAAGTAAAACAGTGCTCCTTCCCTTTCGAGCTCTCCCGTGTGCTCAAACAGGGGTTTACTACAATATATCGGGTATCAGCGTACTCGGGATAAAAGGACAACAACTTTTGGGGTCCACTTTCTCCTGTTACCCTTGGGAAAATACAAAACTGGGGGCTAAAAAATAACTTTTGTGGGAAAACAAAGATTTTTTATTTTCACGGCTCTGCGTTATAAACTGTAGTGAAACACTTGGGAGTTCAAAGTTCTCAGAACACATCTAGATAAGTTCCCTGGGGGGTCTAGTTTCCAATATGGGGTCACTTGTGGGGGGTTTCTACTGTTTAGGTACATATGGGGGGTCTGCAAACGCAATGTGACGCCTGCAGACCAATCCATCTAAGTCTGCATTCCAAATGATGCTCCTTCCCTTCCGAGCCCTCCCATGCGCCCAAACGGTGGTTCCCCCCCACATATCGGGTATCGGCGTACTCAGGACAAATTGGACAACAACATTTAGGGTCCAATTTCTCCTGCTACCCTTGGAAAAATACAAAACTCGGGGCTAAAATATAATTTTTGTGGAAAAAAATATTGTTTATTTGCACGGCTCTGCGTTATAAACTGTAGTGAAATACTTGGGGGTTCAAAGCTGTCACAACACATCTAGATGAGTTCCTTAGGGGGTCTACTTTCCAAAATGGTGTCACTTGTGGGGGGTTTCAATGTTTAGGCACATCAGTGGCTCTCCAAACGCAACATGGTGTCCCATCTCAATTCCTGTCAATTTTGCATTGAAAAGTCAAATTTCCCTCCTTCGCTTCCAAGCTCTGTCATGCACCCAAACAGTGGTTTACCCCCACATATGGGGTATCGGCGTACTCAGGACAAATTGTACAACAACTTTTGGGGTCCATTTTCTCCTGTTACCCTTGGTAAAATAAAACAAATTGGAGCTGAAGTAAATTTTTTGTGAAAAAAAGTTAAATGTTCATTTTTATTTAAACATTCCAAAAATTCCTATGAAACACCTGATGGGTTAATAAACTTCTTGAATGTGGTTTTGAGCACCTTGAGGGGTGTAGGTTTTAGAATGGTGTCACACTTGGGTATTTTCTATCATATAGACCCCTCAAAATGACTTCAAATGAGATGTGGTCACTAAAAAAAAAAAATGGTGTTGTAAAAATGAGAAATTGCTG
Organism: Ranitomeya imitator; assembly: GCF_032444005.1. Taxonomy (NCBI): domain Eukaryota; kingdom Metazoa; phylum Chordata; class Amphibia; order Anura; family Dendrobatidae; genus Ranitomeya; species Ranitomeya imitator. The sequence continues at coordinate 414,310,104 of NC_091284.1, read as the reverse complement.
GTCAACTTTTAACCCTTATAACTCCCTAACAAAAAAAAAATTTTGGTTCCAAAATTATGCTGATGTAAAGTAGACATGTGGGAAATGTTACTTATTAAGTATTTTGTGACACATCTCTGTGATTTAATTGCATAAAAATTCAAAGTTTGAAAATTGCAAAATTTTCGCCAAATTTCCGTTTTTTTCACAAATAAACGCAGGTACTATCAAAGAAATTTTACCACTATCATGAAGTACAATATGTCACGAGAAAACAATGTCAGAATCATCAGGATCCGTTGAAGCGTTCCAGAGTTATAAACCTCATAAAGGGACAGTGGTCAGAATTGTAAAAATTGGCCCGGTCATTGACGTGCAAACCACCCTTGGGGGTAAAGGGGTTAATAGGGGTGCCCAAACTTTTTCATATAACTGTAAGTGTATTTCTTATGGATACTAACAATTGTGTCCTAAGTATTAGATAATTCTGTGCTATTAAGGCTATCTGGGGACCTGCTACCTATAAGGAGCCTCCACAAACCAAGAGCACTAGATGGCGTTTACAGTGCCTTGAAAAAGTATTCATGCCTCGTGAAGTTTTACACTTTTTTTTTTTCCCACAAACTTAGATTTATTTTATTGGGACTTTGTGATACTAGATGGTGGCCCGATTCTAACACATCGGGTATTCTAGAATGTGTATGTATATAGCAGCCACATAGTGTATATAGCACAGGCCACGTAGTATATAGGAGCCATGTAGTATATAGCAAATACTACGTGGTACATACATACATACATACATACATACATACATACATACATACATACATACATACATACATACATACAGTGGGGCAAAAAAGTATTTAGTCAGTCAGCAATAGTGCAAGTTCCACCACTTAAAAAGATGAGAGGCATCTGTAATTTACATCATAGGTAGACCTCAACTATGGGAGACAAACTGAGAAAAAAAAATCCAGAAAATCACATTGTCTGTTTTTTTATCATTTTATTTGCATATTATGGTGGAAAATAAGTATTTGGTCAGAAACAAACAATCAAGATTTCTGGCTCTCACAGACCTGTAATTTCTTCTTTAAGAGTCTCCTCTTTCCTCCACTCATTACCTGTAGTAATGGCACCTGTTTAAACTTGTTATCAGTATAAAAAGACACCTGTGCACACCCTCAAACAGTCTGACTCCAAACTCCACTATGGTGAAGACCAAAGAGCTGTCAAAGGACACCAGAAACAAAATTGTAGCCCTGCACCAGGCTGGGAAGACTGAATCTGCAATAGCCAACCAGCTTGGAGTGAAGAAATCAACAGTGGGAGCAATAATTAGAAAATGGAAGACATACAAGACCACTGATAATCTCCCTCGATCTGGGGCTCCACGCAAAATCCCACCCCGTGGGGTCAGAATGATCACAAGAACGGTGAGCAAAAATCCCAGAACCACGCGGGGGGACCTAGTGAATGAACTGCAGAGAGCTGGGACCAATGTAACAAGGCCTACCATAAGTAACACACTACGCCACCATGGACTCAGATCTTGGAGTGCCAGACGTGTCCCACTGCTTAAGCCAGTACATGTCCGGGCCCGTCTGAAGTTTGCTAGAGAACATTTGGATGATCCAGAGGAGTTTTGGGAGAATATCCTATGGTCTGATGAAACCAAACTGGAACTGTTTGGTAGAAACACAACTTGTCGTGTTTGGAGGAAAAAGAATACTGAGTTGCATCCATCAAACACCATACCTACTGTAAAGCATGGTGGTGGAAACATCATGCTTTGGGGCTGTTTCTCTGCAAAGGGGCCAGGACGACTGATCCGGGTACATGAAAGAATGAATGGGGCCATGTATCGTGAGATTTTGAGTGCAAACCTCCTTCCATCAGCAAGGGCATTGAAGATGAAACGTGGCTGGGTCTTTTAACATGACAATGATCCAAAGCACACCGCCAGGGCAACGAAGGAGTGGCTTCGTAAGAAGCATTTCAAGGTCCTGGAGTGGCCTAGCCAGTCTCCAGATCTCAACCCTATAGAAAACCTTTGGAGGGAGTTGAATGTCCGTGTTGCCAAGCGAAAAACCAAAAACATCACTGCTCTAGAGGAGATCTGCATGGAGGAATGGGCCAACATACCAACAACAGTGTGTGGCAACCTTGTGAAGACTTACAGAAAACGTTTGACCTCTGTCATTGCCAACAAAGGATATATTACAAAGTATTGAGATGAAATTTTGTTTCTGACCAAATACTTATTTTCCACCATAATATGCAAATAAAATGTTAAAAAAACAGACAATGTGATTTTCTGGATTTTTTTTCTCAGTTTGTCTCCCATAGTTGAGGTCTACCTATGATGTAAATTACAGACGCCTCTCATCTTTTTAAGTGGTGGAACTTGCACTATTGCTGACTGACTAAATACTTTTTTGCCCCACTGTACATACATACATACATATACATACATACATACATACATACATACATACATACATACATACATACATACTCACTCTAGAATACCCGATGCATTAATACAGCCCAAACAGTATATAACACAGCCCCCGCAGTATTTAGCAGTGGGGGTACCATATCCCTGTAAAAAAAAAAAAAAAAAAGTTATATACTCACCCCCTAGGATCCAGCGATACGCGGCGCGGCTGCCGCTATCTTCCGTTCCCAGGATGCATTGCGAAATTACCCAGATGACTTAGTGGTCTCGCGAGACCGCTAAGTCTTCTGGGTAATTTCGCAATGCATCTCTGGGACCGGAAGCTGGCGGCAGGCGCGAGCGCATCGTCGGACAGGGGGTGAGGATAGCTGTTTTTTTATTATTTTTTTTACATTAGATCTTTTTACTATTGATTCCGCATAGGCAGCATCAATAGTAAGAAGTTGGGGACACAGGGTTAATAGCAGCGGTAACAGAGTGCGTTACCCGCGGCATAAAGCGGTCCGTTACCGCCGGCATTAACCCTGTGTGAGCGGTGACTGGAGGGGAGTATGGAGCGGGCGCCGGGCACTGACTGCGGGGAGTAAGGAGCGGCCATTTTTCCGCCGGACTATGCCCGTCGCTGATTGGTCGCGGCAAAACAGCCACGACCAATCAGCGACTTGGATTTCCATGACAGACAGAGGCCGCGACCAATGAATATCTGTGACAGACAGACAAAGACGGAAGTGACCCTTAGACAATTATATAGTAGATAACAACACAAAGTGGCAAGTATTAACCTTTTGGTTCAGTTACTGCAGCCAGTGTTTTGGGGTACAGTGGTTTGCAAGTTTGGGCACCCCTGGTCAAAATTAGTAACATAGTAACATAGTTGGTAAGGCCGAAAAAAGACATTTGTCCATCCAGTTCAGCCTATATTCCATCATAATAAATCCCCAGATCTACGTCCTTCTACAGAACCTAATAATTGTATGATACAATATTGTTCTGCTCCAGGAAGACATCCAGGCCTCTCTTGAACCCCTCGACTGAGTTCGCCATCACCACCTCCTCAGGCAAGCAATTCCAGATTCTCACTGCCCTAACAGTAAAGAATCCTCTTCTATGTTGGTGGAAAAACCTTCTCTCCTCCAGACGCAAAGAATGCCCCCTTGTGCCCGTCACCTTCCTTGGTATAAACAGATCCTCAGCGAGATATTTGTATTGTCCCCTTATATACTTATACATGGTTATTAGATCGCCCCTCAGTCGTCTTTTTTTCTAGAGTAAATAATCCTAATTTCGCTAATCTATCTAGGTATTGTAGTTCTCCCATCCCCTTTATTAATTTTGTTGCCCTCCTTTGTACTCTCTCTAGTTCCATTATATCCTTCCTGAGCACCGGTGCCCAAAACTGGACACGGTACTCCATGTGCGGTCTAACTAGGGATTTGTACAGAGGCAGTATAATGCTCTCATCATGTGTATCCAGACCTCTCTTAATGCACCCCATGATCCTGTTTGCCTTGGCAGCTGCTGCCTGGCACTGGCTGCTCCAGGTAAGTTTATCATTAACTAGGATCCCCAAGTCCTTCTCCCTGTCAGATTTACCCAGTGGTTTCCCATTCAGTGTGTAATGGTGGTATTGATTCCTTCTTCCCATGTGTATAACCTTACATTTATCATTGTTAAACCTCATCTGCCACCTTTCAGCCCGTTTCCAACGTATCCAGATCCATCTGTAGAAGAATACTATCTTCTCTTGTATTAACTGCTTTACATAGTTTTGTATCATCTGCAAATATCGATGTTTTACTGTGTAAACCTTCTACCAGATCATTAATGAATATGTTGAAGAGAACAGGTCCCAATACCGACCCCTGCGGTACCCCACTGGTCACAGCGACCCAAATTACTGTTGTTGTGAACAGTTAAGCAAGTTTATGGTGAAATAATATCTAAAAGGCCTAAAGTTAAACATGACTCATTTATTTCCTTTGTATTTTAGGCAAATATGTATATTTCAATCTTTTACATTTTTAAAAATTACAAAAAGGAAAATAGGCAGTTGAAAAAGTTACAGCACCCTGCATGGTTAGTATCAAGTAGCACCCCCTTTTGAAAGTATCACAGGTTGTAAGCTCTTTTTGTAGCCAGGCAAGAGTCTTTAAATTGTTTGAGGATTTTCATCCATTCTTCCTTGGAAAATTCTCCCAGTTCTGTGAGATTCCTGGCATGCACTGCTATTTTGAGGTCTAGCCACATATTTTCAATGATGTTCGGATCAGGGGACTGTGAGGGCCATTGTAAAACCTTTTAAGTTCATGCAAGGGGGTCACAAGACCCCCTTAGTAACCATCCGACCTCCGCGATGTGAATCCCGGGTCCCGATGGTTACTATGGTACGCTGAGGACGTGTTGTCCTCCGGGTGCGGTGGCCTGTGAGATCCAGAAATAGGCTGAGTCTCACAGGCACAATCAGTGAGACACTGACAGTCTCAAACACTGCTGTACGTGAGTACAGCAGTGTATGAGACAAGTGTTCAAACTGAAAATTATACATGTCTCAAAGTGGGACTATGTATAAAAAAAAAAAAAGTTAAGTAAAAAGTGCACACAAATTGCTGAAATCCGTTTCGCCACTCAAAACACAGCATTTCTGATATAGCAAAAATAAAAAAATACACAAATGGTATCGCTGCGTACGAAATGACCCGCTCTGTAAAACTGGAACATTTATTCCGTATGAACATCATAATAACAAAACACAACAAAAATGTTGCTTTCTCTAGTCACCGTCCACGACAGCATAGGCGGTTGTCTCCACGCCCTAACGGGGGACAGGAAGCACAAAGAGGTTAAAAGCCCCTCCCACCTCCTACTCGCCAGTGTCTTTCCTATCCCCCATGGGACATGTGGCGATTTTTTTTTTTTTATTTTTTTTTTCTCTTTGTATGCTGTGTGGCTGGCGCCGCAGTATACCTGTCTCTTGTACAGAAGCCGGGCAGTGGTGGTCGTGGGCTCCGCTCTCCTCCTCCATGCTGCTTCACAGAGGATTCTGGCCCTCCTGTGCTCCCGCTGAGGGTAAAGCGGGCCAGTGATCCCCATAGCCGGAGGCCTCCCTGAGCTCTCCGTCTTCCTTTCCCTGTGTGCACGCCATTTAGCGTGACCTGAAAGTGACATCATACCACACGCGAGTCACTTCCGTGGTTTGCGTTCCACAATGGAGCACAAGTGCTTCCGGTTTCAGCTCTCTGCAGCTTTCTGGCTTCCGAGCAGAGCACGCTGATCTTGTGACGCCTGCTCAGGACCCGGAGGGGGAGGAGGGAAAATCTTTTGACACTGTTGGCAGGGGTTATTACCATATAAACCTGCTGGAAGACACCTCCAGGTAAGGCTAATCCCTGCAGTATGGATGGTGTCAGAGCCCAGTGCTGCCTCAGTAAGTCTGAGGAGAGGAATGGGTCCTAGCCTGGAGTCCTGGGCACAGTACTGTAGTGGGGTCCTTTTAGTTATACTTGTCCGCTTTTTTTTTTTTTAGGGAGACAAGTCTGCCCACAAAAACCCTACCAGGAAGGTTCCTAGATGTGCAATCTGCAAGATGAAGCTTCCCTCTATCTGAGAGAAGAAGCTATGTCAAGAGTGTACGGATAAGGTGGGCGGGGCTGAGCATCCCTCACTCCTGAATGAAATGTATACCCTTGTCAAGCAGGAAGTTCAGTCCTCGTTGGCTGCTTTTACACTACCCCCCCTTCTCCGGGACTATCTCACCCTAAGAAGAGAAAGATCCAAATTGAAGATTCTGATTCTGAAGGTTCTTATAACTCGGCTTCAGAAAAATTGAGAGGAATCTTCATCTCATAGGATATCGGAGGCTAAGAAATCTTTTCTCTGCAGAATATATGGAGGAGTTAGTTGGTGCAGTCCGTAGCACTATGAGTTTGGAAGAGGAGCAGGTTCCCCAAACCATTCTGGACAAAATGTTTGGAAGATTAAAAGCAGGAAAACAGATTGGTTTCCCGATCCATGAAAACATCCTGAACATGATCTCTCAGGAGTTGGAGTCTCCAGAAAAGCAGCCCCTCGGAGCTTAAACATAGGTTCCCTCTGGAGGGTGAATCGGTTAGATGGTATATTACTAAAGTGAATGTGCAGGTGGCAAGAGGACTTTGAGGATTCAATCTCAGCTTAGGAATCCAATGGATAGAAAGGCAGAAAGCCTTCTGAAAAAACCCTGGGAGACTTCCACCTCTACACTTAAGACCAACATAGCTTCTACCTGTGTTGCCAGATTCCTTTTCCGGTGGCTGGATCAATTGGAGAACTTTATCTCTCAGGGAACCACAAGAGGGGAGTTGTTAGATTCTCCTCCGTTGCTCAAAGGGCGACCGGGTTCCTAACTAGCGCCTCAGTAGAATCTGTCCATATCGCTGCTAGGTCCCTGGTTCAGTCCAGCTCTGCTAGAAGTACTCCTTGGCTTAAAATGTGGAGTGGGGATGTCGCTTCCAAGATCAAATTGTGCTCCATCCCCTTTAAAGGTGAATGTCTTTGGGGCAGCTTTTGATGAAATACATGAGCAGGCCACAGACACAAAGAAAACTCTTCCCGAGCAGTAGACCGCCAAGAAACGCCTTTTTTGTGCCTCTCTACCTCGGACCCCTCTAACCAAGGGTAAAGGAAAACAGGGAGATGGAGCTGTGCTAAGGGGAAGGGCAAAAACATCCTTGTCCCCCAGCAGCAACCCCAACAGACAAGACAAGCAATGACTCCGTAGGAGGGAGGCTCTCAAATGTTTTTCCATCAATGGCAGGTCATTTCCAATTGCCAGTGGGTCCTCAATGTTGTCAAGGAGGGCCTCCTTATAGAATTCAAATCCTCCCCTCCTCAGGGTCTAAGTCGCCTCCCTACCATCTCAAGGAGCCCAAGACCTTCTGATCTCAGGTCTTCAGGATCTGTTAAAATCAAAGGCAATCTCCCCAGTACCAGTGGACGAGTGGGAAAGAGGTCACTACTCCCGCCTCTTTCTAGTGAAAAAACCTTCAGGAGATGCACGTATCATAATAAATTTGAAAACTCTCAACCGTCACATCACGTATCGGAGATTCAAGATGGAATCAGTGAAATCGGAAATTCCCCTGATAGGACTTCATTACTTTATGGCAACCATCGACCTGAATGATGCTTACTTTCATGTGCCAATCCATCCTCGCCACAGAAAGTACCTGAGATTTGCAGGCTTACAAAACCAGCAGGTGAATCACTATCAATACAATTTCCTCAGCACCATGGGCTTTCTCCAGGATAATGTCAGATGCAGTGACCTACATCCAGGGGCAGGGCATCTGCATTGTTCCTTATGTGGACGATCTCCTAATCATAGCCCAATGTGCTCAGACTGTCAGGAGTTATGTAGTGAGGTCTCTAGACATTTTACAATCGCTAAGGTGGCTCTCAAATCCGAAAAAATCAGAACTCCACCCTCCACAATAAGAAGGTTCCTGGGAGTTTTACTGAATTCGGGAGAAAAGATGTCATCGCCTGACTGTGATAACCAAGATATCAGGATTCAGAAAGCAGAGGTCCCCTACTTTTCAGGCAGCCATGTCTTTCCTAGGCTCCATGACTTCTTGCATTCAGTCAGTGCTTTGGGCTCAGGCTCACTCCAGGGTCCTAGAGTCTCATATTCTCAGAAGCTGTAACAGGAATCCCAGCTCGCTGAACAGGAGAATTCAGACCTCAGGCCGAGTAAAGGCTACCCTGGCTTGTTTGAGCTCCGAAAATCTACACAGGGGTATAGCCTTGTCTCAAAAGCGTCTAGTCATGGTAACAACGGATGCCAGCAAGAGAGGCTAGGGTGCTGTAGTATCCCATACTCCTTTCCAGGGACTCTGGAGTCCAGAGACAAGTGGCGGGTCCTCCAACTTTAGAGAGCTGAGGGCAGTGGAGGAGGCCCTTCTTGCAGCAGACAACCTAGTCACTGGCTGTCACGTCAGGGTATATTCAGACAACATCCCCATCGTAGCCCACCTCAGACATCAGGGGAGTGCAAAGTTCGACAGCTTGAAGAATGTATCAAGCTGAATATTTTGTTGGGCTGAAAAACATCTTCCCTCCCTGACTGCAGTCCACCTAAAAGGGTCCTTCAAACTCCAGGCAGATTTTCTGAGCCGCCAGGACATACAGCCGGGAGATTGGAGCCTGAACCAGGGAATCTTCCAGATGCTGGTAGCAAGATGGGGTCTGCCAGAGATCGATTTATTCGCCTCATCCCAAAATACACAGGCTGAAACCTACAGTATTTCTCCCTGAACCCCAGGAACAGGTCCAGGGGAGAAGATGCCTTTGCTCAGCAGTGGAGCTTACAGTTAGCCTATGCGTTTCCACCCAGCCTTTGCTTTTCCTCCCTTTCCGATGCTGGCAAGGGCTCTTCAGAAGATCAGGTACCAGCCATCCTAGTGCCTCCAATGTGGCCAAGAAGGAGCTGGTTCAACCTTATCATAGATGGTCCAGTTCAGTTATCACTGGGAACCGACCTTCTCTCGCAGGGACCTCTGCATCATCCGGATCCTCAAAAGCTGAAATTAGCTGCTTGGTTATTGAAGCCCAGGTATTGAGTACAAAGGGCCTTTCGGACCAAGTAATTTCCACCTTACAAAAGTCCAGGAAACCAGTCACCAATGCCATTTATAGCAAAGTATGGAAAAAATTTTCATCCTGGTGCATTCCTAATATATCAGATCCGTTCCACCCTAATATTTTGCAATTATTGGACTTCTTACACAAAGGATTAGTTAGGCCTCAAGCCTAGTACCTTGAAGGTTCAGATCTCGGCCCTGAGCGCTGTATTCAATCAGGACCTAGCCAACCATTGTTGGATTAAAAGGTTCATGGTGTCGGCGTCAGACTGCGTCCCAGGATTCAAACAGTTATCCCCTCTTGGGATCTAAATTTAGTCCTCAAAGGCCTCACACAACCTCCATTTGAACCTCTATCCTCCTATACCCCTCAGCTTCTTTCATTCAAAGCAGCCTTCCTAGTCGCTATAACTATGGCAAGACAAATAGGGGAATTACAGGCATTGTCTATAAAAGAACCTTACTTAATAATCAGAGATGATAGTATAGTTCTTCATCTTGATCCGTCTTTTCTGCCCAATGTGGTGTCCGATTTCCACCGTTCACAAGACATCGTCCTCCCCTCTTTTTGCCAGAAATCCAACAAATGCAAAGGAGGAGGAATTCCATACTCTTGACATTCGACGCATGATTTTGCACTACTTACAGCAAACCAAATTATGGAGGGGTTACCAGAATTTATTTGTTCGTTCATCGGGTCAAATTAAAGGAAAGAAGGTGGCGCGGAGAATACCATTGCAAATTGGATAAAGAGGGCCATATCTGAAGCATATCTAGCCCAGAATATGACAAATCCCTACCCCTCCCCCCCCCCCTCCGGGGTCAGGGCTCATTTTACAAGGTCTACCTCAGCCTCCAGGGCTGAAAGAGCAGGTGCATTCGCCGAGCAAATTTGCAGGGCCGCTACATGGTCTTCACTTCATACTTTTGTCAAACACTATAGATTGGACTTGCTGTCCAATGGGGATTTAACCTTCAGCTGGAAAGTTCTTCAGGCCGTTGTAAGCCCAACCAACCCCCCCCCCCACCCCCTAGTGGAGAACTGGTTGGTATTCCTGTTATGCTGTCGTGGAAGGTGACTAGAGAAAATAGAGTGCCTTACCGGTAATTTGGTTTCTAGGAACCTTCCACGACAGCATTATTTCCCTCCCTATGTTCCTTGGATAATTCCTGGGAATCCTAAAGGTGACCGGTGTTAGTTGCAAGTCACTGGCAATTAGGAGGTGGGAGGGGCTTTTAACCTCTTTTTGATTCCTGTCCTCCATTAGGGTGTGGAGACAACCTCCTTTGCTGTCATGGAAGGTTCCTGGAAACCAAATTACTGGTAAGACTAATTTTTTTTTTTTTTACATCCTACTGACTCACAAAAAAGTGAATAAAAATGATCAAAAAGTCATATGTAAAAAAAAAAAAAAAAAATGCTAGAAATGAAAACGCCAAACCGTCCTACAAAAAACAAGCCCTAATATGGCTCATTCAGGAAAAAAAATAAGTTTCAGCTCTCAGAAACTTACAATGCAAAAACAAATTCATTTTTAAAAAATATTGTTTAGTGTAAAAAGAACAAAGATTCGAAAACAATATAAATCTGATATTACTGTAATCGTACTGACCCGATAAAACGGTCGTCTCACTTTTACCGCAGTGAACTGCATAAAAAAATTAAATAAAAACAATAACTGAATTGCTGCTGGGTTGTGTTCATTTTATGTCTGAAAAATCTGAATAAAATGCAATTTTTAAAAAAAATTGTCTCCCAAAATGGTACCAAAAGATCTGCAACTCGTCCTGCAAAACATAAGCCCTCCTACAGCTCTGCTTGCCCACAAAAAAAGTTTCAGCTCTTAAAATGACAAAAAATCCACTTTTTTTTTTTTTTTTTTTTATAAAAAAGCATTTTTACTGTGTGATAGCAGCAGGACTAAAAAAATAATGGAGAGAAAAAAAAACCTATATAAATCTGGTATGGCTGTACTCACACCAACCCGAAGAATATATCAGTTATACCACACTGTGAACTGTGCAGAAATAAAAATAAGAACTATTCTTGTACTGCTGTCTATTTGTTCCTTCAACCTCCCAAAAATCGGAATAAGGCTTGGCTCACATTTTAAGTTGCGTTCTCTGCTGAGCATTTACTTGTAAATTTCCCCCAAACTGCAATGCCGACAAACCCTGGACGGAGCCACTCGCTGATGAGGCAGATGGAGTCATTTTGGACTGGCCTGTGTTCCAGCTGTGTCCCATCATTTTAGGTGTCTTTTTAGAGCACAGATTTGTGCACGTCTAAAAAGAGAATACCACAGGAGCAGACTCCAAATTGAGTACGAAGGGTCTCTATCTGCCTCATTATGGTGGATGGTTCTGTTGGGGGTTTCATCTGAATCGCATTTTTTGTGAGATTTACAAGGAAACCCCGAGGTAAGTGCTCAGCGTTGAACACAAAAATGTGATCCCAGTGATCCCAGCCTTATTCTGAAAGTGATTGAAAAACATAATGTATCCCAAAATGTTACCAATAAAACTTTAATTTATCCTGCACAACACCAGCCCCCACTCAGGTCTGTCATTTGTCACTGGCTCTATAGGGGTTCCCACGTTACTCCTAGAACAGATTCTGGAAAAGCGACATTTCTCCCGCACCCCCAAAAATAAATTACTGTGAATTTTGCACTCCCAAATCCAAATGTCACCCCTCTCCTTCTGAGCCTCTCTATGCCTAAACCACAGTAAGCAGCTGCATGTTTTGCATTATGGAGAGAAGGTACTTAATTTATGGGTGCATATCACCAGAAGCACAAGCTAGGCAGTGTATTGGGGGAGTGCTACAATATTCTGGCACCTTAGGGGCAACCAAGTTTCCACTCTTATGAGGCTTCTTCGGGTATATATAATAGCACACCACCTGGAGAAAAACTACATATGCGGCTTCCTATTGAAACACACAGTGGAATTATATTCAAGTTTATAAAGACGTCAAAAAAGATGAGTGCAAAATAGCACTTGTTTAACATACATTCGAATCTAGCTGCTGCACTTAGAATCTGCGCTCTACCCTCTTTCCATTTTTTTTTTTTTTACTGCTAGGCCCTAACGTATGGCCTAACAGTAATTTCTGACAACATATGGGGCAGAACTGCGTTCAGGAGAAATTGCGCATTAAATTGTGGGGTTCAGTTTCACCTACTAACTCTTGTGTACTTGACAAATTTGCACAAAACAAAAATTACATTTTACCACTAAAATGTCATATTTTCACGTCTCAATGTTATAAAATTCTGTGAGGCACCTGTAGGTTCAATATAATCACTATACCCATAGATGACTTCCTTGGGGGATCTATTTTCCAAAATGGGGTCACTTGTAGGAGGTTTCTGCTGTTTTCACATGTCAGGGGCTCTTCAAATGCGAGATGGCATTCACAATCTATCCGAGGCAAATGGCATTCTTTCCTACCTCTGTCATGTGCCCAAGCAGAAGGTTTTGACAACATATGGGGTATAGTTGCACTCGGGACAAATTGCACAGCCAATTATGGGTCCTTTTTCCCAAATTATCTATTATGAAAATTACAAATTTGTGGCTAAAACAACATTTTATGTGAAAAAAATGAAGATGTTTAATATGACGATCTAATATCAAATTCTGTTTAGTAGCTCTGGGCTCAAAATTCTCACTATATCCCTGGATAAAATCCTTGAGGGTTGTAGTCTCCAAAATGGGGTAACTTGTGGGGGGGGTTTTCATTGTTTAGGGACATAAGGGGCTCTCCGAACGCAACATGACGCCCACAGACAATTCCATCAAAGTCTGCTTTCCAAAACGTCACTTCTTCCTTTCCGAGCCCTGCCGTGCACACAAACAGTAGTTTTTCCCCACATATGGGGTATCGGCATACTCGAGAGAAATTGCACAACAAACTTTGGGGTCCATTTTCTCCTGTTACCCTTGTGAAAATTACAAATTTGGAGCTAAAGTGAAACTTTTGTGAAAAAAGTTCAATGTTCATTTTTTTTTTTTCTTTCCAGATTGCTTAGTTCCTGTGACACACAGTAAGGGTTTATAAACTTCTTGAATGTAATTTTAAGCACCTTGAAGGGTGCAGTTTTTAGAATGCTGTAAATGTTGGGTATTTCCTGCTATGTAGGCCCCTCAAAGTCAGTTCAAATGTGTTGTGGTCCCTAAAAAAGAAAGAAAAAAAGGTTTGTAAATTTTGTTGAAAAAAATTATAATTGAGGATCAACTTTTAACTCTTCTAATTTCCTAACGAAAAAAAAAATTGTTTCCAAAATTGAACTAATATAAGGTCGAAATGTGTAAAATGTAATTTATTAACTATTTTGTGTGACATGATTTAAGGGCAGAAAAAATAAAAGTTTGAAAATTGCTAAATTTTCTAAATTTTTACCAATTTTTTTTTTTTTTTCATATATAAACACAAGTCATATTGAATAAATTTTACCATGAACATGAAGTGCAATATGTGACAAAAAAACATCTCAGAATCAGTGGGAGCCGTTGAAGCGTTCCATAGTTATTACCATATGTAAAATTACGCTGGTCAGAATTTTAAAATTTGGTCTGGTCAAAATTGGCTCAGCCACCAAGGGGTTAAGGTGCCATCTCCGCTTAGCTAATTAACTTAGTTGTAATAAGAATGGGCACATGCTTAAAGGGAACCTGTCACCCCCAAAATCGAAGATGAGTTAAGCACAATCATCAGGGGCTTATCTACAGCATTCTGGAATTCTGTAGATAAGCCCCCGATGTATCCTGAATGATGAGAAAAAGAGGTTAGACAGGGGCGGTCCCGCTGCGGTCCGGTACGATGGGCGTCGCGCTCCGGTCCGGGGCCTCCCATCTTCATAGGATGGGGTCCTCTTGTCTTCACGCTGCGGCTCCGGCGCAGACGTATTTTGGCTGCCCTGTTGACACAGCAAAGTACTGCAGTGCGCAGGCGCCGGGAAAAGTCAGAGGCCCAAGGTCTGCGAACTGCAGTACTTTGCTCTGCCCTCAACAGGGTAGACAAAGCATGCTTGCGCCGGACCCGCAGCGTGAAGACAAGAAGAGTATGTCATCCTATGAAGATGGGAGGCCCAGGACCGGACCGCGACGCCCATCGGATTGGACCGTCCCCCCCCCAGGTGAGTATACTCTAACCTCTTTCTCTCATTATTCAGGATACATCGGGGGCTTATCTACAGCATTACAGAATGTTGTAGATAAGGTCCCTGATGCTGGTGGGCTTAGCTCATCTTCGATTTTGGGGTGACAGGTTCCCTTTAATACCTAAAGAAAATTATGCCCTGGATGAAAGAGACCACCTGTGGAACATAGCAATGGATTAAAGATAGCAGGTATAATACCTAATCTTAGATGCCGTGATGGAATGAATGCTGTGTCCTCTCCACACTCAACGCAGTTTTACCACTGCTTCATCCGGGGGCGTTTCTATATGACACGTATACCATCAAGTCACCAATAGCGTACCACCATGTCATGCAGTGATTAGCCATGAAGAGAAGGAATATAAACCAGCTCACCCATGATGCATAAGCTGAGTTTCGGGAGCACGGACCCGCTGTGTCCAGACATGTAGAATCCAAGAGAAGAAAATGTTCAGCTTCACCGAATCCGTGAAAAAAGTTTTCTTTATTCACAAACTTAAACATTGAGGATACAAACTTCAGCACGAACCATATGGGTAAGAATCTCAACGCGTTTCTGGAGACTAAGCTCCCTTAATCATGACCATGATTCTTAACCATATGGTTTGTGCTGAAGTTTGTATCCTCCATGTTTAAGTTTGTGAATATAGAAAACTTTTTTCACGGATTCGGTGAAGCTGGACATTTTCTTCTCAGTTAGCCATACCTTCGTTATCAGTGGCGCATAGTGCTCTTGCTCTGTTTCTTGAAGCAAAAGGGACTTCCGGGATAGTACGCGGTGAACCGCGGCTGGAACACATCGCGATCACCTGATTTTGCACTCCTGTAAGTCAGAAGGGACCTGTCTGGCGCACATGCACTCAACTGTAGGTGGCTTCTCTGACCAGATAGGAGAATCCAAGGAAGCAATCAAAGGCTATATAAAAGAGGACAAGGTGTACTGCGGTGACAAACCGAGGAGATGGAGACATATAAGAGAGACTAGATTGTGGCCCGATTCTAACGCATCGGGTATTCTAGAATATGCATGTCCCCGTAGTATATGGACACTGATGATTCCAGAATTCGCGGCAGACTGTGCCCGTCGCTGATTGGTCGAGGCAACCTTTATGACATCAACGTCGCCATGGCAACCATTATGACATCATCGTCGCTGTGCCCGTTGCTGATTGGTCGAGGCCTGGCGGTCTCGACCAATCAGACACAGGATTTCTACGTCCTTTATGACATCATCGTCGCTGTGCCCGTTGCTGATTGGTCGAGGCCTGGCGGCCTCGACCAATCAGAGAGCCGAGATTTCCAGGACAGAAAGACAGACAGAAAGACAGACAGACGGAAAAACCCTTAGGCAATTATATATATAGATGGGCTTGCAAAACAGACCATATATCGCCTCCCCAAGAGTATCCCATAATAGAATTATTGATAATGTAATAGAATATATAAAATGGGGTGTTATGCCAGAACAAGAAAAGGAGGAAACAGTAAAGAGGTAAAAAAAAACAAAGTGCAAGGGATTATGCAGCCACTGGCTGAAAATAAAAATAAGATAAATACAAGTTCTGAAATATGCAATAGATGTCTAAAATGGGAAAACGCATTTAAAAGGATTGTCTCATCTTCAGCAATGAGAGCAAAAGAAAAGGTGCTTGTTTTCATAAGCATAATCCAATTATGCCCATCAATGAAGATGGAAATAACAATTTTTAAGGGGGTTGTCCACTACTAGGACAACCCCTTCTTGATCTAAAATGTTTGACCCCGATAAAATAAAAATGCTTATACTCCCCTCCCGTGCCGGCGCCATTCCAGTGGTATCGACACTCGCGTTCCCATTGCTCTCATGCAGTTGTTGTGACATTTAAACCCGATGCCCAATCAGCGCAGGCGTCACTGTTCCCTCATTTGGATGAATTGAACATGAAGAGGAAATCAGGGCGGCAGCTGATCTGACTTCCTCTTTGTTAAATTTGTCCAAGGCAGGGCCAGAGATGTTAGTCCTGATTGTAACAACTGCACGGTAGCTCCGCGAGAGCGTGTGCCGACACCGCTGGAATGCCGTCTGCATGGAAGGCGAGTATAGGCTTTTTTATTCATATCTGGGCTAAACATTTAGATCAAGAAGAGGTTGTCCTAGTAGTGGGAAACCCCTTTGTTTTGCCTTGTTCATCTTACAAACCCCAAATAACATTGCTTGATTTTTTTATTTTGTCATCTGTTAGTAGAGATCAGAGCAAATAATTTTTTTAATACATTTTGTTTAAAATTAATTTTAGGACAAGGTTTTGGTCAATGATCGTTGGGGAAGTGACTGTTCTTGTCGTCATGGCGGTTACTATAACTGTGCTGATAAATACACTCCTTCTACGCTACCAGACCATAAGTGGGAGAAATGTACTTCCGTAGATCACAACTCTTGGGGCTACAGACGCAATATGCAATTGAATCAACTGATGGATGAAGGAAATATAATTTCGGTGAGTGAAAACAAGTGTCTGGGGCACTTCTTACTGATCTTACACTGTGACTGTGAAGGTGCTCTGTTGATAATTGTGATTAATTGCACAAGGCAGATTTATAAAATGTGATGGAAATGATGTTTACTTTTCCTTACAGACGAGAGAAGGAGCCGTACCCAGCAGCATATCGGGGGTTCGGGAAGGGGGTCGATTGTTCACAACATTAAAGACACATTTTTCTAGATGGCTTGCTTTAGCAAGTTTTGTGAACAATAGAGTTACTTTGCTGTTTCTAAAGTCTGAAGATTTAATTCTAGGGAAACTGCCAGCAGGTTTTTCCCATTTAAACTACAGCCAGCACCTGTACACCCTTATATATAGCATTCTAGAATACTGTATACAAGTCCCCAATGCACTCTGCATCAGGGGTGTCAAACTGCATTCCTCGAGGGCTGCAAACAGGCCATGTTTTCAGGATTTCCTTGTACTGCACAGGTGATAATTTAACCACCTACACAAATAATGAGTTGGTGATTTTCTATACTCTTCTACGCCATGGTCCAGTCTGATGAGTGTTGCTGATCTTGACTTTGAGCCTCCGCTTTTCTTATAAGTGCCGTCCTCCTTCTTGCTTCATGTGGATGATACATCCTACCGTCATCCACACAGTGTCCCCCATCGTGCTCCTTTTTCTCTGCCCTTGGGAAGGAGGACAGCACTGTAAGAAGACAGGAAGTGCCAGAACAAGTTCAGTGATGGCCTCGGACTCTACTGCACCGTAAGTGAGTATAGTAAAAGCTATTTTTTTGTGTTGTGCAGAAAGTATTGTGGACTAGAATGCTGTATATAAGGGCTTGCAGTTGCTGGCCATTTTTTATATGGGAAAAACCTGATGACAGATTTCCTTTAACTCCATCCTGACGGCCACAATACATTTACGGCACACCAGGAAATTAGTTTGCCATTACATAAGCCATCTTTGAAGAAGAATAGATACTATTAGCAGTGGCTGTCTGCTGTATATTATAGCAGACACCCTGCTGCAATCAGTAGGCCTATACTTCACTTGGTTCCTCCTCTGCCCAGGAGATGTGATATGATCAGACCATGTTCCTGCACGGTCAGACATGGCCATTACACAGTACACAGCAGGGCACATTTATAAGATTATCTCGGCACAGGAACATTTTTTTTTTTTGTACAATACATGTTTTTGCGGGAATATCTATTAATATGTACTGTGTTCATGGGACAACCCCTTGAAAGTCTCTTCAAAACATTTTATAAAAATAGACAACATAAACCCCTACCACTCTGTAAAAGAAAAAAAAAATCGCCACATCTGGAATAGATTTCTTAAAGTGCGCCGCTGCAGTGGAAATAGTCATACATGAAGCAGAAAGAAGATTGTGTAATGCTAACCAGGGAGAGCAATGAGTCAAATAATACACCTGTAGCAAAGCTACACCACCCCCTAGAATACAGAACAAATTGAATAAACCCCTAAAGGGACAGAGGACAGTATAGTGCCTTTTAGCTTCCTCCCCTGAGTGGGAGGTCAACATGTGCTATCAGCGGACCAGCTATCCCTGTCCATCAGCTACAACAATCCCATTCAGAACCTAACTAACTCTCTGAAAGCCATACTGGATGCCTCAATCCATAAAGCACACAGTTTCTAGAATTTTGCAATGGCACCAATATAGCACACACTCCCTTCTCCAGAGTTAATCTCCGGTTTCTTATTACTAAATTCTTGTATGGTCAGACCCTTCTCCTCTATCCAGTGTTGTGCGAACCGCTTTCTTGCCATAGAAAGCATCCTTGTCACTGCAGTCTTTCACGGTTCGTTCATTTCTAAGTCCTCCACATACCCCAGACTACACTCTAATGGCGTGATGGGAATATTTACAGTACATACATCCCAAAACCTCTGTAGGTCAGGACAGGTCCACATCATGCTGCTCAAATTCGCAGATTGTGACTTTATTCTACAATATAGGAAACGCCAAAATCCGTCCGTTTACACTGTGCTAGCCAAAAGATAGTGAAACAGAAATACACAATTCCAAAACTATCATAAAATTGTATTTTATTAAATTCTCTAAAACACCAAAATAATTGATAAATTACAAGAACACCTTAAACCAAATAACCTCAGATGTGAGGGACACAATGGGCTACAAGCCTGTTTAGACACACTATTAACAAATTATCAAAGTTACTGGGAATAGTCTACAAACACTAAGGCCACGTTCACACTATCAGTATTTGGTCAGTATTTTACATCAGTATTTGTAAGCTAAAACCAGCAGTGGGTGATAAATACAGAAGTGGTGCATATGTTTCTATTATACTTTCCCTCTAATTGTTCCACTCCTGGTTTTGGCTTACAAATACTGAAGTAAAATACTGACAAAATACTGCTAGTGTGACGGCAGCCCAATATGGGAGACAAAAAAAGTGACCTGGCAAAAATAGAGGAGTATTTAACAACTAACCAATACCGATGTGCATGACCTGGCAATATCCATAGTTTCTCATGCTAAAGTATCAAAGTGCTCATAATCCTCACATGCCACTGCAAAATTAGAACTTTCTAAATATAGATATGTAGACTAAACGATCCCAATTATACTTACAATGTGTGGGGCTGGTGCCGTGTCCCTCCACCCCCGACGTGCGTTTCGTCCACACTTCACGGGGCGTCTGAAGAAGGGTGGAGGGACACTAATTTTGTGACTAAACTACGTCACTGGTCAAAATTTGTGACACTGTCCTTATGTCTGTTGTTCACCAATTAAATCCCTCTTACGGTATGTTCCCACGTCTAGCAGTGATCACTTAGGACGAATCCAGCAGTAATCTGTTGGCAGATACAACTTTGTAGTGTGTTTTTAAATAACTGATCTCTGCTGTATATATATATACATATATAACGGATATATATGTTCATTTGTAACGGATCCCATTTTTGCTTACTGGATCCATTGCTGCAGGATCCGTTCTAACTGACATGGACATGTGAACATAGCCTTTCACAATGAGTAGGCTAGTTTGTGGAATTTGTACCATGGAGTTATTGTAAAAGAGAAAACTCTGGTCCGGTGTTCTGGATTTGTTTCTGTTTGGCATTTTAGTAAATGTGACTCTGAAGTGACATGACTGTAATTGAAATCTGACCCTGTTGTAAAAACTGACATCATTGATTTCTAATATCAGTGATGGCTCTTTATTTGTCTGCTGTTTCTTTTAAATATCCTTCAGGAATTAGTGGAGACTGTGAGCTTTGGAGGAAATTATCTTTTAAATGTGGGACCCAGCAAAGAGGGCTTGATCATGCCAATTTTCCAAGAGAGACTTCGAAATGTTGGGAAATGGCTGAGCATCAATGGAGAGGCAATTTATGCTACTAAACCCTGGAGAGTGCAGAAAGAAAACATTACTTCCAATGTCTGGTAAGTTCTGTCATTCTTAAAAGTAGAAGAAGAGGATTGTGAGTGCGTGATTCCAAACGTGACATATATGTAACACTTATTGTTCCTGTTCTTTTCAGGTTTACTGCTAAAGAGTCATTTGTTTATGCCACTTTCTTAAAATGGCCTGAGAGTAATATTCTAAAACTACAGTCTCCTAAATCCACCCCAAGTACTAATGTGAGTATCTTTTAAAAGGAAATTTGAAATATTGATAAAATCCTATAGCACCAATCTTTCCAACTATTTTGTAGACAAAATCTGAATGGCATTAGATGTGAGTGTTAATCAGACATAGAGATAAATATAGAGGGTCCTATTTCAGTTTAATTTTCCCTTCAGACAGCAGAAAAGCTAGAATCAGCTCTGGCTATTTGTTAACCTTTTTTTTATTATTATATATTTTTTTTTGTTTTCAGTATAATTACATACATTGCTCTGTCTGGCAATAGAGTCCTAACAGACATGTTATACCTTTTGAAGTGTTTCTGGCATTAAAAGGGTTGTCCAGTCCAAATTGATACGTCTGCAGTCACTGTGTGACTGCAGACTTATGAACCGAATGCGCTGTGGACATTCGCCGGTTTCTGAGTCTGTGTGTATAAGTTACCGTTGTAAGGGGCGAGGCTGCGCCCTCTAGTCTGCCGCACCCACTGGTCGGATGCGACACTAGTCGAAGCACAACCTCGCTCAATTCAAGTGTGTGAAGTGAGGCCGCACCCTCTGCCCGTTGGTATGTATAACTCATACATATCCACTGGTGCCGGGTTAGAAACCGTGTAAATGTGTGTAGTGGAGGGATTCAGAAGTCTTCAGTCCCTCTGTGTGACTGCAGACATCGATTTGGACCAGACAACCCCTTTAATATGATGTAAATAGGGCCTAAATGATCGTTTACAAAGATCAACTCACAGCTCTAAAAGATGCCAGTCGGTAAACCTTTACCGATCAGCAGTCATTTAATAGTCTTTACATATAAAGTAAACGATTTGCACTGAGCGATCTGTAGTAGACCGCTCAGTGCCCATGGGCTGCCATGCTTCTCAGCAGTGCGAGTTCTGTTTTACACAGTAAGATGCACAACTGAGAACAATTATTTAACCCCTTACCGGCATCGGACGTACTATACCGTCCGATGCCGGCTCCCCTGCTTTGATGCAGGGCTCCGCGGTGAGCCCGCACCAAAGCCGGGACATGTCAGCTGTTTTGAACAGCTGACATGTGCCCGTAATAGGCGCGGGCAGAATCGCGATCTGCCCGCACCTATTAACTAGTTAAATGCCGCTGTCAAACGCAGACAGCGGCATTTAACTACCGCTTCCGGCCGGGCGGCCGGAAATGACGTCATCGCCGACCCCCGTCACATGTCCGGGGGTCGGCGATGCGTCTCCATTGTAGCCATAGAGGTCCTTGAGACCTCTATGGTTACTGATTGCCCGTCGCTGTGAGCGCCACCCTGTGGTCGGCGCTCACAGCACACGTGCAATTCTGCTACATAGCAGCAATCAGCAGATCGCTGCTATGTAGCAGAGCCGATCGTGCTGTCCCTGCTTCTAGCCTCCCATGGAGGCTATTGAAGCATGGCAAAAGTTAAAAAAAAAAGTTTAAAAAAATGTGAAAAAAATAAAAAAAACATAAAAGTTTAAATCACCCCCCTTTCGCCCCA
Organism: Ranitomeya imitator; assembly: GCF_032444005.1. Classification (NCBI taxonomy): domain Eukaryota; kingdom Metazoa; phylum Chordata; class Amphibia; order Anura; family Dendrobatidae; genus Ranitomeya; species Ranitomeya imitator. Next base: position 414,288,272 of record NC_091284.1, on the reverse strand, counting down.
ATCAAAATAAATCAATAAAAAAAATATCAAATCTACGCATATTTGGTATCGCCGCGCTCAGAATTGCCCGATCTATCAAATAAAAAAAAGTATTAACCTGATCGCTAAACAGCGTAGCGGGAAAAAAACTCGAAACGCCAGAATTACGTTTTTTTGGTCGCCGCGACATTGCATTAAAATGCAATAACGGGCGATCAAAAGAACGTATCTGCACCGAAATGCTATCATTAAAAACGTCATCTCGGCACGCAAAAAATAAGCCCTCAACCGACCCCAGATCACGAAAAATGGAGACGCTACGAGTATCGGAAAATGGCGCAATTTTTTTTTTTTTTTTTTTAGCAAAGTTTGGAATTTTTTTTCACCACTTAGATAAAAAATAACCTAGTCATGTTTGGTGTCTATGAACTCGTAATGACCTGGAGAATCATAATGGCAGGTCATTTTTAGCATTTAGTGAACCTAGCAAAAAAGCCAAACAAAAAACCAATGTGGGATTGCACTTTTTTTGCAATTTCACCGCACTTGGAATTTTTTTCCCGTTTTCTAGTACACGACATGCTAAAACCAATGATGTCGTTCAAAAGTACAACTCGTCCCGCAAAAAATAAGCCCTCACATGGCCAAATTGACGGAAAAATAAAAAAGTTATGGCTCTGGGAAGGAGGGGAGCGAAAAACGAACACGGAAAAACGAAAAATCCCCTGGTCATGAAGGGGTTAAAGAAGTTTTCCACTACTTAGCCAACTTCTTGTCAAACATCACACTTAGATCCCATAAAATAATAAATCCTGTACTCTCCTCCTATGATAGTTCCGTTCCCGTGTTGTTGGCAGTTGCTCTCCTCGGGGCTCTCTTGCGGTGTTGTGACGTTGGTGCCCAATCAGCGCTGGCATCCCCATGTTTGTATATTGGTCACATAATGTATTTGTGTACCTGTACATTAGTTTAATACTTAAAGGGAACCTGTCAGCAGAATTGTGCACAGTAACCTACAGACAATGTCAGGTTGGAGCCGTTATACTGAATAAAATCATGTCTTGTGGTTGTTTTAATCTTTATTTTCCGGTTTGAGATAATGCTATGCTCTTGCTTCGGGGTGGCCTGTGTGTGTGTGGGGGGTCTTCATGTGGTGCCCTGCTTATGTATTCATGTGTATGGCTTCTGACAGGTCACTGATCCCTCAGTGATCTGCTGCCCCCTAGTTTACTTAATGAATTATATAGAATTATAATGCATTGGGGAAACAAAAAAATCACGTTCTTCAGGAAGGCGTCGTTGCTCCAGTATGTATGTGTATATATATATATGTGTATATATATATATATATATATATATATATATATATATATATATATATATATATATATATATATATATATATATATATATATATAATTAGTTCATTATGCAAAATAGAGGGCAGGTCATTGTGGGATTAGTGACCTGTCAGGAGCCATACTGATGAATACCAAATCAGAGCACCACATGAAGACCCCCTCACCCCCCGCAAGCCCGTCCCAAAGCACAAACATATCATTAACTCAAAACTGAAAATAAAGATTAAACAACCACAAGACGGATTTCATCAACCAAGGTATCATTTTAATGCGTATCAAGCTGTGTGCCCAAGTTGTGGTTTTTATGTGTTTCCGCTGTGTTTTTTGCCTCAGCGGAAATGCTTAAAAAGCGCTTAAAACCGTATTCCCATGCAATCCTATGGGATTCCGCAGTTGCTACGCCCATGCTGCGGATTGTCCCGCTGCAGAATCGTGTAGCGGTAAAATTTGCAGCATATTCATTATTTCTGCGGAATCGCAGCGATTCCACGGTCATAGGATTGCATTGAAACGCTCACTTTACGCATGTGGCTATGCCCACCTTGCGTAAAGTGAGCGCTTCATGTGCAGTTGGTACCCAGGATCTGGACGAGAGGAGACTTTCCTCCAGGTCCTGGGTACAATATTCTTGTAAAAAAAAAAATTAAAAATATGGTTATTCTGACTTCCGACTGCCCCCGATCTCCTCAGCGGTGCACATGGCGGCTTCCGTTCCCAGGGATGCATTGCGCGAATCACCTGAGATGATGTGGGGGTCACGCAACGTCTCAAAGGTCCTGCGCCCAAAGCATCCCTGAGAACGGAACGAACCGGGAGCGCCGCTGAGAAGATCGGGGGCCATCGGAAGGTGAGAATAACCATATTTTTTATTATTTTAATTATTTTTAACAAGTGTGACCAACCTGTCAATCACTTTTCCAAGCGATGCTTCAAATCGCTTGTAAAGCGCAAGCATTCTGCAAGCTAAAAACGCTTGTGTTTTGCGGGAAAATGCATACGAATTCCGCATGTGTTTTACATGCGGCAGGGATTTGCGGAAATGCTGCGGACATTTCCGCAATGTGGGCACATAACCTCATAGCACTAACCTGACACTGTCTGTAGATTTCATGTGCACAATAATGTGACAAGTTACCTTTCATGTGTGTGTGGCCCTATTTTTTTTTTTTTTTTAAATGTAATATATTGATAGATTTCTCCGCCTGCAGGTGACAATGTTAGGTCTCACTGGGACACTGCCCTGGAAAAATGATCCAGAACTTGGTCTACTTGTGCAGCTACCAACCATCCCTCCTGGAGTCTTCCCTGTGGAATATGGCTGGAGTCTGAAATTAGAAGGTGTAAACTAAAGTCGATAAGAAGTTGGAGAAAGGGCCAAGAAAAAAAATATCTGTTTTAAAGTTAATTTCATTCAATTTGATGAAATTGTCCCATTGGTGAAGATCTTGCTGTATGTGCTGATCTGAGGATATGTTGAATAGGTCAGGGTTGGCACTTCACACTTCTGTGAGTTTTTATAATGTTGGTGTCTTCATATCTAGGGGTTCTCTTTTCATCTGTCAGGTGATTAAGTCTAAAATGCTTGAGGGCCCTGCCTTCTAAGCAGGATCTGGTTTTTGACTGGAGCCACCTACTGTACGTATCATATATGCATTAATCTGGTTTAGGCTGTCAGAATTTCAGACCAAATGTGAATTGCACTATACAACCAGTTTATATTTTCTATCTTTTATTGCTAATTGCACTTACTCTACACATCTGTTCATATGACAGTGCCTTGTAATGTAACGGCATGTTGCCGTGAGAATGTTGAGCACATTTGGATAGTGACTGATTAGGCTACCCCTCATAGTTATGAATCAGTAATCTAGTACCTAGCTTTCATACCTGAACACTTTTAGCCAGTATAGTGATTATCTACAATTTTAAGTACGGTAATTGGCTTGTAAACTTTGGAGGCTGTGTACTCGGTAAGCTGTCGGTTGGAAAACCGGACTAGATCTATTTAGCGGAAAAGAAAACAATTTTTCTGATGCAAACTGGTTTATGTGGATGCAGCCTTGTGTGATAGATGGACACACTTTAATCTTTTGGACATTAACAGTCGGAAAGAATAAGTGGCAATTGCTTTTCTTTCATTTGAATTGGTTTACAGATTTACTTTTTTGTAATCAAATTCCTAGACCTCTTTTATATTTTGTCTTCAATGATGCTTTATTTATTTTCTATTGTAATTAAATGATTTACTCACTTTTGTACTTGATTTTTCTTGCATATTTGTCACACTGAATGAGTAGTTGGTACTGCCATATTCATACTGACCCAAAGAATAAAGTTTAATATTTTTCTACGTTTTAAATTTTGTGCTATTCGTCACACTGTGCAAATAAACTGTGGCAGAATTAATGTGGTGTTTTATTTCTTCCTATAAAAAGTTAACAAAAGTTAGTTAATAAGTAATATTTTCCTGAAAATGATGCCACTGACAAACGCAACTTAGGACTAGTTTGCTGAAAACAAACAAAAAGAAAGCTATGGATACTTGTATGAAACAATAGAAAACAAAAAGTTCCATCACAAAGGGCAAAAGTAGATGTGGTGCCAAGGGCTTAAATGGAGTCTGTGGACCCAAATTGATAGTATAAGTCAGTGTTCCCCAACTCCGGTCCGCAAGAGCCACCAACAGGTCATGTTTTGAGGATTTCTTTAGTATTGCACAGGTCATTAAATGCTTGCCTGTCAAAGTGATGCAATTATCACCTGGGCAATACTAAGGAAATCCTGAAAACATGACCTGTTGGTGGCTCTTGAGGACCGGACTTGGGGAACACTGGTATAAGTTAAGACTATGGCCTTGTAGGGAATGTTGCCCGTAGAAGAATCATACCTTTTAGGTATGCTAATTGCACTTACTCTACACATCTGTTCATATGACAGTGCCTTGTAATGTAACGGCATGTTGCCGTGAGAATGTTGAGCACATTTGGATAGTGACTGATTAGGCTACCCCTCATAGTTATGAATCAGTAATCTAGTACCTAGCTTTCATACCTGAACACTTTTAGCCAGTATAGTGATTATCTACAATTTTAAGTACGGTAATTGGCTTGTAAACTTTGGAGGCTGTGTACTCGGTAAGCTGTCGGTTGGAAAACCGGACTAGATCTATGGCCTATGACTATGGCCTTGTAGGGAATGTTGCCCGTAGAAGAATCATACCTTTTAGGGCAGTCAAATGGCCGTATAAATGGGAATGCAGTGCACAGACTGGCCAGTTGCTCTCTGGACCTGAGGGTGATCGCTGCATAGAACAACATGAATCTGTCAAGCTCTGGTCAGGTGTTGCCCAGAAGCTCAGTGCATTGTTCTGCCCACTGGTTTTGCATGTCTTTGCCTCCCTAACTAGTGATAGCACTAACTTTCCTGAGCTTTCTCTGTAGACAGTGTTCACTCCAAGCAAGACAGTTAGGTTTCTCGGTCTCCCATGACAGCACTACGGAGAGAGGGGATCCGCCCTTCAGGGACAGGAAACCTACAGATAAAAGGGCGGTACCTCTCCCTCACATCAGTTGGTTTCCTGTCCCTGACAGGGAACCTCTTTTCGGTGGTACCTGTATGAAGACCGATGGACCGGGCGGTCGGGTTCCGGCAGCGAGGAGGCTCCTGCCGCGGCTTGTCCGGCTCCCGCAGCCGCCACCGCTGGAACCGAGGGGTTCTTCAGGGTGAGCGGAGGGAGAACGCTGCCGAATCTGAAAGGAGGAAGGGGCGCTGGATCACCCGGAGCTCAGTGCCGATAATCGCACGCTTCGGGTGTAGAAAAATGGCCGCCGCTCCAGAAATGCGGCAGGATTTCCGGGTCATCGCCGCGCGCATGTGCGGTAGCTTCTCCCTGGAGGATGTGCGCAGGAACCGAGGGGTTCTTCAGGGTGAGCGGAGGGAGAATGCCGCCGAATCTGAAAGGAGGAAGGGGCGCTGGATCACCCGGAGCTCAGTGCCGATAATCGCACGCTTCGGGTGTAGAAAAATGGCCGCCGCTCCAGAAATGCGGCAGGATTTCCGGGTCATTGCCGCGCGGTAGCTTCTCCCTGGAGGATGTGCGCAGGAAACCGGAAGTGCGGTGAACGCCGGGGGTGGCGCCGGATTCAAATAGGGAGACACATAGTTGTCGCACTATCTCCCTGTAGCCATGGAGGACAGCGATCCACAGCAGGAGCTGCAGCCAAGGCAGCACCACAGGAAGGCAGACCCAAAGAGTACCAGGAGAAGTGGGTCTAGCAGCCGTTCCACACAGCGCAGCAGATCTGCAATGACTAACACTCCTCCTCAAGAACTTCCTCTACCAGACCCGGGCCCTCCTCCAGAACCGGTACCTGCCTCCACATCCGAATGGTGAGTGATCTCCGTGAATGTACATATTTTATAATGGGGCTCCCTCTTCTCCCTTGATAGGGAAAGAAGAGGTTGGAGAAAAATAAAAAATAAATCCTGTCCCACCTGTAACAAAGCTTTACCGGTAACCTGGGACAAAAAGCTTTGCAAATCATGCATCCAACGCTTGTTATGTGAGGAGACCCCCGACTTCGCATCTGAACTTAAAAATATAATAAGGTCTGAGGTTCAGAATGCCCTTTTATCTTCCAAAAAAGGGAAGGATAAGGTGAAGGAGACTGTACATTCCCACTCTGTCCAATCCTCATCTGAAGATGCAGATTCGGATGATTCTAAATCCTCCCTATCCTCCGAGGAAGATTCGGGCCGGCATTGCTTCCCACTAGAAGAAGTGGATACTCTAGTGAGAGCCGTTAGGGCTACTATGGGGGTTGAGGAACCCAGACCCGATAAAACGGCCCAAGATGTAATGTTCGGAGGTCTGGGACAAGAAAAGAGGAGAACATTTCCTCTAAATCCCAATGTCAAGACACTAATTAAAAAAGAGTGGGAGAAACCAGATAGGAGAAATTCTTCGGTGCCCTCGCTTAAAAGAAAGTATCCCTTCGAAGACGAGGCATCCTCCTCCTGGGACAAGGCACCAAAACTGGATGTAGCGGTGGCCAAAGCTTCGAAAAAATTCACGCTCCTGTTCGAGGATATGGGTACCCTCAAAGACCCTTTAGATAAGAAAGCGGATACATTTCTTAAAGGGGCATGGGAATTGGCTGGGGGTAGCTTGAGACCTGCAGTTGCAGCGACCTGCACCTCCAGATCTCTAATGGTGTGGATTGACCAGCTAGAAAGTCAAATTAAAGATGGGTTACCCAGAAATAAGTTGCTGGATTCAATCCCTGTAATTAGGGCAGCAGCAGCGTTCCTGGCAGACTCCTCAGCAGACTCCGTGCGCTTAACATCTAAGGCCGCTGCTCTCTCCCAACGCAGCCAGAAGAACCTTATGGCTCAAGAGCTGGCCTGGAGACCTCCAAACGAAGTTAAAACTATGTTCTATCCCACGCGAAGGGAATTTTCTGTTTGGAGAGACCCTGGATGACATCCTCCAGAAAGCGGGAGACAAAAAGAAGGGGTTTCGAAATCTGAGACCAGCCCCATTCAGCCAGTCCTTTTGGAACCGGAGATTTTTCCGTCGTAGACCCCCCAGGGAGCAGAGTAAGTGGGAAGAAGGGAGAAGAAGGGTTAGGGGTTACCTCTTTGGCAACACCTCCCGTGACAAAAAGCCCTCCAAATGACATTTTTCCTACGGTGGGGGGAAGACTCACATCATTCCTTCCCGCCTGGAAGAAAATTTCCAACAACATCTGGATTTTAAATCTCATACAGTTTGGTCTAAAATAGATTTTGTTTCTTCCTCCCCCCCCCCCCAGAATTACATAGTAACAAAAACAAGATCTTCGGCAGCAGAACAAGCAGCATTATAGAAAGAAATTATTTCCCTACTGCAGAAATCTGTAATTTGGGAAATCTCTCCTCAAGAAATAGAGGAAGGTTTTTTCTCCCCTCTATTTTTAGTACCGAAACCCGACTGGTCCTTTCGGACAATTATAAATCTAAAAAACGTAAACAGATATGTAAGAAATCACAAATTCAAAATGGAAACCATAAAGTCTACCATAAAAATCCTTTTCCCGAATTGCTACATGGTCGTGATAGACCTAACCGAAGCATATTACCATGTGCCCATCCACGATCAATCTCAAAAATTTCTCAGGATGGCAGTCTCCATACAGGGACAAATAAGGTATTTCCAATACAGGGCTCTCCCGTTCGGGATCGCAATTGCTCTGCAAATATTCACGAAAATAGTAGCGGAAATGATGGCCCACATAAGGGAACAAAATATATTAATAGTCCCTTACCTGGACGATTTTCTTATTGCAAGCAACTCTGCTCAAAGTTGCAGGGAACAGAGAGACCGAGTAATGACCATTCTGACGGACTTGGGGTGGCTCATAAATGTAAAAAAATCAAAGTTAGAACCCTGTCAAGTACAGGAGTTCCTAGGACTGACGTTAGACTCCCAGGTCCCAAAAAAGACAATATATTGACCATGATAGCACGAATGTTACACAATCCCTCCATGACTCTAAGGAGAGCAATGTCGCTGCAATGCTCTCTATCCTCATGCCTACCAGCGATACCCTTTGCACAATTCCACACAAGGGAGCTTCAGTGGCACATACTAGAATGGCAGTTAATACTAAAAAACTATTTGGAAAGCCGGGTCATCCTAAATTCGTCAGTTATTCATTCCCTTCTTTGGTGGGGAAAGAACCAAAACCTGTCAAAGGGAGTCCCTTGGGTGCCAAAAATATCTTGGGTAATAACAACCGATTCGAGTCCCAGAGGGTGGGGGGGGGGCTCACATGGGGGACAGAGTGGCTCAGGGAAACTGGTCAGTTCAGGAACTATCAGCATCCTCGAACCAAAAAGAACTTTGGGCGGTGCATCATGCTCTTCTATCTTTCCTAATCTACATTCAGGGACATCATGTCCAAATTTTTTCGGACAACAAAGTGACTGTAGCGTATATAAATCACCAGGGAGGAACAAGGTCTCGATCACTGATGAGTTCCTCTGCCAAAATTATCAAGCTTGCGGAAGAAAATCTACTATTCCTCTCTGCGCTACATATTCAGGGTTCAATCAACGAGAAAGCAGAATACTTGAGTCGAACTCAGTTAAAACAAGGCGAGTGGTCCCTAAACCAATGTATCTACAACCAGATCACAGAAATGTGGGGAACACCAACAATAGACTTACTCGCCAATTCCAAAAACAAGGAAGTAAACAAATTCTGCTCACTGAACCCGGAAGTAAATCCACAGGCTCTAGATGCCTTTCTGATTCCATGGACCCACAAATTGACTTATGCCTTTCCTCCAAACATTCTGATCCCGGCAGTCATTCGGAAAGTCAGAGAGGACAAAACAAAAATGATCCTTATAGCTCCGTTCTGGCCAAAAAGAACGTGGTTTTCCTGGCTGAGGATGCCATCGGTCTCAGACCCTTGGAATATACCAGACCTGCTACAGCAGGGGCCGGTCTTCCACCCACAGGAGTCGAACTTGCATTTGACAGCCTGGCTTTTGAATGGAGACTATTAAAAGAAAGGGGTTTCTCAGACAACTTAGTTGCTACGCTATTAAAAAGTAGAAAACCTATCACTACTAAAATATATGGGAAAACATGGAGAAAATTCCTGTCTGTCTCCAAGGTAAAAGTCCAGGATGGGCCTTCAATTCCTAAAATACTTGAGTTTCTACAAAAAGGTCTGGAACAGGGGTTGGCGGTCAGTACTCTTAAAGCCGCAATGCTCCTCCGGGTAATATGCTAATTATGTAAATTGACTCTTCAGACAGGAAGAGAGCTAGAACTCTAGTGCCACCTATTGGAAGGTAGCAATCCTACAAGCCAATGTTGACCCTTTAACGAGCCTTGTCACATGACTTAGGATATTTTATTCATTATGCTTTGCTTTTATGATCCTATCGATCGATCAATCATATTCCGCAGGGCTTTACATACATCATCATTACTGTCCCCATTGGGACTCACAATGTAAATTCCCTATCAGTACGTCTTTGGAATGTGGGAGGAAACCAGAGAACCTTGAGGAAATCTGCGCAAACATGGAGAGCATACAAACTCCTTGCAGATGTTGTACTTGGTGGAATTTGAACCCAGGACTGCAAGGGTTAAGTGCTAACCACTGAGCCAACGTGACGCCCAGTAATTACTGTGAAACAGTTGTTGCTGGGTACCATTTACTTCTTATCCTTTTGTACATTATCATTATATCACATCAGTGCACCAGCAGTAGAGCATATGTATTATCGCATTCAAGAGATGTCTACACCAGTGTGGATAAAGAAAGAATGACATGAATGAGTGTTGGTATAGGAAGGGAAAGATTATGAAAATGTCCTGGGTGATGAAAAGGTGAATAGTCACTAGTATGATTTACAGTTACTACATAGAGTTTCATCTGTACAAACTGTCGGGCGCAAGAACTCGAGATTAAGGCTCAGTATCCATCCAACATGGGGATCCATTGTAAGACAATCCTCATAGCATACATTTCTCTGCAGTTACCCTCTTTATTGAAATGTGCAATCTGATGTTCTTTTCTATACAGCAAAACAACAAACTAATGCACACCTGCCAGAAGGAAGCTGAAAGAACACACTTTTTTGCCTCTGTTGGATGAATGAGGGCATAGGTATACTACAGGATACCCCCTTAATGACCGGCATTATGTCTTTTTAATGACCTGAGATATAAGACACTAGCATCCCCCATACAGGTCACAATCCAGCAGCTGTTGGTTGTACACTATAGCTGACAGCTTGCTGCATCAGCCACGAAGAGTGTTGGCACCGTCCATATCTGTTTAACCCCTTAGATGCTACTGTTGTAGTATGGTGTTGTTTCTATCATAAACAGTGATGATGCAGTAATTTAATCCTGATGTTTTCTGTTCTAAACAATGTTGATGCAGTAACTGTGTTCAGCCACCGGAGGTCACCCTTGAGTAATAGACAAAATAATTACAATGTTGTTGCAGTAATTTTGTTCAGCCACCGAAGGTCACCCTTGAGTTACAGACAAGAAGATTCTGGAAACAGAACAGTTACCTCAGAGAGTTTCCGGGCGTTTGAGGAGAAGCAGCGCGGTGATGGAGAGTGGGGAATCCAGAGCTTGAGGTATTCCTGTTTGGGGACTGTGTGATTTCAAGAAATCTACTTCTGTGAGTAAACAGAGAAGTGTGACCGGTCACCGACTGTGTAGTTAGGGATAGCTAGATGGGAATCACAGCCTAATTAAGGACAGTCTTGCATTAAGAATTGCATACGAACTAATAGAGACTGTGTGGATCCCTGTGCTTCACTATTCTGGCTGTGGGATATTCCTGGAATTATTTGTGAACGTTATCTGGATCTGCATCAGAAGATTTGGTGGCTCAAATACCTATTTAATCCGCAGCTGGACGTCTGTACAACAAATTTAGTTATTTACCGTTGAAGCATATACTGTATTGTGAAGGAGTACTCTCTGAGCACTCAACAATAAGACAGTGCACTGCGTATACATTGAGTTTATACTATGATATATATATATATATATATATATATATATATATATATATATATATATATATAGGGAAAAAAAGGGTACCCGTGATTTATTGTAAATTAGGCGGGTGTAAGATTGTATACCTGAGAGGACCACATGTCACAGGCACAGTATAACCCTGTGTAGGCCCTTTACAGTTAAGGGAGGGAGTGGTATAGTCTTGGGGTAGTCTGATTCCTGGCTGTGAAGCTGACACTTGTTGTCTCTCGGGCTGCATAATTTGTATTCTGTGAGTTGTGGCTGTTGAGGCCAATATTGTGTTGGGAAGACAATCCTGTCATTCTTTGCACAAGTTATAAAGAAAAGTTGGTTTAATATCATTTCGCTCTGAGTCATTCATAGCAGCGCCGTATTCCATTCTCGAGCAGCGACCGGCATACCGGTAGTTACAATGAAAATAGTGACTAAATCATATAAATGATTAACAGTATGTGGGGACTTTCTCTTTATTTCCATAAGCATCCTGAGATCATGATTGTGTGGTCCTGATGTTTGCCATGGCAATTCATGACCAAATAGCGGCCTTAGGGTACGTGTCCACGTTCAGGATGGCCGGCGGTTTGGACGGAGCGGCAAAATCGCTCCGCCCAAAGCTCCGCCTCCTTCTGGGGACGCGATGATGTCGGATGTGTTCATTGCACACATCCGATATCATCGCACTCCACACATAGGGCCCTGTATTATACCTAGCTGCTGTTGCAGAGTGCGTCTTCTTGCAGTCACCGCTGTACTTAGGAAAGCTTCAATCAGCAAGATATCTTGAGTAAACAGTATTTACTTCATACTGGATAAACATGAGATACAATACAGTGTCACACAGTCCGTGCACTGAAGACAACACATTCATGAAGAAAAACAAAACCGAAAGTAAGAAAACAACCAACCACTGAGAGCTTCCCTCCCCACATTACAGCAAGTATATGACTTTACACACTATCGCCATCTGCTGTCTGGTTAGTATAAAGTCCTCCTTTCACTTATAATAAGTCCCAATCTGTTGCATATGCCAACACCCTTTCTCAACAGTAAGGACTTATTCAATCAAACCCAACTTTTTTTTTAGTCTCTGATGTTTATCAGCATTCAACGCCTTCGTGAAAATGTCTGCTGTCATTTCTTCAGTAGGACAGTACTCTAAAGGCCCCTTCACATTAAGCGACGCTGCAGCGATACCGACAACGATCCGGATCGCTGCAGCGTCGCTGTTTGGTCGCTGGAGAGCTGTCACACAGACCGCTCTCCAGCGACCAACGATGCCAGTAACCAGGGTAAACATCGGGTAACTAAGCGCAGGGCCGCGTTTAGTAACCCGATGTTTACCCTGGTTACCATCCTAAAAGTAAAAAAAACAAACAGTACATACTTACCTACCGCTGTCTGTCCTCCAGCGCTGTGCTCTGCTCTCCTCCTGTACTGGCTGTGAGCACAGCGGCCGGAAAGCAGAGCGGTGACGTCACCGCTCTGCTTTCCGGCTGACCGACGCTCACAGCCAGTACAGGAGGAGTGCAGAGCACAGCGCCGGAGGACAGACAGCGGTAGGTAAGTATGTACTGTTTGTTTTTTTTACTTTTAGGATGTAACCAGGGTAAACATCGGGTTACTAAGCGCGGCCCTGCGCTTAGTTACCCGATGTTTACCCTGGTTACCAGTGAAGACATCGCTGGATCGGTGTCACACACGCCGATCCAGCGATGTCCACGGGAGATCCAGCGACGAAATAAAGTTCTGGACTTTCTTCAGCGACCAACGATCTCCCAGCAGGGGCCTGATCGTTGGTCGCTGTCACACATAACGATTTTATTAACGATATCGTTGCTACGTCACAAAAAGCAACAATATCGTTATGTGTGAAGGTACCTTAACTTCAAGACTCCTTGTTCCTGATGATCTCTCAAGAAATGATATTTCACATCAATATGTTTGGTTCTTGGATTGACTCTTTCCATCTGAGCAAGAACAAGACATCCTTGATTGTCCTCTTTTAGTTTTGTTGGTGCCAACTGTGGTTGTCCTAATTCTGTCAACAATTGTCTTAACCACAGTACTTCTTGACTCGCGTGTGCTGCGGCAACATATTCTGCTTCTGTTGAAGATAGTGTCACAATTGACTGTTTCTTACTTGTCCAACTTATTGGTCCACCTGAGAGGAAAAAAATATGTCCACTGGTAGATCTTCTGTCAGTTGGATCTCCAGCCCAATCTGCATCAACATATCCTGTTAAAATGCAATCATCGCTTGTGCGTAATTTCAGCTTAACATTGCTAGTTCCTTTCAAATAACGCATTACTCTCTTCACGGCATTCCAATTATTCTCACATGAATCGGAAATTTTGTTTTTTTACTTTCTCTGTATGCTTTTTATGTTGTAATTTTTGTTCTGCTTTCCATATGGTACAGTCTTTCTTTAAATGACCTTTTTTCTTACATCTGAAGCATTCTCTTGTCTCTTTATAATAGGGTTTTTGGAATTCTGTAGCTTTAAGAGCGTTTTCACTGTCCTTTTCAGTAGAAGAATCATTTCTTTGTTCTTTTCTTCTCTGATATTCATCTATTAGTCTTGTTTTCACAAAATCTAATGTAATGTCAGTTTCTGGTCTCGTCTCAAGGGCATTTATCAAGGCTGTATACGAATCTGGTAAACTGCACAACAATATAGCTGCTACATGACTTTCTTTAATATCTTCACCAATAGATCTTAGCTGTGATATCACTTCCATCATTGAGAATATGTGCTTCTGCATATTGTCATTTGCACTCAATCTCATACTGTACAGCTTTCTTAATAAAAACAACTTGTGATTCAAGCTAGGTCTTTCATACAGTTTTCTTAATGTAGACCACCTAAGGAACTTATCTAGATGTGTGGTGAGCACTTTGAACCCCAAAGTTCACAAAAATGATATTTTAACCCCAAATTTTTATTTTCCCAAGGGTAACAGGAGAAATTGGACCCCAAAAGTTGTTGTACAATTTGTTCTGAGTACACTCGTACCTCATATGTGGGGGTAAAAAAACTGTTTGGGCGCATGGCAGAGCTTGGAAGGGAAGGACCACCATTTGACTTTTTCAACACAGAATTGGGTGGAATTGAGATCAGACGCCATGTCATGTTTGGAGAGCCCCTGATGTGCCTAAATAGTGGAAACCCCCCACAAGTGACCCCATTTTGGAAACTAGACCACATAAGAAATATATCTAGATGTGTGGTGTGCACTTTGAACCCCCAAGTGTTTCACTAAAGTTTATAATGCAGAGCCGTGAAAATAAAAAATCCTTTTTTTTCCACAAAAATGATTTTTTAGTCCCAGTTTTGTATTTTTCCAAGGGTAACAGGACAAATTGGTCCTCAGAAGTTGTCCAATTTGTGCTGAGTACGTTGGTACCCCATATGTGGGCGAAAACTACTGTTTGGGCACACATCAGGGCTCGGAAGGGAAGAAGTGATGTTTTGGAATGCAGACTTTGATGGAATGGTCTGCGGGCGTCACGTTGCGTTTGCAGAGCCCCTGATGTACCTAAATAGTAGAAACTCCCCACAAGTGACCCCACATTGGAAACTAGACCCCAAACCCTAAAAATACTAAGTCAAATTTTTGTCTTAGGGTAACCAGTAACCAACTAAATCATAAAGTACCCCATAAAATAGATTTTATTGTTAAATAGTTAAAATACCACCAACCTGTGGTAATACCATACAAACAAAAACACACCGTGAAAAACTGGTATAGGGATGAGTATTCTACAATGATTACTGAGCTGATGCCTGCCTATCTGTGGGGGTTGGCGCCCTAGGGGAAGCTATACCAGTTTTTCACTGTGTGTTTTTGTTTGTATGGTATTACCACAGGTTGGTGGTATTTTAACTATTTAGCAATAAAATTTATTTTATGGTAGACCCCAAACCCTAACCCCAACTATAGCCCCAACCCTAACCCTAACTTTAGCCCCCAACCCTAACTTTAGCCCCAACCCTAATTTTAGCCCCAACCCTAACTTTAGCCTCAACCCTAACTTTAGCCCCAACCCTAGAACTAATGGGAAAATGGAAATAAATACTTTTTTTATTTTATTATTTTTCCCTAACTAAGGCGGTGATAAAGGGGGGTTTGATTTACTATTTATAGCGGGTTTTTATAGCACGTTTTTATGTTTGGCAGCTGTCACACACTAAAAGACACTTTTTATTGCAAGAAATAGTTTTTGCGTCACCACATTTTGAGAGCTATAATTTTTCCATATTTTGGTCAACAGAGTCATGTGACGTCTTGTTTTTTGCGAGACGAGTTGTCGTTTCTATTGGTAACATTTTCGGGCACATGACATTTTTTGATCGCTTTTTATTCCGATTTTTGTTGGGCAGAATAAACAAAAACCAGCAATTCATGAATTTCTTTTGGGGGGGCATTTATACCGTTCCGGGTTTGGTAAAATTGATAAAGCAGTTTTATTTTTCAGGTCATTACAATTACAGTGATCCCTCATTTATATCTTTTTTTATGTTGTGGCGCTTTTATACAATAAAAACCATTTTATATTATAAATAATTATTTTTGCATCGCTTTATTCTGAGGGCTATAACTTTTTTTATTTTTTTGCTGATGACGCTGGTGGCTGCTCACATTTTTGCGTGACAAGATGACGTTTTCAGCAGTGCCATGTGTATTTATATCTGTCTTTTTGATCGCGTGTTCTTCCACTTTTTGTTTGGCGGTATGATGATAAGGCATTGTTTTTTATTTATTTTTTTACGGTGTTCACTGAAGGGGTTAACTAGAGGGACAGTTTTATAGGTTGGGTCGTTACGGACGCAGCGATACTAAATATGTGTTCTTTTATTGTTTTTTTTATTTACATAAAGAAATGTATTTATTGGAACAATATAGTATCTTGCGAAAGTATTCGGCCACCTGGAACTTTTCAACCTTTTCCCACATATCTTGCTTCAAGCATAAATATACCAAATGTAAATTTTTGGTGAAGAATCAACAACAAGTGGAACACAATTGTGAAGTTGAACAAAATTTATTGCTTATTTTACATTTTTGTGGAAATTCAAAAACTGAAAAGTGGGACGTGCAATATTATTCGGCCCCTTTAACTTAATACTTTGTTGCACCACCTTTTGCTGCGATTACAGGAGTATGTCTATCAGTTCTGTACATCGAGAGACTGAAATTTTTGCCCTTTCTTCCTTGGCAAACAGCTCGAGCTCAGTGAGGTTTGATGAAGATCGTTTGTGAACAGCAGTTTTCAGCTCTTTCCACAGATTCTCGATTGGATTGAGGTCTGGACTTTGACTTGGCCTTTCTAACATTTGGATACGTTTATTTGTGAACCATTGCATTGTAGATTTTGCTTTATGTTTGGGATCATTGTCTTTTTGAAGACAAATCTCCATCCCAGTCTCAGGTTTTTTGCAGACTCCAACAGGTTTTCTTCAAGAATGGTCCTGTATTTGGCTCCATCTATCTCCCCATCAATTTTAACCATCTTCGCTGTCCCTGCTGAAGAAAAGCAGGCTCAAACCATGATGCTGCCACCACCATGTTTGACAGTGGGGATGGTGTGTTTAGGGTGATGAGCTGTGTTGCCTTTACACCAAACATATCGTTTGGCATTGTTGCCAAAAAGTTCGATTTTGGTTTCATCTCACCAAAGCACCCTATCTATAACATTGGGTATGCAGGCCATTCGGATGCCTCCGCATGCCTCGTTTTAATACTGCGCTGAACTGCATCGAGCGCAACATGTTGCATTTTGTTGCGGTCGGCACAGCGTCAAAACGAGGCATGCGGAGGCATCTGCATACATCCGCATGGCCTGCGTACCTAATGTTAAAGATAGGGTACACAGGACACATGCAGATGTAGGTGGAGCTGAAGGAAGAGGTGCAGCAGTGGGCGGGGCTTAATGGAGGAAGAAGGCTGCCATCCGCAGCCCTGCCGAATGCTAGTGTGAAACTAGCCTAAGTCTGCCATTGCTGTGGGCTGCAAATATCTATGCACCCAGGAATACAGTGTCCTACTCTGTGTCCTGGCCTTATATATCTATTATAACCACTCTACTTTTTATAACACTAACCTATGTACTGATAAGGGACTCCAAAAGACAGACACTTTGTTTCAGTGCATAGGTATTAGAAGCTAACAGCATAGACCCCCATTCAGTCCTTGCTGCTATTTAGAAGCCGAATTTGCTATGCAAAGTGCACTGTTTTTGGTAAAATTTCTATTGCTCCTGCACTACTGTATGATGTTTTTAACAGGAGGTACTGTTTAAACGGTTTGTCCAACACTTGAATACATTTTTTAGGCATGAATGGTTTTAAAATAATAAACGTAGGCATACTCGCCCTTCAGCATACCCACGGATTCAAGGTATGTGTTTCTGGAGGTCTACGCCAGTTATCAGAGCCATGTCTGGTCTGTTCCGAAGTTACCAGGAATGTTGTATTCTGTGAATGGCTGCCCTGATCAGGTGACTACAAGAGCATGTCATCACAGAATCATCCAATTCCACAAAACACTAGATACCTGACCATTCGTTCAATGCAGCAGTCCTTTTAAATTCTGAACAGTGCATGTACCAATTCCCGGGCCAACATAGACCTCTAGAGTCATCTGCGCTTCAACCTATGAGGTGCTAAAAGGTGATTATGTCACCATTTATCATTTTAAAACCATTCATGTTCATGCCTAAAATAAACTATATTAAACTATCAGACAACCCCCTCTAAGGCCGGCTTCACACTCAGCGTATGAAAATACGGTCCGTATATTACGGCCGTAATACGCTGAAATGTCCCGAAAATAGTGGTCCGTAGCTCCTCCGTAGGCAGGGTGTGTCAGCGTTTTTTGCGCATGGCATCCTCCGTATGTAATCCGTATGGCATCCGTACTGCGTGGTTTTCTCGCAGGCTTGCAAAACCAACATACCGCTATAGAAATGATCCATGTGTCCCAAAAAGAAAAAAAAATATATATATATACTGTGTATATATATATATATATATATATATATATATATATATATATATATATATATATGTCATTAGACACATATATGTATATATATTAATATTTATTCCAGCGCTCTACAGCTTGAAAGCCGGTAATTCAATTACCGGCTTTTTCTTTCTCCTTCTTAAAACCCGACATGATTTGAGACATGGTTTACATACAGTAAACCATGTCTTCTCTCCATTTTTTTTGCAGATTCCACACTACTAATGTCAGTAGTGTGTATCTGCAAAATTTGGCCGTTCTAGCTCTTAAAATAAAGGGTTAAATGGCGGAAAAAATTGGCGTGGGCTCCCGCGCAATTTTCTCCGCCAGAGTAGTAAAGCCAGTGACTGAGGGCAGATATTAATAGCCTGGAGAGGGTCCACGGTTATTGGCCCCCCCCTGGCTAAAAATATCTGCCCCCAGCCACCCCAGAAAAGGCACATCTGGAAGATGCGCCTATTCTGGCACTTGGCCACTCTCTTCCCATTCCCGTGTAGCGGTGGGATATGTAATGAAGGGTTAATGCCACCTTGCTATTGTAAAGTGACATTAAGCCTAATTAATAATGGAGAGGCGTCAATTATGACACCTATCCATTATTAATCCAATTGAATGAAAGGGTTAAATAAAACACAAACACATTATTTAAAATTATTTTAATGAAATAAAAACAATGGTTGTTGGAGTATTTTATTCTACGCCCAATCCAATCACTGAAGACCCTCGTTCTGTGAAAGAAAAAACATAATAAACCAACAATATACTTACCCTCCGCAGATCTGTAACGTCCAACGATGTAAATCCTTCTGAAGGGGTTAAAACATTTTGCAGCAAGGAGCTTTGCTAATGCAGGCTGCTCCTCGCTGCAAAACCCCGGGGAATGAGTCTAAATATAGATCAATGAGCTATATTTAGCTTCATTTGCGGTGAGGCGCCCTCTGCTGGATGTTCATAGATCGTGGGAAATTTCCTAGAAAGCTCCCAGGCTTTCTAGGCAAGTTCCCACGATCTATAAACAGCCAGCAGAGGGCGCCTCACCGCAAATGAAGCTAAATATAGCTCATTGATCTATATTTAGACTCATTCCCCGGGGTTTTGCAGCGAGGAGCAGCCTGCATTAGCAAAGCTCCTTGCTGCAAAATGTTTTAACCCCTTCAGAAGGATTTACATCGTTGGACGTTACAGATCTGCGGAGGGTAAGTATATTGTTGGTTTATTATGTTCTTTCTTTCACAGAACGAGGGTCTTCAGTGATTGGATTGGGCGTAGAATAAAATACTCCAACAACCATTGTTTTTATTTCATTAAAATAATTTTAAATAATGTGTTTGTGTTTTATTTAACCCTTTCATTCAATTGGATTAATAATGGATAGGTGTCATAATTGACGCCTCTCCATTATTAATTAGGCTTAATGTCACTTTACAATAGCAAGGTGGCATTAACCCTTCATTACCCCATATCCCACCGCTACACGGGAATGGGAAGAGAGTGGCCAAGTGCCAGAATAGGCGCATCTTCCAGATGTGCCTTTTCTGGGGTGGCTGGGGGCAGATATTTTTAGCCAGGGGGGGGCCAATAACCGTGGACCCTCTCCAGGCTATTAATATCTGCCCTCAGTCACTGGCTTTACTACTCTGGCGGAGAAAATTGCGCGGGAGCCCACGCCAATTTTTTCCGCCATTTAACCCTTTATTTTAAGAGCTAGAACGGCCAAATTTTGCAGATACACACTACTAACATTAGTAGTGTGGAATCTGCAAAAAAAATGGAGAGAAGACATGGTTTACTGTATGTAAACCATGTCTCAAATCATGTCGGGTTTTAGGAAGGAGAAAGAAAAAGCCGGTAATTGAATTACCGGCTTTCAAGCTGTATAGCGCTGGAATAAATATTAATATATATACATATATGTGTCTCACTGACATATATATATATATATATATATATATATATATATATATATATATATATATATATATATATATATATATATACAGTACCTATTCTATGTGTACACATTTATTCTACCTATTCTACTGTAAGCTGTCAGTGTGATTTTACTGTACACCGCACTGAATTACCGGCTTTTCTCTCTAACAGCGCTGCGTATTTCTCGCAAGTCACACTGCTTGTCCGTGTGAAATCCGTATTTTTCACGCTTCCATAGACTTTCATTGGTGTATTTCTTGCGCAGTACGGTGACAAACGCAGCATGCTGCGATTTTGTACGGCCGTAGAAAGCCGTATAATACTGATCAGTAAAATACGGCAGATAGGAGCAGGGGCATAGAGAATAATTGTGCCGTATTTTTTGCGAGTTTTACGGACGTAGTTTCTGCGCTCTTACGTCCGTAAAACTCGCAAGTGTGAAGCCGGCCTAAGCGTTACCTATTTTTTTTTTATTAAATAGATTACAATCCCAAACAGCAATATGGCCACACATATAAATAATGCAAGCCCGCGCCTGATTATTAGCTGTTTTGTTGTTAGTATTTCTCCGACAACATTGGATGCCTCTAATGGCAGATTATCTTCTGACACCATGTCTGCTTCATTAGTCTCTTCAGCGATGTTACATAGGTTAATTGCACCTTTATTTTCAGCATCAGCATGCTTTCCTATGCAATTATAAAGAAATAATTTTTAGTGATTCACAAATAAATACCCGCATTTAATGGATTAGTGTCAGTTAGTTAACTGATCAGGACCCTAACCCAAGAGATATTTTATTCCAGTGTTCTACTCCCAGAGAATAGCAATATTAGTAATGTCAGAAAAAAAAAGAAAGATGTTTAGTTAAGATATTATTTTTATAGGCACCAGCCTTTATTAAACCATTGGTCTGGTACTAAAGGATGTCACAGGAGGCTAGGGCTGCACTCACTTTCCTGCAGAGTCTATCACCCCTCCTGGAACAAGACATCATCATTGTGCAGTGCTGCAGTTACTTACTACAGTTTCTGGCATAGCCACCCTCTAAAGACGTTTATGGATCCATGGTGATACAAGCTGTGGAGGAGGTGAGTGCAGCACCAGCATTCTGCTTCTCTCTTCACTGCATGTTCTGTGAAACAAGATGTCGTCAGGAGGTGGAGATTGAAGCAGTGAGTGACACCAGCACTGTCCAACAGCTTCTAGCCCTCAATCAAATCATTATCTGGGGGCGGCGATAGAAGCAGTGAGTGACACGAGCTCCATCCCGTGATAATGATTCATTTGAAGGCGCTTCTCTCTCCACGGCCTGATGATGTTTAGTTTCACAGTTAGAAGAAGATAGAACCAGAAGATAGATACAGGACATCTTCAGAAGATGGCTATGCAAGAAACTGTAGTAAGTAACTGCAGTGCTACCCCCTGATGACGTCTTGTTTCAGGAGGGGTGATAGACGCCACAGGGAAGGGAGTGCAGCACAACCTGCTGTGGTGTCATGTTTGAGACTCCTCTCAAACGAAACATCACACGAAGTGTTGTAAAAAACAGATTTAGGATTAGCTAGATAGGGAGAAGTGTAAGGGATTTTATAATAAGGTTAATTATAAAACTTTTTACGGTATAATGATAGATATTTGGAAAGGACATTTTAGATTAAAGATAAAAAACAACCTGTCAGCAAAATAATGGTATTTACCTGCAGCCATTTTGAAATTCTGCATTTAACCCCTTCATGACCTTGGGATTTTCCGTTTTTCCGTGTTCGTTTTTCGCTCCCCTCCTTCCCAGAGCCATAACTTTTTTTATTTTTCCGTCAATATGGCCATGTGAGGGCTTATTTTTTTGCGAAACAAGTTGTACTTTTGAACAACATCATTGGTTTTAGCATGTCGTGTACTAGAAAACGGGAAAACAATTCCAAGTGCGGTGAAATTGCAAAAAAAGTGCAGTCCCACACTTGTTTTTTGTTTGGCTTTTTTGCTAGGTTCACTAAATGCTAAAACTGACCTGCCATTATGATTTTCCAGGTCATTACGAGTTCATAGACACCTAACATGACTACGTTTATTTTTTTATCTAACTAGTGAAAAAAAATTCCAAACTTTGCTTAAAAAAAAAAAATTGCGCAATTTTCCGATACTCGTAGCTTCTCCATTTTTCATGATCTGGGGTCAGTTGAGGGCTTATTTTTTGCGTGCCGAGCTGGCGGTTTTACCATTTCGGTGCAGATACGTTCTTTTGATCGCCCATTATTGCATTTAAATGCAATGTCGCGTCGACCAAAAAAACATAATTTTGGCCTTTCAAATTTTTTTCTCGCTACGCTGTTTAGCGATCAGGTTAATGCTTTTTTTATTGATAAATCGGGCGATTCTGAACACGGTGATACCAGATATGTGCAGGTTTGATTTTTTTTTAATTGATTTATTTTGAATGGGGCGAAAGAGGGGTGATTTAAACTTTTATATTTTATCTTTTTCACATTTTTTTTCTCCTTTTTTTTAAAAACTTTTGCCATGCTTCAATAGCCTCCATAGGAGGCTAGAAGCTGGCACAACTCGATCGCCTCTGCTACGTAGCAGCGATCATCAGATCGCTGCTATGCAGCAGAAATGCAGGTGTGCTATGAGCACTGACCACAGGGTGGCGCTCACAGCTACCGGGATCAGTAACCATAGAGGTCTCAAGGACCTCTATGGTTAATATACAGAAGCATCGCTAACCCCCAATCATGTGACGGGTGTCAGCGACGGGCTCATTTCCGGCCGCCCGGCCGGAAGCGCCGGTTAAATGCCGCTGTCAGCGTTTGACAGCGGCATTTAACTAGTTAATAGCTGTGGGTGAATCGCGATTTCACCCGCCGCTATTGCGGGCACATGTCAGCTGTTCAAAACAGCTGATATTTCCCAGCTTTGATGCAGGCTCACCGCCGGAGCCCACATCAAAGCAGGGGATCTGACCTCGGACGTACTATCCCGTCCGAGGTCAGAAAGGGGTTAAATGTTATGATCTGGTGGCCTAGGAGCAGCATGTGACGTACTCTGGAGAAGGTGGTACCTGTACTGACCGCAGACCCTGAACTTAGCACCGAAACTAGAAGTAGCCGTGGGAAGTACCGAACACTCCATAGACACCTCGACACAGCCTAAGGACTAACTTCCCCTAAAGATAGAAACGGGAAAACTATCTTGCCTCAGAGAAAATCCCCAAAGGATAGACAGCCCCCCACAAATATTGACTGTGAGAGGAGAGGGAAATGACATACGCAGACTGAAATCAGGATTTAGCAAAGGAGGCCTTTCTAGCTAAAAAGAAAGAATAGGACAGAGTACTATGCGGTCAGTTTTAAAACACTAGAAAATATCCACCACAGAAAATACAAATCTCCACATCTGACTAAAGACATGGAGGGTATATCTGCATCTCCAGAGATACAGCTTGGCTGCAAAAAATCCTTACACAGACAAAGCTGGACAAGACAAAACATGAAAATGCACAGAACTATAAGGCCCACAGCATGTGGACAGCAAAAACAAAGCCAGAACTTATCTTGTTGAAAAGAACAGCAAAACAGGAGAGACCAGTCAGGTATGTGAATCCTCCAAAAACAATGGACAACTGGCACTGACAAAGGATCAAGCAAGACTTAAATAGCCCAGTCCAAATTGCAATAAGTGGACACACCTGATAAATGCTGCAATCCAAAGACAGCAGCACTACCACTCATAACCACCGGAGGGAGCCCAAGAGCAGAATTCACAACAGTACTCCCCCTTGAGGAGGGGTCACCGAACCCTCACCAGAGCCCCCAGGCCGATCAGGACGAGCCAAATGAAAGGCACGAACCAAATCGTCAGCATGAACATCAGAGGCAACAACCCAAGAATTATCCTCCTGGCCATAACCCTTCCATTTGACAAGATACTGAAGCTTCCGCCTCGAAAAACGAGAATCCAAAATCTTCTCAACCACATACTCCAACTCCCCATCAATCAACACCGGGGCCGGAGGATCAACAGAGGGGACAACGGCCATCACATATTTCCGCAACAAAGATCTATGGAAAACATTATGGATGGAAAAAGAGACTGGAAGGGCCAAACAAAAAGACACAGGATTGATAATGTCAGAAATCCTATAAGGACCAATAAACCGAGGCTTGAACAACGGAACCAAATCAGAAGAGGAAGGAAATTTAGGCAAAGGCACCAAATGAACCATCTTAGAAAACCGATCACAAACCACCCAGATAACCGACATCCTCTGGGAAACCAGAAGGTCTGAAAAAAAATCCATAGAAATATGCGTCCAAGGCCTCTCAGGGATCGGCAAAGAAAGCAACCCACTAGCACGGGAACAACAAGGCTTGGCCCGCGCACAAGTCCCACATGACTGCACAAAAGAACGCACATCCCACGACAAAGAAGGCCACCAAAAGGATCTACCAACCAAATCTCTGGTACCAAAAATCCCAGGATGACCAGCCAACACAGAACAGTGAACCTCAGAAATCACTTTACTAGTCCATCTATCAGGAACAAACAGTTTCCCCACTGGACAGCGGTCAGGTTTATCAGCCTGAAATTCCTGAAGAACCCATCGTAAATCAGGGGAGATGGCAGAAAGAATCACCCCTTCCTTCAGAATGCCGACCGGCTCACGGACCCCAGGAGAATCAGGCAAAAAACTCCTAGAGAGGGCATCAGCCTTAACATTCTTAGAACCCGGAAGATACGAGACCACAAAATCAAAACGGGAGAAAAACAGGGACCATCGAGCCTGTCTAGGGTTCAGTCGTTTGGCAGACTCGAGGTAAATCAGATTTTTATGATCGGTCAGGACCACAATACGGTGCTTGGCCCCCTCAAGCCAATGTCGCCACTCCTCAAATGCCCATTTCATAACCAACAACTCCCGATTGCCGACATCATAATTGCGTTCCACAGGCGAAAACTTCTGAGAAAAGAAGGCACACGGTTTCATCAAGGAACCATCAGAATTCCTCTGAGACAAAACGGCCCCTGCCCCAATCTCAGACGCGTCAACCTCAACCTGAAATGGAAGAGAAACATCCGGCTGATGCAACACAGGGGCAGAAGTAAATCGGCGTTTAAGCTCCTGAAAGGCAGAAACAGCCGCGGAGGACCAATTCATCACATCAGCGCCTTTCTTCGTTAAATCGGTCAGAGGTTTAGCCACACTGGAGAAGTTGGCAATGAAACGACGATAAAAATTAGCAAAGCCCAAGAATTTCTGAAGGCTCTTCATGGATGTGGGCTGAATCCAATCATGAATGGCCTGAACCTTAACCGGATCCATTTCTATAGATGAGGGAGAAAAAATGAAGCCCAAAAAAGAAACCTTCTGCACTCCAAAGAGGCACTTAGACCCCTTCACAAACAAAGCATTATCACGGAGGATCTGAAATACCATCCTGACCTGTTTCACATGAGACTCCCAATCATCGGAAAAAATAAAAATATCATCCAAATATACAACCATGAATTTATCAAGATAACTCCGAAAGATATCATGCATGAAGGATTGGAACACAGATGGGGCATTAGAGAGTCCGAATGGCATCACAAGGTATTCAAAATGGCCTTCGGGCGTATTAAATGCAGTTTTCCATTCGTCACCCTGCTTAATACGAACAAGATTATATGCCCCTCGAAGGTCAATCTTAGTAAACCAACTAGCCCCCTTAATCCTAGCAAACAAATCAGTAAGCAGAGGCAAAAGGTATTGAAATTTGACCGTGATCTTATTCAAGAGGCGATAATCAATACAGGGTCTCAAGGAGCCATCCTTCTTGGCAACAAAAAAAAAACCTGCTCCCAATGGTGAAGAAGATGGCCGAATATGCCCCTTCTCCAAAGACTCCTTAATATAGCTCCGTATGGCAGCATGTTCTGGCACAGACAGGTTGAAAAGTCGGCCCTTAGGGAATTTTACAGCCTGGAATCAAGTCAATAGCACAATCACAGTCCCTATGCGGTGGAAGGGAACTGGATTTGGGCTCATCAAATATATCCTGGAAATCTGACAAAAACTCAGGAATTTCAGAAGAGGGGGAAGAGGAAATTGACATCAAAGGAACGTGACCATGAACCCCCTGACAACCCCAACTAGTCACAGACATAGATTTCCAATCTAACACCAGATTATGTACCTGTAACCATGGAAAACCTAGCACAATAGCATCATGCAAATTATGCAACACCAGAAAACGACAATCTTCCTGATGGGCTGGCGCCATGCACATGGTCAGCTGTGTCCAAAACTGAGGTTTATTTTTAGCCAACAGTGTAGCATCAATGTCCCTTAAAGGAATAGGGTTCTGCAAAGAAACCACAACGTCTGGCAAATTCTAAGTCCATTAAGTTCAGAGCGACGCCTGAATCCACAAATGCCATGACAGAAAATGACGATAATGAGCAGATCAAGGTCACAGATAACAGAAATTTAGGTTGTACAGTACTGATGGTAACAGAACTAGCGATTCTCTTTGTACGCTTAGGGCAATCAGAAATAACATGAGCAGAATCGCCGCAGTAAAAACACAACCTATTCTGACGCCTGAATCTTTGTCGTTCAGCTCTAGACAAAATCCTATCACACTGCATAGGCTCAGGGCTCCGCTCGGAGGACAACGCCACAGTGTGCACAACTCTGCGCTCGCGCAAGCGCCGATCAATCTGAATGGCCAGAGACATAGAATCACTCAGACCAGCAGGCGTGGGGAACCCCACCATAACATCTTTAACGGATTCAGAAAGACCCTTTCTGAAAATTGCCGCCAAGGCATCCTCATTTCATTTAGTCAATACAGACAATTTTCTAAATTTCTGGCAATACAATTCTGCCGCTTCTTGACCCTGACACAGGGCCAACAAGGTCTTCTCTACATGATCCACTGAATTAGGTTCATCATACAATAACCCTAGCGCCTGAAAAAAGGTGTCTACATTAAGCAAAGCAGGATTCCCAGATTCCAGGGAAAATGCCCAATCCTGAGGATCACCACGCAGCAGGGAAATAACAATTTTAACCTGCTGAATGGGATCACCAGAAGAACGGGGTTTCAGAGCAAAAAACAGTTTACAGTTATTTTTAAAGCTCAAAAATTTGGACCTGTCCCCAAAAAACAAATCAGGAGTTGGAATTCTAGGCTCTAAAACCGGAGTCTGAACGATATAATCGGAAATACCCTGTACTCTAGCAGCAAGTTGGTCCACACGAAAAACCAATTCCTGAACCTCCATGCCAGCGCCTAACTCCTGAGCCACCCAGAGGAAAAGAGGGAAGGAAAGACACAACAGACTACAGAAAAAAAAAATGACTCAGCACTTTCCTTCCCTTCTTCTGAGATGCGTTTAACTCATTGTGGGCCAGTTGTACTGTTATGATCTGGTGGCCTAGGAGCAGCATGTGACATACTCTGGAGAAGGTGGTACCTGTACTGACCGCAGACCCTGAACTTAGCACCGCAACTAGAAGTAGCCGTGGGAAGTACCTAACACTCCATAGACACCTCGACACAGCCTAAGGACTAACTTCCCCTAAAGATAGAAACGGGAAAACTATCTTGCCTCAGAGAAAATCCCCAAAGGATAGACAGCCCCCCACAAATATTGACTGTGAGAGGAGAGGGAAATGACATACGCAGACTGAAATCAGGATTTAGCAAAGGAGGCCTTTCTAGCTAAAAAGAAAGAATAGGACAGAGTACTATGCGGTCAGTTTTAAAACACTAGAAAATATCCACCACAGAAAATACAAATCTCCACATCTGACTAAAGACATGGAGGGTATATCTGCATCTCCAGAGATACAGCTTGGCTGCAAAAAATCCTTACACAGACAAAGCTGGACAAGACAAAACATGAAAATGCACAGAACTATAAGGCCCACAGCATGTGGACAGCAAAAACAAAGCCAGAACTTATCTTGTTGAAAAGAACAGCAAAACAGGAGAGACCAGTCAGGTATGTGAATCCTCCAAAAACAATGGACAACTGGCACTGACAAAGGATCAAGCAAGACTTAAATAGCCCAGTCCAAATTGCAATAAGTGGACACACCTGATAAATGCTGCAATCCAAAGACAGCAGCACTACCACTCATAACCACCGGAGGGAGCCCAAGAGCAGAATTCACAACAGTACTCCCCCTTGAGGAGGGGTCACCGAACCCTCACCAGAGCCCCCAGGCCGATCAGGACGAGCCAAATGAAAGGCACGAACCAAATCGTCAGCATGAACATCAGAGGCAACAACCCAAGAATTATCCTCCTGGCCATAACCCTTCCATTTGACAAGATACTGAAGCTTCCGCCTCGAAAAACGAGAATCCAAAATCTTCTCAACCACATACTCCAACTCCCCATCAATCAACACCGGGGCCGGAGGATCAACAGAGGGGACAACGGCCATCACATATTTCCGCAACAAAGATCTATGGAAAACATTATGGATGGAAAAAGAGGCTGGAAGGGCCAAACAAAAAGACACAGGATTGATAATGTCAGAAATCCTATAAGGACCAATAAACCGAGGCTTGAACAACGGAAGGAAATTTAGGCAAAGGCACCAAATGAACCATCTTAGAAAACCGATCACAAACCACCCAGATAACCGACATCCTCTGGGAAACCGGAAGGTCTGAAAAAAAATCCATAGAAATATGCGTCCAAAGCCTCTCAGGGACCGGCAAAGGAAGCAACCCACTAGCACGGGAACAACAAGGCTTGGCCCGCGCACAAGTCCCACATGACTGCACAAAAGAACGCACATCCCACGACAAAGAAGGCCACCAAAAGGATCTACCAACCAAATCTCTGGTACCAAAAATCCCAGGATGACCAGCCAACACAGAACAGTGAACCTCAGAAATCACTTTACTAGTCCATCTATCAGGAACAAACAGTTTCCCCACTGGACAGCGGTCAGGTTTATCAGCCTGAAATTCCTGAAGAACCCATCGTAAATCAGGGGAGATGGCAGAAAGAATCACCCCTTCCTTCAGAATGCCGACCGGCTCACGGACCCCAGGAGAATCAGGCAAAAAACTCCTAGAGAGGGCATCAGCCTTAACATTCTTAGAACCCGGAAGATACGAGACCACAAAATCAAAACGGGAGAAAAACAGGGACCATCGAGCCTGTCTAGGGTTCAGTCGTTTGGCAGACTCGAGGTAAATCAGATTTTTATGATCGGTCAGGACCACAATACGGTGCTTGGCCCCCTCAAGCCAATGTCGCCACTCCTCAAATGCCCATTTCATAACCAACAACTCCCGATTGCCGACATCATAATTGCGTTCCACAGGCGAAAACTTCTGAGAAAAGAAGGCACACGGTTTCATCAAGGAACCATCAGAATTCCTCTGAGACAAAACGGCCCCTGCCCCAATCTCAGACGCGTCAACCTCAACCTGAAATGGAAGAGAAACATCCGGCTGATGCAACACAGGGGCAGAAGTAAATCGGCGTTTAAGCTCCTGAAAGGCAGAAACAGCCGCGGAGGACCAATTCATCACATCAGCGCCTTTCTTCGTTAAATCGGTCAGAGGTTTAGCCACACTGGAGAAGTTGGCAATGAAACGACGATAAAAATTAGCAAAGCCCAAGAATTTCTGAAGGCTCTTCATGGATGTGGGCTGAATCCAATCATGAATGGCCTGAACCTTAACCGGATCCATTTCTATAGATGAGGGAGAAAAAATGAAGCCCAAAAAAGAAACCTTCTGCACTCCAAAGAGGCACTTAGACCCCTTCACAAACAAAGCATTATCACGGAGAATCTGAAATACCATCCTGACCTGTTTCACATGAGACTCCCAATCATCGGAAAAAATAAAAATATCATCCAAATATACAACCATGAATTTATCAAGATAACTCCGAAAGATATCATGCATGAAGGATTGGAACACAGATGGGGCATTAGAGAGTCCGAATGGCATCACAAGGTATTCAAAATGGCCTTCGGGCGTATTAAATGCAGTTTTCCATTCGTCACCCTGCTTAATACGAACAAGATTATATGCCCCTCGAAGGTCAATCTTAGTAAACCAACTAGCCCCCTTAATCCTAGCAAACAAATCAGTAAGCAGAGGCAAAAGGTATTGAAATTTGACCGTGATCTTATTCAAGAGGCGATAATCAATACAGGGTCTCAAGGAGCCATCCTTCTTGGCAACAAAAAAAAAACCTGCTCCCAATGGTGAAGAAGATGGCCGAATATGCCCCTTCTCCAAAGACTCCTTAATATAGCTCCGTATGGCAGCATGTTCTGGCACAGACAGGTTGAAAAGTCGGCCCTTAGGGAATTTTACAGCCTGGAATCAAGTCAATAGCACAATCACAGTCCCTATGCGGTGGAAGGGAACTGGATTTGGGCTCATCAAATATATCCTGGAAATCTGACAAAAACTCAGGAATTTCAGAAGAGGGGGAAGAGGAAATTGACATCAAAGGAACGTGACCATGAACCCCCTGACAACCCCAACTAGTCACAGACATAGATTTCCAATCTAACACCAGATTATGTACCTGTAACCATGGAAAACCTAGCACAATAGCATCATGCAAATTATGCAACACCAGAAAACGACAATCTTCCTGATGGGCTGGCGCCATGCACATGGTCAGCTGTGTCCAAAACTGAGGTTTATTTTTAGCCAACAGTGTAGCATCAATGTCCCTTAAAGGAATAGGGTTCTGCAAAGAAACCACAACGTCTGGCAAATTCTAAGTCCATTAAGTTCAGAGCGACGCCTGAATCCACAAATGCCATGACAGAAAATGACGATAATGAGCAGATCAAGGTCACAGATAACAGAAATTTAGGTTGTACAGTACTGATGGTAACAGAACTAGCGATTCTCTTTGTACGCTTAGGGCAATCAGAAATAACATGAGCAGAATCGCCGCAGTAAAAACACAACCTATTCTGACGCCTGAATCTTTGTCGTTCAGCTCTAGACAAAATCCTATCACACTGCATAGGCTCAGGGCTCCGCTCGGAGGACAACGCCACAGTGTGCACAACTCTGCGCTCGCGCAAGCGCCGATCAATCTGAATGGCCAGAGACATAGAATCACTCAGACCAGCAGGCGTGGGGAACCCCACCATAACATCTTTAACGGATTCAGAAAGACCCTTTCTGAAAATTGCCGCCAAGGCATCCTCATTTCATTTAGTCAATACAGACAATTTTCTAAATTTCTGGCAATACAATTCTGCCGCTTCTTGACCCTGACACAGGGCCAACAAGGTCTTCTCTACATGATCCACTGAATTAGGTTCATCATACAATAACCCTAGCGCCTGAAAAAAGGTGTCTACATTAAGCAAAGCAGGATTCCCAGATTCCAGGGAAAATGCCCAATCCTGAGGATCACCACGCAGCAGGGAAATAACAATTTTAACCTGCTGAATGGGATCACCAGAAGAACGGGGTTTCAGAGCAAAAAACAGTTTACAGTTATTTTTAAAGCTCAAAAATTTGGACCTGTCCCCAAAAAACAAATCAGGAGTTGGAATTCTAGGCTCTAAAACCGGAGTCTGAACGATATAATCGGAAATACCCTGTACTCTAGCAGCAAGTTGGTCCACACGAAAAACCAATTCCTGAACCTCCATGCCAGCGCCTAACTCCTGAGCCACCCAGAGGAAAAGAGGGAAGGAAAGACACAACAGACTACAGAAAAAAAAATGACTCAGCACTTTCCTTCCCTTCTTCTGAGATGCGTTTAACTCATTGTGGGCCAGTTGTACTGTTATGATCTGGTGGCCTAGGAGCAGCATGTGACATACTCTGGAGAAGGTGGTACCTGTACTGACCGCAGACCCTGAACTTAGCACCGCAACTAGAAGTAGCCGTGGGAAGTACCTAACACTCCATAGATACCTCGACACAGCCTAAGGACTAACTTCCCCTAAAGATAGAAACGGGAAAACTATCTTGCCTCAGAGAAAATCCCCAAAGGATAGACAGCCCCCCACAAATATTGACTGTGAGAGGAGAGGGAAATGACATACGCAGACTGAAATCAGGATTTAGCAAAGGAGGCCTTTCTAGCTAAAAAGAAAGAATAGGACAGAGTACTATGCGGTCAGTATTAAAACACTAGAAAATATCCACCACAGAAAATACAAATCTCCACATCTGACTAAAGACATGGAGGGTATATCTGCATCTCCAGAGATACAGCTTGGCTGCAAAAAATCCTTACACAGACAAAGCTGGACAAGACAAAACATGAAAATGCACAGAACTATAAGGCCCACAGCATGTGGACAGCAAAAACAAAGCCAGAACTTATCTTGTTGAAAAGAACAGCAAAACAGGAGAGACCAGTCAGGGATGTGAATCCTCCAAAAACAATGGACAACTGGCACTGACAAAGGATCAAGCAAGACTTAAATAGCCCAGTCCAAATTGCAATAAGTGGACACACCTGATAAATGCTGCGATCCAAAGACAGCAGCACTACCACCCATAACCACCGGAGGGAGCCCAAGAGCAGAATTCACAACAGTTAAATGCCATTTTAAACCATTTTGATTGGGTACTCCCTATTGCCTTTGGATGACTGTTATGCTTTTTTGATGAAAAAAAAATGTTAATCAAGTATCCTATGTTTTTTTCATGTGTTATTATTTACTTACTGTAGGGTTTCCATGCGTTGTTTTCATTTGTCTGTTAATGGCCACAATGTATGCACCTCTATATAAGGCCTCTTTCACACATCCATGTCTCTGGTACGTGTGGTGACAGTTTTCACACGTACCGGAGACACATCTGTGCACATGTCAGTGTGTTTCCACGGACCGTGTGTCTATGTGCCCCACACGTAGACATGTCCTTTTTTTTTACTGTCAGCAAGGTGCAGCAAAACGTTCTGCACACGTGCATACGGAGAACACAAATTGATGTCATCCATGTGACACGCATCAGCACCGGGGAAGAAGCGTTACAGTAAGCGGCGCGTGCTGAAGATGGCTCTCATCATTCTCCCCTGCTCTGCCGGCGATAGGCGCGAGCAGAGGAGAATGATGATAATTATATTAAAGTCAGAACGATGACAGCAGGTGGGGGCTTTTGGAACTATTATTCCCATCATCTGACACCTGCTGCCACTAAAAACAGTGACAGTAGGGGCGGATGATCGGGGTATTCCTCACCCGCTGCCTGAGATATAACGAAGTAAATGAATGAAAAACCCGGTGTGGGTTCCCCCTTATTTTCTTTAACCAACCAGGCAAAACTTACAGCTGGGGTCTGCAACCCTCAGTTGTCAACTACAGCAAGGTTGATTATCAAGAATAGAGGGGTCCCCATGCTGTTTTTTTAAATTATTTAAATACATAATTAACAAACCCCGGTGTGGGGTCCCCCCCATTTTTGACAACCAGCCTCGCTAAAGCTCACAGCTGGGGGCTGGTATTCTCAGGCTGGTAAGGGGCACAGGTCATCTTTTTACATTTGTTATTACTTACTTACTGTAGGTTTTCTATGCATTGTTTTTATTCTAGGTTATATTTGACCATTTTTACCCTTTTCTGATATTATTATTATTTATTTATGTAGCACCATTGATTCCATGGTGCTGCATATGAGAATGGGTTACATACAAGTTAGGCTACTTTCACACTTGCGTCGGTACGGGTACTGACGCACGTTGTGAAATTTGTGCACGACGTGTGCAGCAGATGCAGTTTTTCAACACATCCGCTGCCCATTCTGAAGTCCAGGGAGGAGGGGGGGGGGAGCTTCAGCCGTGCATGCGTGGTAGAAAATGGCAGACGCGACGGACAAAAAAGTTCACTTGAACGTTTGTTCGTGCCGACGGTCCGCCAAAACACGACGGATCCGTTGCACGACGCACGCGACGTGTGGCCATCCATTGCGATCCGTCGCTAATACAAATCTATGGGCAAAAAACGCATCCTGCGAGCACATTTGCAGGATCCATTTTTTTGCCCAAAACGACGGATTGCGATGGATTCAAAAACGCTAGTGTGAAAGTAGCCTTACAGATATCACTTAAGGTACCGTCACATTAAGCGACGCTGCAGCGATATAGACAAGGATGCCGATCGCTGCAGCGTCACTGTTTAGTCGTTGTGTGGTCGCTGGAGAGCTGTCACATAGACAGCTCTCCAGCGACCAATGATGCCGAAGTCCCCGGGTAACCAGGGTAAACCAGGGCCGCGCTTAGTAACCCGATGTTTACCCTGATTACCATTGTAAATGTAAAAAAAAAAAACACTACATACTTACATTCCGGTGTCTGTCGCGTCCCCCCGGCGTCAGCTTCCCTGCACTGTGTAAGCGCCGGCGGTAAAGCACAGCGGTGACGTCACCGCTGTGCTTTGCTTTACGGCCGGCCGGCGCTGACACAGTGCAGGGAAGCTGACGCCGGGGGACGCGACAGACACCGGAATGTAAGTATGTAGTGTTTTTTTTTTTACATTTACAATGGTAACCAGGGTAAATATCGGGTTACTAAGCGCGGCCCTGCGCTTAGTAACCCGATGTTTACCCTGGTTACAAGTGAACACATCGCTGGATCGGCGTCACACACGCCGATTCAGCAATGTCAGCGGGTGATCCAGCGACTAAATAAAGTTCTCGCCTTCTAGCTCCGACCAGCTATGTCACAGCAGGATCCTGATCGCTGCTGCGTGTCAAACACAATGATATCGCTATCCAGGACGCTGCAACGTCACGGATCGCTATCGTTATCGTTCTAAAGTTGCTCAGTGTGAAGGTACCTTTACAGTAAACAAACTAACAATGACAGACTGATACAGAGGGGCGAGGACCCTGCCCTTGCGGGCTTACATTCTACAGGATTATGGGGAAGGAGGCAATAGGTTGAGGGTTGCAGGAGCTCCGGTGTTGGTGAGGCGGTAGCTTCGGTAGTGATGAGGAGGCAGCGGGGTCAGTGCAGGCTGTAGGCTTTCCTGAAGAGATGGGTTTTCAGGTTCTGTCTGAAGGATCCGAATGTGGTTGATAGTCGGACGTGTTGGGGCAAAGATTTCCAGAGGATGGGGGATATTCTGGAGAAGTCTTGGAGGCGGTTGGATGAGGAGCGAATAAGTGTGGAGGAGAGAAGGAGGTCTTGGGAGGAATGGAGATTATGTGAGGGAAGATATTGGGAGATTAGTTTAGAGATATATGGAGGAGACAGGTTATGGATGGCTTTGTAGGTCAGTATTAGTAATTTGAACTGGATACGCTGAGGGAATGGGAGCCAGTGAGGAGATTTGCGGGGGGGGGGGGGGAAGCAGAGGAGTAGCAAGGAGAGAGAAGAATTAATCGGGCAGCAGAGTTAAGGATGGACTGGAGAGGTGCAAGGGTGTTACCAGGGAGGCCACAGAAAAGGATGTTGCAGTAGTCAGGGGCATGCACAAGCATTTTAGTAGATTGACGGTTGAGGAAAGGACGGATTCTGGAGATATTTTTGAGCTGGAGGCAACAGGAGGTGGACAGAGCTTGGATGTGCGGTTTGAAGGACAGGGCAGAGTCAAAGGTTACTCCGATGCAGCGGACTTCCGGTACGGGGGAAAGCATGCTGTTGTTAATTGCGATAGATAGGTCAGGTAAGGAAGATCTATGGGATGGAGGGAAGATGATGAGTTCAGATTTGTCCACATTGAGTTTGAGGAAGCGAGAGGAGAAGAAGGAAGATATAGCTGATAGACACTCCAGTATTCTGGACAGCGGCGAGATGACGTCTGGTCCAGAAAGGTAGATCTGAGTGTCATCAGCATAAAGGTGGTACTTGAAACCATGAGACTTTGAGTCGTCCCAGGCCAAGTGTATAGATTGAGAAGAGTAGGGGTCCTAGAACAGAGCCTTGGGGGACTCCAACAGAGAGAGGGTGGGATGAGGAGGTAGTGTGGGAGACGCTGAACGTGCGGTTGGAAAAGTATGAGGAGATCCAGGATAGGGCGAGGTCTTTGATGCCAGAGGAGGAGAGGATCTGTAGTAGGAGGCAGTGGTCAACTGTGTCGAAAGCAGAAGACAGGTCTAGAAGGAGGAGTACAGAGTATTGTCCGTTAGCTTTGGCTGTAAGTAGGTCGTTAGTGATTTTGGTCAGGACTGTCTCAGTTGAATGATGGGGGCAGAAACCAGATTGTAGATTGTCAAAGAGCAAGTTAGATGAGAGGTGGGAGGAAAGTTCAGTGTGGACATGCTTCTCCAGGAGTTTGGAAGCGAATGGGAGCAGTGATATTGGGCGATAGCTGGACATAGCAGTTGGATCAAGGGTTGGCTTTTTAAGGATAGGTGTGATTGTGGCATGTTTGAAAGCAGAAGGGAAGGTGCCAGAAGTTAGTGATAGGTTGAAGAGGTGGGTTAGGGATGGGATAAGTATGGTGGTGAGGTTGGGGAGGAGGTGGGATGGGGTCGAGCGCACAGGTGGTGAGGTGCGATTTGGAGAGGAGACAAAAAAGCCCCCCTTCAGTGATGTTAGATAGGGAGGTTATTGGGTTTGAGCATTGGTCTGGTATACAAAGGGGTTGTGGTGGTTGAACAATGAAAACTTGCCTTGTCTGGTCGATCTTATTTTTAAAGTGTGTGGCAAAGTCCTCAGCAGAGATGAGGGAGGTTGGAGAGGCATTGGGGGGCGGACGAGGGAGTTAAAGGTTTTGAATAACTGTTTGGATTTGTAGGATAGGGAAGATATGAGGGTTGTGAAGTAGGCCTGTTTAGCAGAGGTGAGAGCAGATTTAAAAGCGAGTGTTGCCTGTTTGAATGCAGTGAAGTCATCTTGCGAATGTGTTTTCTTCCAACGCCGCTCTGCAACCCTGGACACTTGCCAGAGCTTTTTAGTGGTGTTATTATGCCACAGTTGTCTATTGATATGTCGCACTCTGCCATGGACGAGAGGGGAAACCGTGTCGATAGCTGATGCGAGAGTGGCATTGTAGAAAGCAGTGGCACTATCTGTGTCATGGAGTGAGGATATGGATGCCAGTGGTAGGATAGAGTCAGAGAGGGTGCGAGGGTCTAGATGTGCGAGGTTTCTGCGGGGGTGCGCATGTTGCTGGATATGGGTGACCGGTGAGCAGGACAGGAATCAGAAAGTGAGCAGATGGTGGTCGGATAGAGGGAGAGGGGAGGTGGTGAAGTTAGATAGAGAGCAGAGACGGTGAAGACAAGGTCTAGTGTATGTCCGTCTGTGTGGGTGGCTGCAGAGGACCATATTTGGTGTAATAGTACCGATGCCGGAATCCCTCTGTTTGGTCCCTGATCTATACAGCCGACATGTGCCCGCAACATCAGCGTGTGGAATCGTGATCTCTGACAGTGGCATTTACCTCGCTTACTGGAAGCACGTCACTAATCCCGCCCATCAATGGCCCCATAACATGATCACAGGTCACCAATGGGTCGGCATGAAAAACAGGTCTCAGCAGGCGCTCATAGCAAGTGAGCATTTCTGCTACACGCAGGCGATCTAATCATCACCTGTGTGTAGCAGAGGCAATCAAAGTAGTGCAGCTTTTAGTTTCCTATGGAGACTATTGAAGCATGCAAAAAGTTAAAAAAAAGTTATTTAAATTATTAAAAAATTAAAAATATATAAAAGTTCAAATCTTCCCCTTTTTGCACCATTCAAAATAAAACAAAACAAAAATCAAATATACACATATTTGGTATCGCCATCTTTAGAATCGCCGATCTATCAATATAAAAAAAGAATCTGATCGCTATATGGCGTAACGAGAAAAAAATTCAAAATATCAAAATTTTGGTTTCTGCTACATAGCAATAAAATGCAATAATGGGCAACGGGAAACACCAAAATGGTATCAATAAAAACTTCACAAAAAATAAGCCCTAACCCAGACTCAGATCACAAAAAATGGAGACGCTAGAGGCGCCATTTTCTTTTTTTACCAAATTTGTGATTTTTTTTTAACCATCTAAATATGTTCGGTGTCTATGAACTCGTAATGTCTTCTGACCGAGCACTCTGCCTCCTAGCCACAGGTGTTTTAATAGCAACAGGTCCATACCCCCTCCACAGAGAGAGAGAATTTTAGTATAAGAAGAGGTTTCACAGGTACCCATTCAGATGGAGACGTTTATTCTCAGCGAGGAAAGGCAAGTGTAGGACCTGGTATAAGAGAGATGCCGTAAAGTGGCTACCAGGTACACATAAAATTGGCCATTTTTATGCGCTAAACGCTCTCATTTTTCATATTTCTAGTGCAGTAATGCAGTTCAATTTTCGTGTTTCATGTTTGCATGTTTTAGCGCTGCAGTGTGCTGCCTTATTTACTTGACCATATACGAGGTTCAGCACCTGTTCACACTTAGTCTATGTTTGGATGTGACGGTCAGTTTTTTGAAATGTATTCTTTAGCCTTCTGACCGAGCACTCCGCCTCCTAGCCACAGGTGTTTTAATCGCAACAGGTCCATACCCCCTCCACAGAGAGAGAGAGAATTTTAGTCTAAGAAGAGGTTTCACAGGTAAACATTCAGATGGAGACGTTTATTCTCAGCAAGGAAAGGCAGGTGTAGGACCTGGTATAAGAGAGATGCCGTAAAGTGGCTACCAGGTACATATAAAATTGGCCATTTTTATGCGCTAAACGCTCTCATTTTTCATATTTCTAGTGCAGTAATGCAGTTCAATTTTCGTGTTTCATGTTTGCATGTTTTAGCGCTGCAGTGTGCTGCCTTATTTACTTGACTATGAGCTCGTAACGACCTGTAGAATCATATTGGCAGGTTAGTTTTAGCATGTAGTGAACATGGTAAAAAAAAACAACAACTGTGGAATTGCACTTTTTTTTGCAATTTCACCACACTTGGAATTTTTTTCCTGTTTTCCAGTACATGATATGTTAAAACCAATGGTGTTGTTTAAAAGTACAACTTATTTAGCAAAAAACAAGCTCTCACATGGCCATATTGACCAAAAAATAAAAAAGTTATGACTGGGAAAAAGGGGAGCAAAATACGAAACCGCAAAAAACGAAATACCACTGGTCATGAAGGGGCTAAACATGTATAGCTGTCTAAGGCCTCTTTCACACGTCAGTGTCTCCGGTACGTGTACTGACAGTTTTCTCACGTACCGGAGACACTGACACACGTAGACCCATTCAAATGAATGGGTCTATGCACATGTCTCTGTGTTTTCACGGACCGTGTGTCCGGCAGCGTGTACCACAATACGTCCCGCACACGTGCACACGGAGAACAGTGTACACTCTCCTCCGTGTACACGTACCGCCCGCAGGAGAGACAGCGCTACAGTAAGCACTGTCCCCACTGTGTGTGGTGCTGAAGGCAGCATTCATCTCTTGTCCCCTGCAGGAGGTTTTTTTTTTTGTTTGTGTTAAATATAAAGTTTGGGGGTCACCTCCTGCCTCCAATCCCCTGTGCGCCCACCCGCTTGCCGAGAAATACCCATCTCCTGCGATGTCTCCTCTCAGCGCTGGCAGCAGGTCCTGTGTGAGCGGTCACGTGGTAACGCTCATTACAGTGATGAATATGCGCATATTCATCACTGTAATGAGCGGTACCATGTGACCGCTCACACAGGACCTGCTGCCGGTGCTGAGAGCAGACATCGCAGGAGCTGGGTGAGTATTTCTCGGCAAGCGGGCGGGCGCACGGGGGATGGGAGGCGCGAGGTGACCCCAAACTTTATTTTTAACACACAAAAAAAACAACTTGATTTTTCATCTCTTGTCTCCTGCAGGGGACAAGATATGAATGCCGCCTTCAGCACCACACGCAGTGGGGACAGCGCTTACTGTAGCGCTGTCTCATGCGGGCAGTACGTGCACACGGAGGAGAGTGCACACTGTGCTCCGTTTGCACGTGTGCAGTGCACACGGACACACGAACACGGATAACTCCGGTACCGATTTCTCCGGTACCGGAATTATCTGGGCGTGTGAAACCGGCCTAATAGAAACATGTGGCTGGAGGTAGAAAGCGAAATTACATTTTTATTGCAGCCACTCACTTTTAGTCATTGGTGTTGTACAACGGGTAGTGAACTATCAGCGCTCATTACACAGTAAACGCACAATATAACTTCATTTTTTTCTTGTAGCCATACTTACAATTAGACAACCACATATGTTTAGAACTGCATTTACCTGCAGATCAGGAATATGGCTGCAGGTAAATACAGGTTATTTTGCTGACAGATTTACTTCCAATGTAGCTTAAATTAAGATAATTTTTTTCATCCAAGCAGTTTAAGCCCCCCACATAGTCACATAATCCAAGATCAATGCACAGATCACCACTTACTGCATATTACAAAATTACTGCTCGATAAGTGATCTTTTACAAGACCCATAATTTAATTTATAATTGATATATTACTGATTTAATATGTAAATTATGGTTCTTACCATTTTCATTGCTGCTTTTTTCAGCTTTCTTTGATTGGACACCTGACCTAATTCTAGCCTAGCAAAATGAAATTTGATTTTAGAAATTTATACACATCTGCAAATAAAAATACCTGAAAGAAAATGCATTTCTTTGTTGTGAAAGTGATTGACCAGTGTGCTCTTGGAGAGGACCTAGACAATAATCTTAAAAATGATGGGCACAGTCTTCACTCTTGTTTTAGTAGCCTATAAATCATTTACAGTATGTACAGTACTGATCAAAAGTTTGGACACATCTGTTCATGCAATGGTTTTCCTTGTTCTTATTGGAATATAAGGTTTAACACATATTCAGGCTTGTTTTGCACGTATTTCGTGACTCCGTGTTTTAATAAGTTATTTTTTTTTGTTTCGTTTTTATTCAGTTTAAATCCACAATGGGCACATTCCAATGAGAACAAGGTAAACCGTTTCATTAACAGATGTGTCCAAGTTTTGTCCATTACTGTATACAAATTGCAATAAATGTATACTCTCGATAAAAATAAATGTTTTTTTCAACCCTATGTTGAATCGAGCTGATCTATAAATTAAAGAAATTCTCTGTCCCCATAACACTTGTGATCTTTAGAATACAATAAGACAGATTTCACTACCAGGCACTGCCGATTGCATGGACATCCTAATGTGCCTACTCTCCCTCCAACCAAGTGGCTGTCATATACCAAGCCTCAAGCTCTGCAACCTCCTTTATCAACCACTTTATCATCACTTTCTCTTTACTGACATCCCCATTATCATTATGGATGACTTCAGCATACCCATAGATACACATCAGTCAGCAGCCTCCAAGCTCTTTTATCACTTGCTTCATCCTTTGGTCTCACACAATGGTCTTCCACAACCACTGAGAGAGATGAACATACACTAGATTTTATCTTCACCCATCTCTGTTGCCCTTTTAAACCCACCTCCCCCACTAACCGAACATCACCTACCCACATTCTCATCCCTGTTCTTTTCAACTACCTCCAAAGTCCAGCAATTAGTACAATTGAGACGCGGCAAATGCCTGGTTTATCACTGAGGCAAAATGATCATCATGCACCCTGTCCATTTGGTCCCTTTCTCTGCAGCTAGTTCAGGTTACCATCCAGTTTGCATGCATTGAAGCACTTTATGACCAATTGGTCTGCTTTATCCACTTGGACAGAGATTTAAACTCTGACATTGATTTCTATACTTTTCTTTGCCTCTTTGCACGCCACCTGCCTAGTGTGTATATATATGTTACAAACATAAAGGAAAGCACTCCAATATTATTTGCCATTTATTTATTTATTTTTATAGAAACATACAGTGGGGAAAAAAAGTATTTAGTCAGCCACCAATTGTGCAAGTTCTGCCACTTCTCATCTTTTTAAGTTGGAGAACTTGCACAATTAGTGGCTGACTCCTTTTTCCCCCACTGTATATATAGGCAGTTTTTGGTGCCTTATAAAACATAATGTATGTATTGAACCATTTAGGTTTATTTAGGGTGAAAAAACCTTCTGTGATCAGCAGTAGTTGCTTTTTGCCTTGTCTTTTGTTTGATATGAGGCATCCTTTTATCAATTTTGTATTTATATGTTTAATAAAATGAATTGGTAACATACACTCCCTTTCCCTCGCATTGTGTGTGAGGGTATGGTGGGCTCATTGTGATACGGAGTGTGACCTTGGCATTTAAGGTTATTTATGGACTAATATGTATGCAATATTATTAAAGGGCTTGTCCTAAACTAAAATGTACTTTAATCTTAAATGTCTGTTTATTATCATATTCTAATCTCTTTTCTAATATAAGAAAATCTATAAGAAATAAGTGCAAGGCAACAGTATACTCAATAAAATATAACTTTTATTGAAAATATAGATTACAAAGCGTTAAAAACATAATACACAAGATTATCAAAGCTGATGAGCATAACTTTCTATAAATAACATCATACATATCAGATATTATAATAGAAACAGGATTAAACTCTAAATGGTAAAATACCAAAGATAAATATAATGGTATAACAAGATATACAAAATGTAATTCCAGTAGTTTTGCATCCGACGCGCGTTTCTTTCATTGACAGGTGAGTCTTTTCCAAGCCACTGTGCACATCTCCCACTTATGGGAGTTATACTTTTTCTACCACATGATACTTTATTTTGACGTTTTGTGTTTGCTTACCACTTACTGGTATCCGTCTGTAATATTGGGATTACATTTTGTATATCTTGTTATACCATTATATTTATCTCTTATTGTACCATTTAGTGTTTAATCCTGTTTCTATTATAATATCTGATGTGTATCATGTAATTTATAGAAAGTTATGCTCATCAGCTTTGATTATCTTGTGTCTTACATTTTTTTATGCTTTTTAATCTATATTTTCAATAAAAGTTATATTTTACTGAGTATACTGTTGCCTTGCACTTACGGTATTTCTTATAGATTTTCTTGTATTAGAAAAGAGGTTAGAATATGACATTAAACAGACAGACACTTAAGATTAAAATACTTTTGAGTTTCAGACAAGCCCTTTAATAATATTGCATGCATATTAGTCCATAAATAACCTTAAATGCCAAGGTCACACTCCGTATATCTAATGTGTATCATGTTATTTATACAAAATTATGCTCATATGCTTGCATTATTTTGGGTCTTACATTTTTTCACTCTTTTTTTTTAACTATATTTTCAATAAAAGTTTTATTCAGTATACTGTGTCCTTGCACTTATTTCTTATGGGTTTTCTTCTATTTCCATGTGTTAAATGTGCATACTTATCTTGTACTCATGATACACGTATACATTTATTTATGCTTTTCTAATACACTTTAATCAAAAAGTATCTATCCTTTCCTCACTACTCTTTCTAACTGATTTATGTTATTTTTCCTTAACTGCTTCCTGTGTGATGAGCCTTTCTTTGAGCATCCCAGTGGTAGCCAGTAGTTGTCATCAAGGGACAGTTACTGCAACTTCTGCCCCTACCCAAAAAGGAAGGGTCAGTGACATCTGTTTCAGTGGCTGGGTTAGGCCATGCTCTACTGAGCATGCATCAGTTGTCCATTCCGACTGATGCGCATTAAGATCTTGACACTGTGCACTATCTTTCTCAATGCGCGGTGACAATGTTCTCTCTTGCTGGCTCTCATTAGAAGCGACAAGCCAGCAAGAGAGTGCATGGTCAATGCCCTTTGGAAGGAGAGACGGAGTGAGCAGAAACTAGAGTCATCCCAGCAAGTGATGTCACCTGCGGGGCAGCGTTGATCTCCGATTGCTTATTTTCTCCTTCCAATGTACACTGACCCTGATTCTCTTGCCACCTCATCACTTCTCATCAGAGCTGTCTTATTGCTATGTCATTACCACCTTTGCTGTTCCAACCCCCATCCTACTGTCTTTTTTACCAATACTTTGTAGATCGTTCCCCCTTCTGTACAGTTTCTTTCACAGTTAGTATACATTCATTGTATGTGCTTGTATTTTACATATGTAAACCCACTTCAACCTCTACGAAATCCTTGAATCAGTGGTACTTTAAGATATTAATAATATAAAGTATTGATAGAGAGCATGTTGGCACCTTTCTACATCAATCAAACATTTATGGTGTATCCAAAGACTTGAATTATGTGAGTAATAATACTTGCAAAATAGGCAGCAAATAAGCAACTTTTCTATTAATTCAACAACATAATTACCTCTTCACATGCCCGTTTCCAATCCGTAAGCAAAATGTAGGGCACGTAGATGCAGGACTGCAAGGCCACTGGACATAAGAGCCCAGCCCATAAACCTTTAAAAATTAAATGTAAAACAGGGAATGAGAAAGGCAATGTCAATATCTTTGATGTTTGGATGGAAATTCCTTCAACCTCTTACTGCACAGCACCATTTTAGTATGGAGAAAGAAATGAATACTTTTACCATCATGTCATGTACTTCACAGATTCTCTATTCCCAGTAGAGTTAATAATTCATAACATGATAACTGTTATATGAAGGGCCACAAGGACAAATTTGGCACTGAATAGCTAAACTTTATAGTTTTAAAGCAGCCCTCCGCACTTGGACTAAAAGTGAATACACAATTCTCATGTACAGTCAAATTACATCCCATGGACTTCTCCGCTCAGATCCGTACTCTGTTTCTTCTGCTTGCAAGATTGGAGCCACAATGGCATGGGGAGAACAGTGTCAAGTCTAATCACAACTCCTTTGCTTTTCTTGTGCCACATCATTAGAAAGGCAGGGGAGCAGTTGTTTAGGATTACCATTCCACTTTCCCTGCCACTGATGGGTATCTTTGCAGCTGGAGGAACAGAACTCTGATCTGAGTCCAGAGGCATAGGAAAGCAAACAGAGGTCAACAGGTAGGATGATTATGCTTAAGAACTGTATTGCCACTTTTCAGTCCCAAGGTGGAAGGACACTTTAAAGAGAACGTGTCATCATGTAAATGAAGTCCAATCTGCAGCCACCATGTTGTAGAACAGATGAAGCTGAGTAGATTGATATAT
This sequence comes from Ranitomeya imitator, assembly GCF_032444005.1. NCBI lineage: Eukaryota > Metazoa > Chordata > Amphibia > Anura > Dendrobatidae > Ranitomeya > Ranitomeya imitator. Next base: position 414,243,448 of record NC_091284.1, on the reverse strand, counting down.
AGTTTTGTTGGAAAACATTCAGGGTAACCTGTGGTTTTAATCATTTAAACCTCTGATCTTTAGGGGATTTTCGGTGCAGTGGTGGGTCATATCAGTGACTATAACATCCTCTATAACATGCTGCCTGCAGACTGAGAGTTTTTTGTGCGTTTTTTGTGCGTTTTTCCCCAAATGCATAGAATAGCGGGAAAAACGCAGAAAATCTGCAAAATTAATGAACATGCTGCTTTTTTTTTACCGCGATGCGTTTTTTTCGCGGAAAAAAACGCATCATGTGCACAAAACATGCATAATGCATTCTAAATGATAGGATGCATAATGCATGCGTTTTTAATGAGTTTTTAGAGCGTTTTTACCGCGAAAAACGCGAAACAAACGAGAAAAAACCTGAACGTGTACACATAGCCTTAAAGGTAACTTACTACACAGGCAGGTGCACCTCCTGGAGTGACAGTTCTGGTGAGCAGCTTCAATTAGCTACTACACAATAATGGTCTGTTAGGGTATGTGCACACGTCAGGATTTCTTCCAGAAATTTTCCTGACAAAAACCGGACATTTCTGCCAGAAATTCGCATGCGTTTTTACCGTGATTTTACCATGTTTTTCACGCGTTTTTCACGCGTTTTGGTGCGTTTTTTCCCAAATGCATAGAATTGCGGGAAAAACGCAGAAAATCCGCAAAAATAATGAACATGCTCATTTTTTTACCGCGATGCGTTTTTTTCACGGAAAAAAACGCATCATGTGCACAAAACATGCATAATGCATTCTAAATGATGGGATGCATAATGTATGCGTTTTTAATGAGTTTTTATAGCGTTTTTAGCGCGAAAAAACGTGAAAAAAACGCAAAAAAACCTGAACATGTGCACATAGCCTTAGAGTATGTGCACACGTCAGGATTTTTTAGCAGAAATTTCCTGACAAAAAAACGGACATTTCTGCCAGAAATCCGCATGCGTTTTTTCACGTTTTTGACGCGTTTTTTGTGAGTTTTTTCCCAAATGCATAGAATAGCGGGAAAAACACAGAAAATCCGCAAAATTAATGAACATGCTGCTTTTTTTTTACCGCAATGCGTTTTTTTGCGGAAAAAAACGCATCATGTGCACAAAAATTGCAGAGTGCATTCCAAATGATAGGATGCATGTGTCTGTAGTTTGTAATGCGTTTTTATCACATTTTTAAACGCGAAAAAGCCTGAATGTGTGCACATACCCTTAAGGTACCTTCACACTCAGCGACGCTGCAGCGATACCGACAACGATGTCGATCGCTGCAGCGTCGCTGTTTGGTCGCTGGAGAGCTGTCACACAGACAGCTCTCCAGCAACCAACGATGCCGGTAACCAGGGTAAACATCGGGTTACTAAGTGCAGGGCCGCGCTTAGTAACCCGATGTTTACCCTGGTTACCATCGTAAAAGTAAAAAAAACAAACACTACATACTTACATTCCACTGTCTGTCCCCAGCACTGTGCTTTCCTGCACTGACTGTGAGCACAGCGGCCGGAAAGCAGAGCGGTGACGTCACTGCTGTGCTTTCCGGCTTGCCGGCGCTCACAGCCAGTGCAGAGAAGCACAGCGCCGGGGACAGACAGCGGAAGGTAAGTATGTAGTGTTTGTTTTTTTAACTTTTACGCTGGTAACCAGGGTAAACATCGGGTTACTAAGCGTGGCCCGATGTTTACCCTGGTTACCAGTGAAGACATCGCTGAATCGGCGTCACACACAGGGTGTCCAGCGACAAAATAAAGTTCTGGACTTTCTGCAGCGACCAACGACATCACAGCAGGATCCTGATCGCTGCTGCGTGTCAAACTGAATGATATCGCTAGCCAGGACGCTGCAACGTCATGGATCGCTAGCGATATCGTTCAGTGTGACTGTACCTTTAGTGCTTGTTCTGAGTCACTATGTTTACATATAGAGATAACAGGAACTGAACAAGTACACAGAGTGAGAGTTGTCATTGGAACTACTGTGGACACTGCTGATATGATATGATGCTGGGTGCTGTGACAGGGATTATGATTATTCAGGACTGATAACAGCCATGAGATGAGAGGGAGGATAAAGGTACCATCACATTTAGCGATGCTGCAGCGATATAGACAACGATGTCGATCGCTGCAGCGTCGCTGTTTAGTCGTTGTGTGGTCGCTGGAGAGCTGTCACACAGACAGCTCTCCAGCAACCAACGATGCCGAAATCCCCGGGTAACCAGGGTAAACATCGGGTTACTGAGCGCAGGGCCGCGCTTAGTAACCCGATGTTTACCCTGGTTACCATTGTAAATGTAAAAAAAAAAACACTACATACTTACATTCCGGTGTCTGTCACGTCCCTCGCCTTCAGCTTCCCGCACTGACTGTGAGCGCCGGCCGTAAAGCAGAGCGGTGACGTCACCGCTGTGCTCTGCTTTACGGCCAGACGGCGCTCACAGTCAGTGCGGGAAGCTGAAGGCGAGGGACGTGATAGACACCGGAATGTAAGTATGTAGTGTTTTTTTTTTTACATTTACAATGGTAACCAGGGTAAACATCGCGTTACTAAGCGCAGCCCTGCGCTTAGTAACCCGATATTTACACTAGTTACCAGTCAACACATCGCTGGATCGGTGTCACACACGCCGATTCAGCGATGTCAGAGGGTGATCCAGCGACGAAATAAAGTTCTGGACTTTCAGCTCCGACCAGTGATGTCACAGCAGGATCCAGATCGCTGCTGTGTGTCAAACACAACGATATCGCTATCCAGGACGCTGCAACGTCACGGATTGGTATCGTTATCGTTCAAAAGTTGCTGAGCGTGATGGTACCTTAAGGTAGGTTAGCAGCTAATGGATGTATAGAAATCAGTAACCTGGAGAGAGGTGGCTGGTATAGGCTACTTTCACACATCAGGTTTTCAGTGTCAGGTTAAATCCGGCAAATTTTCAAAAAAACGGATGAGGCGAATGTTGCCGCAGGATCAGGTATTTTCCCCATAGACTTGTACTAGTGCCAGATTGCACCGGATGACATTGCGTTTTGCCCAGTTTTCGCCGGATCTAGCAAATCTGCCGCTTCCAGTTTCTTGAAAAAACGTCCATTGCAACATTCTTTGTCTCCGGCGAAAAAGCGAAATCTTGCAAAATCAGACAAGGTGATTTTCTGGATTTGTTTTCTCATTTTGACTCTCAGGCTGCCGTCACACTATCAGTATTTGGTCAGTATTTTACATCAGTATTTGCAGCCAAAACCAGGAGTGGAACAATTAGAGGAAAAGTATAATAGTATGCACCACTTCTTCATTTATCACCAGCTCCTGGTTTTGGCTTCCAAATACTGATGTAAAATACTGACCAAATACTGCTAGTGTGACTGCAGCCTCATAGTTGTGGCCTACCTATGATGTCAATTAAAGGCCTCTCTCATCTTTTGGTGGGAGAACCTGCACAATTGGTGGCTGAATAAATACTTTTTTCCCCCACTGTATTACTGTATATAAGATTTTTTTTAGGGTTGTAAACTAGCTTTAAAGGGACTCTGTCACCCCAAAAATCTGTATCTGAGCTAAGCCCACCGGCATCAGGGGCTTATCTACAGCATTCTGTAATGCTGTAGATAAGCCCCCAATGTAACCTGAAAGATGAGAAATAAAGTTTAGATTATACTCACCCAGGGGCGATCCCGCAGCGGTCTGGTCTGATGAGCATTGCGATCCGGGTCCAGTGCCTCCTATCTTCGTTCGATGACGTCCTCTTCTTGTCTTCTTGCCGCGGCTGCGGCGCAGGCGTACTTTGTCTACCCTGTTGAAGGCAGAGCAAAGTACTGCAGCGTGCATGCGACGGGGCTCTCTGACTTTTCCTGGCGCCTGCGCACTGCAGTACTTTGCTCTGCAGACAAAGTACGCCTGCGCTGGTGCCGCTACAATAAGAAAAGAAGAGGACATCATCGTATGAAGATAGGAGGCGCTGGACCAGGATCGCGATGCCCATCGGACCCGGACAGCAGCGGGACCACCCCTGGGTGATTATAATATAACTTTTATTTCTCATCTTTCAGGATACATCGTGGCGGTGGGCTTAGCTCAGATACGATTTTTGGGGTGACAGAGTCCCTTTAAGTTACATAGAGTATTACAGTATGTAAAAGATGAGGTTAAAAACACATTGCATACAGATTTCATACGCATGTCATATGGCTGTTACACGGATGCAAGGAGACTAAAAATTGCACACTCGCATGACATATATAATTGCATATGAAGGACACTCGCATAACACTCGCCTTTCTTTTCTTTTCTGAATAAATATGAGAGTGATTTTTCTTTTACGCCAGGGGTCTCAAACTGCATTCCTCAAGGGCCTCAAACCATGTGTGTTTTCAAGATTTCCTTAACATTGCACAAGGTGCTGGAATCATTCTCTGCAGGTGATTACATTATCACCTGTGCAATACAATGAAATCCTGAAAACATGACCTGTTTGCAGCCCTCGAGGAATGCAGTTGGAGACCTCAGTTTTACGCAGATGTGAGCGAGGCCTTAGGCGCATTTTTTCCACTGCAAATTTTCATGCACAAAAAACACAGCGTTTTACAGTTGCAGAAAAGTGTATGGGATTTATAGAAATCTCTTGCCCACTGTTTTTTTTACAGTGCTGAAATTGACCTGTGCTGTGATTTTTAGATCTGCAACATGTCAATTTTTTGGGGGTAAATATGGATTTTATTTACAGATTTTCCAAATGGAATTGAATGAGATATATGCAGTTTTAGTGCAAAGCACACCAAATACTCTTCATGAGAACTTTGCCTAAGGCCAGTTTCACATGTCATTGGCTCCGGTACGTGAGGTGACAGTTTCCTCACGTACCGGAGACACTGACACACGTAGACACATAAAAATCAATGCATCTTTTCAGATGTCATTGATTTTTTGCGGACCGTGTCTCCGTGTGCCAAACACGGAGACATGTCAGTGTTCGTGGGAGCGCACGGATTACACGGACCCATTAAAGTCAATGGGTATGTGTAAAACACGTACCGCACACGGTACCGCACACGTACCGCACACGATTGTCCGTGTGCAGTCCGTGTTACGTGCAGGAAACAGCGCTACATTAAGCGCTGTCCCCCCCACTGGTGCTGAAGCCGCCATTCATATTTTCCCTGCAGCAGCGTTTGCTGCAGGGAAAATATGAATATTAGTGTTTAAAATGCAGATCCAGGTCAACACCCCTCCCACCCCCTGTCCGCCCCCCCGCTGTGATTAAAATACTCACCTAGCTTCCGGATCCCTCGCCGCAGCGTCCTCTTCTGGCCGCAGCTTCTCCTGTATGCGGTCACGTGGGCCGCCGATTAAAATCATGAATATGCGGCTCCGCCTCCCATAGGGGTGGAGCCACATATTCATTACTGTAAATGAGCGGCCCCACGTGACCGCTCATACAGTAGAAGGTGCGGCCAGGACAGAAAGCAGCGCCAGCCAGCGAGGGAGCTAGCTAGAGTATTTTAATAACAGCGGGGGAAAGGGGCGCACAGGGGGTGGGAGGGGGGTGGGGACCTGGATCTTGATTTTACACACGATTATTCATATCTTCTCTACAGCAAATGCTGCTGCAGGGAAGATATGAATGGCGGCTTCAGTACGATGCAGGGGACAGCGCTAAACTTTAGTGCTGTCTCCTGCACGGTGCGTGTGGCACCCAGTGGGCACACGGGCGGCACACGTGTGCCGCATGTGTGCCACACTGATGTGCCACAGAAACGCACGGGCACATGGACACGGATAATTCCGGTACCGATTTTTCCGGTACCGGAATTATCTGGACGTGTGGGACTGCCCTAAAACATTACAAGAAACAAATAGAGACAAATAGCACAGCTGAAAAACCCAGGTTAAGAATGCAGTAAAATGCAATTAACTCCTTCACCCCAAAGCCTGTTTTCACCTTTCTGACCATAAAAATGTTTACAATTCTGACTATTGACACTTTATGTGGTTTTAACTCTTGAACGCTTCCACGGATCCCACTGATTATGAAACTGTTTTCTCTTGAAATATTGTACTTCATGATAGTGGTAAATTTTGTTCGATATGACTTGCATTTATTTGTGAAATGATCGGAAATTTTACGAAATGTAGAAAATTTTGCCATTTTCAAACTTTTAAACTTTATGCCCTTAAAATAAATCAGGGTTATGTCAGAAAGAATACTTAATAAATAATATTTCCAACATATCTCAGCACTACTTTTGAAGCATTTTTTTCTGCTAGGAAGTTATAAGAGTTAAAAGTTGATCAGCAATTTCTCATTTTTCGAACCAAAGTTAAAAAACCACTTAGGGACCACATCATATTTGAAGTGACTTTAAAAGGCCTATACGACAGAAAATGCCCAAAAGTTACATCATTCTAAAAACTGCACTCCTCAGTGTGTTCAAAACCACATTCTAGAAGTTTTTTAACCCTTCAGGGGCTTCACAGGAATTAATTGAATGTGAAAGGAAAAAATGAAGAACATTTAACTTTTTTCACAAAAGTTTTACTTTAGACTCAATTTTTTTATTTATTTTCACAAGGATAACACAATAAAATGGATATCAAAATTTGTTGTCCAATTGTTACGCCAATACCCCATATGTTGGGGAAAACTACAAGGCAGAGCTCGGAAGGGAATGAGCACCATTTGACTTTTTCAATGTCAAATTTGCTGGCATAATTAACGAATGCCATGTCGCATTTGGAGAGCTCCTGATGTGCCGAAACAGTGGAAGCCTCTCACAAGTGACAACATTTTGGAAACTAGACCACCTCAGGAAACCTATATAGATGAGTGGTGAGTAAATTTAACCCCCAGGTGTTTCACTGATGTTTATAACGTTAAGCCGTGAAAAGAGAGAAATCAAATTTTGAACACATTTTGTTTTTAGCTTCAGATTTTGCATCTTCACAAGGGTAATAGGAGAAATTGCACCATACAATTTGTTGCCCAATTTCACTTGCATATGCCCATACCCCATACGTGGGGAAAACTACTGTTTTGGAGCACAGCTGTGCTCAGAAAAGACGGAGTCATGTTTTGGAACCTAGATTTTCATGGAATGTTCTGCAGGTGTCATGTATTTGGAGAGCCCCTGATGTGCCTAAACAGTGAAACCCCCCACAAGTGACCCTATTTAGGAAACTAGACTCCTCAAGGAATTTATCTTGATGTGTGTTGAGCACCTCAAGCCCCCAGGTGCTTCACAGAAGTTAAACATGTTGAGCAATTAAAATAAAACAATCAAATTCTGCTGAGTACACCAATACCCCATATGTGGCTCAAAACTACTTATGTGGCACAGTGCAAAGCTCAGAAGGGAAGATGCACCATATTGGATTTCAGATTTTGCTTGACTGGTTTGAGGGTGCCATGCTACATTGGTAAAGCCCCTGAGGTGCCAGAATAGCAGAACCCTGTTTTACAAACTGCACCTCTCAATTAATTAATCTTCGGGAGCAGTGATCATATTGACACCACAGGTGTGTCACAGAATTTTATACCATTGGATAGTGAAGAAAAAATAATTACATTTTTACCACATAAATGTTGTTTTAGCCCCAGATTGTTGATTATCACAATGGGAAATGGGCAAAAATGGTACCAAAATTTGTCCCATATAGCAAGACTCGGGAGGGATGGAGAGCTATTTGCCTCCTGGAGCACAGATTTTGCTAGCATTTCCAGAGCCATTGTACTTCCAGTAATATGTTAACCCCTTATATTTCTGTTAACAGATGAGGAAGCTGAGCGGGGACTTGTTTTTGTGAATTGATTTGAAGCTTTTGTAGGGAACATTTTTCATAACATTTGGGATCACATTTTTCCTGTGCTCTATGCTGAGCACTTACATCTGGGTTTACATCTAAATCTCCGAGTGACGTGATTCAGATGAAACCCCCGAGGGAGCCACTCACTATAATGAGGCAGTAGAGTTTCTATTGACTCTGTTTTGCCTCTGTTCAGCAATGTCCTTCTTTTCAGAGGTGCACAAAACTGTAGTCAACCGCGTTTTTATGCACATCTAAAAAGATGGACACTGTCAGATCATAGGCAGCAACACGGCATCCACAGTGCCTCTATCTACCCCATTATAGGGAATCTTCCACTTGGGGTTCCATCTGAATCACATTTTTCAGAGATACAGTAAACACGGAAACTCTGGTGTAAGCACTCAATGCAGAGCGCAGGATAAATGTGAGCTGTGCCTTACTGCAATCTTTGGGAGGCATAATGAACAAATCCACAGCAAGTGAAGAATTGGTTTTATTTATTTTTTTACACTGTTTATCGTGCAGTCTAAGTGATTAGACTATTTTATTCTTTGGATCGGTGCAATTATAGCGATACCAGATTTATATTTTTTTATGTTTGGCTGCTATTACACACTAAAAGATGCTTTTTATTGCGCATCACCATATTTTGACAGCTATAATTTTTCCAAATTTTGGCTGTGAGTCATGTGAGGGTCTGTTTTTTTGTGGGTACCAAGATGACAATTTTATTGGTACCATTTTTGTCACATGACATTTTTGATTGCTTTCTGTTCCAATTTTTGGGAAGCAAAATTAACAAAAAACTGCAATTCAGGAATTTTTTTTAATGCTTTTTGGCTAAATTGGGGCCTAAGTTTATTGGCCCTTATGAGATCACTGAGGTGGTTAATCCAGTGGCGTTTCGTTTGCGTCTTCCAGCATCTTTTAAGATACCCAATGTATTCCATAGGGCCCTGCTGAAACCATTGGGGGCTGTGGAAGAAGCGTCATTGGGTCCCTCACCGCCTGTGTTGGTGGATAGTCAGGAGGAGTTCGAGGTGGAGCGCATTGTAGATTCCTGGTTGGTCTGCTGTTCCCTCCAGTATCTTGTGCACTGGAAGGGGTATGGTCCTGAGGACCGATCCTGGGTTCCTGCCCGATCGGTTCATGCTGATCATCTGGTGTGCTCCTTTCATGCCCGTTTCCTGGGAAACCTGGGGGTCAAGTAGCCCCCTGTTGAGAGGGGGGTAGTGTCATGACTCTGGACAGGATGGTTCCACCTCTATCCTGGTCAGGGTTAATTCAGTCCGCCTCTCTTTGTTTTTGGGGCGGCTATATAATGTTGGCAGTACCTGCATTTAGTGTCTGTTATACTTCCGTATACTTGGTTAGTGGTTGCTGACCAGGTGACTCGTCCTTAAACATGTGCCTCTGTGCTTGAGTGCCTTTCTTGTGTTTGAGTGCCTTTCTTGTGTATGATTCGGTTTGTCCCCTGTATCCTACTTTTGTACTGCTCTGTCTCTCCTGGTTATCTGACCCCCTTGGCTTGTGCCTGTTTACTCTTTGTCTTGTCCCTAGGTACTGCACGTTCATCTTGCTTCTGACTCTCGGCTCTCCTTGACCATGTTTACTGTCTTTTCCCTGTGCTCTGCGTGCTCAGTGTCCTTCACTTGTATTCACGTGTGGTGGCTCCGCACCCTGGTCATGGGATCGCTCAGTGCCAGTTCCTGTGCTCACTACACTAGTCTAAGGTCCTTGTGCACTGCGTTCCTTCTCTACTTCCTGTGCTCATTTACATGCCCCCTGATAGCACTTATGCTGTGTGCCATCATATTAACTAAAGTGCCTAGAGAAATATTGCAGAAACTTACACTGTCAGGCTTCCTCTTCCGAGTGGCATCCACCCCGACACGTGTTTTGGCTTACCACCTACATCACCCGACAGTGTAAGTTTCTGCAATATTGCTCTAGGCACTTTAGCTACTATGAAGGCACACACCATAAGTGGTAAATATTCACCTATATAATATCTACATGCCACAGGATGCACACATTTTTGCATAGGAACCATCTTATATATTGACATTATATAGGACATTAACTTTAGCCTGATCTACTAGGAAACAGCATCTGATACCAAACATTACTATAGAATTTATATTATAGAATTTCTATTGCATATACATTTTACTTACCTACTATTACAGCTACAGCATTTGTCCCATAACTATCCAATTATAATTAATTATAATTAATATGATTAATGGATAAATATGGATGCATTTGTATGGATCATGATCTACCTGTCTTGTATTGAATTTTTTATATGACACTCTTCCTCTGGATACTGATCTATACCTGAGTGTGCCCCCCTTGCTTTTATTACTTGTTTTTATATATCTTTAGGCATTGTTTTGTTATCCTACTGTTTATTACTTGATTTAAAATAAAATAAAATAGATTTTTTCACTATCTCATGTATTGGGACTTTATGGTCCGATTCGCTTCCCAATTCTTTTCATGTTTAATACCTACTGTCCTATCACAACATAGCTCGGTGCTTTTTTTGCATTGTGGTGGGCACTATATACATTACGCTATAACTATATGCAGTATATTCACTATTTAGCTATCACACAGCGGGATCTAGCTCTGTTCCCTTGCTATCTATCCTAGATATCAAAATAGCAATGCATTCAAGATGACCAAGGAATCTCACAGAAGTGGATGAATTTTCCATGGAAAATGGATGAAAATCCCTCAAACAAGAATTGAAGGACTCTTGTGTGGTTACAAAAAGCGTTTACAAGCTGTGATACTTACAAAAAGGTAAGATACTAACCATGCAGAGTGCACAAACTTTTGCATCAACTCATTTTCTTTTTTTGTAATTTTTAAAATGTAAAAGGTGAAAATATATATTTTTTCCCTAAAATACAAAGGAAATGTGTCATCTTTAACTTGCTTAACTGTTCACCTTAACAGTAATTTTCACCAGGGGTGCCCCAACGTTTACATGCCACTGTATTGTGCTGAGCTACACTACTGCACCACTACTACACTACAATGTATGGGCACTAACTACAATGTATGGACACTACAATGGCATATTTGTAATTTTCACTCAGAAACATCCATTGGTGCTTGTTTCTGGAAAACACCCATGGAATCCAGTCATCACATCTGTAGATAAATTCCCAAAGGAGTATAATTTCCAAAATGGAGAAACTTGAAGGGGGTATGCTGCTCTTCTAGCACTTAGGGCCTCTTGTATATGGAGTCTGCAAACTATTCTAGGAAAATCTGATCCCCAAGAGGCAAATAGCGCTTTGTCCCTCCTGTGTCTCGCCATGTGGCTTAGTACTACTGCACAGCCACATATGGGGTATTAGCACATTCAGCAGAAATTGTGTGACAAATTTTTGGCCATTTTTACCCATTTTCCCTTGTGAAGATGTAAAATCGGGGGCTAAAACAACATTTTTGTCGTAAAAAGTTAATTTTTGGTATTCTATGACACACCTGTGGTGTCAATATGATCACTGCCCTGCTACATTAATTCATTGAGAGGTGTAGTTTGAAAAATTGCTCTGCCAATGTGACATGGCACCTTCAAACCATTCCATCAAAATGTGAACTCCAATATGGTGTTCCTTTAGTTTTGAGCTTTGCACTGTGCCTCAAAAGTAGTTTTCGACCACATATGGGTTATACGCAAGGGCGTAACTACCACGGTCGCAGCAGTCGCCATTGCGACCGAGCCCAGGGTAGTCAGGGGCCCCAGCAGGTCAGATGCACGCCGACACCAGCAAAAAGTTAAAAACTGTAGCCGTGCAGGTGATTCGTCCTGCACGGCAACAGACAGACCTGCCCTCCACCTGACCTGCCGGGCGCACACATCAGATCAGCAGCCGACGCCTGATCTGAAAGGAAGAGCTGAAGATCCTGTGGTGACGTCATCACTATCATAGGTCTTTCACCATTTATCAGCTCCGCCTCCTGATCACATGACGATGACGTCACCACAGGTCCTTCAGCTCTCAGCAGCTCAGTCCTGGTTGTGTGCAGCTAGTTTTCTCTGGTATCAACCAGCAGCAGATTTCCGGTTCCTGCTGTTCTGGTGAGATATGGAGACCGGCAGAATGTGGAGACGGATGGGGCAGAATGTGGAGACGGATGGGGCAGAATGCGGAGACGGATGGGGCAGAATGCGGAGACGGATGGGGCAGAATGCGGAGACGGATGGGGCAGAATGCGGAGACGGATGGGGCAGAATGCGGAGACGGATGGGGCAGGAGCATGGGCAGGATGTGGATTTGGGTGGAAAATGTTTTGGTGGGGGGCCCCATTTGAAAGTTCGCACCGGGGCCCATAACTTTGTAGTTACGCCACTGGTTATCCGCATACTCAGGAGAAATTGCACAACAAACTATGGGGCCCATTTTCTCCTATTACCCTTGGGAAATGAAAAATTTGGGGCAAAATAAACAAATGTATTTATTTTTTTCACAGTTCATCATTGTAAAGTTCTGTGAACTAATTGTGGATTACTTGGGAGTTTCCACCGGCATATCAGGGGCTCTCCAGACGCAACATGGTGTACGCTCTCAATTCCTGCCATTTTTTAGTTCAAAAAGTCAAACCGTGCTCCTTCCTTTCTGAACTACAGCTCTGGCAAAAATTACGTGACCACTGCAAAATTTTCAGTTTGCCTGACTTTTCTCTTCATAGGTGTATTTTTGAGTAAAATGTAAATTGTTAATTTAATTTATAAACTTCTGACAACATGTCTCCGAATTTCCAAGCAATAAATTTTGTATTTTTTTTTCTGAAAAAGAGAAATGGTCAAAATTAAAAAAAAAACAAAACAGTGCTTTCAGACCTCAAATAATGCAAAGAAAACAAGTTCATAATCATTTAGAAGCATCTATAGTAACATAGTTAGTAAGGCCGAAAAAAAGACATTTGTCCATCCAGTTCAGCCTATATTCCATCATAATAAATCCCCAGATCTACGTCCTTCTACAGAACCTAATAATTGTATGATACAATATTGTTCTGCTCCAGGAAGACATCCAGGCCTCTCTTGAACCCCTCGACTGAGTTCGCCATCACCACCTCCTCAGGCAAGCAATTCCAGATTCTCACTGCCCTAACAGTAAAGAATCCTCTTCTATGTTGGTGGAAAAACCTTCTCTCCTCCAGACGCAAAGAATGCCCCCTTGTGCCCGTCACCTTCCTTGGTATAAACAGATCCTCAGCGAGATATTTGTATTGTCCCCTTATATACTTATACATGGTTATTAGATCGCCCCTCAGTCGTCTTTTTTCTAGACTAAATAATCCTAATTTCGCTAATCTATCTGGGTATTGTAGTTCTCCCATCCCCTTTATTAATTTTGTTGCCCTCCTTTGTACTCTCTCTAGTTCCATTATATCCTTCCTGAGCACCGGTGCCCAAAACTGGACACAGTACTCCATGTGCGGTCTAACTAGGGATTTGTACAGAGGCAGTATAATGCTCTCATCATGTGTATCCAGACCTCTTTTAATGCACCCCATGATCCTGTTTGCCTTGGCAGCTGCTGCCTGGCACTGGCTGCTCCAGGTAAGTTTATCATTAACTAGGATCCCCAAGTCCTTCTCCCTGTCAGATTTACCCAGTGGTTTCCCGTTCAGTGTGTAATGGTGATATTGATTCCCTCTTCCCATGTGTATAACCTTACATTTATCATTGTTAAACCTCATCTGCCACCTTTCAGCCCAAGTTTCCAACTTATCCAGATCCATCTGTAGCAGAATACTATCTTCTCTTGTATTAACTGCTTTACATAGTTTTGTATCATCTGCAAATATCGATATTTTACTGTGTAAACCTTCTACCAGATCATTAATGAATATGTTGAAGAGAACAGGTCCCAATACTGACCCCTGCGGTACCCCACTGGTCACAGCGACCCAGTTAGAGACTATACCATTTATAACCACCCTCTGCTTTCTATCACTAAGCCAGTTACTAACCCATTTACACACATTTTCCCCCAGACCAAGCATTCTCATTTTGTGTACCAACCTCTTGTGCGGCACGGTATCAAACGCTTTGGAAAAATCGAGATATACCACGTCCAATGACTCACCGTGGTCCAGTCTATAGCTTACCTCTTCATAAAAACTGATTAGATTGGTTTGACAGGAGCGATTTCTCATAAACCCATGCTGATATGGAGTTACACAGTTATTCTCATTGAGATAATCCAGAATAACATCCCTCAGAAACCCTTCAAATATTTTACCAACAATAGAGGTTAGACTTACTGGCCTATAATTTCCAGGTTCACTTTTAGAGCCCTTTTTGAATATTGGCACCACATTTGCTATGCGCCAGTCCTGCGGAACAGACCCTGTCGCTATAGAGTCACTAAAAATAAGAAATAATGGTTTATCTATTACATTACTTAGTTCTCTTAGTACTCGTGGGTGTATGCCATCCGGACCCGGAGATTTATCTATTTTAATCTTATTTAGCCGGTTTCGCACCTCTTCTTGGGTTAGATTGGTGACCCTTAATATAGGGTTTTCATTGTTTCTTGGGATTTCACCTAGCATTTCATTTTCCACCGTGAATACCGTGGAGAAGAAGGTGTTTAATATGTTAGCTTTTTCCTCGTCATCTACAACCATTCTTTCCTCACTATTTTTTAAGGGGCCTACATGTTTTAACTCAGAAAGAGTTCAGAAATCAATATTTTGTGGGCTAATCATGATTTTTAATCACAGCTTTCATGCGTTTTGTCATGCTTTCCACCAGTCTTCACACTGCTTCTGTTACAAAAATGTAAGCAGTTCTTCTTTGCTTGATGGCTTGTGACTATCCATCTTCCTCTTCATTACATTCCAGAGGTTTTCAATGAGGTTCAGGTCTGGAGACTGGGCTGCCCATGACAGGGTTTTGATGTAGTGGTCTCTTACTTTTTGCCAGAGCTGTATACCATGTACCCAAACAGTAGTTTTCCCTCATAAATGGGGTATCAGCATACTCAAGAAAAATTGCACAACAAATTTTGGAGTCCATTTTCTCCTTTTACCCTTGTAAAAATAAAAAGTTGGGGCTAAAAATATAATTTTTATGGGAAAAATTAGATTTTTTATTTTAATCGCCCTACATTCTAATCTGTGAAGTACCTGGTATCTGGGGGTTCAAGGTACCCAGCACACATCTAGATAAATTCCTTGAGTGGTATAGTTTTCAAAATTGGGACACTTGCGGGGGGTTTCCACAGTTTAGGCACATCAGGGGCTCTCCAAATGAAACATGGTGTCTGCTCTCAATTTCAGCCATGTTTGTTTTCAAAAAGTCACACCGTGTTCCTTCTCTTCTGAGCCCTGCCGTGTGCCCAAACAGTTGTTGTCCCCTACATATAAGGTATTGATTTGCTCAAGAGAAATTGCACAACAAATATTGTAGTAGATTTTTGTCCTGTTACCCTTGTGAAAATAAAAAAATTGTGACTAAAAAAAACATTTTTTTGTGGGCAAATTTTGATTTTTTTTATTTTCACGGCTTTACATTATAAATTTTTGTGTAGCACCTGGGTGTTCAAGGTGCTCACCAGACATCTAGATACATTTTTTGGGGGGGTCTAGTTTCTCCTATTACCCTTGCCAAAATTTGGGGCTAAAGTAAAATTTTTGTGAAAAAAAATAAAATGTTAATTTTTTCCTTCCACATTGCTTTAATTCCTATGAAGCACCCGAAGGGTTAATACACTTCTTGAATATAGTTTTGTGGACTTTGAGCAGTGCAGTTTTTAGAATGATGTCACTTGAGTATTGTACGTCATATAAGCCCCCCAAATCACTGCAAATGTGATGTGGTCCCTCAAAAAATGGTTTTGTAAATCCTGTTGGAAAAATGAGAAATCGCTGGTCAACTTTTAACCCTTCTAATTTCCTAACAAAAAAAAATGCTTAAAAAATTACGCAGATGTAAAGTAGACATGTGATAAATGTTATAAGTTATAACCAATACCCATTCAAATAACCAGAGCACCAAAAATGAGAAGTATCAATAGCCACACAAGAGAAAATCCAGTATAAAGTGCCATAATTAAAATGTACAACCTTTATTAAATAAACTCCACAAAGTTCATGCATAAATGGTACAAAATAATTCCACATAAAGAATCAAGGTCACTACTCAACCATAATGGGGAGTAATACCACCATAAGCCCGACCTTATGGTGGAATTATTTGCATAATTTATGCATGAACTTTGTTGAGTTTATTTAATAAAGGTTGTACATTTTAATTATGGCACGTTATACTGGATTTTCGCATGTGATAAATGTTATTTAATGACTTGTGTGGCATAACTCTGGTTTAAGGGGATAAGAATTAAAATTTGAAAATTGCAAAATGTTCAAAATTTGCACCAAATTTCTAATATTCTTTACAGATAAATGCAAGTCATATTGAACAAATTATCATGAAGAACAATATGTCATGAACAAGCTTTCAAAGAATCACTAGAATCTGTTGAAGCGTTCCAGAGTTATTACCACATAAAGTGACACTGGTCAGCATTGTAAAATTTGGCCTGGTCAAGAAACACTAGCTGGGGGTGAAGACGTTAATGAAGACTCCACTTTGTTAGAATTTGGATTGTTCTTTTACATTACCTTAATCTTTATATACTATTTGCATTCACTTTAAGCTGACGTTGTAGATACATGATTACATACTTAAAGGCCAGTAATCTCACCTACAATCCCAAGTTTCACTCGAAACATCAGTGAAATTCCAACTGGCAGTCCAATAGCATAATAGCCGATGGCATTGGTAATAGCTCCAATTGATTGCTTTCCTAAGCCTCTCAGTACTCCTCCACTGGAATACTGCAATGTATTTTTTAAATGTTATCAGATGCTTTAATTTTGAAAATACTGGTAATAATCAATGCATTAATAATAGTAGAAAATATCATCATGCCAGGTTCTAAACAGGAAATTGATTTATATTTTGTAAGTATGTACTAGTCTTAATGGGAACCTGAGAGGGGATTCTCCCTGCTCACTGCCCTGTAGTAATAGATCTTTCTCTATAGATGCATGCAGGGAAAGACCTGTCAGTCACTGGCACTGTATGAGGAGAAGCTTCTGTCAGGTTCCCATTAAGTTTAAAAATGTCCCATTAAGTTTAAAAATGTAAAGTGTTGCGGAATAAGTTGGCATTATAGAAATTAAAAATTATTATGAAATTATTATTATAAGACTAGTCTCCCATATGGCTCGGCCATTGGCAGCATTTCAGAGTTAATCCCTTTACGACCTATAATGTACCTATACATCAAAGGTCGCCTCCCCTTCTTTGATGCAGGCACTGGAACTGAGCTACATCTTTTCAGGCACATGATAGCTGATTTGATCAGCTGTCATGTGCCCCTAACAGCCACGGGTGAAGTCGCGATCCACCAGCGGCTGTTAAGATGTTAAATGTCTCTCACGGGGTTACCGCGACAAAGAGGAGCTAGAAGACCGCAGTGATTGCTCCTACTTGTGCGCTAAAAAGAAGCACTTTACCTTGTTAATCAGTATAAATTTTTTTTGTCAGTACAATGATTATAGAAAAAATTGGAGTCCAGCTCAACAGGGCTGGATTTTCATTTTCCTTTTCTTTTTCAAAAGAAAATATGGTGCATACAAAAGAAAAATTTACATGGTCGACATGACCCAGTCAACGCATTTTGCCTGCACTAGGCAGTCTTACTCATGAGTAAATTTTTCTTTCGTATGCACCATATTTTCTTTTGAAAAAGAAAAAGAAAAGGAAAATCCAGTCCTGTTGAGCCGGACTCCAATTTTCTCTATTTTCCTTAATGTGATGGCAGGGCGAGGCCGGTGTCTGAGCCCCAGGTGTATGAGCATAGAGCAACTGGGTGAGCTGGAATCAAGTTTCTATAATTAGTACAGGGGTTAATTGGCCATGTTGGGAGCGCTGGGAGTCTGGGCTCTCAGCTGAGCATGGTTAGCCACTTCTATACCCTATATAATCTGGGTCCTGACTGACCCACATCGTCAGAACTAGCTTATTCTGCATGGCTGGGAGGATAGGAGTTAGTGGTTATTTGAGAAGGCGTATTGTGGGTTTATCAGTGACTGTTGCTTTGGTGAGTAAGTGTGATAATTCCCTTTCCTTCTCCTACTTTGGTTTCTCCCCATTCTCCACTCCCCAGTGCTTTCCACTGTTGCATGTGAGTGAATATTTGTATGGTGATGCCATTTGAGTTGACGAACGTGCCCGCCGTCTATCAGCACTTCGTAATCTATCTTGATGACATATTAATTTATTCACCTAAGGGCTCCTTCTCACTTGCTTAAAATACGGCCGAGTCTCGCAGGTTAAAACCCGGCTCTGCCGCCGGCACTCCAGAGTGGAGTGTGCGGCCGCACAGCAATACATGGAGCTGCACGCTCCTCTCTGGAGTGCCGGCGGCAGAGCTGGGTTTTAACCTGTGAGACTCGGCTGTATTTTACGCAAGTGAGAAGGAGCCCTAACCTTGAGTCACATCAGGTACATGTCAGGCAGGTCTTACTCAGAGACAATAAATTATTTGTCAAACTGGAGAAATGTATGTTGTCATTTGAGGAGATCCCTTTTCTAAGATGTGTCATCATACACCAGTTTTTGCATGGATCCGGCGAAAGTCCGGGCAGTACAGGATTGGGATCATCCTGAGGATTTGAAGGGGTTACAGAGGTTTTTAGGCTTCGCCAACTACTACCATAAGTTCATCAAAACCTTTTCGGTAGTAGCCAAACTAGACTGATATGACTAGGATGGGGGCTGACTTTTCCAAGTGGTCCAGTCTGAACAGGGAGGCATTCAAAACCTTTTACATCTGTGCAGATCTTCATCCAGCCTGACGTTATTCAGCCTTTTATAGTCGAGGTTGACGCATCTGAGGTGGGAGTTGTGGCTGTGTTATTGCAGGGTGCATCCCTTGGTAAATGGCGTCCATGTTTATATTTTTTGACTGTCATCTGCAGAGTGAAATTGTGACACAGATAACAGAGAACTCTTGGCAATCAAGTGGGCTTTTGAAGAGTGGCGTCATTTTTTGGAGGGAGCAGTTCATCTACTTATGTTGACGGATCATGAGAATCTTGTATATTTTGAATATGCAAAACGTCTAACGCCTCAACAGGCAAGATGGGCATTGTTCTTCACCAACTTTAACTTTTTTTGTCACATATAGGCCAGGGAACAAAAACATTAAGGCAGATGCCTTACTTCGATGTTTTCCTGGAGGAGAAAATAATTGTGAACCGGTACCTATTCTACAAAAATTGGTGGTTATAGCGTCTATATTCTCTGATCTTGAAAAAGAGGTTATTGACGCTCATGGGGATGCCCCAGCTGCCTGTTCGTTAGGTAAACTGTTTGTACCTGTGAATCTTCGTCTAAGAATCCTTAGTGAAAATCATGGTTCGGCCTTGGTCAGACATCCTGGTAATAAAGCCACCACTGATCTTCTTACTTGGCATTTTTGGTGGCCAGGGGTTCATCAGGATGTTTGGGAGTATGTTGCTGCGTGCAGTGTCTGTGTGCATTCTAAGACCTCTCATACTCGTCCCTCGGGTCTTTCCAACCATTGAAGATTCCTAGTATGCCTTGGACTCACCTGTTAATAATAATTGTTATTCTGGATTGCCTGAAGAATTGTTTTCCTCATCTATTACATCCATGTGGCATGGGGTTACTAATAATTTGAGGAAGAAAGAGTCCATATACAAAAGTGTGGCTGATCAGATACGGTTGGTGGGTCCGGACCTGTGTATTGGTGACTTGGTGTGGTTGTCCTCTAAGAACATTAAGTTGAAGGTTCCATCTTGGAAACTGGGTCCCAGGTTTATTAGATCGTAGCCATCTTCAATCCCATAGCATTCCGCCTTGCTTTGCCACCTACCTTTAGGATCCAAAATGTGTTTCATCGATCTCTCCTCAAAAAATACATTGTGTCTTAGGTAACGTCACCGCTAACCATCTTCTGTCACAGGAAACTGTGACAGGAATCTGAATTTCAGATAGAAAAAATAATGGATTCTCTTTTAGTTTGTAGGTCGCTTCAGTATCTCGTACAATAGAAAGGATATGGTCCTGAGGAGAGAATGTGGATACCAGCATCTGATGTCCATGTGGCCAGACTGATCTGGTCTTTTCATGTGGCACAACCCGATAAACCCGGTTCCGAGGTTCCGGAGGTCCCTCGTAGGAGAGGGACGAATTGTCACGGGGTTACCGAGACAGAGAGGAGCCAGAAGACCACAGCATTTGATTGTTCCTACTCCTGCGCTGAAAGAAGCATTTCACCTTTTTAAACAGTGTAAATTTATTTTGGCAGTACAGGGGTTAATCGGCCAAGTTGGGAGCTCTGGGAGTCTGGGCTCTCAGCTGAGGACAGTTAACCACTCCTATCCCATTTATAATCTGGGTCCTGACTGACACACGTCGTCAGAGCTAGCTTATGCTGCATGGCTGGGAGGATAGAGGTTAGTGGTTATTTAAGAAAGCGAATGGTGTATTTATCAGTGACTTTTGCTTGGGTTAGTAAGTGTGATAGTTCCCTTTCCTTCTCCTACACTGGTTCTTCCCCATTCTCCACTCTCCGGTGCTTTTCTCTGTTATATGTGAGTGAATATTTGTATGCCTGGTATTATTCCTTTTGCCCATGTTCATGTTGCCCTGTTTGTCTGTTTGGTGTACTGCGTGGGACAGGGAAGGAGCCCCTGGTCCCGTGTCACCCGGCATCCGAGTCATGACAATGCCGCTATCAATCTCTGACAGAGGCATTTAACATGCATGCTCTGGAAGAGCGCCAATAACCCCATCCATCGACGCCCCTGTCACGTGATCACATTTTTTAATTTTATTTTGAATGGGGCTGATTTGAACTTTTATATTTTTTTATATTTTTAAAAACATTTTTTTTTAACTTTTTACTTGCTTCAATAGTCTCCATGGGAGACTAGAAGCTGCCATAACCTGATTGGCTCTGCTACATACAGATCACCTGTATGTAACAGAATACCCCACTATCAGGCTATGACAACCACTGGGGTCTCCTTCTGACCCCGGGTTGTCATGCCAACCCCCTCGGCGACCCGCGGTCATGTGACGCGGGTGCTGATGGGAGGAAGTAATGATGTGCTTCCTGCGTGTGCATGTTAAATACCACGGTCAGAGTTTGACAGCGGCATTTAACATGCAAACAGCCATGGGTAGATAGCGATTCCACCAGCGGATGTTAGGGGCACATGTCAGCAGATCAGATCAGCTGTCATGTGCCGGAAAAGGTGTGGGCTCAACCCCAGAGAGGCATCCAATGACGGACACTGCCCGTCATTGGATGTTAAGGGGCTAAATAAAAAAGAACCTATACATGTTTGGTATCTGTAAACTCGTAATGACCCGGAGAATCATTTTGGTAGGTCAGTTTTAGCATGTAGTGAACATGGTAAAATAAAATAAAAAAATATTGTGGAATTGCACTTTTTATGCAATTTCATCTCACTTGGATTTTATGGTAAAACCAATCATGCTGTTCATAAGTACAACCCATCCCGAGAAAACAAGCCCTCAAGCGGCCATATTGATGGAAAAATAAAAGAATTATGACTAAGGGAAAAACAGCAAGAACCAAAAAAATGCAAGAACGGAAAATCACAAAGTGGTGAAGTAGTCAAACATATGTCTGAAATCATATAGCCAAGGTCTGATACATGCTGCCCATGGATCAGCAGCATGTATATGTTCTTGAGTTTCCCTTTAAGGGTATGTGCACACGTTGCGGATTCTCTGCGGTACAGAAACGCTGCAGTTCCGCAATTGATTTACAGTACAATGTAAATCAATAAGAAAAAAAAAAAGATGTGCACACGTTGCAGAAAATCCGGTGCAGAAACGCTGCGGATTAAAAGAAGTAGCATGTCACTTCTTTTTTGCGGCTCTGCAGCGTTTTTGTACCCATTCCATTATAGAAATCCGCAGGGGTAAAAAAACCCACAGTAAATCCGCAAAAAAAACGCAGCAAAACCGCACAAAAAATGCAGCAGATCCGCACAAAAAATGTGACAAATCCGCAGCTGCGTTTTCTGCCAGGACAGGCAAAATCTGCACCAGAAATTCCTAAGGCTAATTTGCAACGTGCGCACATAGCCTAACACAACTTAACTACTATGTTATCTTTATATATAAAGTTACTGTTGATGGCTATACTTACATTTGTTGCATCACAAATGTGAAATGGAGTAAATATTAGCATGACTTGTGAAATCAAGATGAGAATATCCCTGAAAAAATATGAAAAATATAAAACAATTGTAAGGCTGTTTTCACATGGAGAAGATATGCTGTAGAATTTTCATCCAAAGTTGGAGGTGGAAAATCAGCAGCATATTATTTTAGCAGTAACAAATCTCATTTGACAAATCTCCAAAAGCGAAAAGATATCCATCCGGAAGTTGACATGTTAGCGCTCACTCCACTTGCGATTAAATGAGACAAATGCAATCCGATTTTGTCCTGCTCTGATCTGATCACGATCAAACATGGAGACAGGGAAAAAAATCGCAGCATGCTGTGATTGCACGCTGAATTCGGATCGCAGGCACCCATGTAAGTCTGTGGGTGCGTGTAAAACATCGCACTGCACTCGGATATCACCCAAGTGCTTTGCTTTTCCTGCTGACGTCAGCAGTAGAGGAGATGGAGACATTCATTTCTACGTCTCCTCCACATCTGTGCTGTGATCCTCTCATGCAAGAGGATCGGAGCACAGAGCACAAACACCCGACTCACACTCGCAGCAGAGCAAGAGCCGAGTGTCATCAGCATATCGCATCCCATGCTCTCGCGTTGGATGTGATTCGCTAATGGAACACTGGTTTTACAGACTTTAAGTCTGCAGCATATCAATTCTTGTTGAAAAATTGTCTCAGACTTTTTGAAGATTTTTCCTATTGAGTTCAATGAGGAAGTCAAAATCTACAACACACCTCAACTGCAAAAACACTTTTCATTAAGTTTAAGGGCACAGTCACATGTTCAGTATTTTATCTCAATAATTTACATTAGTATTTGTAAGCCAAAACCAGGAGAGGAGCAATCAAAGAAAAAGTATAATAGAAAAACGTGCACCACTTCAGTATTTTTAAGCCAAAACCATGAGTGGGTGAAAAATGTAGATGTTGAATACTGACCAAATGCTGAACATGTGAACGTGGCCTAAAATGGAAAAAAAGAAAACTATACACTTCTTCACTGGTGCTTCCTTGCCTGGACTTTTGAGTTCTCAACACATGTGGTAACAAATTCCAAGCTTTTGAGACTACTAGGGTCTCTTCATCAGGCATAGAATAGCCTGCTGCTTTCAAACATGCCACAATCACGCCTATCCTTAAAAAGCCAACCCTCGATCCAACTGCTATGTCCAGCTATCGTCCAATATCGCTGCTCCCATTTGCTTCCAAACTCTT
The DNA here is from genome assembly GCF_032444005.1 of Ranitomeya imitator. Classification (NCBI taxonomy): domain Eukaryota; kingdom Metazoa; phylum Chordata; class Amphibia; order Anura; family Dendrobatidae; genus Ranitomeya; species Ranitomeya imitator. The sequence goes on along the minus strand of NC_091284.1, from coordinate 414,220,128 downwards.
GGAGCAGCAAGTCCAAGCTGAACTTTCCTCCCACTTCTCATCTAACTTGCTCTTTGACAATCTACAATCTGGTTTTCGACCAACACTCAACTGAGACAGCCCTGACCAAAATTAATAACGACCTACTTACAGCCAAAGCTAACGGACAATACTCTGTGCTCCTCCTTTTAGATCTGTCCTCTGCTTTCGACACAGTTGACCACTGCCTCTTACTACAGATCCTCTCCTCCATTGGCATCAAAGACTTCGCCCTATCCTGGATCTCCTCATACCTTTCCAACCGCACATTCAGCGTCTCCCAGTCCCACACTACCTCCTTATCCCACCCTCTCTCTGTTGGAGTCCCCCAAGGCTCTGTTCAAGGACCCCTACTCTTCTCAATCTATACACTTGGCCTGGGACAACTTATAAAGTCCCATTTATGCTGATGACACACAGATGTACCTTTCTGGCCCAGACGTCACCTCTCTGCTGTCCAGAATCCCGGAGTGTCTATCAGCCATATCTTCCTTCTTCTCTCATTTCCTCAAACTCAATGTGGAGAAATCTGAACTCATCATCTTTCCTCCATCTCATAGATCTTCCTTACCTGACCTATCGCAATTAATGACACCACGCTTTCCCCCGTACCGGAACTCCGCTGCCTCAGAGTAACCCTTGACTCTGCCCTGTCCTTCAAACTGCACATCCAAGCTCTTTCCACCTCCTGTCGCCTCCAGCTCAAAAATATCTCCAGAATCCATCCTTTCCTCAACCGTCAATCTACTAAATTGCTTGTGCATGCCCTCATCATCTCCCGCCTTGACTACTGCAACATCCTTTTCTGTGGCCTCTCTGCTAACACTCTTGCACCTCTCCAGTCCATTCTTAACTCTGCTGCCCAACTAATTTATCTCTCTCCTCGCTACTCCTCCGCTTCCCTCCTCTGCAAATCTCTTCACTGGCTTCCATTCACTCAGCTTATCCAGTCCAAATTATTAATACTAACCTACAAAGCCATCCATAACCTGCCTCCTTTATATATCTCTGACCTAATCTCCCGATATCTTCCCTCACATGATCTCCGGTCCTCCGAAGACCTCCTTCTCTTCTCCACACTCATTTATTCGCTCCTCACCCACCCAACTCCAAGACTTCTCCTGAATATCCTCCATCCTGTGGAATTATTTGCCCCAAAAACATCCAATTATCAACCACATTCGGATCCTTCAGATGGAACCTGAAAACCCACCTTTTCAGGAAAGCCTATAGCCTGCTCCGAACCGCTGCCTCCTCATCACTACCGGAGCTACCGCCTCACCAACACCGGAGCTCCTGCAACCCTCAACCTATTGTCTCCTTTCCCACCATCCTGTAGAATGTAAGCCCCCAAGGGCAAAGTCCTTGCCCCTCTGTATCAGTCTGTAATTGTTAGTTTGCTTACTGTAAGTGATATCTGTAATTTGTATGTTACCCCTTCTCATGTACAGCACCATAGAATTAATGGTGCTACATAAATAAGTAAATTAATAATAATAATAAATAGCACAAAATCTGAAGAGTCACACACAGGTGGTGATTCTCACAAAGTCAGAATATCATCAAAAAGTTAATTTATTTAAGCTCTTCAATACAAAAAGTGAAACTTATGTGTTATATAGTAACTAGCTGAAGAGCCCGGCGTTGCCTGGGCATAGTAAATATCTGTGGTTAGTTATAGCACCTCTCTTATTTTCCCATCACGCCTCTCATTTTCCCAATCACATCTTTCATTTTTCCCCTCACATCTCTCAATTTCTCCTTCACACCTCTTATTTTCTCCCTCACTCCTCTCATTCCCCCCTAACACTTGTCATTTCGACCTCACATCTGTCATTTTCCGATCACTCCACTATTTTCCCTCACTCCTCTCATTTTGCACTCACACCTTTTCATTTTCATCTCACACCTCTCATTTTCACCTCAGTATATAGATGTTTGTCATCTCCCTTATATATAGTATACACCTGTATGTCATCTCCTGTATATAGTATATACCTGTATGTCATCTCCCCTGTATATAGTATATACCTGCTGTGTGTCATCTCCCCTGTATATAGTATATACCTGTATGTCATCTCCTTCTATATATAGTATATACCTGTATGTCATCTCCTTCTATATATAGTATATACCTGTGTGTCATCTCCTCCTATATATAGTATATACCTGTATGTCATCTCCTTCTATATATAGTATATACCTGTATGTCATCTCCTCCTGTATATAGTATATACCTGTGTGTCATCTCCCCTGTATATAGTATATATCTGTGTGTCATCGCCTCCTGCATATAGTATATACCTGTATGTCATCTTCTATATATAGCATATACCTGTATGTCATCTCCTCCTGTATATAGTATATACCTGTAGGTCATCTGCTCCTGTATATAGTATATACCTGTGTGTCATCTCCTCCTGTACATAGTATATACCTGTATGTCATCTCCTCCTGTATATAGTATGTACCTGTATGTCATCTCCTCCTCTATATAGTATATACCTGTGTGTCATCTCTCCTGTATATAGTATATATCTGTGTGTCATCTCCCCTGTATATAGTATATACCTGTGTGTCATCTCCTCCTGTATTAGACCTCGTTCACACGTTATTTGCTCAGTATTTTTACCTCAGTATTTGTAAGCTAAATTGGCAGCCTGATAAATCCCCAGCCAACAGGAAGCCCTCCCCCTGGCAGTATATATTAGCTCACACATACACATAATAGACAGGTCATGTGACTGACAGCTGCCGTATTTCCTATATGGTACATTTGTTGCTCTTGTAGTTTGTCTGCTTTCTAATCAGATTTTTATTTTTGAAGGATAATACCAGACTTGTGTGTGTTTTAGGGTGAGTTTCGTTTGTCAAGTTGTGTGTGTTGAGTTGCGTGTGGCGACATGCATGTAGCGACTTTTGTGAGATGAGTTTTGTATGGCAACATGCGTGTAGCAACTTTTTGTGTGTCGATTTGCATGTGACAGGTTAGTGTAGCAAGTTGTGTGCAGCAAGTTTTGCGCATGGCGAGTTTTGCGTGTGACGAGTTTTATGTGTGGTGCCTTTTGAGTATGTGCAAGTTTTGTGTGAGGCAACTTTTGCATGTGTTGCAACTTTTGTGCGTGTGCAAAGTTTTGCGTGTGGCGAGTTTTCCATGAGGTGAGTTTTGCACTTGTGGCGAGTTTTGCGTGAGCCTAGTTTTTGCATGTGACGAGTTTTGCGCGTGGCGAGTTTTGAGCGGCGACTTTTGTGTTTCGACTTTTATGTGGCGAGGTTGGTGTATGTGTGGTGAAATGTGTGCTGAGGGTAATATGTGTTCAAGCACGTGGTAGTGTGTGGCACATTTTGTGTGTGTGTTCATATCCCCGTGTGTGGTGAGTATCCCATGTCGGGGCCCCACCTTAGCAACTGTACGGTATATACTCTTTGGCGCCATCGCTCTCATTCTTCAAGTCCCCCTTGTTCACATCTGGCAGCTGTCAATTTGCCTCCAACACTTTTCCTTTCACTTTTCCCAATTATGTAGATAGGTGCAAAATTGTTTGGTGAATTGTAAAGCGCGGGGTTAAAATTTCACCTCACAACATAGCCTATGACGCTCTCAGGGTCCAGACGTGTGACTGTGCAAAATTTTGTGGCTGTAGCTGCGACGCCTCCAAAACTTTTCCTTTCACTTTTTTCCCCATTATGTAGATAGCGGCAAAATTGTTTGGTGAATTGGAAAGCGCGGGGTTAAAATTTCACCTCACAACATAGCCTATGATGCTCTCGGGGTCCAGACGTGTGACTGTGCAAAATTTTGTGGCTGTAGCTGCGACGGTGCAGATGCCAATCCCGGACATACATACATACATACATACATACATACATACACACATACACACACACATTCAGCTTTATATATTAGATTACAAACAGAGTGATCTATGTCAAGTGTTTATATCTGTTAATGTTAATGATTATAATGATTATGGCTTACAGCCAATGAAAACCCAAAAGTCATTATCTCAGTAAATTAAAATAATTAACAAAAAACACATGCAAAAGCTTCCTAAGCATTTAACCCCTTAATCCCATATGACATACTATCCCGTCGAGGTGGGGTGGGCCTTAATTCCCACCGACGGGATAGTACGTCATAGCGATCGGCCGCGCTTACCGGGGGAGCGCGACCGATCGCGGCCGGGTGTCAGCTGACTATCGCAGCTGACATCCGGCACTACGTGCCAGGAGCGGTCACGGACCGCTCCTGGCACATTAACCCCCGGCACACCGCGATCAAACATGATCGCGGTGTGCCGGCGGTACAGGGAAGCATCGCGCAGTGAGGGGGCTCACTGCGGGCTTCCCTGAGACGATCAGTACAAGGTGATGTGCTCACCTTGTACCGAGCGTCTTCTCCCTGCAGTCCCCGGATCCAAAATGGCCGCGGGGCTGCATCTGGGTCCTGCAGGGAGTACTTCCGGGTCGACTGCAGGTGCTGGTAAGTTTGCAGCGATGTCAGTGAGAGCGCCGATCTTACAGAGTGCTATGCAAACTGTAAGATCGGCGATCTGTGATGTCCCCCCTGGGACAAAGTAAAAAAGTTTAAAAAAAATTTCTACATGTCTACAAAAAAATAAAAAAAAAATTACTAAATAAATTAAAAAATATATTATTCCCATAAATACATTTCTTTATCTAAAAAAACCCCAAAACAATAAAAGTACAAATATTTAGTATCGCCGCGTCCGTAACGACCCAACCTATAAAACTGTCCCACTAGTTAACCCCTTCAGTGAACACCGTAAGAAAAAAAAAAAAACGAGCCAAAAAACAAAGCTTTACTATCATACCGCCAAACAAAAAGTGGAATAACACGCGATCAAAAAGATGGATATAAATAACCATGATACCGCTGAAAACGTCATCTTATCCCGCAAAAAACGAGCCACCACTAAGCATCATAAGCAAAAAATAAAAGTTATAGTCCTCAGAATAAAGCGATGCCGAAATAATTATTTTTTCTATAAAATAGTTATCGTATAAAAGCGCCAAAACATTAAACAAAATGATATAAATGAGGTATAGCTGTAATCGTACTGACCCGATGAATAAAACTGCTTTATCAATTTTACCAAACGCTGAACGGTATAAACGCCTCCCACAAAAGAAATTCATGAATAGCTGGTTTTTGGTCATTCTGCCTCACAAAAATCGGAATAAAAAGTGATCAAAAACTGTCACGTGTCCAAAAATGTTACCAATAAAAACGTCAACTCGTCCCGCAAAAAACAAGACCTCAGATGACTCTGTGGACCAAAATATGGAAAAATTATAGGTCTCAAAATGTGGAGACGCAAAAACTTTTTTGCTATAAAAAAGCGTCTAATAGTGTGTGACAGCTGCTAATCATAAAAATCCGATATAAAAAACGCTATAAAAGTAAATCAAACCCCCCTTCATAACCCCCTTAGTTAGGGAAAAATAATAAAATTAAAAAAATGTATTTATTTCCATTTTCCCATTAGGGCTAGGGCTAGGGTTAGGGCTAGGGTTAGGGTTAGGGTTAAGGCTAGGGTTGGGGCTAGGGCTAGGGTTAGGGCTAGGGTTGGGGCTAGGGTTAGGGCTAGGGTTAGGGTTGGGGCTAAAGTTAGGGTTAGGCTTGGGGCTAAGGTTAGGGTTGGGGCTAAAGTTAAGGTTAGGGTTTGGATTCCATTTACGGTTGGGATTAGGGTTGGGTTTAGAATTAGGGGTGTGTCAGGGTTATGGGTGTGGTTAGGGTTACCGTTGGGATTAGGGTTAGGGGTGTTGTTGGATTAGGGTTTCAGGTAGAATTGGGGAGTTTCCACTGTTCAGGCACATCAGGGGCTCTCCAAACGCAACATGGCGTCCGATCTCAATTCCAGCCAATTCTGCGTTGAAAAAGTAAAACAGTGCTCCTTCCCTTCCGAGCTCTCCGGTGCTCCCAAACAGGGGTTTACCCCAACATATGGGGTATTAGCGTACTCAGGACAAATTGGACAACAACTTTTGGGGTCCAAGTTCTCTTGTTATCCTTGGGAAAATAAAAATTTGGGGGGCTAAAAATCATTTTTGTGGGAAAAAGATTTTTTTATTTTCACGGCTCTGCGTTGTAAACTGCAGTGAAACACTTGGGGGTTCAAAGTTCTCACAACACATCTAGATAAGTTCCTTGGGAGGTCTAGTTTCCAATATGGGGTCACTTGTGGGGGGTTTCTACTGTTTGGGTACATCAGGGGCTCTGCAAATGCAATGTGACGCCTGCAGACCAATCCATCTAAGTCTGTATTCCAAATGGCACTCCTTCCCTTCCGAGCTCTGCCATGCGCCCAAACAGTGGTTCCCTGTTGTGAGTTCTGTTTTTGGGCTCCCTCTGGTGGTTACTGATGGTACTGGGTGATTTGTGTTCTGCTGTTTCTGGTGTCCACCTGTTCTATTAGGATTTGGGAGTTTCCTATTTAACCGGGCTTTCTTGTCATTTCCCCGCCGGCTATCAAGGTTATCAGAGTGTTTTGTTACCTCAGCTTCTGGCTTCAGTAATCTTCAGGACAAGCTAAGTTTTTGATTTTCTTGTTCCACGTTTTGCTTTATTTTTGTCTTGTCCAGCTTGCATATAATTGTTTCTTTGCTGCTGGTTGCTCTAGTGGGCTGTAATTGCTCCTCATGTTCCATGAGTTGGAACATGAGTTCAAGTAATTGCAGGATGGGTTTTTGAAGGGTTTTTTGCTGACCGCGCAGTTTACTTTTGTATCCTCTGCTTTCTAGTTTTAGCGGGCCTCATTTTGCTGAATCTGTTTTCATACTGTGTATGTGCCTTCCTCTCATTTCACCGTCATTATATGTGGGGGGCTGCTATTTCTGTGGGGTATTTCTCTGGAGGCAAGAGAGGTCTGTGTTTCTTCTAATAGGGGAAGTTAGATCTTCGGCTGGTGCGAGACGTCTAGGATCAACGTAGGCACGTTCCCCGGCTATTGTTATTTGTGTGTTCAGGTTTAGGGTCGCGGTCAGCTCAGGTTTCATCACCCTAGAGCTCGTTATTGCTTGTCCTTTTGTGATTCCCTGCCATTGGAATCATGACAGTATAGCCGGCCAAAATGTTTGGGCTGAAGTAGGAGGAAAAGTAGTCTGAGGAAGTTTTTTTTTTTTTTTCTCTCCTCTGAGGTTGCTGCCTAGCCTTAATTGCAGCCTGGCTGATTTTTTTTTTTCCTCCTCTTAATCCTTGAATGGCTCTGACCTTAGCTGTTTATCATGGACGTCCAGAGTTTAGCTTCCAGCTTGAATAATCTTGCTGCTAAGGTTCAAAATATACAAGATTTTCTTGTACATGCTCCTATGTCTGAACCTAGAATTCCTATTCCAGAGTTCTTTGCTGGAGATAGATCTAGTTTTCTGAATTTTAGGAACAATTGCAAGCTGTTCCTTTCTTTGAAATCTCGCTCTTCTGGAGACCCTGCTCAGCAGGTTAAGATTATTATATCTTTCCTGCGGGGTGACCCTCAAAATTGGGCATTTGCATTGGCACCAGGGGATCCTGCGTTGCTTAATGTGGATGCGTTTTTTCTGGCATTGGGTTTGCTCTATGAGGAACCTAACCAGGAGATTCAGGCTGAAAAAGCTTTATTAGCTCTCTCTCAGGGGCAAGATGAAGCAGAAATATATTGTCAAAAATTTCGGAAATGGTCAGTGCTTACTCAGTGGAATGAGTGCGCCCTGGCTGCAAAGTTCAGAGATGGCCTTTCTGAGGCCATTAAAGATGTTATGGTGGGGTTCCCTGCGCCTACGGGTCTGAATGAGTCTATGACTATGGCTATTCAGATTGATCGGCGTTTACGGGAGCGCAAACCTGTGCACCATTTGGCGGTGTCTTCTGAACAGGCACTTGAGACAATGCAATGTGATAGAGTTCAGTCTAGAAGTGAACAGCAAAACTATAGGCGGAAAAATGGGTTGTGCTTTTATTGTGGTGATTCAGCTCATGTTATATCAGCATGCTCTTAACGCACAAAAAAGGTTGATAAGTCTGTTGCCATTAGTACGTTACAGTCTAAGTTCATTCTGTCTGTGACTCTGATTTGCTCATTATCATCCATTTCCGTCGATGCCTATGTAGATTCAGGCGCTGCCCTGAGTCTTATGGATTGGTCATTTGCCAAGCGATGTGGGTGTAGTCTTGAGCCTCTGGAAGTCCCTATTCCTTTGAAGGGAATTGACTCTACACCTTTAGCTATGAATAAACCTCAGTACTGGACACAAGTGACCATGCGTATGACTCCCGTTCATCAGGAGGTGATTCGCTTCCTGGTATTGTATAATTTACATGATGTTCTAGTACTTGGTCTGCCATGGTTACAAACTCATAATCCAGTCCTTGACTGGAAAACAATGTCTGTGTTAAGCTGGGGATGTCAGGGGGTTCATGATGATGCACCTCCAATTTCTATCGCTTCATCTACTCCTTCTGAGGTTCCTGTATTTTTGTCTGATTATCGGGATGTTTTTGAGGAGCCTAAGCTCAGTTCGCTTCCTCCTCACAGGGATTGCGATTGTGCTATAGATTTAATTCCTGGTAGTAAATTTCCTAAAGGTCGTTTGTTCAATCTGTCAGTGCCAGAGCATACTGCTATGCGGGATTATGTTAAGGAGTCCTTGGAAAAGGGACATATCCGTCCATCTTCGTCCCCTTTGGAAGCAGGTTTTTTTTTCGTGGCCAAAAAAGATGGGTCCTTGAGGCCTTGTATAGATTATCGTCTTTTGAATAAGATTACCGTAAAATATCAGTATCCTTTGCCTTTGTTGACTGATTTGTTTGCTCGCATTAAGGGGGCTAAATGGTTCACTAAGATTGATCTTCGGGGTGCGTATAATCTTATACGAATAAAGCAAGGTGATGAGTGGAAAACCGCATTTAATACGCCTGAGGGCCATTTTGAGTATTTGGTAATGCCTTTCGGACTTTCTAATGCTCCTTCAGTCTTCCAGTCCTTTATGCACGATATTTTCCGTGAATATCTGGATAAATTTATGATTGTGTATTTGGATGATATTTTGGTTTTTTCTGATGACTGGGAGTCTCATGTTCAGCAGGTCAGGAAGGTGTTTCAGGTCCTGCGGGCTAATTCCTTGTTTGCAAAGGGCTCAAAGTGTCTCTTTGGAGTCCAGAAGATTTCTTTCTTGGGGTATATTTTTTCCCCTTCTACTATTGAGATGGATCCCGTCAAGGTTCGGGCAATTTGTGACTGGACGCAGCCTGCATCTCTTAAGAGTCTGCAGAAGTTCTTGGGCTTTGCTAATTTCTATCGTCGTTTTATAACTAATTTTTCTAGTGTTGTTAACTTAAACGCCGGTTTTCTTCTGCTCCTGTGTTGCGTCAGCCTGATGTTTCGCTTCCTTTCCAAGTTGAGGTTGATGCTTCCGAGATTGGAGTGGGGGCGGTTTTGTCACAGAGAAGCTCCGATTGCTCGGTGATGAAGCCATGTGCGTTCTTTTCTAGAAAATTTTCGCCCGCTGAGCGGAATTATGATGTGGGTAATCGGGAACTTTTGGCCATGAAGTGGGCATTTGAGGAGTGGCGTCATTGGCTGGAGGGTGCTAGACATCGTGTGGAGGTCTTGACTGATCACAAAAATCTGATTTACCTTGAGTCTGCCAGGCGTCTGAATCCTAGACAGGCTCGTTGGTCACTGTTTTTCTCTCGTTTCAATTTTGTGGTTTCATACCTGCCAGGTTCAAAGAATGTGAAGGCGGATGCTCTTTCTCGGAGTTTTGTGCCTGACTCCCCTGGAAATTCTGAGCCCACTGGTATCCTTAGGGATGGGGTGATTTTGTCGGCCGTCTTCCCAGACTTGCGACGTGCTTTGCAGGAGTTTCAGGCGGGTAAACCTGATCGTTGTCCGCCTGAGAGACTGTTTGTTCCGGATAGTTGGACCAGTAGAGTCATCTCCGAGGTCCATTCTTCTGCGTTGGCAGGTCATCCTGGAATTTTTGGTACTAGAGACTTGGTGGCCAGGTCTTTTTGGTGGCCTTCCTTGTCGAGGGATGTGCGTTCTTTTGTGCAGTTTTGTGAGGTTTGTGCTCGGGCTAAGCCTTGCTGTTCTCGAGCCAGTGGATTGTTGTCACCTTTGCCTATCCCGAAGAGGCCTTGGACGCACATTTCCATGGACTTTATTTCGGATCTCCCTGTCTCTCAAAAAATGTCTGTCATCTGGGTTGTGTGTGACCGCTTTTCTAAAATGGTTCATCTTGTACCCTTGCCTAAGTTGCCTTCCTCTGAGTTGGTCCCTCTGTTTTTCCAGAACGTTTTTCGTTTGCATGGGATTCCGGAGAACATCGTTTCTGACAGGGGATCCCAGTTTGTGTCTAGATTTTGGCGGACGTTCTGTGCTAAGATGGGCATTGATTTGTCCTTTTCGACTGCATTCCATCCTCAGACGAATGGCCAGACGGAACGAACTAATCAGACTTTAGAAACTTATTTGAGGTGTTTTGTTTCTGCTGATCAGGATGACTGGGTTACCTTTTTGCCGCTGGCCGAGTTTGCCCTTAATAATCGGGCTAGTTCTGCTACCTTGGTTTCTCCTTTCTTTTGTAATTTGGGGTTTCATCCTCGTTTTTCCTCTGGTCAGGTGGAGTCTTCTGATTGTCCTGGAGTGGACATGGTGGTGGATGGGTTGCATCGGATTTGGAGTCATGTGGTGGACAATTTGAAGTTGTCCCAGGAGAAGGCTCAGCAGTTTGCTAATCGCCGTCGCCGCGTGGGTCCTCGATTTCGTGTTGGGGACTTGGTGTGGTTGTCTTCTCGTTTTGTTCCTATGAAGGTCTCTTCTCCTAAGTTCAAGCCTCGGTTCATCGGTCCTTATAGGATCTTGGAAATTCTTAACCCTGTGTCGTTTCGTTTGGATCTCCCGGCATCGTTTGCTATTCATAATGTGTTCCATCGGTCGTTGTTGCGGAGGTATGAGGTACCTGTTGTTCCTTCGCTTGAGCCTCCTGCTTCGGTGCTGGTGGAGGGAGAATTGGAGTATGTTGTAAAGAAGATCTTGGATTCTCGTGTTTCCAGACGGACACTCCAATATTTGGTCAAGTGGAAGGGTTATGGTCAGGAGGATAATTCTTGGGTGGTTGCCTCTGATGTTCATGCTGATGATTTGGTCCGCGCTTTTCATAGGGCTTATCCTGGTCGCCCTGGTGGTTCTCGTGAGGGTTCGGTGACCCCTCCTCAAGGGGGGAGTACTGTTGTGAGTTCTGTTTTTGGGCTCCCTCTGGTGGTTACTGATGGTACTGGGTGATTTGTGTTCTGCTGTCTCTGGTGTCCACCTGTTCTATTAGGATTTGGGAGTTTCCTATTTAACCGGGCTTTCTTGTTATTTCCCCGCCGGCTATCAAGGTTATCAGAGTGTTTTGTTACCTCAGCTTCTGGCTTCAGTAATCTTCAGGACAAGCTAAGTTTTTGATTTTCTTGTTCCACGTTTTGCTTTATTTTTGTCTTGTCCAGCTTGCATATAATTGTTTCTTTGCTGCTGGTTGCTCTAGTGGGCTGTAATTGCTCCTCATGTTCCATGAGTTGGAACATGAGTTCAAGTAATTGCAGGATGGTTTTTTGAAGGGTTTTTTGCTGACCGCGCAGTTTACTTTTGTATCCTCTGCTTTCTAGTTTTAGCGGGCCTCATTTTGCTGAATCTGTTTTCATACTGTGTATGTGCCTTCCTCTCATTTCACCGTCATTATATGTGGGGGGCTGCTATTTCTGTGGGGTATTTCTCTGGAGGCAAGAGAGGTCTGTGTTTCTTCTAATAGGGGAAGTTAGATCTTCGGCTGGTGCGAGACGTCTAGGATCAACGTAGGCACGTTCCCCGGCTATTGTTATTTGTGTGTTCAGGTTTAGGGTCGCGGTCAGCTCAGGTTTCATCACCCTAGAGCTCGTTATTGCTTGTCCTTTTGTGATTCCCTGCCATTGGAATCATGACAGTTCCCCCCCACATATAGGATATCAGCGTACTCAGGACAAATTGTACAACAACTTTTGGGGTCCAATTTATCCTGTTACCCTTGTGAAAATACAAAACTGGGGGCTAAAAAATAATTTTTGTGAAAAAAAAAAAGGAATTTTTATTTTCACGGCTCTGCGTTATAAACTGTAGTGAAACACTTGGTGGTTAAAAGTTCTCACAACACATCTAGAAAAGTTCCTTGGGAGGTCTAGTTTCCAATATGGGGTCAGTTGTGGGGGGTTTGTACTGTTTGGGTACATCAGGGGCTCTGCAAATGCAATGTGACGCCTGCAGACCAATCCATCAAAGTCTGTATTCCAAATGGCACTCCTTCCCTTCCGAGCTCTGCCATGCGCCCAAACAGTGGTTCCCCCCACATATGGGGTATCAGCGTACTCAGGACAAATTGGACAACAACTTTTGTGGTCTAATTTCTTATCTTACCCTTGGGAAAATAAAAAATTGGGGGCAAAAAGATCATTTTTGTGAAAAAATATGATTTTTTATTTTTACGGCTCTGCATTATAAACGTCTATGAAGCACTTGTTGGGTCAAAGAGCTCACCACACATCTAGATAAGTTCCTCAAGGGGTCTACTTTCCAAAATGGTGTCACTTGTGGAGGGTTTCAATGTTTAGGCACATCAGGGGCTCTCCAAACGCAACATGGCGTCCCATCTCAATTCCAGTCAATTTTGCATTGAAAAGTCAAACGGCGCTCCTTCCCTTCCGAGCTCTGCCATGCGCCCAAACAATGGTTTACACCCACATATGGGGTATCAGCGTACTTAGGACAAATTGCAAAACAACTTTTGTGGTCAAATTTCTTCTCTTACCCTTAGGAAAATAAAAAAATTGGGGGCAAAAAGATAAATTTTGTGAAAAAATATGATTTTTTATTTTTACGGCTCTGCATTATCAACTTCTATGAAGCACTTCGTGGGTCAAACTGCTCATCACACACAGTTCCTTAAGGGGTCTTCTTTCCAAAATGGTGTCACTTGTGGGGGGTTTCAATGTTTAGGCACATCAGGGGCTCTACAAACACAACATGGCATCCCATCTCAATTCCAGTCAATTTTGCATTGAAAAGTCAAATGGCGCTCCTTTCCTTCCGAGCTCTGCCATGCGCCCAAACAGTGGTTTACCCCCACATATGGGGTATCAATGTACTCAGGACAAATTGTACAACAGCTTTCGGGGTCCATTTTCTCCTGTTACCCTTGGTAAAATAAAACAAATTGGAGCTGAAATAAATTTTGTGTGAAAAAAAGTTAAATGTTCATTTTTATTTAAACATTCCAAAAATTCCTGTAAAACACCTGAAGGGTTAATAAACTTCTTGAATGTGGTTTTGAGCACCATGAGGGGTGCAGTTTTTAGAATGGTGTCACATTTGGGTATTTTCTATCATATAGACCCCTCAAAATGACTTCAAATGAGATGTGGTCACTAAAAAAAATGGTGTTGTAAAAATGAGAAATTGCTGATCAAATTTTAAACCCTTATAACTCCCTAACAAAAAAAAAATTTTGGTTCCAAAATTGTGCTGATGTAAAGTAGACATGTGGGAAATGTTACTTATTAAGTATTTTGTATGACATATCTCTGTGATTTAAGGGCATAAAAATTCAAAGTTGGAAAATTGCGAAATTTTCGAAATGTTTGCCAAATTTCTGTTTTTTTCTCAAATAAACGCAAGTTATATCAAATAAATTGTATCACTAACATGAAATACAATATCTCATGAGAAAACAGTGTCAGAATCTCCAAGATCCGTTGAAGCGTTCCAGAGTTATAACCTCATAAAGGGACAGTGATCAGAATTGTAAAAATTGGCCCAGTCATTAACGTGCAAACCACCCTCGGGGCTTAAGGGGTTAAAAAGGTCCCTTAGTCTGATTCAGTAGGCTCCACAATCATGGGGAAGACTGCTGACTTGACCGATGTCCAGATGTCATTGACACACTCCACAAGGAGGGTAAGCCACAAAAGGTCATTGCTAAAGAAGCTGGCTGTTCAGAGTGCTGTATCCAAGCATATTAATGAAAAGTTGAGTGGAAGGAAAAAGTGTGGTAGAAAAAGGTGCACAAGCAAACAGGATAACCACAGCCTTGAAAGGATTGTTAAGACAAGGCCATTCAAAAAATTGGGGGAGATTCTCAAAGAATAGACTGTTGCTGGAGTCATTGCTTCAAGAGCCACCACACACACTAAATGTTGCATTTAATTTGGAAATCAAGATCCCATAGTCTGGAGGAAGATTGGAGAGACACACAGTCCAAGCTGCTGGAGGTCTAGTGTGAAGTTTCCACAATCAGTGATGGTTTGGGGAGCCATGTCATCTGCTGGTGTGGATCCACTGTGTTTTATTAAGACCAAAGTCAGTGCTGCCGTCTACCAGGAAATTTTTAGAGCACTTCATGCTTCCCTCTGCCAACAAGCTTATTGGAGGTGAAAATGTAATTGTCAAACAGGACTTGGCACCTATCTGTTGTGAATTCCGCTCTTGGGCTCCCTCTGGTGGTTGTAAGTGGCACTTTTGTGAGTTCTGCTCTTGGGCTCCCTCTTGTGGTTTCTATTGGTATGGCTGCTCCTTGGAGTTAGCTGTCATCAGCTGCCTCCACTTATCGTCTCTTCTGCTTGGCTATTTAAGTCTGGCTCTTTCTTCAGCCTGTGCCACTTGTCAATGTTTCCTGGCTGGATTCACATCTCTGCTTGGATTCTCCTGGTTTCCTGACCAGTTCTGCAAAGATAAGTTCTGGCTTTGCTCATTTCAGTCCACATGTTGTGGACTTATTGTTCTGTGCATTCTATATTTGTCCAGCTTGTCAGTATGGATTATTTCTGTTAGCTGGAAGCTCTGGGAAGCAGATTTACCCTCCACACCTTTAGTCAGGTGTGGAGATTTTTGTAAACTCTGTGTGGATTGTTTTGTAGTTTTTATACTGACCGCACAGTATACTTTCCTGTCCTATCTATCAAGCTAGACTGGCCTCCTATACTAAAATCTGATTTCATTTCTGCGTATGTTATTTTCCCCTCCTCTCACCGTCAATATTTGTGGGGGGCTATCTTTCCTTTGGCGATTTTCTCTGAGGCAAGATAGGTTTCCTGTTTCTATCTTTAGGGGAAGTTAGATCTTAGGCTGTGCCGAGGGGTCTAGGGAGCGTCAGGTACCCCCCACGGCTATTTTTAGTTGCGCTGCTAGGTTCAGGGTTTGCGGTCAGTACATATACCACCTCCTTCAGAGCTTGTCTCATGTTGTTCCTAAACCACCAGATCATAACAGTACAAGTGGCCAAAAATGAATTAAATGCATCTCAAAAGAAGGAAAAGAAAGTTCTGAACCATTTTTTTTTCTGTGCTTTGGTTTGTCTTTTTTTTTTTCCTCTTGATATCTGGGTGGTTCAGGATATATGTTTTGGCATGGATGTTCAGGGTTTGTTTTCTCGTGTGGATCAACTTGCTGCAAGAGTACAGAGTATCCAGGACTATGTTGTCCAGACTCCGGCTTTAGAGCCCAGAATTCCTACTCCTGATTTGTTTATTGGGGACAGATCCAAGTTTTTGAACTTTAAAAATAACTGCAAATTGTTTTTTGCTTTGAAACCCCGTTCTTCTGGTGATCCCATTCAGCAAGTAAAAATCATCATATCCTTGCTGCGTGGTGACCCTCAAGACTGGGCTTTTTCTCTTGAAACAGGGGATCCGGCATTATTGAATGTAGATGCATTTTTTCAGGCGCTCGGATTATTGTATGACGAACCTAATTCTGTGGATCATGCAGAAAAAACCCTGTTGGCCTTGTGTCAAGGTCAGGAAGTGGCAGAGTTATACTGCCAGAAATTTAGAAAATGGTCTGTGCTCACTAAATGGAATGAAGAGGCTCTGGCTGCTATTTTCAGAAAAGGTCTTTCTGAAACCCTTAAAGATGTTATGGTGGGCTTTCCTACGCTTGCCGGTTTGAGCGAATCTATGTCTCTAGCCATTCAGATTGATCGGCGTCTGCGCGAGCGCAAAGCTGTGCACCATATGGCAGTATCCTCTGAGCAAAGTCCTGAACCTATGCAATGTGATAGGATTTTGACTAGAATAGAACGGCAGGAATTCAGACGTCAGAATAGGCTGTGTTTTTACTGTGGTGATTCGGCTCATGTTATCTCTGATTGCCCTAAGCGTACTAAGAGAGTCGCTAGGTCTGTTACCATTAGTACTATACAGCCTAAATTTCTCTTATCTGTGACCCTGATTTGCTCATTGTCGTCCTTTTCTGTCATGGCATTTGTGGATTCAGGCGCTGCCCTGAACTTAATGGACTTAGAATTTGCCAGGCGCTGTGGTTTTTCCTTGCAGCCTTTGCAGAGCCCTATTCCTTTGAGGGGCATTGATGCTACACCCTTGGCCAAGGATAAACCTCAGTACTGGACACAGATGACTATGTACATGGCTCCTGCACATCAGGAAGATTGCCGTTTTCTGGTGTTGCATAACCTGCATGATGTTGTTGTACTGGGATTTCCATGGTTACAGGAACATAATCCGGTGCTGGATTGGAAAACTATGTCTGTGACTAGTTGGGGTTGTCGAGGAGTACATAGTGACGTTCCTTTGATGTCCATTTCCTCTTCCCCCTCTTCTGAGGTCTCTGAGTTTTTGTCGGATTTCCAGGATGTATTTGATGAGCCCAAGTCCAGTTCCCTTCCTCCACATCGGGACTGTGATTGTGCTATTAACTTGATTCCTGGTTGTAAGTTCCCTAAGGGCCGACTTTTCAATCTGTCTGTGCCAGAGCATGCCGCCATGCGGAGCTATGTTAAGGAATCTTTGGAGAAAGGGCATATTCGGCCCTCTTCGTCACCATTGGGAGCGGGTTTCTTTTTTGTTGCTAAGAAGGATGGCTCCTTGAGACCCTGTATTGATTATCGTCTTCTTAATAAGATCACGGTAAAATTCCAATACCCCTTGCCTTTGCTTACTGATTTGTTTGCTCAGATTAAGGGGGCTAGTTGGTTTACTAAGATTGACTTCCGAGGGGCATATAATCTTGTTCGTATTAAACAGGGTGACGAATGGAAAACTGCATTTAATATGCCCGAAGGCCATTTTGAATACCTTGTGATGCCATTTGGGCTCTCTAATGCTCCATCTGTGTTCCAGTCTTTCATGCATGATATTTTCCGCAATTATCTTGATAAATTCATGGTCGTATATTTGGATGATATTTAGATTTTTTCCAATGATGGTGAAGCATCATGTGAAGCAGGTCAGGATGGTGTTCCAGATCCTTCGTGAAAATGCTTTATTTGTGAAGGGGTCTAAGTGCCTATTCGGAGTTCAGAAGGTCTCTTTTTTGGGTTTTATTTTTTCTCCCTCGTCTATAGAAATGGATCCTGTTAAGGTCCAAGCTATTCATGACTGGATCCAACCCACATCTGTGAAGAGTCTTCAAAAATTTTTGGGCTTTGCTAATTTCTATCGCCGTTTCATTGCCAACTTTTCCAGTGTGGTTAAGCCCCTTACTGATTTGACGAAGTAAGGCGCTGATGTGACAAATTGGTCCTCTGAGGCTGTTGAGGCCTTTCAGGAGCTTAAACGCCGATTTACTTCTGCCCCTGTGTTGCGTCAACCGGATGTTTCTCTTCCTTTTCAGGTTGAGGTCGACGCTTCTGAGATTGGGGCAGGGGCCGTTTTGTCTCAGAGGGAGTCTGATGGTTCTTTGATGAAACCGTGTGCTTTTTTTTCCAGAAAGTTTTCGCCTGCGGAACGCAATTATGATGTCGGCAATCGGGAGTTGTTGGCTATGAAGTGGGCGTTTGAGGAGTGGCGACATTGGCTTGAGGGAGCTAAACACCGTGTTGTGATCCTGACCGATCGTAAGAATCTGATTTACCTCAAGTCGGCCAAGCGGCTGAATCCTAGACAGGCTCGATGGTCCCTGTTTTTCTCCCGTTTTGATTTTGTGGTCTCGTATCTTCCGGGATCTAAGAATGTTAAGGCTGATGCCCTCTCTAGGAGTTTTTCGCCTGATTCTCCTGGAGTCATGGAGCCGGTTGGCATTCTTAAGGAGGGGGTGATTCTTTCTGCTATCTCCCCTGATTTGCGGCGGGTGCTTCAGAAATTTCAGGCTGATAGGCCTGACCGCTGTCCAGTGGGGAAGCTGTTTGTTCCTGATAGATGGACAAGTAAGGGAATTTCGGAGGTTCATTGTTCAGTGTTGGCTGGTCATCCTGGGATTTTTGGTACCAGAGATTTGGTTGCTAGGTCCTTTTGGTGGCCTTCCTTGTCTCGCGATGTGCGTGCTTTTGTGCAGTCCTGTGGGACTTGCGCCCGGGCCAAGCCTTGCTGTTCCCGCACTAGTGGGTTGCTTTTGCCTTTGCCGGTCCCTGAGAGGCCCTGGACGCATATTTCCATGGATTTTATTTCAGATCTTCCTGTTTCCCAGAAGATGTCTGTTATCTGGGTTGTTTGTGACCGGTTCTCTAAAATGGTCCATCTGGTACCTTTGCCTAAGTTGCCTTCCTCCTCAGATCTGGTTCCATTATTTTTTTCGTTTGCATGGCATTCCGGAGAATATTGTGTCTGACAGAGGTTCTCAGTTTGTCTCTAGATTTTGGCGGGCCTTTTGTGCTAGGATGGGCATTGATTTGTCTTTTTCTTCGGCGTTTCATCCTCAGACTAATGGCCAAACTGAGCGAACTAATCAGACCTTGGAGACCTATTTGAGATGCTTTGTGTCTGCTGATCAGGATGATTGGGTGTCTTTCTTGCCGTTGGCCGAGTTTGCCCTCAATAATCGGGCTAGTTCGGCTACTTTGGTTTCACCTTTCTTTTGTAATTTTGGTTTTCATCCTCGTTTTTCTTCTGGGCAGGTTGAGCCTTCTGATTGTCCTGGTGTTGATTCTGTGGTGGACAGGCTGCAGCAGATTTGGACTCATGTGGTGGACAATTTGACGTTGTCTCAGGAAAGGGCTCAACGTTTTGCTAACCGCCATCGGCGTGTTGGTCCCCGGCTTCGTGTGGGGGATTTGGTTTGGTTGTCTTCTCGTCATGTTCCTATGAAGGTTTCTTCTCCTAAGTTTAAGCCTCGGTTTATTGGTCCTTATAAAATTTCTGAAATTATTAATCCGGTGTCTTTTCGTTTGGCTCTTCCTGCCTCTTTTGCCATTCATGATGTTTTCCATAGATCTTTGTTGCGGAGATGTGGTGCCCGTTGTTCCATCGGTTGACCCTCCTGCCCCGGTGTTGGTTGAGGGAGAGTTGGAATATGAGGTTGAGAAGATTTTGGATTCTCGTTTTCGAGGCAGAGGCTTCAGTATCTTGTCAAGTGGAGGGGTTATGGCCAGGAGTATAATTCTTGGGTTGTTGCCTCCGATGTCCATGCCACCGATTTGGTTCGTGCTTTTCACTTGGCTCGTCCTGATCGGCCTGGGGGCTCTGGTGAGGGTTCGGTGACCCCTCCTCAAGAGGGGGGTACTGTTGTGAATTCTGCTCTTGGGCTCCCTCCGGTGGTTGTAAGTGGCACTTTTGTGAGTTCTGCTCTTGGGCTCCCTCTTGTGGTTTCTAGTGGTATGGCTGCTCCTTGGAGTTAGCTGTCATCAGCTGCCTCCACTTATCGTCTCTTCTGCTTGGCTATTTAAGTCTGGCTCTTTCTTCAGCCTGTGCCACTTGTCAATGTTTCCTGGCTGGATTCACATCTCTGCTTGGATTCTCCTGGTTTCCTGACCAGTTCTGCAAAGATAAGTTCTGGCTTTGCTCATTTCAGTCCACATGTTGTGGACTTATTGTTCTGTGCATTCTATATTTGTCCAGCTTGTCAGTATGGATTATTTCTGTTAGCTGGAAGCTCTGGGAAGCAGATTTACCCTCCACACCTTTAGTCAGGTGTGGAGATTTTTGTAAACTCTGTGTGGATTGTTTTGTAGTTTTTATACTGACCGCACAGTATCCTTTCCTGTCCTATCTACCAAGCTAGACTGGCCTCCTATGCTAAAATCTGATTTCATTTCTGCATATGTTATTTTCCCCTCCTCTCACCGTCAATATTTGTGGGGGGCTATCTTTCCTTTGGGGATTTTCTCTGAGGCAAGATAGGTTTCCTGTTTCCATCTTTAGGGGAAGTTAGATCTTAGGCTGTGCCGAGGGGTCTAGGGAGCGTCAGGTACCTCCCACGGCTATTTTTAGTTGCGCTGCTAGGTTCAGGGTTTGCGGTCAGTACAGATACCACCTCCTTCAGAGCTTGTCTCATGTTGTTCCTAAACCACCAGATCATAACACCTATCCACACTGCCAAAAGTACATATATCTGGTTTAAAAACAACAGTATCACTGTGCTTGTTTGACCAGCAATCTCGCCTGACCTTTACCCTATAGAGAATCTATGGATCTATGGGGTATTGTCAAGAGGAAGATGAGAGATACCAGACCCAACAATGCAGACTAGCTGAAGGCTGCTATCACACCAACCTGGGCTTCCATAAAACCTCAGCAGTGCCACAGGCTGATCTCATCCATGCCACCCCACATTTATGCAGTATTTGATGCAAAAGAAGCCCCAACCAAGTATTGAGTGCATTTACTATATATACATTTCAGTAGGCCAACATTTCTGATTTGAAAATAATTTTTCAATCTAGTGTTATAAAGTATTCTAATTTACTGAGATAATGACTTTTAGGTTTTCATTGTCTGTAAGCCATAATCATCAACATTAACAGAAACAAACACTTGGCATAGATGACTGTGTTTGCAATGACTCTATTTAATATATTAGCTTCAAATTTTGCATTGAAGAACTGAAATGAATTAACTTTTTGATGATATTCTAATTTTGTAAGAAGCACCTGTTTTTATGCACAATGGGACACAGAAATAATGCAAAAGATAAGACAAGTGATGTGAAGCAGAACTATCATTATGGGAGAGGGATAAACAGTTGTGGCTGTAAATATTGGAACAGTTCATAGATAATGAAGGAAAAAATGAAGCAAAGTTCTCCAGCGATTAAAAAATTATCCCAATGGAGGGATAAAAACAACTTTTTATTTATACCAGTTAAAATTGAGAGCAACCAGTATAGGTAACTGTACAGAAAACATTCGCGTTTTAGTGATAACAAGCCTTAGTCATGGCTGGGACTGCTCTGCGCGGATGATATTCATGAAAAAAGTGCAAAGCATTTTGGGGAGCTGACTTTCTTTGTTTCCTTTTTCCGTTTTTTATAAGTTCATAGATAAGGAATGTGAACGTTTTATTGTCGTGTGATTGAGGCCTTGTCCGGGGTTGAGATGTTCCCACAAGGTCTGAGGAGCACAATGTACCGCATCTTTCTGGAGCTAAAGCCGCTTCTGAAGAAACATGCACAACTGAACAGCAACATTTTTTTTCTTATTCCTCAGACTTTCGCAACCCCGGACCAGACCTCCCTTATCTGAAAGTAAATATGCAAACAAATGTGCACCAAAATCTGCAACATGTGAACATAATCACATAATCTACTTGCATGATATCGGTCTATCCTCTTTTCATCCGTCCTCCATCCATCAAAATAGTTTTCATCTTCTTAGGCTTCATTCACATTTCAGTTATTTTGCATCAGTGTATGTATGTCAAAACCAGGGGTGGAACGTACGGAGAAAAATTACAATTGAAAGATTGACACTTGTGATGAGCGAATATAGGGTCATTCCATATCAAGTGATCCAAATATGAATATTTTTTTACCTTACGTCTTTAGATTTTTTTTATTTTTTGTTTTTATGAAGTACAACTTTAGTTAATTACAAATTAAAAGTTTAGAATTTTTTTTCTTCATCAGTTAATTTTTTACATATTTTTAAAGTTTTGAAAAAGCGTGGATTTTGGCCTGGTATGGCTTTACATTTTTATCATATCTCGGGCTAGAATTAAGATATAGAGGTGGGAGAGGCATCATTTTTCTCAGAACAGTACCAGCTTTCATTTGATATGTCACAAGACTATGTTTCTTTATATTTTGTTTTGGAGAAATCAAATTAAAAATTTTGATGCGCAATTCTGAAAAAAAGTATGTTTTAAAATTGTGAAAACATGCATGTGTGTTACTCGTGTCCTTGTTTATATTTGTACAGGGACTCAACTTGGGATCTATCAAATTTGTATTTTTTTTAAGCCTTGAATCATCTGATTTTATGTTTGTGTGAGTTTCTTCTTTTTTTCTTTTCAAATTACAACTTATTGCATTCAGCATTTATATGTAACAATAAAGAAACACAAAAAGCAAATACCGAAGTGCCAGAATAAATACATCTTAATCATCATAACTTGCTCAGCATTTTCAACCTGAATTCTTTGAACAAGCCAAAAGATAAAAGGTGATCACATTCTCAAGTGTGATTTTCCAAATACAGTCTGATCCTAATTACATGTTAAAAACAAGATTAAAAGAACCAATATTTCTACCACCTATTTATACATGGAACAATGTTTTTTCTACTATATCACTAAACATGTCATTTCTGAAGTGTTTAAGAAGAATAGTCCAGAAGTTAAATCCTCGTTCTATAAAATATGAACTAATCAAACAATTAATAGTAGGTTTTTATCATCAATGTGTCCCTTCTAGTGGGTGAAATGTCATCTTGTCCATAAGGGCTCACTAGTAATGGCCGTTTCCTTCTGTGTCAGAGTATGTGTGGCCAGTCATGCTGCTCGGCTCCACCTGAGTTATAGCTGATTTTTGTTCACTTTTACAATGTCTGATTTTCTTGGATACACAAAGGACGACGCTGGACCAGAAAGTGCAGAAAAGTCACGTCTACGTCTTCATTTTCACAATCTTTGGAGAGTCCAGTATCCGCCAGCGCCGATCATATTCACAAGTCACATAGCCAGTTGTGTCATCCATTGCCGATCTTGTGCCGCCTTCTACCACTTCATGGTCATCACTGTCTTTATTTCCACTATATGGGATGACAGTCCGGTATTGCTGAGTCCCTGTGATGGGTTCTGCTTCCTGTAACTGATGTTATAACAAACTCTCCTCCTCCTCTTCGTAGTCCTAGTTTGTACAATACATGAACTGGATGTTAAGAATATTTTTCTCCCTCCATTTGAGGAGTTGCCTGGGTGATAAGATTTGGTGTGAATACGGTCTGTGGAGGCCCGAGCTGCCGGCCGGTCATCTGCTCTGCAGTCACCGTCTACCCCTGGTCATTCTCAGCCCTAACAAAGCTTCTCCTCTGTCCTCTCCTGCTTCTAAGTGGTAACATAATAAAATAATACAGCAATATCTAGCAATCATGGATTATTTGGTAAATACAGACCCCTCACTGTTAGACCACAGGCTGAACAGATCTGAAATCAAGATTTTTGAACTGACACTGTAATAGTTTTATTTTTTAAAATATGATCCCATCAAGATCCCATCTTGTATTTTGGTACAGATGTGGATAGGAGCATAGCAGGCACATGTGCAGTTTTTGAAATTTTTAAATTAAACTTTTTTTTCGGAAATGCGTTTTAAAGTTTTGCGCTTGCGTTCGCATAGGTAAAGTATTATCAGAGATACTCTTGTGACATATCTGGTGAAAGCCTTTACAGTTCTGAGTAGAATGGTGTTGATTTTGTTTCTCTATCTCTTTTCTAGCCTGAGTTATAGGGAGAAATGTAAAGGCAAGCAACACTGAAATTCGCACTTTTTCCGAACTTTGAAAATCAATAAAAAATAAAAAAAATATCTAGAATTTTTTCTTCTTCACATTTTGCATTCTCTGACACATTGTTACCAAATAACAAAATCTCAAAAGAATTAAAAATATAGTGGTAAAAATCATTGGTTCACTTGACATGCAATGGACCCTATACTCGTTACTCGAGATTTCTCGAGCATGCTCGGGGGTCCTCCGAGTATTGTTTAGTGCTCAGAGATTTAGTTTTTCTTGCCGCAGCTGAATGATTTACATCTGTTAGCCAGCATAAGTACATGTGGAGATTCCCTAGCAACCAGGCAACCCCCACATGTACTTATGCTAGATAACAGATGTAAATCATTCAGCTGCGGCAAGAAAAACTAAATCTCCGAGCACTCAAAAATGCTCGGAGGACCCCCAAGCATGCTCGAGAAATCTCGAGTAACGAGTATATTCGCTCATCATCACTAATTGACACCTGTTCAGCCTTTTGGTGACACTCCTAGTTTTGGCAAACAAATACTGATGAAATATTGATAAAAATACTGATATATGAATGAGGCCTAAGTTTTACATTTCTTTCTAGTTTTACCCACCTATCTGTTGTAAAAACATAGCCAATTACATTCTTCAGTGCCACAAAAGTACACCCAGTCGTCAAACCAGATAATACTGAGGAATAAAAAAAACAGAAAAATATAAAGCTGTCGTATAACATTTTCCCATTACATAGCAAACTTTAAAGGATGAATTTAAAATCATAAAAGTAAACATAAAATTATTTGCTCATGTTAATACGTTTATTGTCAAGATCTTGTATATATCGATTCCCCACAAATAAAATCCTATGGCTTGACCCTAGGCCTTGGGGATCTGGTCTGCAGTGTGACAATTCTAACCCCTTTGGCAGCACCATTGCTCTCTGTATTTATGTGCACATTATATGGTAGAATATTTTTATATGTACATAACATATATCAGCCATAACATTTAAACTACCCACCTTATATTGTGTTGATTCTTCTCATTATCTCTTAGTAGCTCTCACACAGATATTAAGATGTCTTCTGGAATCTGGCACCAATATGGTAGCTTCAGATCCTTTAAGTCCTGTATATTGCAAGGTAGGAAGATAGGACCTCCATGGATAGAACTTTTTCCAGCACATCCTACAGATGCTCAATTAGGTCGAAGTCACACTAAACGTATGAAAAATCGGTCCGAGTCTCCCTGCCGAGAGCCGCACGAGTGTAATACGAATGTCATGCGAGTGCTGTTTCAAGATGCACAATAAGGAGGCACTTGAAGAAAAATGGTCTGCATGGTCGAGTCTCCAGAAGAAAGCAAAATGACCCTGATCTAAAGTTCACATTCCCCATTACATAATATCATGTATTGACCCCTCTAACATCAATGACAGCCTGAAGTCTTTTGTGGTAGCTGTGGCTGAGATTCTTTATTTTCTCAGATGGCAAAGCTGCCCACTCTTCTTGGCAGAAAGCCTCTAGTTCCTGTAAATTCCTGGGCTGTCTAGCATGAGCTGCATGCTTGAGATCTCCCCAGAGTGGCTCAATGATATTGAGGTCAGGAGACTGAGATGGCCACTCCAGGACCTTCACTTTGTTCTACTGTAGCCAATGACAGGTCGTCTTGGCATTATGTTTTGGATCGTTGTCATGTCAGAAAGTCCAGGTACGTCCCATGCGCAGCTTCTGGGCTAATGATTGCAAATTTGCCTCCATTATTTGCTGCATTCATCTTTCCTTCAACTTTGACCAAGTTTCCTGTGCCTTTGTAGCTCACACATCCTCAAAACATCAGTGATCCACCTCCATGTTTTAAAGTAGGAATGGTGATCCTTTCATCATAGGCCTTGTTGACTTGTCTCCAAGTGTAATATTTATGGTTGTGGTCAAAATGTTCAATTTTGGTTTCATAACTAAAAAAAAAAATTACCTTGTTCCAGAAGTTTTGAGGCTTGTCTCTGTGCTGTTTTGCGTATTGTAGGTGAGATACTTTGTGGCATTTGCGCAGTAATGGTTTTCTTCTGGAGACTTGACCATGCAGCCCACTTTTCTTCAAGTGCCTCCTTATTGTGCATCTTGAGACAGCCACACCACTAGTTTTCAGATAGTCCAGTATTTTAGCTGATGTTATATGTGGGTTTTTCTTTGCATTCCAAACAATTTTCATGACATTTGTCACTGGTCACAGGTGAGGATGTTACCTTTAGTAGCCATTCAAACCCATTTGTGTCAATGTTTGTACATGTTATCAGGCTAAAATCACCAGGGTATGTAAGCTTTTGATCAGGGTCATTTGGATGTTTTGGGTTAACATTATGATTTAAAAAGAGAAAACACAGTAGTTTGATAAAAAAAATGGCTTTATTTAACCACTAACCATGAGTGGAGAAAAAGTTTTGGTGCTATCATTCATATTCTCTGAAAAAAGGCCAAGAAAGCAAAAATTCTGCTGGGGTATGTAATCTTTTGAGCACAACTGTACATGTACAATAAGCTTCACACACACATTACAAATTGTATTTGTCACAGACATCTATATATATACCTATTCTATTTGTATTTACTGTATGTAATACATCTCTTCTATCCTGTCGGCTCCTGAAGTGATTTTATAGTACATGGCACATGAATTTCTGACTTTTCTTCTATCTATCTATCTATGCAATATAAAAACATATACATATGTGTGTGTCACCGACATCTATATATCTATGCATTCTATGTGTATATATCTATTTTACCTATTTTATTCTAACCTGTCAGTGTGATTTTACTGTATGTGGCACATGAATTGCTGGCTTTTCAAAGGACACCGATGTGCAAAAATCAGACAGCACTTGCATGGTCCAAATACTTTGCAATTTTTTTTTTCTCGCACCCATAGGCTTCCATTGGCAAGTATTGGCCGAGTCTTGATTTTGCACGCACGCTGAATATGCCTGAGAAAATACTGTGATGTGAGCTGCTCCATAGATCAACACTGGTACAAGTGCTAGGTGATGTTTTCTCACATAGCACTCACCCATGTTCTATGGTAGTGTGATGCCGGCCTTAGATTGAGATCTGAGGAATTTGGAAGCCAAGTCAACATTTTGAACTCTTTAGTACAGTCCTGAAAAGAGTCTTCAACAATTTTTACAATGATCCAGAACATATTATCTTGCTCTAAGAGGTCACTGCCTTTATGGAGCACTGTTGCCATGAAGGGGTGTGCTTCTTAAAAACAATGTTTAGGTAGATAGTATGTATCAAAGTAACATGTACAAATATGCAGGACCCAAAGTTTCCCAGTAAAACATTGCTCATAGTATCTTACTGCCACTATCGGCATGCCTTTTCCCATTGTAATTCCTGGTGTTATTTCTTCCCTAATTTTTTAAAATTCAGACACCTATGCGTTCACTTATAGAAAAGAAAATGTAAATCAACAGAAGAGGCTGCATTTTTCAAATACCAGATGGTCCATTTCTGATACTCCTTTGCCAAATGTAGCTACCCTTGGAAATAAACAAAAATCAACATAGGTGTTCTGGCTATTCTGCAGAGAGAGCATTGTGGAAAAGAGGGAGAACCTAATTTCTCCATCTTCTGCATTGTGTCTGTGAGTGTACATTGGACTGCACATGGATGAAAGGCGAGTGCAGTCCCATGTTTCACATGCACCTATAGACTTGAATGGATATTCGTTATTTGAATAGCAAATCGGCATGAGAAAATAATCTCAGATCTGCACTGCCCCATAGATAAAACATCGGATAGCACTCGGCCGTTTTACATAGCAGTGTGAGCATAGCATAAAATCAATAGTATCTTACCTCCAAGACATATTACAACTTTACTGGATTTTTTAGCTTGCTCAACTTTTCCGGCTCCTAATGCATTTCCCACTCTGACACTTGCAGCTACACTTAAACCTACTGGAAACTATAGAGAAAAAACAATATAATGAAGTTATTGCCAGGATTCTAACAAGATAGTGGAGAAAAGTATAGTAAACTTAACCCCTTAGTGACTGAGCCAATTTGGTACTTAATGACCGGGCCAATTTTTACAATTCTGACCACTGTCACTTTATGAGGTTATAACTCTGGAACGCTTCAAAGGATGCCACTGATTCTGAGACTATTTTTTCGTGACATATTGTACTTCATGTTAGTGGTAAAAATGTTTTCAATATGACTTGCGTTTATTTAGGAAAAAAATGGAAATTTGGCAACAATTTAGAAAATTTTGCAATTTTCAAACTTTTAATTTTTATGCCCTTAAAACAGAGTCATATCGCACAAAATAGTTAATAAATAACATTTCCCACATGTCTGCTTTACATAAGCACAATTTTGGAAACATAATTTTTCTTTGCTAGGACGTTATAAGGGTTAAAAGTTGACCAGCCATTTCTCATTTTTACAACAAAATTTAGAGATGCCGGGGGGACAGGTCCGGGGAATGCAGGAGGGTGCAGGGACACCGGAAGTACCACGGGGGCTCGGGGAACCCATTTCTTTCTCCTCTGATGTGCTAGATCATATCAGAAGAAAGAAAAATTAAATGGGAAATCAGACTTTTTTTTTCCGGTCACCATTATTCTATGAATAACGGTGATCACAACACTGGGGTCGGTAAAAACTGACCAGAATCATGTTCTCCGGGTCTCAGCTACCCTCAGTAGCCAAGACCCCAGAGAATTTGTGACACTGGGGTGTGCTATAATCTTATTTCTTAGTGCCATTAAAAATCGGTGCTGAGGAATAAGTACGCTTAACTGCCGCCGTTAAAAGGCATATCGGCGGTCGTTAAGGGGTTAAAGGACAACTCCTGCATCATGTGACCACAGCTCGTTATTACTAGCTCACACTGTGGACTATTACTTCCTCTCTTAATATAAGCCTATGTGAGCCTTCTTCTGAGTCTTATAGACTTAAATGGAGAAAGTGACCTCCGGTCCATATAGAAGACACAGAGTGGACTGAAGCAGCATCGAAAATGGCGGAAGAAAGCAATGGGTAAGTATTTGATTTACTCTACATGGTTATGGGTTCTCTCCAGATCATAAATAGAGAAATTCCAATGACAAGTATGTAATATTAATGCTGATGCCCCTGCATGGTTCCCCTTCCATCCAGGGACCCAGGCATACTCACCGCCCCGGTCTTGAGGAGTGGTCCCCAGCATGCTCTCTTCTTCCTTTTGTTGTGCGTGCGACAATGTTTGGGAGGCATTTCGTATAAAAGGCACCCTCACTAATAGAGAGGTGCCTAAGCAACCTTGAGTCATTAGTGAGTGAAGTGGGCTACTAGTGAGTTGTTAGGTTCCCTGGTCCATGTGTGTCTAGATTTTGAACCTTAACCCCTGATCCTTGTATGGCCATTGCCTGAACCTCATCCTTGGTCCATGTGTTGACAGTGTCTGAAACTTGTCCATATATGTCCATATATGTCTAGTGCCTGAACCTCATCCCATTGTCAATGAGTGGCCAGTGTCTGACCCTGCTCCCCTGGTCTTTGTGCAGCCAGTGACTGAATGTGTACTCCATATATCTGGACTGCTAGTCTCCAAATCCAGTCCTGCCTGTGACTCTGTGTCAGTATCCGTCCTGCCCAAGGACTGGTCTGAACGGAACCTAAGTTCATGTCCATGAACCTGAACCTTGGGGTTAGCAGCTGCTGTATCGGGGACTGCCTAGGAGTAGTAATCAGTAACTACCTGCAGCTCAAACCTGACACCACCATCAGGAACTCCAGTAAACACCAAGTAGCCACTTATCTATGCCCTTCCTAAGTTAGCCCGGCCCCGTGGCACAGTGGGTCCATGGACCACATGCACTACCTCAATGGGTGACATAGTTACATTACATTGTGTATAAGTTATTGAGAATTGAATATAAAAGAATGAGTAACTTACCATTACTGCTACTGTTACAAGCTGCATCATTGCTGCCTGACCTCCAAGTTGTACCACACTGATAAGTCCTAAAATGAAATATATATTTTTTTATAGTGGCGATGAACACTAAAATAAACTTTCTTATCTGAAATGTCCTTGACCGGGAAATCCCCATAGACCCCTTAACATACCTCTTGGACTACAGCATCTTCTGTAGGATACATGCTACAAAACTGCTTTTATATATCGTAAAAGCAGCCTATTGTCTTATAGCAAGATAGTGGAAACAGACATCCCCACCTTCCTCTTTTGATCTAAACACTAGAATAGAATAGTTCCTGGGTCTTGATGAATGACAAGATAAACAAATATAATCTATCTGATCACTCTGGGATTCTTTCTCAGTCACCTAACTACAATTACTTCTACCTACCTTTACCTGGCAGTCACTGTTCATTTCCCCAATATCCCTTTTGTGCCTCTTGTGAGCTTTGATGTGGTCTGTGTTATCTGTTGTTACACACTTTAATGTTTGCATAAATAACTAACAAAGCAATGTATAACTGATTTAACAATTAACTAAGTGTAACAAGTAGAAGCTGTGCTGATTATTTAAAATCATCCAGCAACTAGTGGGGTTAACTTGGTTATAGAAGAAAGGACAGGGAGTGGTCATTATGGCTCCAGGGGATACTGGGAAGCAGTAGTTGTGTCTGGGATCTGCAAGAAGAAGCAGTATCAGGCCATGTGCACACGTTCAGGATTTTTCACGTTTTTTTCGCGTTTTTTCGCTATAAAAACGTGATAAAAACGCAGAAAAAACGCTAACATATGCCTCCTATTATTTGCAGGGTATTCGGCATTTTTTGTGCAAATGTTGCATTTTTTTCCGCGAAAAAAATCGCATCGCGGAAAAAAAAAGCATGTTAATTAAATATTCGGAATTGCGGGGATTCCGCACACCTAGGAGTGCATTGATCTGCATACTTTCCGCATGGGGCTATGCACACCATGCGGGAAGTAAGCAGATTATGTGCGGTTGGTACCCAGGGTGGAGGAGAGGAGACTCTCCTCCACGGACTGGGCACCATATAATTGGTAAAAAAAAGAATTAAAATAAAAAATAGTGATATACTCACCCTCTGATGGCCCCAGGAGTGTTCCCGCCTCTCCGGTGCATGCTGCCGGTTCTGTTCCTTTAGATGGTCTGTGTGAAGGACCTGCGATGACGTCGCGGTCTTGTGATTGGTCGCGTGACCGCTCACGCGACCAATCACAAGCTGCGACGTCATCGAAGGTCCTTCACACACAAACCATTTATAGGAACGGACGCCGCCGAGGAGATCGGCTGTCTGCAGGTAAGTATAACCTTTTTTTAATTTTTTTAATTATTTTTATACATTCTATCTTTTACTATTGATGCTGCATAGGCAGCATCTATAGTAAAAAGTTGGTCGCACTTGTCAAACACTATGTTTGACAAGTGTGACCAACCTGTCAGTCAGTTTTCCAAGCGATGCTACAGATCGCTTGGAAAACTTTAGCATTCTGCAAGCTAATTACGCTTGCAGAATGCTAAAAAAAAAAGGGAAAAAAAGGAAAAAAAAACGCAAAAAAATTGCAGATTTCTTGCAGAAAATTTCCGGTTTCCTTCAGGAAATTTCTGCAAGAAATCCGGACGTGTGCACATACCCTCAGAGAAAGATGTGTGTGCTGAACCAAGTCAAGCTGCAGAGACCAGATAATTAAGAGAAGTTAGTGTCTGGAAGCATGGAAGCATTCAAGATAGTCCAGAAGCAATCTCTGTTTTGCAAGATAAGGCCCCTTTCACATTTTCCTGTCTCCGTTACCTGTGGTAAGTTTTCACATGTACCGGAGACGCGTACACACGTAGACCCATTCAAATTAATGGGTCTATGCACATGTGAGTGTGTTTCCATGGACCGTGTGTCCATGGGCAAAACATTGTGACATGTCCGTTTTTTGCGCTCATCATGGACGGCAAAATGTCTCGCTCATGTGCACACGGAGAACACATTTTGATGTCCGTGTGACACGGATGGCTGCTGGGGAAGAAGCGCTACTATAAGCGTTGTTCCCTGGCAGCTGGTGCTGAAGCCGACTGTCAGCATTCTCCCCTGCTCTGCCGACGAGAAGAGGACAATGAAGAGCGTTAAATTAAAGTCCGAACAACAGCAGGTGGGGGCTTTTGGGACTGTTACCCCCATCATCTGACACCTGCTGTTGCTAATAACAGTGACAAAAGGTGCGGAGGATGGGGCATTCCACAGCCGCCGCCTGCAATCGTTTGGAAATAAATGAATGGAAAACCCGACATGGGTTCCCCCCTATTTTATTAACCAACCAGACAAAACTCATAACGGGGGGCTGCAACCCCCAGCTATCAGCTTCAGCAAGGTTGGTTATCAAGAATAGAGGGGTCTCCTTGCTGTTTTTTTAATTATTTAAATAATTAATTTTAAAAAAGGTGTGTGGTCCTCCCTATTTTTGACAGCCAGCCTTGCTAAAGCTCACAACTGGGGGCTGCTATTCTCAGACTGTAAAGGGGCCATTGATATAGCCCCCAAGCCTAAAAACAGCAGCCTGCAGCTGCCCAGAAAAGGCACATATATTAGATACACCTTTTCTGGCGCTTTGCCCGGCTCTTCCCACTTGCCCTGCAGTGGTGGCAAGTGGGGTAATATTTATGGGGTTGATGTCACCTTTCAGTGTTTGCATCTTCCGGCTCACCAGCTGGTATGTGATGTCCCCACACTTTGGAACTCTACACTGCATATGTTGGAAAGGATTTGTGAGCAGAAGAGGGCAGTTGTTGACTACCAGCATCAACAAGGCCATCGTTATTCAGTTCAGACTCCACACCTAAGACCTCAGGAGTGGACATGGATGTCAGACATATGTACCATCCTCCAAAACATTGAGGACTGCACCAAGATGGTGAGCGGCGATGACACCATAATTAGCGTCACCATCCCACTTCTTTGCATTCTGAAAACCTCTCTGCTCACAATTAAAGAGGATGCATTGCAGGCGGAGCCTGAGGACATTGAGCAAGGAACCATACAAGGTGATTACACTCAGCCAAGCCTCATGTCATCCCAACGTGGATTGGTAGACAATGAAGACGAGGAAGAGGAGGAACAACAGGAGCTACTTTCATGCGCTATAGACTGTACTACAAGCACAGCTGTCATACTGCCTGTTCAGCATGGATGGCCTGGGGACAGGGAGAAGGAGGATGTGGAGAAGGAGGACAGCAAGTTCAGTCGTACTGTTGGTGAGGACACGGAAGTCTTGCCTGTTAGCAGTATGGCACGCAAGGCTGAGTTTATGTTGCGCTGCATTTCACGTGACCCTCGCATTATTAAAATTTTCGGTGACACTCATTACTGGTTGGTGACACTTCTAGACCCACGCTATAAGGAGAACTTTCAATCTCTTCTTCCAGAGGCAGGCAGTTCTACTAAAATGGTGCAGTACCACAAGCCCCTTGTAGTGGAATTACTAAAAATATTCCCATCTGAGAACACTGGCAGCAGACATCAGAGTTTGCTTTACAACCAAGGAGTCTCAGACCCTCCCATCGCGCCGGGACAGAGGCAAGGGGTGTTGTCACAAGAAGTGCAATGTTTGTGAAGATGCTGAGGGAGTTCCTTGCTGATCTTACAAATGTCCTCTGTGATTTCGCTGTGATTTTTAATTATTAGGTATCCAAATTGGACAAGTGGCATTAACTGGCTCTCTACGCCTTGGAGGTCCTGGCCTGCCCTGCTGCTAGCATTCTGTCAGAACTGGTTTTTAGTGCTGCTGGTTGAATTATAACTGATAAGCGCATCTGCCTGTCAACTGAAAATGCTGACAGGCTGACTCTTATAAAAATGAACAAGGGCTGGATTGGGCAAGACTTCTGTACACAACCGAATGAAAACAGTGAAACATAACCTCAAATACATTGTCTTTTTTGTGGAGGTGTATTCTCGTGCACCTCTTCACAACCACACATGGGTTTACGCTTCCTGATTTTGTTTATTTGGTGTTATCCTCTGCCCTATCCTCATCTTCATCATCCAGAACCACTATAACACCTGGGTGAACGTATCCGTGATGCAAAAGTCACTCAATTTTTGTGCAAGGTTGTTTTTATGATGCCCGTTACTAATTTGAAACTAGAAAAAATGTTACTCCCTCAGGGGGAAATGTTTATGAGCCCATGCACTTAGTGTATGGGCATTACAAGTCTAGGAGACCCACTCCTTTGTAATGGGACAGTTTTTTTTATGAGGCCCTACTCCATGTTTCTTCCAAGGGAGGAATGGGGTGCGTGCAAATTTGGGTCAAGGCGGCTCTTGTATTCAATACAGAAGGAAACAGTATATCAGAACCATCTGAAGAATGTGAAGTGGGTTTTCTTGTGGCCATCCAGTACCTGGGATCAAAGGCTTCTTGGGGTTCATATGACTTGGTAGCAGGGCAGGCCTTGCAGTCAATGCATAAGAAAACAGTATGGGAGTACAAAATGAATAATGTGAAGTGGGTTTTCCTGTGGCCATCCAGTACCTGGGTTCAAAGGCTTATTGAGGTGCATATGACTTGGTAGCAGGGCAGGCCTTGCAGTCAATACATAAGAAAACAGTGTGGGAATACAAAATGAATAATATGAAGTGGATTTTCTTGTGGCCATCCAGTACCTGGGTTCAAAGGATTCTTGGGGTGCATATGACTTGATAGCAGGCCTTGCATTCAATGCTACATTTTTTCAGGAAGCCCCCTTGTACCTCTTGTGAAAGGGGTACTGGGGTGCATCGTAATTCTTGGCAGCCCAGCCACTCACTGCGTAGGCAATAACAGCATAGAAAACCCACTGTTTAATGATGGCCCTTTAAGCATATTAATGCCGCCTGATGCCCCTCTAAAAATAGGCTTTGTATCTTTAAGAGTCCATCCTTCATAAATGAAACAATATTTATCTCCTTATGTGTCACACACCACATGGCCATCTAGGGTTGTTAAATGTTACAATGACATTTCCCAGTGAATGCATTTGTATTGGTTGAAAGCAATGTTAAAGTTGAAAAACGCATAAAAAACGCTGCGTGTAAACATAGCCCAAGTGGTGGAGGAACATTTTAGTCTGGGGCTAATTATTTTGTCTTATATACAAGTCATTACCTTGGAAAGGATGTATCTTAACATATATCCCAGCAAAATCCATTTTGGTTTTGTTTTTGTATGTGTTTTGGTGCACCTGTAAAAATGGCGTGAAATTCTAACAACATTGTTTACAGCTGTGACCTAGGAGTCAGAAATTCTTCCAGGGGCGATCCCTATGATGTTCCCATGTCATTTGAGCAATGTTTCCATAATTTTCAGACGTTACTAGACCTTAAAAGGACCCCCGGGGGGAATCGCTGTAAAAATGCACGGGTTTCCCATAGACTTACATTGGGCTCAGTGCTCGGGTCGAGTACCCAAGTATTCCAATTTGCTCGACCCGCGCAATGAGTACCCGAGCATTTTAGTGCTCACCCATCCCTAGTAATGATATGTCAAATCATGTTTGATGTTCATACCTAAAGGCGCTCTTGTTTGTAACACATAGATCCACCAGGATTCTCTATAAAGTAATTTTCTGTGGTGATTGCCTCCTCTAAGGGGGATAGACACTCTTTCAATCCCATTGAATCTCCACATTGTGGTATTTCCTTTTTGGTTTATTGAGAAATGTCTTGAGGCTGCCAAACATTTCAGTGTCTTTTTATTAGCTGCATCCGATAGGGGCCGTCTAATTCTAAGCTTTAATTGGTTAGTAGTACACCCAATATACTGTATTGGGTCCTACATGCCAAACAGATGATGGTATAACACCACATACGTGGTATTACAGTTTATGAATTTCTATATTTTATAAGATTTATTCATAAGTGTTGAATTAAATTCATTGGTGTTATCAACATGATTACAACATATGCATGAACGATGTTATAAAAACCTACCGAATGCAACCATGTTATATCTTTGTTGTTTTACTATTACTAAATAAACTTGAGGACAAAACATTTCCCAAAGAAGGTGCTCTTCTGGCAGAGAATCTAATAGGGTAGATTGGTAGATTTTTAAATTTTTAATTTTGATGCAGTATCGGGATGTATTTCTGTATGATGTTTTTGATCTCCATAAATTGTGGACTATATTGCGTTACAAATGTAATCTGATTCAACCTTTGGTTAGGATTTTTAATTTTTTTATTTCAACATGTCCTATTTTTTCCAGCAACCGAATTGTTCTCTCTATCCAGCATCCATTGTGAGTAACCTCGTTCCCTCAATCTCTTATTAACCTGAAGGGATTCTTTTGTAAAAATCTTATCAGGAGAAGTATTCCTTTTTATTTGCATTAATTCTCCTAAAGTTATATTTTGGATTGCTTTTTGGAATTACTGTATGTTTCATAGAGCGTATATGATTCACTGCTGTTTCTTTCTCAATAGTGTAATTGCTATACATTTTCAAAAATTGGGCTAACAAGTCTAGGGCTAGCTTTTGCAGTATACTTGGATACTACATTACATAGTAGCGTGAATTGGCAATTTGGGTGAGAAGCTCAGTTCATGGTTGGACTTATATCTTCACCCTTTAGTCAACAGTATTCCCAGCTACTTGAGAGACACAAAGCATGTTATCACTTCTCTGGATGGATCCATTTGGTCAGAGCATAGTTTATGGCGCTCTTGTGATGTCATAGGACTCTATGCAAATATACCGCATAAGCTAGCCAATATATAGTTATTACACTATTGAGATTAACCCCTCTCTGATGTTAGACGTACTATCCCGTCGAGGTGCCCTGGGCCTATCTGACCCTCGACGGGATAGTACGTCATAGCGATCGGCCGCGCTCAACGGGGGGAGCGCGGCCGATCGCGGCCGGGTGTCAGCTGCCTATCGCAGCTGACATCCGGCACAATGTGCCAGGAGCGGTCACGGACCGCCCCCGGCATATTAACCCCCGGCACACCACGATCAAACATGATCGCGGTGTGCCGCCGGTACAGGGAAGCGTCGCGCAGGGAGGGGGCTCCCCGCGGGCTTCCCTGAGACCCCCGCAGCAACGCGATGTGATCGCGTT
The DNA here is from genome assembly GCF_032444005.1 of Ranitomeya imitator. Classification (NCBI taxonomy): domain Eukaryota; kingdom Metazoa; phylum Chordata; class Amphibia; order Anura; family Dendrobatidae; genus Ranitomeya; species Ranitomeya imitator. The sequence goes on along the minus strand of NC_091284.1, from coordinate 414,183,397 downwards.
GCTGTGAGGGTCTCCTACCTCCTTCCTCGCTGCAGGCCCCGGATCCAAGATGGCCGCGGCATCCGGGTCCTGCAGGGAGGGAGGTGGCTTCACAGAGCCTGCTCAGAGCAGGCACTGTGAAGCCTGCAGTGCTGCATGTCAGATCGGTGATCTGACAGAGTGCTGTGCAAACTGTCAGATCACCGATCTGTGATGTCCCCCCCTGGGACAAAGTAAAAAGTTTAAAAAAAAAATTCCAAATGTGTAAAAAATAAATAATAAAAAAAATCATAAATAATGAAAAAAAAAATATATATATTATTCCCATACATTTCTTTATCTAAATAAAAAAACGATAAAAGTACACATATTTAGTATCGCCGCGTCCGTAGCGACCCAACCTATAAAACTGGCCCACTATTTAACCCCTTCAGTAAACACCGTAAGAAAAAAAAAAAGAGGCAAAAAACAACGCTTTATTATCATACCGCCGAACAAAAAGTGGAATAACACGCGATCAAAAAGACAGATATAAATAACCATGCTACCGCTGAAAGCATCATCTTGTCCCACAAAAAACAAGCCACTATACAGCATGATCACCAAAAAAATAAAAAAGTTATAGTCCTCAGAATAAAGCGATGCCAAAATAATTATTTTTTCTATAAAATAGTTTTTATCGTATAAAAGCGCCAAAACATAAAAAAATAATATAAATGAGGTGTCGCTGTAATCGTACTGACCCGAAGAATAAAACTGCTTTATCCATTTTACCAAACGCAGAACGGTATAAACGCCTCCCCCAAAAGAAATTCATGAATAGCTGGTTTTCGGTCATTCTGCCTCACAAAAATCAGAATAAAAAGCGATCAAAAAATGTCACGTGCCCGAAAATGTTACCAATAAAAACGTCAACTCTTCCTGCAAAAAACAAGACCTCACATGACTCTGTGGACTCAAATATGGAAAAATTATAGCTCTCAAAATGTGGTAACGCAAAAAATATTTTTTGCAATGAAAAGCGTCTTTCAGTGTGTGACGGCTGCCAATCATAAAAATCCGCTAAAAAAAACGCTATAAATGTAAATGAAACCCCCCTTCATCACCCCCTTAGTTAGGGAAAAATTAATTTTTTTTATTTATTTCCATTTTCCCGCTAGGGTTAGGGTTAGGGCTAGGGCTAGGGTTAGGGCTAGGGTTAGGGCTAGGGTTAGGGCTAGGGTTAGGGTTAGGGTTAGGGTTAGGGCTAGGGTTAGGGCTAAGGCTAGGGTTAAGGCTAGGGCTAGGGCTAGGGCTAGGGTTAGGGCTATGGTTAGGGTTAGGGCTAGGGTTGGGTTAAGGCTACAGTTAGGGATGGGGCTAAATTTAGGGTTAGGGTTGGGGCTAAAGTTAGGGTTTGGATTACATTTACGGTTGGGAATAGGGTTGGGATTAGGGTTAGGGGTGTGTCTGGGTTAGAGGTGTGGTTAGGGTTACCATTGGGATTAGGGTTAGGGGTGTGTTTGCATTAGGGTTTCAGTTATAATTGGGGGTTTCCACTGGTTAGGCACATCAGGGCTCTCCATGGCGTCCGATCTCAATTCCAGCCAATTCTGCGTTGAAAAAGTAAAACAGTGCTCCTTCCCTTCCGAGCTCTCCCTTGTGCCCAAACAGGGGTTTACCCCAACATATCGGGTATCAGCGTACTCAGGACAAATTGGACAACAAATTTTGTCATCTAATTTCTCCTGTTACCCTTGGGAAAATACAAAACTGGGGGCTAAAAAATAATTTTTGTGGGAAAAAAAGGATTTTTTATTTTCACGGCTCTGCGTTATCAACTTTAGTGAAACACTTGGGGGTTCAAAGTTCTCACAACACATCTAGATGAGTTCCCTGGGGGGTCTAGTTTCCAATATGGGGTCACTTGTGGGGGGTTTCTACTGTTTAGGTACATTAGGGGCTCTGCAAACGCAATGTGACGCCTGCAGACCAATCCATCTAAGTCTGCATTCCAAATGATGCTCCTTCCCTTCCCAGCCCTCCCATGCGCCCAAACGGTGGTTCCCCCCCACATATCGGGTATCAGCGTACTCAGGACAAATTGGACAACAACATTTAGGGTCCAATTTCTCCTGTTACCCTTGGAAAAATACAAAACTGGGGGCTAAAATATAATTTTTGTGGAAAAATAATATTTTTTATTTGCACAGCTCTGCGTTATAAACTGTAGTGAAATACTTGGGGGTTCAAAGCTCTCACAACACATCTAGACGTGTTCCTTAGGGGGTCTACTTTCCAAAATGGTGTCACTTGTGGGGGGTTTCTACTGTTTAGGTACATTAGGGGCTCTGCAAACGCAATGTGACGCCTGCAGACCATTCCATCTAAGTCTGCATTCCAAATGGTGCTCCTTCCCTTCCGAGCCCTCCCATGCGCCCAAACGGTGGTTCCCCCCCCCACATATGGGGTATCAGCGTACTCAGGACAAATTGGACAACAACTTTTGGGGTCCAATTTCTCCTGTTACCCTAGGGAAAATACAAAACTGGAGGCTAAAAAATAATTTTTGTGGGAAAAAAAATTGGGTTTTATTTTTATGGCTCTGCATTATAAACTTCTGTGAAGCCCTTGGTGGGTCAAAGTGCTCACCACACATCCAGATAAGTTCCTTAGGAGGTCTACTTTCCAAAATGGTGTCACTTGTGGGGGGTTTCAATGTTTAGGCACATCAGTGGCTCTCCAAATGCAACATGGCGTCCCATCTCAATTCCTGTCAATTTTGCATTGAAAAGTCAAACGGCGCTCCTTCCCTTCCGAGCTCTACCATGTGCCCAAACAGTGGTTTACCCCCACATATGGGGTATCAGCGTACTCAGGACAAATTGTGCAACAACTTTTGGGGTCCAATTTCTTCTCTTACCCTTGGGAAAATAAAAAATTGGGGGCAAAGATATAATTTTTGTGAAAAAATATGATTTTTTATTTTTACTGTTCTGCATTATAAACTTCTGTGAAGCACTTGGTGGGTCAAAATGCTCACCACACCTCTAGATAAGTTCCTTAGGGGGTCTACTTTCCAAAATGGTGTCATTTGTGGGGGGTTTCAATGGTTAGGCACATCAATGGCTCTCCAAACGCAAGATGGCGTCCCATCTCAATTCCTGTCAATTTTGCATTGAAAAGTCAAATTGCCCTCCTTCGCTTCCAAGCTCTGTCATGCGCCCAAACAGTGGTTTACCCCCACATATGGGGTATCGGCGTACTCAGGACAAATTGTACAACAACGTTTGGGGTCCATTTTCTCCTGTTACCCTTGGTAAAATAAAACAAATTGGAGCTGAAGTAAATTTTTTGTGAAAAAAAGTTAAATGTTCATTTTTATTTAAACATTCCAAAAATTCCTATGAAACACCTGAAGGGTTAATAAACTTCTTGAATGTGGTTTTGAGCACCTTGAGGGGTGCAGTTCTTAGAATGGTGTCACACTTGGGTGTTTTCTATCATTTAGACCCCTCAAAATGACTTCAAATGAGATGTGGTCCCTAAAAAAAATGGTGTTGTAAAAATGAGAAATTGCTGGTCATCTTTTAACCCTTATAACTCCCTAACAAAAAAAAATTTTGGTTCCAAAATTATGCTGATGTAAAGTAGACATGTGGGAAATGTTACTTATTAAGTATTTTGTGTGACATATGTTAGGTGTCGAATTCCCGCTTCTGCACAAGGGGAATCTCAAGCCATCTCCGCTGCGGTCTCCCATTCTTATCCAGCCGCAGTGGAGTCTGCTCAGCAGAGACGTCGGTCCCAGCGTCTTGCTCAGTCTCACTCTGTACAAAGAGTTACTGCTGCTTTTCCTGCTTCTGCCATTGAAGTCAGTGTTGGGCAGCGGCGAGCAGATGCTTTTGGGGCTAAGTCCTGCTTTTCTCTTTCTGAGCATGCCCAGGGCAAGATTTCCCATTGGAGATCGAGGGTCACATGCTCAGGTACTGCAGCACATCCCATTGGTCCTCCAGGAAGGTCCTGAAAGGGCAAAACTTTGGTAGCAGCTTCCCATTGGTCCTTTATTGGAAGGTCCTGAACGTGCTGCAACTATATAAGCTGCGCATGACCGCACGGCCATGCGCTAGTGTACATTTGTAAATGTGTGTTTGCTATCTAGGGCCCGACTTAGCCATCAGCACGTAAACACACAATACAGCGTCTTATTGCTGTGACCGCCAGTGCGGCGCCTTGTGCTTTCACAGCGCTTTCCTGACCCAAGCCTGGGTGGTTAGTGGCGTTCACCAGTGCGGCACTGCATGCACTCTCGTGCTTCTATTGCTGTCACTCTGACACCTCAGTAGCGGTGTCGAGCGCATGAGGTCTATGTACTCAAATCCTGTGTCTTGGGATTGAGTTCTGAGACTCGTTGCTTGCGCTCTTGGTGCGGTACCACGGCCCTGTGACGTAACAGGGTTCGCTTCCTTCACACAGGGTGAGGTTAGCCCATGTGTGTATTCACTTTGTACCGCCATATAGTCCGTCATTACTTGGCAGCAGGTTCCATCTCTGCACGGTGGACCCCGGGCTGCGAACGCACCATACTCTATCTGTCTTATTATTTGGTGCGTTCCGCTAGCCCTAACAACATATCTCTGTGATTTAATTGCATAAAAATTCAAAGTTGGAAAATTGCGAAATTTTCAAAATTTTTGCCAAATTTCCGTTTTTTTTCACAAATAAACGCAGGTATTATCAAATAAATTTTACCACTATCATGAAGTACAATATGTCTTGAGAAAACAATGTCAGAATCACCAGGATCCGTTGAAGCGTTCCAGAGTTATAACCTCATAAAGGGACAGTGGTCAGAATTGTAAAAATTGGCCTGGTCATTAACGTGCAAACCACCCTTGGGGGTAAAGGGGTTAATGAGCTCATATTGTTGGCAACTGATTTTTTTATTAGTTCACAATTATTTATCATTTAATGGACATTTTTTCATACAAAAGTAGGAAGCCCCAATGGGTGAGGGTTTTTCACCAGCTATAGAAAACATTCCTATGGCCATGTGGGGGGATTGCTATGTTTTTTTGGCTGCATCCAATCTCCGATCCCATATCAGGTGATATAGTCGTTATTTTGATGATCTCCTCCTGATATGGGATTGGACTGAGGAGGCAGACGGAGTTCTTGTTTCTTTTATTAACCAGAATGACATGAACTTAAAATTTACTTATGATATACAGAGAAATAAAGTAGAGTTTATAGATATTTTGTTACATTTTTCACCAGGAGGTTTGATGATTACTCCATTTAGAAAAGTAACAGCAATGATTTCTACGCTCTATGAAACATGCAGCCATTCCAAAAAAGCAATCCAAAATATACCTTTGGGAGAATTAATGCAAATAAAAAGGAATACTTCTTCTGATAAGATTTTTAAAGAAGAATCCCTTCAGGTTAATAAGAGATTGAGGGAACGATGTTACTCACAATGTTTCACAATGGGTGCTGAATAGAGTGAACAATTTGGTTGCTGGAAAAATAGACAGGACATTTTGAAAGAAAAAAGAAAAAATCCCAATCAAAGGTTGAGTCAGATTACATTTGTAATGCAATATAGTCCACAATTTATGGAGATCAAAAACATCATACAGAAACACATCCCAATACTGCATCAAAATGAAAAATTAACAAATTTATTCATCCACCCAGAGGCGTAGCTAGGGTTTTGGTTCGGGGGGGAGAGTGTTAAGGACTGGCGGAACGCACCAAGTACAAGATGAAGTGGAGCTAGGTGCGTTCGCAGTCCGAGGTCCACCGTGCAGGTAAAAACCCCGCTGCTAGTAAAGACAGACTATATGGCGGTACTATAAGAATACACACATGGGTTAACTTCACCCTGTGTGAAGGAAGCGACCCTGTTGCGTAACAGGACCCCGGTACCGCACATAGAGCTCAAGCAAGGAGTCACTAATCTCAAACCCGAGACTGAGGATTTGAGACCCCATGCGCTCGACACCGCAACTGGGGTGTCAGAGGAACATAAATAATAATATAAAGGCACCAGAGTGCGTGCGGTGCCGCACTGACGGACGCCACTAACCACCCAGGCTTGGGTCAGGAAAGCACAGAGCAAGCGCACGGCGCCGTACTGGCGGACACAGCAACTGGTAGCTGTAATGTGTGTTACGTGCTGTTGGATAAGTCGGGCGCTAGATAGCAAACATACACCTTCCGCGAACAGTCATTCAATAGGGAGGGTTATTTAAAGAGCGACTTTCACTCACAACACACACACATAATTACAAGACAATACTAGCGCATGGCCGTGCGGTCATGCGCAGCTTATATAGTTGCAGCACAGGAGGCTGCTACCGAAGTTTTGCCCTTTCAGGACCTTCCAGGAGGACCAATGGGATGTGCTGCAATACCTGAGCATGTGACCCTCGATCTCCAATGGGAGATCCTGCCCTGGGCATGCTCAGACAGAGAAAAGCAGGACTTAGATCCAGAAACGTCCACTCGCCGCTGCCCAGCACTGGCTTCAATGGCAGAAGCAGGAAAAGCAGCAGTAACTCTTCGCACAGAGTCAGACTGAGCGAGACGCTGGGATCGACGTCCCTGCTGAGCAGACTCCACTGCGGCTGGAGAAGAATGGGAGACCGCAGCGGAGACGGATCGAGATTCCCCCTGTGCTGCAGAGGAAACTCGACTCCTAACATGGCCCCCCCCTCCTTGGGCCTCGCTACGTTCGAAGGCAGCAATGAGCTGTGGGGCCTGAATGTGCTCAACAGGCTCCCAGGACCTGTCCTCGGGGCCATAACCCTTCCAGTCCACCAAATAAAATTTTTTGCCACGTACCACCTTGCACCCCAAAATAGCGTTCGCCTCATAATCGTCCATAGACGAACCCGATGTCCCAGCAGATGACTCGGAAAACCGGGACATATACACGGGTTTCAAGAGGGACACATGAAAGGTGTCGGTGATACCCAGGCGTGGTGGAAGGGCCAAACGATAGACCACAGGATTAACCTGCTCGAGGACCTTGAACGGACCCAAGTAGCGAGGAGCAAATTTAGTGGACTCAACTTGCAGCCTGATGTTACGGGCGGAGAGCCACACCAAGTCGCCAGGAGCAAAGGTTGGAGCGGGGCGCCGATGAGCATCGGCGGAGGACCTCATTCTCTCCTTAGAGGCCCGAATGGCATCCTGAGTGCGGTCCCAAATATCCCGTGCCTCCACAGCCCAGTCTGCCACCCTGGAGTCGGCGGAAGACACGGGCATAGGCACAGGTACCCGTGGATGCTGACCATAGTTGAGGAGGAATGGGGTTTGTCCAGTGGAGTCGGCTATGGCGTTGTTCAGTGCAAACTCTGCCCATGATAGCAAGGATGCCCAGTCATCCTGCCTGGCTGAAACAAAATGTCGCAGGTATGTGACCAAGGTCTGGTTGGCCCTCTCTACCAACCCATTCGTCTCGGGATGGTAAGCGGAAGAGAGATTCAACTCTATACTGAGAAGACGACAAAGCTCTCTCCAAAACCGAGACGCAAACTGGGGACCCCGGTCACTGACAATTTTGTCAGGCATACCATGTAGGCGGAAGATGTGTTTAATGAACAACGCTGCCAAGCCCCGTGCAGAAGGTAACCGTGGTAGCGGCACCATATGCACCATTTTTGAGAAATGATCGGTGATGACCCAAATGATGGTACAGCCGCGAGACTTGGGTAAACCCACGACAAAGTCCATCCCGACCATCTCCCAGGGCCTATCTGCCACCGGCAAGGGATAGAGCAACCCAGCTGGCCTTTGATGCGGAGATTTATTTTTGGCGCAGGAGACACACGCCAGAATATAATCCCTGACATCCCGGACCATATGCGGCCACCAGTACGTCCTCGCCAGTAGCTCAGATGTCCTCTTTGTCCCAAAGTGTCCACCCACCCTGGACGAATGAGCCCAAGAGAGAACCTCCGGTCGCAAATTAATGGGCACAAAAGTCTTGCCCGGAGGCACAGACTCTAGAGAAACTGGCGCTACGGCTCTCAGGCTCTCGGAAGGGACAATAAGCCGAGGCTCCTCTTCCTCCTCCTGAGTTGACATAAGGGAGCGAGAGAGAGCGTCAGCACGGATATTCTTCTCCCCGGCGAGATAATGAAGGGAAAAGTGGAACCGGGAGAAGAACAGGGACCATCTGGCCTGGCAAGAATTTAGCCGCTGGGCTGTTTGCAGATAGACCAAATTTTTGTGGTCCGTGTAAACTTGGAAGGGAAACCGCGCACCTTCCAGAAGGTGTCTCCACTCCGAAAAGGCCAACTTCATTGCTAGCAACTCCCTGTCCCTGATGGAGTAGTTTCTCTCCGCTGACATGAAGGTCTTAGAGAAGAAGAAGCATGGATGCTTCCGAACTTGAGCATCCTTTTGATAGAGGACTGCTCCAGCACCAACGGACGAGGCATCCACCTCCATTAGGAATGGCTTATCCACATCGGGACGATGTAAGATGGGAGCGCTAGCAAAGTGGGACTTAATAGAAGTGAAGGCCTTGGAGACCTTTTCCGACCACAATTTGGGATTCGCTCCCTTCTTGGTGAGGGCCACCAAGGGAGCTACCAGAGTTGAGAAGTGGGGAATGAACTGGCGGTAATAGTTTATGAACCCCATAAAGCGCTGCACCGCTTTAAGAGAATGGGGCTCTTGCCAGTCCATCACAGCCTGTAGTTTGGCAGGATCCATAGCCAATCCCTGGGCGGAGATGATATAGCCCAGGAAAGGTAAGGACTCCTGCTCAAACACACACTTCTCCAACTTCGCATAAAGAGAGTTTGCCCGTAGGAGGTCGAAGACTCTGCCAACATCTCTCCGGTGGGAGTCAATATCTGGAGAAAAGATGAGGATATCATCCAGATAGACTACAACCGAGGTGGAAAGCATATCCCGGAAGATGTCGTTGACAAAGTCTTGGAAAACGGCAGGTGCATTACAGAGCCCGAAGGGCATCACCAGATACTCATAGTGCCCATCTCTGGTGTTAAATGCCGTTTTCCATTCGTCCCCCTCACGGATGCGAATCAGGTTATAAGCACCCCGCAGATCTAGTTTAGTAAACACTCTAGCTCCCCGAAGCCTATCGAAAAGCTCAGATATCAAAGGCAAAGGGTACTTGTTCTTAACTGTGATAGCATTAAGACCCCTGTAGTCTATGCATGGACGTAGTTCTCCATTCTTCTTCTGCACGAAAAAGAACCCTGCCCCAGCAGGTGACACTGACTTCCTGATGAACCCTCTTGCCAGATTCTCTTGAATGTACTGAGACATTGCCTCCGTTTCTGGGAGAGATAATGGATAGACTCGACCCCGGGGAGGCTCAGCACCAGGCAAGAGATCAATAGGACAGTCATAGGGGCGATGGGGCGGAAGAGTCTCCGCTGCCTTTTTGGAGAACACGTCTGCATAAGACCAATATTGCTTGGGGAGAGAGGAAAGATCTGCGGGTACCTCTGTAGTAGCAACCTGAACGCACTCTCGATGACACCTGTTCCCACAAGATTCACCCCATCCCAGAATTCTGCCTGAGGACCACTCGATGTGAGGAGAGTGGTACCGTAACCAAGGTATCCCCAAGAGAACCTCATCAATTCCCTCACGAATGAGGAATAGAGATATAATCTCCTGATGAGATGGTGACATGGACAGAGTAAAAGGGATAGTTTGATGTGTAATCTGTGCGGGCAGTGTCGACCCATTCACCACTCGTACCGTTACTGGTTGAGATAGCATGACCAGAGGAATTGCGTGATGTTGGGCGAAGGCAGAAGACATAAAATTGCCCTCCGCCCCAGAATCCACGCAGAGTTCTACCGAGTGAGAGGATGAGCCCAATGTTATTGTCCCCTTAAAGGACAATTTGGAGGCAAACGTCGCCGTGTCTAGTGCACCTCCACCAACTACCACTAGACGCTGACGTTTCCTCGACCGCTGGAGACATCTGGAGGCAAGATGTCCTGACTGTTGGCAAAGATGACAAATCTGGAGTGCACGAGCGGTCCGGGACTTAGATCCCGCTGGTGACACTACCACAGGCTCATGGGGCTCAGGAGCCTGGTCTGGAGATTCCAAAGGTTTGGCGAAGGTGGGAGCCAGCCGAAACCTCTGCCTACACTGGGCTCGCTCTAACCTCCGCTCGTGAAAACGGAGATCAATACGAATGGATAGAGTTATTAATTTCTCCAGTGTGGCGGGAATCTCCCTAGTGGCCAGGGCGTCCTTAACGTGGTCAGCCAGCCCCCTCCAAAATATTGGAAGGAGGGCTTTATCCGACCACTCCAGCTCAGATGCTAAGGTGCAGAAGTGAACGGCAAAATGACTGACCAAGGACGATCCCTGAGTCAATGCCAACAATTGGAGCGCCGTATCATGGGTGACACGAGGTCCTAAAAAGACCTGTTTCAGAGTGCTCAGAAACAACGGAGCACTCTGCACCATATGATCGCTGCGCTCCCATAGCGGCGTAGCCCACTGCAACGCCCTGTCCGATAGAAGAGACACTATAAATCCTACCTTAGCCCGCTCTGTAGGGAAACGAGAGGCCAGAAGCTCGAGATGGATAGAGCACTGACTCACGAAACCCCTACAAGACTTACTGTCACCAGAGAACTTCTCTGGAAGCGGGAGGCAAGTTAGAGTCAGGACAGGAGCGGCAGTGGACAAGGTGGCTGCAGCAACACTAGCAGCCTGAACAGCGACAGCAGTGACATCCACAGCTGAGGTTGAATGCTCAAGAGCCGCCAACCGTCCCTCCAGCTGCTGGATGTACCGCTGTAAACGCTGATCGTCCATCATTTACTAGCCAGACCTTGGCGCTAGTATTATGTTAAGGACTGGCGGAACGCACCAAGTACATGATGAAGTGGAGCTAGGTGCGTTCGTAGTCCGAGGTCCACCGTGCAGGTAAAAACCCCGCTGCTAGTAAAGACGGACTATATGGTGGTACTATAAGAATACACACATGGGTTAACTTCACCCTGTGTGAAGGAAGCGACCCTGTTGCGTAACAGGACCGCGGTACCGCACATAGAGCGCAAGCAAGGAGTCACTAATCTCAAACCCGAGACTGAGGATTTGAGTTCAGAAGACCCCATGCGCTTGACACCGCAACTGGGGTGTCAGAGGAACATAAATAATAATATAAAGGCACCAGAGTGCGTGCAGTGCCGCACTGACGGACGCCTCTAACCACCCAGGCTTGGGTCAGGAAAGCGCAGAGCAAGCGCACGGCGCCGTACTGGCGGACACAGCAACTGGTAGCTGTAATGTGTGTTACGTGCTGTTGGATAAGTCGGGCGCTAGATAGCAAACATACACCTTCCGCGAACAGTCATTCAATAGGGAGGGTTATTTAAAGAGCGACTTTCACTCACAACACACACACATAATTACAAGACAATACTAGCGCATGGCCGTGCGGTCATGCGCAGCTTATATAGTTGCAGCACAGGAAGCTGCTACCGAAGTTTTGCCCTTTCAGGACCTTCCAGGAGGACCAATGGGATGTGCTGCAATACCTGAGCATGTGACCCTCGATCTCCAACGGGAGATCCTGCCCTGGGCATGCTCAGACAGAGAAAAGCAGGACTTAGATCCAGAAACGTCCACTCGCCGCTGCCCAGCACTGGCTTCAATGGCAGAAGCAGGAAAAGCAGCAGTAACTCTTCGCACAGAGTCAGACTGAGCGAGACGCTGGGATCGACGTCCCTGCTGAGCAGACTCCACTGCGGCTGGAGAAGAATGGGAGACCGCAGCGGAGACGGATCGAGATTCCCCCTGTGCAGCAGAGGAAACTCGACTCCTAACAGAGAGTTTGGTTCGGGGGGGGGGGGGTATAAACAGTATGAGTTCTCTTTTACACAGTATAATGCCCCCTCACTGTATAGTACCACTCACACAGTATACTGACTGCTTAGTACCAACCAAACTGATGGCTCCAACACTGTATGATGGCCGCGCCGCTGTAATCTCCACACTGTATGATGGCCCCCTAGAAAGCCTCCATATAGTATAATGCACCAGATAGTTCTCAATATAGTATAATGCACTCCCTATAGGTTTCCATATAGTATAATGCACTCCCTATAGGTCTCCATACAGTATAATACACTCCCCATAGTCAAACTCTATATAGTATAATGCACTCCCCATAGGCAGACTCTATATAGTATAATGCACTCCCCATAGGCAGACTCTATATAGTATAATGCAACCCCCTGTAGTCAGACTCTAATGTAATCTGCACCTCCATAGGCAAATTGAAATATAAAGCACCCCCTTAGGCAGTCTGTAATATAATGCACCCCCTTAAAGAGACTGTAATATAATGCACCCCCTTATGGAGACTATAATAAAATGCACCCCCTTAGGGAGACTGTAATATAATGCACCCCCTTAAGGAGACTGTAATATAATGCACCCCCTTAGACAGACTAATATAATGCACCCCCTTAGGCAGACTGTAATATAATGCACCCCTTAGAGAGACTGTAATACAATGCACCCCCTTAGGGAGACTGTAATATAATGCACCCCCTTAGGGAGACTGTAATATAATGAACCCCCTTAGACAGACAAATATAATGCACCCTCTTAGGCAGACTGTAATATAATGCACCCTTTAGTGAGACTGTAATACAATGCACCCCCTTAGGGAGACTGTAATATAATGCACCCCCTTAGGGAGACTGTAATATAATGCACCCCCTTAGGGAGACTATAATATAATGCACCCCCTTAGCTAGACTGTAATATAATGCACCCCCTTAGGTAGACTGTAATATAATGCACCCCCTTAGGCAGACTGTAATATAATGCACCCCTTAGTGAGACTGTAATACAATGCACCCCCTTAGGGAGACTGTAATATAAAGCACCCTCTTAGGCAGACTGTAATATAATGCACCCTTTAGTGAGACTGTAATACAATGCACCCCCTTAGGGAGACTGTAATATAATGCACCCCCTTAGGGAGACTATAATATAATGCACCCCCTTAGGGAGACTATAATATAATGCACCCCCTTAGCTAGACTGTAATATAATGCACCCCCTTAGGTAGACTGTAATATAATGCACCCCCTTAGGCAGACTGTAATATAATGCACCCCTTAGTGAGACTGTAATACAATGCACCCCCTTAGGGAGACTGTAATATAAAGCACCCCCTTAGGGAGACTATAATAAAATGCACCCCCTTAGGGAGACTGTAATATAATGCACCCCCTTAGACAGACTAATATAATGCACCCCCTTAGGCAGACTGTAATATAATGCACCCTTTAGTGAGACTGTAATACAATGCACCCCCTTAGGGAGACTGTAATATAATGCACCCCCCTTAGGGAGACTATAATATAATGCACCCCCTTAGGGAGACTATAATATAATGCACCCCCTTAGCTAGACTGTAATATAATGCACCCCCTTAGGTAGACTGTAATATAATGCACCCCCTTAGGCAGACTGTAATATAATGCACCCCTTAGTGAGACTGTAATACAATGCACCCCCTTAGGGAGACTGTAATATAAAGCACCCCCTTAGGGAGACTATAATAAAATGCACCCCCTTAGGGAGACTGTAATATAATGCACCCCCTTAGACAGACTAATATAATGCACCCCCTTAGGCAGACTGTAATATAATGCACCCTTTAGTGAGACTGTAATACAATGCACCCCCTTAGGGAGACTGTAATATAATGCACCCCCCTTAGGGAGACTATAATATAATGCACCCCCTTAGCTAGACTGTAATATAATGCACCCCCTTAGGTAGACTGTAATATAATGCACCCCCTTAGGTAGACTGTAATATAATACACCCCTTAAGTAGACTGTAATATAATGCACCCCCATAGGGAAACTGTAATATAATGCACCCCCTTAGTTGGACTGTAATATAATTCACCCCCTTAGGGAGACTGCAATATAATGCACCCCCATAGGGAGACTGTAATATAATGCACTCCCTTAGGGAAACTGTAATATAATGCACTCCCTTAGGTAGACTGTAATATAATGCACCCCCTTAGGTAGACTGTAATATAATGCACCCCTTAGGTAGACTGTAATAAAATGCACCCCTATAGGGAGACTGTAATGTAATGCACCCCCTTAGGTGGACTGTAATATAATGCACCCCCTTAGGAAGACTGTAATATAATGCACCCCCTTAGGTAGACTGTAATGTAATGCAGCCCCTTAGGGAGACTCTATAGTATAATGCACCCCCTTAGGTAGACTCTATGGTATAATGCACGCCCTTAGGTAGACTGTAATATAATGCAGCCCCTTAGGTAGACTATATAGTATAATGCACCCCCTTAGGTAGACTCTATAGTATAATGCAGCCTCATAGGTAGACCCTATAGTATAATGCAGCCCCTTAGGTAGACTCTATAGTATAATGCACCCCCTTAGGTAGACTCTATAGTATAATGCAGCCTCATAGGTAGACCCTATAGTATAATGCAGCCCCTTAGGTAGACTCTATAGTATAATGCAACCCCTTAGGTAGATTCTATAGCATAATGCACCCCCTTAGGTAGACTATATAGTTTAATGCAGCCCCTTAGGTAGACTCTATAGTATAATGCAGCCCCTTAGGTAGACTCTATAGTATAATGCAGCTCCTTAGGTAGACACTATAATATAATGCAGCCCCTTAGGTAGACTCTATAGTATAAGGCAGCCCCTTAGGTAGACTCTATAGTATAATGCAGCCCCTTAGGAAGACTCTATAGTATAATGCAGCCCCTTAGGTATACCATATAGTTTAATGCAGCCCCTTAGGTAGACCCTATGGTATAATGCAGCCCCTTAGGTAGACTCTATAGTATAATGCAGCCCCTTAGGTAGGCTATAGTATAATGCAGCTCCTTAGTCAGACCCTATAGTATACTGCAGCCCCTTAGGTAGACTCTTGTAAGGACTGAGACTGCATACCTGTTTTTGTCTGTTCTTGCCCTTAGTTCTGTTGGATTCTGCCCTTACCCAAGATGGAGTGGCTGGCTTCATGGGGGCCATCTTGTTTCCTGTCTGATACTCCTTATTTCCTGTCTGCTGCATATATAAAGGAACTCTGCACACTATACCTTGCTTGTGTATCTTGTATCTCACTTGCTGCCAAGCTCAAGGACTTGCAACCTGCTTGTTCTTCTACTCCTCGGGATACCCCGCTTGCTTCTGGATCTACATACCACCGGAAAGACTCTGTTACGCTTCACCTGCTCTGCACCCACTATGATCTGCCCCTCAGCTGGGAGCCAGCCTGGACTCTGACCTCTGGATACTGCATTGCTGGACTTGTACTTGCACCCTCGGTCTGTACTTCTAATATCTGCATATAAACAGTATGAGTTCTCTTTTACACAGTATAATGCCCCCTCACTGTATAGTACCACTCACACAGTATACTGACTGCTTAGTAGCCACCAAACTGATGGCTCCAACACTGTATGATGGCCGCATCGCTGTAATCTCCACACTGTATGATGGCCCCCTAGAAAGCCTCCATATAGTATAATGCACCAGATAGTTCTCAATATAGTATAATGCACTCCCTATAGGTTTCCATATAGTATAATGCACTCCCTATAGGTCTCCATACAGTATAATACACTCCCCATAGTCAAACTCTATAAAGTATAATGCACTCCCCATAGGCAGACTCTATATAGTATAATGCACTCCCCATAGGCAGACTCTATATAGTATAATGCAACCCCCTGTAGTCAGACTCTAATGTAATCCGCACCTCCATAGGCAAATTGAAATATAAAGCACCCCCTTAGGCAGACTGTAATATAATGCACCCCCTTAAAGAGACTGTAATATAATGCACCCCCTTATGGAGACTATAATAAAATGCACCCCCTTAGGGAGACTGTAATATAATGCACCCCCTTAAGGAGACTGTAATATAATGCACCCCCTTAGACAGACTAATATAATGCACCCCCTTAGGCAGACTGTAATATAATGCACCCCTTAGAGAGACTGTAATACAATGCACCCCCTTAGGGAGACTGTAATATAATGCACCCCCTTAGGGAGACTGTAATATAATGAATCCCCTTAGACAGACAAATATAATGCACCCTCTTAGGCAGACTGTAATATAATGCACCCTTTAGTGAGACTGTAATACAATGCACCCCCTTAGGGAGACTGTAATATAATGCACCCCCTTAGGGAGACTATAATATAATGCACCCCCTTAGGGAGACTATAATATAATGCACCCCCTTAGCTAGACTGTAATATAATGCACCCCCTTAGGTAGACTGTAATATAATGCACCCCCTTAGGCAGACTGTAATATAATGCACCCCTTAGTGAGACTGTAATACAATGCACCCCCTTAGGGAGACTGTAATATAAAGCACCCCCTTAGGGAGACTATAATAAAATGCACCCCCTTAGGGAGACTGTAATATAATGCACCCCCTTAGACAGACTAATATAATGCACCCCCTTAGGCAGACTGTAATATAATGCACCCTTTAGTGAGACTGTAATACAATGCACCCCCTTAGGGAGACTGTAATATAATGCACCCCCCTTAGGGAGACTATAATATAATGCACCCCCTTAGCTAGACTGTAATATAATGCACCCCCTTAGGTAGACTGTAATATAATGCACCCCCTTAGGTAGACTGTAATATAATACACCCCTTAAGTAGACTGTAATATAATGCACCCCCATAGGGAAACTGTAATATAATGCACCCCCATAGGGAGACTGTAATATAATGCACTCCCTTAGGGAAACTGTAATATAATGCACTCCCTTAGGTAGACTGTAATATAATGCACCCCCTTAGGTAGACTGTAATATAATGCACCCCTTAGGTAGACTGTAATAAAATGCACCCCCATAGGGAGACTGTAATGTAATGCACCCCCTTAGGTAGACTCTATAGTATAATGCAGCCTCATAGGTAGACCCTATAGTATAATGCAGCCCCTTAGGTAGACTCTATAGTATAATGCAACCCCTTAGGTAGATTCTATAGCATAATGCACCCCCTTAGGTAGACTATATAGTTTAATGCAGCCCCTTAGGTAGACTCTATAGTATAATGCAGCCCCTTAGGTAGACTCTATAGTATAATGCAGCTCCTTAGGTAGACACTATAATATAATGCAGCCCCTTAGGTAGACTCTATAGTATAAGGCAGCCCCTTAGGTAGACTCTATAGTATAATGCAGCCCCTTAGGAAGACTCTATAGTATAATGCAGCCCCTTAGGTATACCATATAGTTTAATGCAGCCCCTTAGGTAGACCCTATGGTATAATGCAGCCCCTTAGGTAGACTCTATAGTATAATGCAGCCCCTTAGGTAGGCTATAGTATAATGCAGCTCCTTAGTCAGACCCTATAGTATACTGCAGCCCCTTAGGTAGACTCTTGTAAGGACTGAGACTGCATACCTGTTTTTGTCTGTTCTTGCCCTTAGTTCTGTTGGATTCTGCCCTTACCCAAGATGGAGTGGCTGGCTTCATGGGGGCCATCTTGTTTCCTGTCTGATACTCCTTATTTCCTGTCTGCTGCATATATAAAGGAACTCTGCACACTATACCTTGCTTGTGTATCTTGTATCTCACTTGCTGCCAAGCTCAAGGACTTGCAACCTGCTTGTTCTTATACTCCTCGGGATACCCCGCTTGCTTCTGGATCTACGTACCACCGGAAAGACTCTGTTACGCTTCACCTGCTCTGCACCCACTATGATCTGCCCCTCAGCTGGGAGCCAGCCTGGACTCTGACCTCTGGATACTGCATTGCTGGACTTGTACTTGCACCCTCGGTCTGTACTTCTAATATCTGCATATTCTTGAGACTGTTTAATTGCTTATCTGTAAAGCTGCAGTTTGCATCAGTTATCTGAAGTTCATCTTCCTACAATATATATATATATATCTTGAACTGTGATATACCGTATTTGTCGTCATTCTGACTCACGTCATCGGTCTCCATAGAACAATAGCATAATCTTATTACAACTCTATAGCATAATGCAGCCCCTTAGGTAGACTCTATAGTATAATGCAGCCCCTCAGGTAGACCCTATAGTATAATGCACCCCCTTAGGTAGACTCTATAGTATGATGCGCCTCCATAAAAAAACATAAATCCAATACTCACCTCTCTTCCTCCTGGTTCCTGCACTGCTCCGAGTTCTGGCACATCTCCAGACAGCTTGCGCTGGGCAGTGACATCATCGTGCCTGCTGTCAATGTCTGAGTCAGTGACATAAGATGCTGACAGGGGGATGATAGGAGTGGGAGCATTCGTTCCCTCTGACATCAATGTGGTCAGCTGTATCGGCTAGAGGTCAATATAGCTGAACCTGCGATGACAGGTGGGGGCCCACTGCTGGCACAGGGCCCCCCACCTGCTCAGGGGCCCCATAGAGGCCGGGCGGAAGAGCAGGGATATCGATTCTCCCTGCTCTGCCGCAGAATGTAACTGTATTGGCACACAGTGCACGCCGATGCAGTAAAGTAGCATAGTTCCCGATGGGCCCATTTAGAGAGCGGGGCCCGGGGCGATGGCGCCCTCTGCCCCCACGATAGCTACACTACTGAATGCACCCTATTAGATTCTCTGCCAGAAGAGCACCTACTTTGGGATATGTTTTGTCCCCAAGTTTATTTAGTAATAATAAAATGAACAAAGATAAAACATGGTTGCATTCGGTAGGTTTTTATAAAAGCGGACATCGTTAATGCATATGTTGTAATCATGTTGATTACACCAATTAATTTATTTCAACAGTTATGAATAAATCTTATAAAATAAAGAAATTCATAAACTGGAATACCACGTATATGGTGTATACCATCATTGGTTTGGCATGTAGAACCAAATATGTTGGGTGTATTACTAACCAGTTAAAGGTTAGAATTAGACAACACCTATTGGATGCAGCTAATAAAAAGACACTGAAATGTTCGGCAGCCTCGAGACATTTTTCAATAAACCATAATGGAGATACCTCAATGTGCAGGCACTGGGATTGAGAGAGTGTATATTCCCCTTAGAGGAGGCAATCACCACAGAAGATTACTTAATAGAGAATCCTGGTGGATCCATGTGTTACAAACAAGAGCACCTTTAGGTATGAACATCAAACATGATTTGACATATCATTACGTATGAACTATTGAACAGTGTGTGTTGAATGGTAATTAGTGATGAGCAAATTTGTTCAGAAAACGGTCGCCAAACATAAATTTGGCATGTTTAAATGTCGCACATTAGCATTCTTGATTGGAAACACGAGCAAAATTTAATAAAATTGAAAAAATCGGTAACATTCAGTAAAAAGTGCGGGAAAATATATGCGTTGCCACAAAAGTATTTTCAGCACCTTAGCAATGATAATGTTGGTGTATCATGAGCATTTGACACGTGTTTGAGGGCAGGAGGTTTGCAGAGCTCAGAGGCACGGCGTTCTCGTAAACAGTAATTTTTTTCTCTAACTTTATGTGTGCACATTGCAGCTAGCCAATCAGGGCACAGGAAACACCCACAATGTCCTGACACAATGTCCTGTCTATGTCATTTGCTGCTGAAATCATATGTCCATACTCCATATAAAGAGCAGACACCTTGTTCTAGCGCAATTTTGACACTGTTACAGTTCAGAGAGGCTGCTCCTGATGCTGGCACTGTTAGTAGCAAGATTTTAGCTAGTTAGCTGGGTGGTTGTATATCAGTCATAGTGTATCTAGCTAGTGTCCAGTGTGGTTATTAAATTTACCTTCAAGCATTTTTTTTTATTGCCATTACTGAGGTCCACAGACAATGCTGGCAGGGCATATGTCCTACAAGTGTGTTGTGCACTGCTTCTATTGTGCTCCATGCACGAGTACAGCATTGTAAATAATATTTTTTCACTAGCTAAATGTGAAACAGCCTGCTGTATCCCACCTTGTCATTTAGTGCTGTGGTGATTTGAAACTGTGTGCAGACCTAATCACATAAAAAAAAAAAAAAATTTTTCAGCTGCAAAACGTTAGGCAGCCCGCTGTATCACACTTTGTAATTTTTTGGGGTTGAAATTAAGCTTTCAGCAAGAAATTGATAGATGCCAATGAGATGGAGTTTTTGATACCCGTGCATCCTGTAGTGTCAACTTTTTACTGTCTACCAAAAGTACATAAAGGCACCAATCCCCTGAAAGGAAGACCTATAGTCTCGGGGATTGGTAGCCTTACACAAAATTTAGGACTGTACGTGGACCGTATTCTGCATCCCTTTGTAGTTTCCCTGAGTTCCTACACCCGCGACACGGTAGACCTTCTTTTGAAACTTGAAAGTGTGGTGCTTGATGCAGATATGTTGTTATGTTCCATTGATGTGGAGGCGCTCTATTCCTCTATCCCACACAACAAGGGTATTATGGCTGTGGAGTACTTTCTGAACACAAGAGGGCTGCAATTTTGCCAACATAATGAGTTTGTGTTAAAGGCCCTGGAATTTTGTCTGACAAAAAACTATTTTCTTTTTGATGGCACGTACTTCCACCAGCTCAGGGGTACTGCGATGGGGAGCCCTTGTGCCCCCTCATATGCAAATCTGCTCCTGGGCTGGTGGGAGGAGAATATCATCTTTGGTGAAACATCGTTGGCTGAGGATAGCATCGTCATGTGGCTGTGGTACATAGACGATGTTTTTGTCATCTGGAGGGGCAGTGAAGATGATTTTGTTTCCTTTGTAGCAGGTCTTAACCATAATGAATTGGGTTTACATTTTACCTATGAGATGGACTGAACCAGATTGCCATTTTTAGATGTCCTGATTGAGAAAGGTACTGATGGCCAATTGACTACTAGTACATACAGAAAGCCAATATCATCTAATTCCCTCCTGCGGTGGGAGTCGAATCATCCAGCTCCACTTAGAAGAGGTATCCCCAAAGGACAGTACCTGCGAGTCCGAAGAAACTACTCTGAGCCTTCTGCATATAGTAAACAGGCAGATGACCTCAGAGCACGTTTCCTAGAACGGGGATATCCGGATAAGATCCTTAAAGAAGCTTACAGTATGTCCTTAACCAAGCAGAGGAAAGATCTGATACCTACCCCAAAAGAGGAAGGTAATCAATGCGTGAGATTAATCACCAGATATACCAATGGGGCAACAGATTTAAGAGAAATTTTAAAAAAGCACTGGCCTATCCTCCAGATGGATAGTGATTTGAGGGAAGTTTTGACTCCGGCCCCACAAATTACTTTCAGAAAGGGCCGCTCTATCAAAGACAGAGTGGTCCACAGCCATTTTACCTCCCCCCTCCCTCAAGCGAACTCCACATGGTTGGGTGAAAGGGTGAAAGGTTGTTATAAATGTGGCAGTTGCAAATACTGTGGGGCATTATGCCAAGGAAAAGAATTTGCCAGTAATGTGACAGGAAAAATCTTCCATATTAACCATTTCATAAATTGCAAGACAAAAGGTGTGATCTACAAAATGACATGTGGAGTGGAGTATATTGGAAAAACAAGTAGAGAGTTGAGAAGGAGGGTGGGAGAGCACCACAGAGACACGATCAAAGGGAGAGACACCCCGGTGGCAAACCATATCAACAGGGTACACCAAGGTAACCTTAAGGTTGTTAAATTCATGGGGATAGATAGAGTATACCAGCCCCAAAGAGGTGGAGACTGGGATAAGAACATCTTGCAAAGGGAAAGCAAATGGATATTTCGACTACAAACTACAACGCCACATGGTCTTGACGACCAATTGAGCTTTTCTTCCTTGCAGTTTTGTAACAGATTTTTTTTTTCTATTTTAATAAATGCAAAATATTTAGAGGCAACACCGAGGATTTGATTATTTAAACACAGATTAATATAATTGGACCTGACTATGGAGTAGTAGGAATTGGATAAACGGGCAGGAACCCTTCTGTCTGTGCTGATCAGTGTGGTGGGGGCAATATTGTACTGCACATGAGCAGAGTGCTTTCTGGCAGTGCTGTAAAATGGCCACGTATCTTGTGTTTGTATGCGATTTCTTCTTAGCTGAAAGCAAGATGGATCCTAAGCAGTATAAAGACCATGTCGTATGCAATTGTGTGAGTGCAGTTATACTAAAATTGGCGGTATAGCGGAATCTGTCGGACCATTTCAGAAAAGTAATGTGTATTTTTGCTGCATCAAACAACCTTAGATGATGTTCACACATTGCATTCTTTTTTCTGCAGGCAAAACCTGCTGTCCCAGAAAAAAACAAAACAGGTTTTGCTACGAAAAAAAAAAGGAAAAAAAAAACAAAACTGCATGTGCAATCAACATGCGTTACTGTGGGAATCGCACTGCTCAAAAATCCAGACCAGCGGACCTCAACCACCATCAGCTGGCACATCAATCGCATCTGCTGCTTATTTCTCCTCCTCTGTTACTGTGCCAACTACTGAGAAGCAGGTCTTCGACCGCAGAACCTTGGGTTCTTTGCCCACTCCAGTCACGCTGCCTGATAGCCCGCCGTCAGCTGTAATGGAAGCAGACATGTCTACTGTTTTTGACCAATCTCAGAGAACGAGCACACCATAACTTTCTCAATCCACCATAAAATCTCCACCTGCACCGCTCTCATGGTTCTGCAGTTTGTCCGGTTCACCGTACTCCTCCCTCTCTCAGCACTGCAGCCAGCCCATGGTTCCACAGTTGTGGTTACGCAAAAGATTGTTTCTCCCATGCATGACAAAGCTAAGAAGTTGAAATCCACCATCTCCAATCTGTTGGCCATGTAGATACAGATGGTTTCTGAAAGCTGATGGGCATTGCAGTCCCCCAGTACCAACTGCCCAGTCACCATTACTTGTCTAAGAAAGTTGTGACTGCGATACATGTCGCAGACAGCATCACCTGTTCCTTGACTAAATCTCTGTCTGCTGGGGTGCATTTCACCACAGACACATGACCAAGAGAGTTACATCTCACTGACTGGGCATTGGGTGACTCTGGTGACTGTGGGGGCAGGCCATGCTCCACAAGTCTTGGAATCCCCAAGGCTTGTAGGACAAACCTCTACATTTTATACTTCCTCAATTACTTCTGCCTCCTCCTCTATCTCCTCTAGGGCCTCCACCTGCGACCTCAACCTCTGCCTTAATGAGACATATGTTCCAACATTGCAGAGCGAATCCCCACCACCTCTGTACTGCGCAGCCAGGGCTAACCGCAATCAGGCAGTATTGAAATTGATATGCCTTGGAGACCGCAGTCATACAGCTGAAGAGTTGTGGACAGCTCTGCAGTCTGAGTTTGATCAATGGTTGTCTCTGCTGAACCTGCATCCAGGGAAGGCCGTGTCCGATAATGGTGCGAACCTGGTGGCGGTCATACGGCGAGGCAAGCTCACTCACGTGCCTTTGATGGCTCACATCCTCAACCTGGTGGTACAGGGTTTTCTCCACCACTATCCTGGCGAGGGTGAGCTGCTCCAGAAAGCACATAAGCTGTGTGCTCATTTCCGACGTTCACTCCCCTCAGGTCATCAACTTGCATCGATACAGAGGTCTTTCTCAATGCCAGTTAATATGCGATGTGCCCTCATTTTTTAAAATGTGAATACTCTAGGCTGGGTGTCCATCTTCTGGATATAATACTATTTCTACTGTGATAAAATTGATGCCACTTCTGTGATGTAAAGACCTCATTTGTTTAAATGTAAACACTCCTGGTTGTGTGGCCATCTGCTGGATTGGACATAGTGGAAGACCTGTCGGTCCCTATTATACTATTTCTACTGTGGTGAACTTGACGCCACTTTGGTTGTGTCAGCCAATAATTTTTTGGAAATGTGAACAATCCTGGTTGGATGTCCATCTGCTGGATTGGGTGTAGTGGAAGAACTGTTGGTCCCTATTATACCATCTATACTGTGGTGAAATTGATGCCACTTTGGTATTGTCTGCCAATAATTTTTGGAAATGTGAACACTCCTGGTTGGGTGTCCATCAACTGGATTGGGCGTATTGAAAGACCTGTCGGTCCCTATTATACTATTTCTACTGTGGTGAATTTGATGCCACCTCTGTGATGTAAGGCCCTCATTTGTTTAAACGTGAATACTCCTGGTTGGGTGTCCATCTGCTGGATCGGGCATAGTGGAAGACCTGTTGGTCCCTATTATACTATTTCTACTGTGGTGAAATTGATGCCACTTTGGTTGTGTCAGCCAATAATTTTTGGAAATGTGAACACTCCTGGCTTGGTCTCCTTCATGCGTGTTGCCTGTAGCAGTAGGCCTCCAAGACTGTCGGGCCTTCACTTCCTTGGACTCAACTACCCATGTTACTATCCTTAAATTTTTCTGGCAATGATAATTTACAAAACTTATATTTGTGCCACCAGAGTGTGGCTCAGCATGAAAGCAGGTAGAGTTGTTGCATGTGGTATCAGGGCCCCCAGCAAAGGAGGCCTACACTGATCTCTCACCCACCTCATCTTACTGTGACATTCAATTGAAAGCTGTAAATGCTGTCCCAGACCCCGATACCTCATGCCTGGCTGATTGCTGCAGTGCCATGCTAACATTTGTACTGTGGGTGAATTGAGGCCACTTTCCTGGTGTCTGTACCTCATTTGAGGTGTTTTGGCAGCATATGGGGCCGTTATAAGGTGTTGTGCATGCATTTGTTTTTGCCTCCCTTTGACATGAATGGCGCCCGGATATGTTCGAGCTAATATTCGACTAAATAATTGGCGAATATTGCAAATTTGGCGATCGTAATCTGAACCAAACACTGAAATATTCGCTCATCTCTAATGGTAATTCTAATCCATTGGGGCTAGATATGTTATTACAATTTATGCTTTTCATGTTTTTCTTTTCTTTTTTATGTAAATTTTGTAATGTTTTTATTTGTGAAGGATTAGTACTATTTAAACCTACAACAGGTGTAATTGTTTTGGGTAATCACATGACAGACAGGATGTATTTAAGGTTGAAATTTGATCATAGTGGCATGCAAGGACTAAGAACCTCAAGGTTCGAAATGCGTTTTCCCATTAACTCTTCCTACCTAGGAGGTTGTGACAATTATGCTGTATGCAAGATTTTAAAGGATTTTTTTAAATAAAGAGGTCTAATTTTTACGGAATCATATGAGCTGGATTTTTCCTGATTGATCGACTGTATCAAAAGTCGTGCATGCCTACAATTGTACCAAGAGTGAAGCAACAGGTTATTCACCATTCTTCCTGTAGTTTGATCGATTTCCAAGACAATCCATCGATATAATGTTCCATAGTCCACTTTCTGAGACTAACAAGACATACCCTGAATATGTTTGAATATGGAATGAACGTATGTTGGAAGTGTAAAACATAGCGTCAAAAGTGGTGACAGATGGGCAAAACAAGAGCAAAGAATACTACGATTGGAAATGTCATGGAGCGGAATTGACACCTAGAAGTCAAGTGTTAGTCAAGAATTTACGTGAGAAAGGTGGTCCAGGAAAACTTTGTTCATACTGGGAATACAAGGTGTATGTGGTCATAAAGAGGAAGTCCGACGACAGCCCAGTTTATGTAATCAGACTGGAAACGGGAGACAATAAAAGAAGAATAGTGCATCGGAATTTGCAACTATCCTGTGATGATTACATCCAACCACAGCAAGACATCCCGGAAGTTGATCAACTTAGATCAAGACCAAATAAGAGACCAAAGCTTCTGAGGCAGACAGTGACTTGAGAGTTCAGATGAAAACTATACGTTTATTCTTCGCATACTAACAAAAAGTGACACGTACAATCTTCATGAAAGTGAACTAAGCCCTGAAGCTCCAGAGTTCGTGCCAAGAAACACAACTGAGGTTCATCTCCGACATGAAACTGAATTTTAACCTGCATTATCTAATGCATCTATTGATTTAAAAATGCTTGAGAAACTGCTTAAACCAAGATATGGTGGGATCATACCACATTGGAAAATTATATTAAAAAAGATATCATCCCCAGAGGTCTAAGCTCTGCATTGTGGATTCATGTTTTTAGTTTTTTTTTAAATAAATACAGGAATTTTAGGAGCTGGAAATTTCCTGCTTACGCATGTGTGGTCAGTGGTCACACGATTTCCCTGCTCCTGCACGCCTAGAACTAAGGAGATGAGCTGGTTTCTGATCTTTTTCTCTCACTATTTAGAATAAGGTTGTGCTGTTATTGATGTTTTAATGTTGAATGCAAATTAATTATCTCTAACATGAATGAAGGGTTACATGACTTTCATTACTTTTCCCAAAGTAATGGTGGGAACAGTTGTCAGTTAAGGCTTCTTTTACACATACCGGGTTTTTTGCGGGCTGTTATTGCGGGCCTTTTTTGTGGGCCATATCGCCGCAATTTTCACGGTCTGCCGCAATAACGGACCACAAAAACTTGCAGATCGCCGTTTTTTGGATTTCCAATACTGTGGAAATAGTATTGGAAAGAAAAACACGGCTCGATCTTTTTTCACAGCTGTAAATACGGCCGCACGGCGCACCGTGAAATTATTGCGGCCTGTTTTTTGGGCCCCATAGAAATCTATTAGGGCCACAAAACCATGGTATGCAAATATACATATATATATCAATAAAAAGACAAACCAAGGATGGCACTAGAGCATACAGAATCGCTCAGACTCTTCTGGGTTAGGACTTCGCAACTGATGATCAACAGGTGTCACGTAAGCTAAGGGTTTCTGGTGCTCTGCATTGGAATCATATAGCTGAATTATCCGTACGGCAGGAGAAATAGAAATATGCGGCACTCACCCGATCTGAAGCTGTATAAACGTGCTCTTTATTGGAAAGAAAATGTGCATACATCCATTAGGACATCAGGTGTACAGGAGGGTGCGGTAATGGAGTCTGGACGACTGCCGTTTCGCACTGAATGTGCTTCAATGGGTCCACATACTTGATTACCATACGTCATATCCTTTTAAAGGATTTCTGACATGCGTAATATCACATAACAACGGTGCATATATACAAAATAATATAACAATAATAGTGAGTGTGCTAAGAATAGTAATCGATATACAGATTGTAACAATAAAACATTACGAGCTATCTATATAACGACTTTTTATATAGCCTCTGATATTTACTATAGAAACACTGACATATCAAGCTTATCATTTAAGCTGATCGGTCCTTGCGCGTTGGTATTTAAAATCCATCTGGCTTCTTTTTGCAATAATAGCCTATTCTGGTCAACTCCTTGGAACGGATATTTAACAATCTCTAAGCCAGCGAAACTTAATAAATTAGGATTTGCGTTATGTGCCTCTTTCATGTGTTGAATTAACCTCAAACAGCCTTTGCCCGTTGTAATTGAATTATAATGTTCTTTAACCCCTTCATGACCTTGGGATTTTTCGTTTTTCCGTGTTCGGTTTTCACTCCCCTCCTTCCCAGAGCGATAACTTTTTTATTTTTCCGTCAATTTGGCCATGTGAGGGCTTATTTTTTGCGGGACGAGTTGTACTTTTGAGCAACACCCTTGGTTTTAGCATGTCGTGTACTAGAAAACGGGAAAAAAATTCCAAGTGCGGTGAAATTGCAAAAAAAGTGCAATCCCACACTTGTTTTTTGTTTGGCTTTTTTGCTAGGTTCACTAAATACTAAAACTAACCTGCCATTATGATTCTCCAGGTCAGTACGAGTTCACAGACACCTAACATGACTAGGTTATTTTTTATCTAAGTGGTGAAAAAAATTTCCAAACTTTGCTAAAAAAAAAAAATAAAAATTGCGCCATTTTCCGATACCCGTAGCGTCTCCATTTTTCATGATTTGGGGTCAGTTGAGGGCTTATTATTTGCGTGCCGAGATGACGTTTTTAATGATAGCATTTCGGTGCAGATACGTTCTTTTGATCGCCCGTTATTGCATTTTAATGCAATGTCGCGGTGACCAAAAAAACGTAATTCTGGCGTTTTTAATTTTTTTCCCGCTACGCTGTTTAGCGATCAGGTTAATGCTTTTTTTTAGTTGATAGATCGGGCAATTCTGAGCGCGGCGATACCAAACATGCATAGATTTTATATTTTTTTTATTGATTTATTTTGATTGGGGGTGATTTAAACTTTTATATTTTTTTTATTTTTTTAACATTTTTTTCAACTTTTTTTTTTCACTTTTGCCATGCTTCAATAGCCTCCATAGGAGGCTAGAAGCAGGCACAACCTGCTGATCGCTGCTATGTAGCAGAAATGGAGGTGTGCTGTGAGCGCCGACCACAGGGTGGCGCTCACAGCCACCGGCGATCAGTAACCATAGAGGTCTCAAGGACCTCTATGGTTACAATGGAGACGCATCGCCGACCCCCGGTCATGTGAAGGCGGTCGGCGATGACGTCATTTCCGGCCGCCCGGCCGGATGCCGTAGTTAAATGCCGCTGTCTGCGTTTGACAGCGGCATTTAACTAGTTAATAGGTGCGGGCAGATCGCGATTCTGCCCACGCCTATTATGGGCACATGTCAGCTGTTCAAAACAGCTGACATGTCCCGGCTTTGGTGCGGGCTCACTGCGGAGCCCTGCATCAAAGCAGGGGATCTGACCTCGGACGTACTATCCCGTCTGAGGTCAGATAGGGGATAAACCTTACTATTAACGGTCTTATCGTCTTTCCCATATAAAAACATCGGCAGGGGCAAAACAGAACATACACGACAAATTTACTTTTACAGAAAATAAAATCATGGATAGTATGTATAACTGAACCTATTTGAATGGGATTGTGTGTGATATGAAGGTGGCAGAATCGGCAATTACCGCATCTGTAATTTCCTATTGGCGCGTTATTGGTTAACCAGGAATTTCTCGGTACTGAGATTCTATTATGGACTAGCAGATCTGACAGATTATGAGCGCGTCTGTATGCAAATTTAGGAGGACTAGAGTGTATAGAAGTAAGATCTTTATCTGTTTGCAATACATGCCAATTTTTTCAAATAGAAGCATGTATAACATTATCCAAATTGCTATGTTTGAAACAAAAACAAAAACTATCTATATCTCTTTTGACCAAAGGTTCTTTAATTTTTCTTTTCAAGAAATCATTTTGTGAACATTTATTTATCCGGTTTTCAGCTTCTCTCAAGATATTATGCGGATAACCTCTTTTTATAAAGCGTGTATTTAGTTCACTAATTTGTTAATTGAATATTTTATTATTACTATTAATTTTTCGTAATCTAACCATTTGGCTGAACGGAAGCCCTCTTTTTGTATGGTTCGGATGATCACTATCAAAATGTAACAAATTATTAGTTGCAGTTTCTTTTCTGAAAACCTTAGTTATTATTTCACTTTCAATAATTTCTATTTTTACGTCCAAATATTCAAGATTATTGACTCCATAACATGATGTGAACATCATATTATCTGTATTTGAGACATTGAGATATTCTATAAAGGCATTAAATTCGGCTTCATTCCCATCCCAAATAATCATAATATCGTCCACGAATCTCGTGAAAAAGCGAATATGCTTCAAAAAAGGGTTATTGATATTATTAATATAAGTGTCTTCAAAGACTGCCAAAAAAAGGTTTGCATAGGTGCAAGAAGTGGGCGTACCCATTGCAGTCCCAATTAATTGTGTATACCATTTGTCCATGAACTTAAAATAATTATGAGATAGAATGAAATCTAAACTCTCTATAATAAATGAAATTATATTTGGATCCAAATCTCTATTCGATAAAATTCTCTGAATTGCTTGTACACCTTTATCTTTTGGAATTCGGGTATATAAATTTACCACATCGATTGATGTTAAAGAAAATGTGGGTTGCCAGTCTACCTCCTTCAAAGCCAATACTAAATCTCCTGAATCCTTAATGTAAGACTAAGAAGGAATGGAGTGTAATGGAGGTTTCAACAACCAATCAATATATTGGGATAATGATTCTGTAACTGAATTTATACCGGAGATTATAGGTCGCCCTGGTGGCTTTTTCATACATTTATGGACCTTAGGTATACTGTACCAATGTGGGAATTGCGGGTATTCTGGGAGCAAACTTTCTGCACGTCTTTTTGGTAACACTACTTTTTCAACATATTTTCTTAACAAAGTTCTCAATTTTATCTTATAATTTTGGGTAGGATTATTAGATAACTGACGATAAGTGGTTTTATCATTTAATTGTGTGAGAGCTTCGTTTATATAATACTCCTTATCTAATGTCACGATATTGCCACCTTTATCCGCTATCCTGATAACGATGTCGTCCCACTTCTGTAAGTCTCTCAATGCAAGTAATTCACTGTTGGTCAGATTCTTATCGGGTATTTGATATATGATAGCTTCTACATCCCTTATTACCAAATCTTGAAAGAGATCGACAACGTTACCAGGAGAGACGGGGGGCATAAAACGTGAATGGCTACCTCCTCTAAATGGTTTTATCTGAGACCTGGATGTGTTATCTATGCTAGCAGATTGCATGATAGACGGATCATTTAAACTTAGTAATAATCTCGATTCCTCTGTATCTGTGCTACCTTGAACTGGATGTACCATAAAGCCCAAAGGACCTATTTTAGTGTCTGACAATACAGAAACCTCCTGCTCAGTATCAGAGGCACAATGAGTTAATTTTTTATCTTTATGAAAGAATTTATGAAGATTAAGCTTTCTCACACTTTTAAAGAGATCCACCTTAAAGTCTGTTAAATCAAAAGTCTCTGGTAGACAATAATTTAGTTCTTTGGAGAGTAAAGAAATGTGGTCAACATTTAAAGTTCTTTTTGATAGATTCAGTATTTGCAAATCGTCTTTTTCAGTTTCTACTTCTTCCACGATACTTGTTTGCGTTTTCTCCTGATGCTTGCGCTTTCCTCTCCCTCGTCTGGTTTTCTTTCTAAAGGGATCGTAGGAGTAGCTTTTTCTGGGGTAGTAAAACTAGCTTCACCTGAATCCTCAGCTGCACTTGATTCCGAGTCAGTGACCCAACCATCTTGCTTCTTTTTCTTATAGTTCTTATTCCCCTTGTAATTGCGGTTTTTAAAAGATGTAAATTGCTTTTTATTTTTATTCCACGTAAAAATTTGTTTCATATCAAAATCGTTTTTATCTCTCAAACTTTTTCTTTCTTTTGTTGTTTAATTTCTATTTGTAGCAAGGTTAGTTTCCTTTCCAATTTATTCACAAAGTTTTTATTTTGATTTTCTGATAGTCTCGTTTATAGTTCTGTTTTTGCTTTCTCTAATTCTTGGCATAACTGTGAGTATTCCTTTTCATTTTGTGAAGTCACCAAGAGTAATAGGCTACGGGAACGGGATTTATGGTACATCCAGTTCAAGATAGCACAGATACAGAGGAATCAAGATTATTACTAAGTTTAAATGATCCGTCTATCATGCAATCTGCTAGCATAGATAACACATCCAGGTCTCAGATAAAACCATTTAGAGGAGGTAGCCATTCACGTTTTATGCCCCCCGTCTCTCCTGGTAACGTTGTCGATCTCTTTCAAGATTTGGTAATAAGGGATGTAGAAATATATCAAATACCCGATAAGAATCTGACCAACAGTGAATTACTTGCATTGAGAGACTTAGGGTACCGTCTCACAGTGGCACTTTTGTCGCTACGACGGTACGATCCGTGACATTCCAGCGATATCCATACGATATCGCTGTGTCTGACACGCAGCAGCGATCAGGGACCCTGCTGAGAATCGTACGTCGTAGCAGATCGTTTGGAACTTTCTTTCGTCGCTGGATCTCCCGCTGTCATCGCTGGATCGGTGTGTGTGACACCGATCCAGCGATGCGTTCGCTTGTAACCAGGGTAAACATCAGGTTACTAAGCGCAGGGCCGCGCTTAGTAACCCGATGTTTATCCTGGTTACCATCGTAAATGTAAAAAAAAAAAACACTACATACTTACATTCCGGTGTCCGTCAGGTCCCTTGCCGTCTGCTTTCCCGCACTGACTGACTGCCGACCGTAAAGTGAAAGCAGAGCACAGCGGTGACGTCACCGCTGTGCTGTGCTTTCACTTTACGGCCGGCAGTCAGTCAGTGCGGGAAGCAGACGGCAAGGGACAGACACCGGAATGTAAGTACGTAGTGTTTGCTTTTTTTTACGCTGGTAACCAGGGTAAACATCAGGTTACTAAGCGCGGCCCTGCGCTTAGTAACCCGATGTTTACCCTGGTTACCCGGGGACCTCGGCATCGTTGGTCGCTGGAGAGCTGTCTGTTTGACAGCTCTCCAGTGACCACACAACAACTTACCAACGATCACGGCCAGGTCGTATCGCTAGTCGTGATCGTTGGTAAATCGTATAGTGCAACGGTACCCTTACAGAAGTGGGACGACATCGTTGTCAGGATAGCGGATAAAGGTGGCAATATCGTGACATTAGATAAGGAGTATTATATAAACGAAGCTCTCACACAATTAAATGATAAAACCACTTATCGTCAGTTATCTAATAATCCTACCCAAAATTATAAGATAAAATTGAGAACTTTGTTAAGAAAATATGTTGAAAAAGGAGTGTTACCAAAAAGACGTGCAGAAAGTTTGCTCCCAGAATACCCGCAATTCCCACATTGGTATAGTATACCTAAGGTCCATAAATGTATGAAAAAGCCACCAGGGCGACCTATAATCTCCGGTATAAATTCAGTTACAGAATCATTATCCCAATATATTGATTGGTTGTTGAAACCTCTATTACACTCCATTCCTTCTTACATTAAGGATTCAGGAGATTTAGTATTGGCTTTGAAGGAGGTAGACTGGCAACCCACATTTTCTTTAACATCAATCGATGTGGTAAATTTATATACCCGAATTCCAAAAGATAAAGGTGTACAAGCAATTCAGAGAATTTTATCGAATAGAGATTTGGATCCAAATATAATTTCAATTATTATAGAGAGTTTAGATTTCATTCTATCTCATAATTATTTTAAGTTCATGGACAAATGGTATACACAATTAATTGGGACTGCAATGGGTACGCCCACTTCTTGCACCTATGCAAACCTTTTTTTGGCAGTCTTTGAAGACACTTATATTAATAATATCAATAACCCTTTTTTGAAGCATATTCGCTTTTTCACGAGATTCATGGACGATATTATGATTATTTGGGATGGGAATGAAGCCGAATTTAATGCCTTTATAGGATATCTCAATGTCTCAAATACAGATAATATGATGTTCACATCATGTTATGGAGTCAATAATCTTGAATATTTGGACGTAAAAATAGAAATTATTGAAAGTGAAATAATAACTAAGGTTTTCAGAAAAGAAACTGCAACTAATAATTTGTTACATTTTGATAGTGATCATCCGAACCATACAAAAAGAGGGCTTCCGTTCAGCCAAATGGTTAGATTACGAAAAATTAATAGTGATAATAAAATATTCAATGAACAAATTAGTGAACTAAAAACACGCTTTATAAAAAGAGGTTATCCGCATAATACCTTGAGAGAAGCTGAAAACCGGATAAATAAATGTTCACAAAATGATTTCTTGAAAAGAAAAATTAAAGAAACTTTGGTCAAAAGAGATATAGATAGTTTTTGTTTTTGTTTCAAACATAGCAATTTGGATAATGTTATACATGCTTCTATTCGAAAAAATTGGCATGTATTGCAAACAGATAAAGATCTTACTTCTATACACTCTAGTCCTCCTAAATTTGCATACAGACGCGCTCATAATCTGTCAGATCTGCTAGTCCATAATAGAATCTCAGTACTGAGAAATTCCTGGTTAACCAATAACGCGCCAATAGGAAATTACAGATGCGGTAATTGCCGATTCTGCCACCTTCATATCACACATAATCCCATTCAAATAGGTTCAGTTATACATACTATCCATGATTTTATTTTCTGTAAGAGTAAATTTGTCGTGTATGTTCTGTTTTGCCCCTGCCGATATTTTTATATCGGAAAGACGATAAGACCGTTAATAGTAAGGTTTAAAGAACATTATAATTCAATTACAACGGGCAAAGGCTGTTTGAGGTTAATTCAACACATGAAAGAGGCACATAACGCAAATCCTAATTTATTAAGTTTCGCTGGCTTAGAAATTGTTAACCCCTTTACCCCCAAGGGTGGTTTGCACGTTAATGACCGGGCCAATTTTTACAATTCTGACCACTGTCCCTTTATGAGGTTATAACTCTGGAACGCTTCAATGGATCCTGGTGATTCTGACATTGTTTTCTCGTGACATATTGTACTTGATGACAATGGTAAAAATTATTTGATAGTACCTGCGTTTATTTGTGAAAAAAACGGAAATTTGGCGAAAATTATGAAAATTTCGCAATTTTCCAACTTTGAATTTTTATGCAATTAAATCACAGAGATATGTCACACAAAATACTTAATAAGTAACATTTCCCACATGTCTACTTTACATCAGCACAATTTTGGAACCAAAATTTTTTTTTGTTAGGGAGTTATAAGGGTTAAAAGTTGACCAGCAATTTCTCATTTCTACAACACCATTTTATTTTAGGGACCACATCTCATTTGAAGTCATTTTGAGGGGTCTATATGATAGAAAATACCCAAGTGTGACACCATTCTAAAAACTACACCCCTCAAGGTGCTCAAAACCATATTCAAGAAGTTTATTAACCCTTCTGGTGCTTCACAGGAATTTTTTGAATGTTTAAATAAAAATGAACATTTAACTTTTTTTCACAAAAAATGTAATTCAGCTCCAATTTGTTTTATTTTACCAAGGGTAACAGGAGAAAATGGACCCCAAACATTGTTGTACAATTTGTCCTGAGTATGCCAATACCCCACATGTCGGGGTAAACCACTGTTTGGGCGCATGGCAGAGCTCGGAAGCGAAGGAGCGCCATTTGACTTTTCAATGCAAAATTGACTGGAATTGAGATGGGACGCCATGTTTCGTTTGGAGAGCCCCTGATGTGGCTAAAC
The DNA here is from genome assembly GCF_032444005.1 of Ranitomeya imitator. Lineage (NCBI taxonomy): Eukaryota > Metazoa > Chordata > Amphibia > Anura > Dendrobatidae > Ranitomeya > Ranitomeya imitator. The sequence goes on along the minus strand of NC_091284.1, from coordinate 414,148,436 downwards.
ATTGAAACCCCCCACAAGTGACACCATTTTGGAAAGTAGACCCCCTAAGGAACTTATCTAGAGGTGTGGTGAGCACTTTGACCCAACAAGTGCTTCACAGAAGTTTATAATGTAGAACCGTAAAAATAAAAAATCATATTTTTTCACAAAAATTATCTTTTCGCCCCCAATTTTTTATTTTCCCAAGGGTAAGAGAAGAAATTGGACCCCAAAAGTTGTTGTACAATTTGTCCTGAGTACGCTGATAGCCCATATGTGGGGGTAAACCACTGTTTGGGCGGATGGGAGAGCTCGGAAGGGAAGGAGCGCCGTTTGACTTTTCAATGCAAAATTGACAGGAATTGAGATGGGACGTCATGTTGCGTTTGAAGAGCCACTGATGTGCCTAAACATTGAAACCCCCCACAAGTGACACCATTTTGGAAAGTAGACCCCCTAAGGAACTTATCTAGAGGTGTGGTGAGCACTTTGACCCACCAAGTGCTTCACAGAAGTTTATAATGTAGAACCGTAAAAATAAAAAATCATATTTTTTCACAAAAATTATCTTTTTGCCCCTAATTTTTTATTTTCCCAAGGGTAAGAGAAGAAATTGGACCCCAAAAGTTGTTGTACAATTTGTCCTGAGTACACGGATACCCCATATGTGGGGGTAAACCACTGTTTGGGTGGATGGGAGAGCTCGGAAGGGAAGGAGCGCCGTTTGACTTTTCAAAGCAAAATTGACAGGAATTGAGATGGGACGCCATGTTGCGTTTGAAGAGCCACTGATGTGCCTAAACATTGAAACCCCCCACAAATGACACCATTTTGGAAAGTAGACCCCCTAAGGAACTTATCTAGAGGTGTGGTGAGCACTTTGACCCACCAAGTGCTTCACAGAAGTTTATAATGCAGAGCCGTAAAAATAAAACAAAATTTTTTTCCCACAAAAATTATTTTTTTAGCCCCCAGTTTTGTATTTTCCTGAGGGTAACAGGAGAAATTGGACCCCAAAATTTGTTGCCCAATTTGTCCTGAGTGCGATGATACACCATATGTGGGGGGAACCACTGTTTGGGCACATGGGAGGGCTCAGAAGGGAAGGAGTGCCATTTGAATGCAGACTTAGATGGAATGGTCTGCAGGTGTCACATTGCGTTTGCAGAGCCCCTAATGTACCTAAACAGTAGAAACCCCCCACAAGTGACACCATTTTGGAAAGTAGACCCCCTTAGGAACTTATCTAGATGTGTGCTGAGCGCTTTGACCCACCAAGGACTTCACAGAAGTTTATAATGGAGAGCCGTAAAAATAAAACAAAAATTTTTTCCCACAAAAATTATTTTTTAGCCCCCAGTTTTGTATTTTCCCCGAGGGTAAAAGGAGAAATTCGACCCCACAATTTGTTGTCCAATTTGTCCTGAGTGCGCTGATACCCCATATGTGGGGGGGAACCACTGTTTGGGCGCATGGGAGGGCTCGGAAGGGAAGGAGCTCCATTTGGAATGAGGACTTAGATGGAATGGTCTGCAGGTGTCACATTGCATTTGCAGAGCCCCTAATGTACCTAAACAGTAGAAACCTCCCACAAGTGACACCATTTTGGAAACTAGACCCCCTAAGGAACTCATCTAGATGTGTTGTGATAGCTTTGAACCCCCAAGTGTTTCACTACAGTTTGTAACGCAGAGCCGTGAAAATTAAAAAAAAAAATCTTTCCCCCCAAAATTATTTTTTAGCCCCCAGTTTTGTATTTTCCCGAGGGTAAGAGGAGAAATTCGACCCCAAAAGTTGTTGTCCAATTTGTCCTGAGTACGCTGATACCCCGTATGTTGGGGGAAACCAACGTTTGAGCGCATGGCAGAGCTCGGAAGGGAAGGAGCGCCATTTGGAATGCAGACTTAGATGGAATGGTCTGCAGACGTCACATTGCGTTTGCAGAACCCCTAATGTACCTAAACAGTAGAAACCCCCCACAAGTGACCCCATATTGGAAACTAGACCCCCCAGGGAACTAATCTAGATGTGTTGTGAGAACTTTGAACCCCCAAGTGTTTCACTACAGTTTATAACGCAGAGCCGTGAAAATAAAAAATCTTTTTTTTTCCCACAAAAAATATGTTTTAGCCCCGAGTTTTGTATTTTCCCAAGGTTAGCAGGAGAAATTGGACCCCAAAAGTTGTTGTCCTATTTGTCCTGAGTACGCTGATACCCCATATGTTGGGGTAAACCCCTGTTTGGGCACACGGGAGAGCTCGGAAGGGAAGAAGCACTGTTTTACTTTTTCAACGCAGAATTGGCTGGAATTGAGATCGGACGCCATGTCGCGTTTGGAGAGCTCCTGATGTGCCTAAACAGTGGAAACCCCCCAATTATAACTGAAACCCTAATCCAAACACATCCCTAACCCTAATCCCAACAGTAACCCTAACAACACCTCTAACCCTGACACACCCCTAACCCTAATCCCAACCCTATTCCCAACCGTAAATGTAATCTAAACCCTAACTGTAACTTTAGCCCCAACCCAAACTGTAGCCCTAGCCCTAACCCTAGCCCTAGCCCTAACCCTAGCCCTAACCCTAGCCCTAACCCTAGCCCTAACCCTAGCCCTAACCCTAGCCCTAACCCTAGCCCTAACCCTAACCCTAGCCCTAACCCTAGCCCTAACCCTAGCCCTAACCCTAGCCCTAGCCCTAACCCTAGCCCTAACCCTAGCCCTAACCCTAGCCCTAACTCTAACCCTAGCCCTAATGGGAAAATGGAAATAAATACATTTTTTTAATTTTTCCCTAACTAAGGGGGTGATGAAGGGGGGTTTGATTTACTTTTATAGCGGGTTTTTTAGCGGATTTTTATGATTGGCAGCCGTCACACACTGAAAGACGCTTTTTATTGCAAAAAATATTTTTTGCGTTACCACATTTTGAGAGCTATAATTTTTCTATATTCTGGTCCACAGAGTCATGTGAGGTCTTGGTTTTTGCGGGACGAGTTGATGTTTTTATTGGTAACATTTTCGGGCACGTGACATTTTTTGATCGCTTTTTATTCCGATTTTTGTGAGGCAGAATGACCAAAAACCAGCTATTCATGAATTTCTTTTGGGGGAGGCGTTTATACCGTTCCGCGTTTGGTAAAATTGATGAAGCAGTTTTATTCTTCGGGTCAGTACGATTACAGCGACACCTCATTTATATCATTTTTTTATGTTTTGGCGCTTTTATACGATAAAAACTATTTTATAGAAAAAATAATTATTTTGGCATCGCTTTATTCTCAGGACTATAACTTTTTTATTTTTTTGCTGATGATGCTGTATGGCGGCTCGTTTTTTGCGGGACAAGATGACGTTTTCAGCGGTACCATGGTTAGTTATATCTGTTTTTTTGATCGCGTGTTATTCCACTTTTTGTTCGGCGGTATGATAATAAAGCGTTGTTTTTTGCCTCGTTTTTTTTTTTTTTTCTTACGGTGTTTACTGAAGGGGTTAACTAGTGGGCCAGTTTTATAGGTCGGGCCGTTACGGACGCGGCGACACTAAATATGTGTACTTTTATTGTTTTGTTTTTTTATTTAGATAAAGAAATGTATTTATGGGAATAATATTTTTATTTTTTTTTCATTATTTTGGAATATTTTTTTTAATTTTTTTTTACACATTTGAAATTTTTTTTTTTTTACTTTTTTACTTTGTCCCAGGGGGGGACAATACAGATCAGTGATCTGACAGTTTGCACAGCACTCTGTCAGATCACTGATCTGATAGGAGTGCAGGCTGCTTCACAGTGCCTGCTCTGAGCAGGCTCTGTGAAGCCACCTCCCTCCCTGCAGGACCCGGATCCGCGGCCATCTTGGATCCGGGGCTGGAGGGAGCAGGGAGGGAGGTGAGACCCTCGCAGCAACGCGATCACATCGCGTTGCTGCGGGGGGCTCAGGGAAGCCCGCAGGGAGCCCCCTCCCTGCGCGGTGCTTCCCTGTACCGCCGGCACATCGCGATCATCTTTGATCGCGGTGTGCCGGGGGTTAATGTGCCGGGGGCGGTCCGTGACCGCTCCTGGCACATAGTACCGGATGTCAGCTGCGATAAACAGCTGACACCCGGCCGCGATCGGCGGCGCTCCCCCCGTGAGCGCTGCCGATCGCATATGACGTACTATTGTGTCCTTGGGAAGAAAAGCCCACCCCACATGGACGCAATAGTACGTCTAATGGCAGAAAGGGGTTAAATATCCGTTAAAAGGAGGTGACCAGAATAGGCTATTATTGCAAAAAGAAGCCAGATGGATTTTAAATAACAACGCGCAAGGACCGATCGGCTTAAATGATAAGCTTGATATGTCAGTGTTTCTATAGTAAATATCAGAGGCTATATAAAAAGTCGTTATATAGATAGCTCGTAATATTTTATTGTTACAATCTGTAAATCGATTACTATTCTTAGCACACTCACTATTATTGTTATATTATTTTGTATATATGCACCGTTGTTATGTGATATTACGCATGTCAGAAATCCTTTAAAAGGATATGACATATGGTAATCAAGTATGTGGACCCCTTGAAGCACATTCAGTGCGAAACGGCCGTCGTCCAGACTCCATTACCGCTCCCTCCTGTACACCTGATGTCCTAATGGATGTATGCACATTTTCTTTCCAATAAAGAGCACGTTTATACAGCTGCAGATCGGGTGAGTGCCGCATATTTCTATTTCTCCTGCCGCACAAATATATACTGTATATATGTATATATTTATAGTGACAGTCACTGGTAATGTAATAGAGGGGAGATATGTTTCACTACATCTAATAGCGCCAGTGATATAAAATCCAGTTTTATTTCCTTCAGCACAGTAAGTGTTACGAGAGTTAAGTTATGTTATGGGCTGCTTTTTAGGGGGACATATATAGAGTGGATGGGAGAGTGTCCCCCCTCATCTCCCCCTACAGAGCTAGCACTACTGTATGCTGACAGGACCTTGGTGAGGTCAAAGTCATGTGATCGGTCACGTGGTTGAGGAGTCACATGGTCTGAGGCTTAAATAGCTGAAAGGAAAAACTCTCAGTGTTCAGTGTGTGTGCTGTTATGATCTGGTGGTTTAGGAGCAACATGGGACGAGCTCTGAAGGAGGTGGTACCTGTACTGACCGCAGTCCCTAAGCTCAACACAACACTAGAAGTAGCCGTGGGATGCTCCTGTCACTCCCTAGGCACCTCGTCACAGCCTGAGAACTAACTACCCCTAAAGATAGAAACAGGAAAACTATCTTGCCTCAGAGAAAATCCCCAAAGGATAGATAGCCCCCCACAAGTAATGACTGTGAGTGGAGAGGGAAAAGACATACGTAGAATGAAACCAGGATGTAGCACAGGAGGCGAGTCTTTCTAGATAGATAGATAGGACAGGACGGAATACTGTGCGGTCAGTATTAAAAACTACAAAAAATCCACACAGAGTTTACAAAAATCTCCACACCTGACTAAAGGTGTGGAGGGTAAATCTGCTTCCCAGAGCTTCCAGCTTAACTGAATTAATCCATACTGACAAGCTGGACAAAACATAGAATGAACAGAACGAATAAGTCCACAATGTGTGGACAGAAAACAGCAAAGAAAGGACTTATCTTTGCTGAACTGGTCAGGATATCAGGGAAATCCAAGAGAGATGTGAATCCAACCAGGAACCATTGACAAGTGGCACTGGCTGAAGGGAAGAGCCAGGCATAAATAGCCGAGCAGAAAGACAATCAGTGGAAGCAGCTGCAGACTGCTAAATCCAAGGAGCAGCCAATCCACTTAACACCACCGGAGGGAGCCCAAGAGCAGAACTCACAAAAGTGCCACTTACAACCACCGGAGGCAGCCCAAGAGCGGAATTCACAACAGTACCCCCCCTTGAGGAGGGGTCACCGAACCCTCACCAGAGCTCCCAGGCCGATCAAAACGAGCCAAGTAAAAAGCACGAACCAAATCGGCGGCATGGACATCGGAGGCAACAACCCAAGAATTATCCTCCTGGCCATAACCCTTCCACTTGACAAGATACTGAAGCCTCCGCCTCGAAAAACGAGAATCCAAAATTTTCTCAACCTCATATTCCAACTCTCCTTCAACCAACACCGGGGCCGGAGGATCAACCGAGGGAACAACGGGCACCACATATCTCCGCAACAAAGATCTATGGAAAACATTATGAATGGCAAAAGAGGCTGGAAGAGCCAAAAGAAAAGACACCGGATTGATAATTTCAGAAATCTTATAAGGACCAATATACCGAGGCTTAAACTTAGGGGAAGAAACCTTCATAGGAACATGACGAGAAGACAACCAAACCAAATCCCCCACACGAAGCCGGGGACCAACACACCGACGGCGGTTAGCAAAACGTTGAACCTTTTCCTGAGACAACGTCAAATTGTCCACCACATGAGTCCAAATCTGCAGCAGCCTGTCCACCACAGAATCCACACCAGGACAATCAGAAGGCTCAACCTGCCCCGAAGAAAAACGAGGATGAAAACCAAAATTACAAAAGAAAGGTGAAACCAAAGTAGCCGAACTAGCCCTATTATTAAGGGCAAACTCGGCCAACGGCAAGAAAGCCACCCAATCATCCTGATCAGCAGACACAAAGCATCTTAAATAGGTTTCCAAGGTCTGATTAGTTCGCTCAGTTTGGCCATTAGTCTGAGGATGAAACACCGAAGAAAAAGACAAATCAATGCCGATCCTAGCACAAAAGGCCCGCCAAAACCTAGAGACAAACTGAGAACCTCTGTCAGACACAATATTCTCCTGAATGCCATGCAAACGAACCACATGCTGAAAAAACAATGGAACCAAATCTGAGGAGGAAGGCAACTTAGGCAAAGGTACAAGATGGACCATTTTAGAGAACCGGTCACAAACAACCCAGATAACAGACATTTTCTGGGAAACAGGAAGATCCGAAATAAAATCCATGGAAATATGCGTCCAGGGCCTCTCAGGGACCGGCAAAGGCAAAAGCAACCCACTAGAGCGGGAACAGCAAGACTTGGCTCGGGCGCAAGTCCCACAGGACTGCACAAAAGCACGCACATCCAGCAACAAAGAAGGCCACCAAAAGGACCTAGCAACCAAATCTCTGGTACCAAAAATCCCAGGATGACCAGCCAACACTGAACAATGAACCTCAGAAATTACCTTACTTGTCCATCTATCAGGAACAAACAGCTTCCCCACTGGACAGCGGTCAGGCTTATCAGCCTGAAATTCCCGAAGCACCTGCCGCAAATCAGGGGAGATGGCAGAAAGAATCACCCCTTCCTTAAGAATGCCAACCGGCTCAAGGACTCCAGGAGAATCAGGCAAAAAACTCCTAGAGAGGGCATCAGCCTTAACATTCTTAGATCCCTGTTATGAAAGGCAATTCAGTACTACAATGGACATAGCGGTCAGAGCACATACAGTGATCTGACAATAACCCAAAATCATAGAACGAGCTCTGAGACGTGGGAACTCTGCAGACCGCAATCCCTAATCCTCTCCAAACAACACTAGAGGCAGCCGTGGATTGCGCCTAACTCTGCCTATGCAACTCGGCACAGCCTGAGAAACTAACTAGCCTGAAGATAGAAAATAAGCCTACCTTGCCTCAGAGAAATACCCCAAAGGAAAAGGCAGCCCCCCACATATAATGACTGTGAGTTAAGATGAAAAGACAAACGTAGAGATGAAATAGATTCAGCAAAGTGAGGCCCGACTTTCTTAACAGATCGAGGATAGAAAAGGTAACTTTGCGGTCTACACAAAACCCTAAAGAAAACCACGCAAAGGGGGCAAAAAGACCCTCCGTACCGAAGTAAAGGCACGGAGGTACACCCTTTGCGTCCCAGAGTTTCCAGCAACAAATTAGACAAGCTGGACAGAAAAAATAGCAAACAAATAGCAAAAAAGAACTTAGCTATGCAGAGCAGCAGGCCACAGGAATGATCCAGGGAAAAACAAGTCCAACACTGGAACATTGACAGGAAGCCAGGATCAAAGCATTAGGTGGAGTTAAGTAGAGAAGCACCTAACGACCTCACCAGATCACCTGAGGGAGGAAACTCAGAAGCCGCAGTACCACTTCCCTCCACCAACAGAAGCTCACAGAGAGAATCAGCCGAAGTACCACTTGTGACCACAGGAGGGAGCTCTGCCACAGAATTCACAACAGTACCCCCCCTTGAGGAGGGGTCACCGAACCCTCACCAGAGCCCCCAGGCCGACCAGGATGAGCCACATGAAAGGCACGAACAAGATCGGGAGCATGGACATCAGAGGCAAAAACCCAGGAATTATCTTCCTGAGCATAACCCTTCCATTTAACCAGATACTGGAGTTTCCGTCTAGAAACACGAGAATCCAAAATTTTCTCCACAATATACTCCAATTCCCCCTCCACCAAAACCGGGGGCAGGAGGATCAACAGATGGAACCATAGGTGCCACGTATCTCCGCAACAATGACCTATGGAATACGTTATGTATGGAAAAAGAATCTGGAAGGGTCAGACGAAAAGACACAGGATTAAGAACCTCAGAAATCCTATACGGACCAATGAAACGAGGTTTAAACTTAGGAGAGGAAACCTTCATAGGAATATGACGAGAAGATAACCAAACCAGATCCCCAACACGAAGTCGGGGACCCACACGGCGTCTGCGATTAGCGAAACGTTGAGCCTTCTCCTGGGACAAGGTCAAATTGTCCACTACATGAGTCCAAATCTGCTGCAACCTGTCCACCACAGTATCCACACCAGGACAGTCCGAAGACTCAACCTGTCCTGAAGAGAAACGAGGATGGAACCCAGAATTGCAGAAAAATGGCGAAACCAAGGTAGCCGAGCTGGCCCGATTATTAAGGGCGAACTCAGCCAAAGGCAAAAAGGACACCCAGTCATCCTGATCGGCAGAAACAAAGCATCTCAGATATGTTTCCAAGGTCTGATTGGTTCGTTCGGTCTGGCCATTAGTCTGAGGATGGAAAGCCGAGGAAAAAGACAAGTCAATGCCCATCCTACCACGAAAGGCTCGCCAAAACCTTGAAACAAACTGGGAACCTCTGTCAGAAACGATATTCTCTGGAATGCCATGTAAACGAACCACATGCTGGAAGAACAATGGCACCAAATCAGAGGAGGAAGGCAATTTAGACAAGGGTACCAGATGGACCATCTTAGAAAAGCGATCACAGACCACCCAAATGACTGACATCTTTTGAGAAACGGGAAGATCAGAAATAAAATCCATAGAGATATGTGTCCAAGGTCTCTTCGGGACCGGCAAGGGCAAAAGCAACCCACTGGCACGAGAACAGCAGGGCTTAGCCCGAGCACAAATCCCACAGGACTGCACAAAAACACGCACATCCCGCGACAGAGACGGCCACCAAAAGGATCTAGCCACCAACTCTCTGGTACCAAAGATTCCAGGATGACCAGCCAACACCGAACAATGAACCTCAGAGATAACTTTATTGGTCCACCTATCAGGGACAAACAGTCTCTCCGCTGGACAAATCAGGGGAGATGGCAGACACAATTACTCCTTCCTTGAGGATACCCGCCGGCTCAGACAAACCCGGAGAGTCGGGCACAAAACTCCTAGACAGAGCATCCGCCTTCACATTTTTAGAGCCCGGAAGGTACGAAATCACAAAGTCAAAACGGGCAAAAAACAGCGACCAACGAGCCTGTCTAGGATTCAACCGCTTAGCAGACTCAAGATAAGTCAAGTTCTTATGATCAGTCAATACCACCACGCGATGCTTAGCTCCTTCAAGACAATGACGCCACTCCTCGAATGCCCACTTCATGGCCAGCAACTCTCGGTTGCCCACATCATAATTTCGCTCAGCAGGCGAAAACTTCCTGGAAAAAAAAGCGCATGGTTTCATCACTGAGCAATCAGAACCTCTCTGCGACAAAACAGCCCCTGCTCCAATCTCAGAAGCATCAACCTCGACCTGGAACGGAAGAGAAACATCTGGTTGACACAACACAGGGGCAGAAGAAAAACGACGCTTCAAGTCTTGAAAAGCTTCCACAGCAGCAGAAGACCAATTGACCAAATCAGCACCCTTCTTGGTCAAATCGGTCAATGGTTTGGCAATACTAGAAAAATTGCAGATGAAGCGACGATAAAAATTAGCAAAGCCCAGGAACTTTTGCAGACTTTTCAGAGATGTCGGCTGAGTCCAATCATGGATGGCTTGGACCTTAACAGGATCCATCTCGATAGTAGAAGGGGAAAAGATGAACCCCAAAAATGTAACCTTCTGCACACCAAAGAGACACTTTGATCCCTTCACAAACAAAGAATTAGCACGCAGGACCTGAAAAACTGTTCTGACCTGCTTCACATGAGACTCCCAATCATCCGAGAAGATCAAAATGTCATCCAAGTACACAATCAGGAATTTATCCAGGTACTCTCGGAAGATGTCATGCATAAAGGACTGAAACACTGATGGAGCATTTGCAAGTCCGAATGGCATCACTAGATACTCAAAATGACCCTCGGGCGTATTAAATGCAGTTTTCCATTCATCTCCTCGCCTGATTCGCACCAGATTATACGCACCACGAAGATCTATCTTGGTGAACCAACTAGCCCCCTTAATCCGAGCAAACAAATCAGATAACAATGGCAAGGGGTACTGAAATTTAACCGTGATCTTATTTAGAAGGCGGTAATCAATACAAGGTCTCAGCGAACCATCCTTCTTGGCTACAAAAAGAACCCTGCTCCTAATGGTGACGATGACGGGCGAATATGCCCCTTCTCCAGGGATTCCTTCACATAACTGCACATAGCGGCGTGGTCAGGCACGGATAAATTAAACAGTCGACCTTTTGGGAATTTACTACCAGGAATCAAATTGATAGCACAATCACAATCCCTATGCGGAGGTAGGGCATCGGACTTAGGCTCATCAAATACATCCCGGTAATCAGACAAGAACTCTGGAACCTCAGAAGGGATGGATGACGAAATTGACAGAAATGGAACATCACCATGTACCCCCTGACAACCCCAGCTGGACACCGACATGGATTTCCAATCTAATACTGGATTATGGGCTTGTAGCCATGGCAACCCCAACACGACCACATCATGCAGATTATGCAACACCAGAAAGCGAATAACCTCCTGATGTGCAGGAGCCATGCACATGGTCAGCTGGGTCCAGTATTGAGGCTTATTCTTGGCTAAAGGCGTGGCATCAATTCCTCTCAATGGAATAGGACACTGCAAGGGCTCTAAGAGAAACCCACAACGCTTAGCATACTCCAAGTCCATCAAATTCAGGGCAGCGCCTGAATCCACAAATGCCATGACAGAATACGATGACAAAGAGCAGATCAAGGTAACGGACAGAAGAAATTTTGACTGTACCGTACCAATGGTGGCAGACCTAGCGAACCGCTTAGTGCGCTTAGGACAATCAGAGATAGCATGAGTGGAATCACCACAGTAGAAACACAGCCCATTCAGATGTCTGTGTTCTTGCCGTTTAACTCTGGTCAAAGTCCTATCGCACTGCATAGGCTCAGGTTTAAGCTCAGGTAATACCGCCAAATGGTGCACAGATTTACGCTCACGCAAGCGTCGACCGATCTGAATGGCCAAAGACATAGACTCATTCAAACCAGCAGGCATAGGAAATTCCACCATGACATCCTTAACCCCTCTGTGACCTTAGACGTACTATCCCGTCGAGGTGCCCTGGGCTTATCTGACCCTGGACGGGATAGTACGTCATAGCCGATCGGCCGCGCTCACGGGGGGAGCGCGGCCGATCGCGGCCGGGTGTCAGCTGCTTATCGCAGCTGACATCCGGCACTATGTGCCAGGAGCGGTCACGGACCGCCCCCGGCACATTAACCCCTGGCACACCGCGATCAAACATGATCGCGATGTGCCAGCGGTGCAGGGAAGCATCGCGCAGGGAGGGGGCTCCATGCGGGCCTCCCTGAGACCCCCGGAGCAACGCGATGTGATCGCGTTGCTGCAAGGGTCTCACCTCCCTCCCTGCTTCCTCCAGCCCCGGATCCAAGATGGCCGCGGATCCGGGTCCTGCAGGGAGGGAGGTGGCTTCACAGAGCCTGCTCAGAGCAGGCACTGTGAAGGCTGCAGCGCTGCATGTCAGATCAGTGATCTGACAGAGTGCTGTGCAAACTGTCAGATCACTGATCTGTGATGTCCCCCCCTGGGACAAAGTAAAAAAGTAAAAAAAATTTTTTCCAAATGTGTAAAAAAAAATATTCCAAAATAATGAAAAAAAAAAAAAATATTATTCCCATAAATACATTTCTTCATCTAAATAAAAAAAAACCCAATAAAAGTACACATATTTAGTATCGCCGCGTCCGTAACGACCTGACCTATAAAACTGTCCCACTAGTTAACCCCTTCAGTAAACACCGTAAGAAAAAAAAAAAAAAAAGAGGCAAAAAACAACACTTTATTATCATACCGCCGAACAAAAAGTGGAATAACACGCGATCAAAAGGACAGATATAAATAACCATGGTACCGCTGAAAGCGTCATATTGTCCCGCAAAAAATGAGCCGCGATACAGCATCATCAGCAAAAAAATAAAAAAGTTATAGTCCTGAGAATAAAGCGATGCAAAAATAATTATTTTTTCTGTAAAATAGTTTTTATCGTATAAAAGCGCCAAACCATAAAAAAAATTATATAAATGAGATATCGCTGTAATCGTACTGACCCGAAGAATAAAACTGATTTATCAATTTTACCAAACGCGGAACGGTATAAACGCCTCCCCCAATAGAAATTCATGAATAGCTGGTTTTTGGTCATTCTTCCTCACAAAAATCGGAATAAAAAGCGATCAAAAAATGTCACATGCCCGAAAATGTTTTCAGTAAAAACGTCAACTCGTCCCGCAAAAAACAAGACCTCACATGACTCTGTGGACAAAAAAATATGGAAAAATTATAGCTCTCAAAATGTGGTATTGCAAAAAATATTTTTTGCAATAAAAAGCGTCTTTCAGTGTGTGACGGCTGCCAATCATAAAAATCCGCTAAAAAACTCGCTATAAAAGTAAATCAAACCCCCCTTCATCACCCCCTTAGTTAGGGAAAAATTAAAAAAAATGTATTTATTTCCATTTTCCCATTAGGGCTAGGGTTAGGGCTAGGGCTAGGGTTAGGGCTAGTGTTAGGGCTAGGGTTATGGTTAGGGCTAGGGTTAGGGCTAGGGTTAGGGCTAGGGTTAGGGCTAGGATTAGGGCTAGGGTTAGGGTTAGGGCTAGGGTTAGGGTTGGGGCTACAGTTAGGGTTGGGGCTAAAATTAGGGTTAGGGTTTAGATTACATTTACAGTTGGGAATAGGGTTGGGATTAGGGTTAGGGGTGTGTCAGGGTTAGAGGTGTGGTTAGGGTTACCATTGGAATTAGGGTTAGGGGTGTGTTTAGATTAGGTTTTCAGTTATAATTGGGGGGTTTCCACTGTTTCGGCACATCAGGGGCTCTCCAAACACGACATGGCGTCCGATCTCAATTCCAGCCAATTCTGCGTTGAAAAAGTAAAACAGTGCTCCTTCCCTTCCGAGCTCTCCCGTGTGCCCAAACAGGGGTTTACCCTCACATATGGGGTATCAGCGTACTCAGGACAAATTGGACAACAACTTTTGTGGACCAATTTCTCCTGTTACCCTTGGGAAAATATAAAACTGGGGGCTAAAAATAATTTTTGTGGGAAAACAAAAAGATTTTTTATTTTCACGGCTCTGCGTTATAAACTGTAGTGAAACACTTGGGGGTTCAAAGTTCTCACAACACATCTAGATAAGTTCATTGAGGGGTCTAGTTTCCAATATGGGGTCACTTGTGGGGGGTTTCTACTGTTTAGGTACATTAGGGGCTCTGCAAACGCAATGTGACGCCTGCAGACCAATCCATCTAAGTCTGCATTCCAAATTATGCTCCTTCCCTTCCGAGCCCTCCCATGCGCCCAAACGGTGGTTCCCCCCCACATATCAGGTATCAGCGTACTCAGGACAAATTGGACAACAACATTTAGGGTCCAATTTCTCCTGCTAACCTTGGAAAAATACAAAACTGGGGGCTAAAATATAATTTTTGTGGAAAAAAAAATATTTTTTATTTGCACGGCTCTGCGTTATAAACTGTAGTGAAATACTTGGGGGTTCAAAGCTCTCACAACACATCAAGATGAGTTCCTTAGGGGGTCTACTTTCCAAAATGGTGTCACTTGTGGGGGGTTTCTACTGTTTAGGTACATTAGGGGCTCTGCAAATGCAATGTGACGCCTGCAGACCATTCCATTTAAGTCTGCATTCCAAATGGCGCTCCTTCCCTTCCGAGCCCTCCCATGCGCCCAAACGGTGGTTCCCCCTCACATATGGGGTATCAGCGTACTCAGGACAAATTGGACAACAACTTTTGGGGTCCAATTTCTCCTGTTACCCTAGGGAAAATACAAAACTGGGGGCTAAAAAATAATTTTTGTGGGAAAAAAATTTTGTTTTATTTTTATGGCTCTGCATTATAAACTTCTGTGAAGCCCTTGGTGGGTCAAAGTGCTCACCACACATCCAGATAAGTTCCTTAGGGGGTCTACTTTCCAAAATGGTGTCACTTGTGGGGGGTTTCAATGTTTAGGCACATCAGTGGCTCTCCAAACGCAACATGGCATCCCATCTCAATTCCTGTCAATTTTGCATTGAAAAGTCAAACGGCGCTCCTTCCCTTCCGAGCTCTCCCATGCACCCAAACAGTGGTTTACAGCCACATATGGGGTATCAGCGTACTCAGGACAAATTGGACAACAACTTTTGGGGTCCATTTTCTCCTGTTACCCTTGGTAAAATAAAACAAATTGGAGCTGAAGTAAATTTTTTGTGTAAAAAAGTTAAATGTTCATTTTTATTTAAACATTCCAAAAATTCCTATGAAACACCTGAAGGGTTAATAAACTTCTTGAATGTGGTTTTGAGCACCTTGAGGGGTGCAGTTTTTAGAATGGTGTCACACTTGGGCATTTTCTATCATATAGACCCCTCAAAATGACTTCAAATGAGACGTGGTCCCTAAAAAAAAATGGTGTTGTAAAAATGAGAAATTGCTGGTCAACTTTTAACCTTATAACTCCCTAACAAAAAAAAAATTTGGTTCCAAAATTATGCTGATGTAAAGGAGACATGTGGGAAATGTTACTTATTAAGTATTTTGTGTGACATATCTCTGTGATTTAATTGCATAAAAATTCAAAGTTTGAAAATTGCAAATTTTTCAAAATTTTCGCCAAATTTCCGTTTTTTTCACAAATAAACGCAGGTACTATCAAAGAAATTTTACCACTAATCATGAAGTACAATATGTCACGAGAAAACAATGTCAGAATCACCAGGATCCGTTGAAGCGTTTCGGAGTTATAACCTCATAAAGGGACAGTGGTCAGAATTGTAAAAATTGGCCTGGTCATTGACGTGCAAACCACCCTTGGGGGTAAAGGGGTTAAGGGCTTCAGAGAGACCCTTTCTGAACATAGCTGTCAGCGCAGATTCATTCCATTGAGTGAGCACGGACCACTTTCTAAATTTCTGACAATATACCTCTATCTCATCCTGACCCTGACCAAGAGCCAGCAAATTTTTCTCTGCCTGATCCACTGAATTAGGTTCATCATACAGCAATCCGAGCGCCAGGAAAAACGCATCGATATTACTCAATGCAGGATCTCCTGGCGCAAGAGAAAATGCCCAGTCCTGAGGGTCGCCGCGCAAAAAAGAAATAACAATCAAAACCTGTTGAACTGGATCACCAGAGGAGCGAGGTTTCAAGGCCAGAAATAATTTACAATTATTTTTGAAACTCAGAAACTTAGTTCTATCTCCAAAAAACAAATCAGGAATAGGAATTCTTGGTTCCAACATAGCTTTCTGATCAATAGTGTCTTGAATCTTTTGTACTCTTGCCGAGAGCTGATCCACCAGTAAGGGGATGTTTCCCATGTGGTAACTGTATTTCATGCCCTAACATCAGTCGCATTGCGACCTTTGATTCGGTTGATGGTGGAAAAACTTTTACCATCAATCACCACATAACATGTAACACTACGCAAGTTGTTTACTATGCGGTATGTGGGTGCCCGAAAATATATATCGGCCTCACTTCTCGCCGTCTGGGTACACGCATACGAGAGCATGTGCGTGACATAATGGCGGCTAAGAATGAGACAGATATGGCCAAATTGAAGACCGTACCATGTCATTTTAGACTATTCCATAATTGTGACCCTAAATCATTCATGGCACGGGGCATTGATCATGTTCAGTCTGGCATTAGAGGTGGCGATGTTAAGCGCATTTTAGCACAACGTGAGTGCCGCTGGATCTCTATGGTGGGCACTATGACACCTAGGGGCCTTAATGAGGCACATGGATTCTCATCCTTTCTCTGATTTATGATTCTCTGGGCGCCAAGTTTCTTAAACTTGTCCTTGCTATGTACCATCAGTGTTTTAATTAGGTTTCTTTGTTTATATTGTAGTGTGTTTATGCTTCTCTCACGAGTATATGATTTTTGATACTGAAGGAAGAAAGTATTTAGCCGAATGGGAACATCCAGCACTTCCATCTACCTTGAAACTGAAGATAAACAATTACTTCAAGTGGATTATCATAGCGGCATGATATAATGTAGTATATATAGTATTTTCATCTACTTTTTTATATAATCCCTGTACTGGATGTGTAGATTAGTATGTAAAAAGATGAGCAATATTACTCCTGTAGCTCATTATCTCTTTCTGATGTAATTTTGAGTATTGATATACTTTTTCGTGACTGTAGTATTTTTAGCCATGTTGTTATTTTCCCCTCCCCTGTTTTTTGCTTAATTTTGTCTTATATGTTGATTTTATATGTGTAATTATTATTAAAATCATGTGTAGTATTTGATCATATCATATAGATTTGACACTTAGCACTTAGTTCACTTTATGCACTTGTCACTTTAAATAGGCAAATTACAAGGCATTTTGTTGTCCTGAAATTCAGGTAAATAATATTGCACTTAATTAATATTAACTTATGTCACGCAGTATAGGTTATATTTCTGTAAATATGCACCTTAATACTTGGAGTTATTCTTGTACTGGGGGAGCGCTGTGTGCCGCTGCCTGCTTTTGTCCCTGGCGGCGATCCATTTGCTGTGTGGTGTGGGCGTGGCGCCGACCCACTCACATAGCTGGGATCTGTCAGTCAGGACAGGGGCTGGTGATGCGGTGGTGACGCTCTCATATGACTCACGCATGCGCACTACGGAGTTATTGTCACGTCATGTGACCGGATTTTAGCACTATTTATATGCGACCGGGATCCCTAGTTAGCCACGCCCCCTGAGGAAGCGACAATACGTACACGCGAAACGCGCGTTGGGGTTCATCCAGGAGCCAGACGGGACACCGTGTAACCTATGGGTAATTAACCCTTTATTTATTTACTAGTCTTTCTTTCACATTGTGCGGTCCATTTACATTTGATGTGTGGCAGCTATATGGGCATTGTTAGGGCTATTATGTAGATGTAACGCTCATCGCTGTTGTCTGTCTGTTATGCATATGGGCTATTTGCACTTGTGTATACCTCAGCATTATGTACATTGTAATTAATTACTTATTGTGTTTCTGTTGGCTATACCTGGATTATTGCACCTACGGATGCAGTCACATTCTTTTATCAAATTTCTATGATATATGATATGTATGATTTTCAGTGGAAATCTAATAAATATGCTTTACTAATAGTATTTTTGGCAACTATTTGACTCATAATATCTCCTGTGTAGCATTAATGTTGAGTCGCCTCATGTATATTACCTGCTGACGCCTATGTGTATAAACAATCAAAACCTGTTGAACTGGATCACCAGAGGAGCGAGGTTTCAAGGCCAGAAATAATTTACAATTATTTTTGAAACTCAGAAACTTAGTTCTATCTCCAAAAAACAAATCAGGAATAGGAATTCTTGGTTCCAACATAGCTTTCTGATCAATAGTGTCTTGAATCTTTTGTACTCTTGCCGAGAGCTGATCCACAAATGAAGACAGACTTCTAATGTCCATCGCTACACCTGTGTACTGAACCACCCAAATGTCTAGGGGAAAAAAAAGGCAAAACACAGTGCAAAGAAAAAAAAATGGTCTCAGAACTTCTTTTTTCCCTCTATTGAGAATCATTAGTACTTTTGGCTTCCTGTACTGTTATGAAAGGCAATTCAGTACTACAATGGACATAGCGGTCAGAGCACATACAGTGATCTGACAATAACCCAAAATCATAGAACGAGCTCTGAGACGTGGGAACTCTGCAGACCGCAATCCCTAATCCTCTCCAAACAACACTAGAGGCAGCCGTGGATTGCACCTAACTCTGCCTATGCAACTCGGCACAGCCTGAGAAACTAACTAGCGTGAAGATAGAAAATAAGCCTACCTTGCCTCAGAGAAATACCCCAAAGGAAAAGGCAGCCCCCCACATATAATGACTGTGAGTTAAGATGAAAAGACAAACGTAGAGATGAAATAGATTCAGCAAAGTGAGGCCCGACTTTCTTAACAGATCGAGGATAGAAAAGGTAACTTTGCGGTCTACACAAAACCCTAAAGAAAACCACGCAAAGGGGGCAAAAAGACCCTCCGTACCGAACTAACGGCACGGAGGTACACCCTTTGCGTCCCAGAGCTTCCAGCAACAAATTAGACAAGCTGGACAGAAAAAATAGCAAACAAATAGCAAAGAAGAACTTAGCTATGCAGAGCAGCACGCCACAGGAATGATCCAGGGAAAAACAAGTCCAACACTGGAACATTGACAGGAAGCCAGGATCAAAGCATTAGGTGGAGTTAAGTAGAGAAGCACCTAACGACCTCACCAGATCACCTGAGGAAGGAAACTCAGAAGCCGCAGTACCACTTCCCTCCACCAACAGAAGCTCACAGAGAGAATCAGCCGAAGTACCACTTGTGACCACAGGAGGGAGCTCTGCCACAGAATTCACAACAGATCCCGGAAGATACGAGACCACAAAATCAAAACGGGAGAAAAACAGGGACCATCGAGCCTGTCTAGGATTCAGCCGCTTGGCCGACTCGAGGTAAATCAGATTCTTATGATCAGTCAAGACCACAACGCGGTGGTTAGCTCCCTCAAGCCAATGTCGCCACTCCTCAAACGCCCACTTCATAGCCAACAACTCCCGATTGCCGAAATCATAATTGCGTTCCGCAGGTGAAAACTTTCTGGAAAAAAAAGCACACGGTTTCATCAAAGAACCATCAGAATCCCTCTGAGACAAAACGGCCCCCGCCCCAATCTCAGAAGCGTCAACCTCAACCTGAAAAGGAAGAGAAACATCCGGCTGACGCAACACAGGGGCAGAAGTAAATCGGCGTTTAAGCTCCCGAAAGGCCTCAACAGCCGCAGAGGACCAATTCGTCACATCAGCGCCTTTCTTCGTCAAATCAGTAAGGGGCTTAACCACACTGGAAAAGTTGGCAATGAAACGGCGATAGAAATTAGCAGAGCCCAAAAATTTTTGAAGGCTCTTCACAGATGTGGGTTGAATCCAGTCATGAATAGCTTGGACCTTAACAGGATCCATTTCCATAGACGAGGGAGAAAAAATAAAACCCAAAAAAGAGACTTTCTGAACTCCGAATAGGCACTTAGACCCCTTCACAAATAAAGCATTATCATGAAGGATCTGGAATACCATCCTGACCTGCTTCACATGAGACTCCCAATCATCGGAAAAAATCAAAATATCATCCAAATATACAACCATGAATTTATCAAGATAATTGCGGAAAATATCATGCATGAAAGATTGGAACACAGATGGAGCATTAGAGATCCCAAATGGCATCACGAGGTATTCAAAATGGCCTTCGGGCGTATTAAATGCAGTTTTCCATTCGTCACCCTGTTTAATACGAACAAGATTATATGCCCCTCGAAGGTCAATCTTTGTAAACCAACTAGCCCCCTTAATCTGAGCAAACAAATCAGAAAGCAAAGGCAAGGGGTATTGGAATTTGACCGTGATCTTATTAAGAAGACGATAATCTATACAGGGTCTCAAGGAGCCATCCTTCTTAGCAACAAAAAAGAAACCCGCTCCCAATGGTGACGAAGACGGCCGAATATGCCCCTTCTCCAAAGATTCCTTAACATAACTCCGCATGGCGGCATGCTCTGGCACAGACAGATTGAAAAGTCGGCCCTTAGGGAATTTACAACCTGGAATCAAGTTAATAGCACTATCACAGTCCCTACGTGGAGGAAGGGAACTGGACTTGGGCTCATCAAATACATCCTGGAAATCCGACAAAAACTCAGGGACCTCAGAAGAGGGGGAAGAGGAAATTGACATCAAAGGAACGTCACTATGTACCCCTTGACAACCCCAACTAGTTACAGACATAGTTTTCCAATCCAGCACCGGATTATGTTCCTGTAACCATGGAAAACCCAGTACAACAACATCATGCAGATTATGCAACACCAGAAAACGGCAATCTTCCTGATGTGCTGGAGCCATGTACATGGTCATCTGCATCCAGTACTGAGGTTTATCCTTGGCCAATGGTGTAGCATCAATACCCCTCAAAGGAATAGGGCTCTGCAAAGGCTGCAAGGAAAAACCACAGCGCCTGGCGAATTCTAAGTCCATTAAGTTCAGGGCAGCGCCTGAATCCAAATTCCTGCCATGACAGAAAAGGACGACAATGAGCAAATCAGGGTCACAGATAAAAGAAATTTAGGCTGTACAGTACTGATGGTAACAGACCTAGCGACCCTCCTAGTACGCTTAGGGCAATCAGAAATAACATGAGTAGAATCACCACAGTAAAAACACAGCCTATTCTGACGTCTGAATTCCTGCCGTTCTGTTCTAGTCAAAATCCTATCACATTGCATAGGCTCAGGACTCTGCTCAGAGGACACTGCCATATGGTGCACAGCTTTGCGCTCGCGCAGACGCCGATCAATCTGAATGGCTAGAGACATAGATTCGCTCAAACCAGCTGGCGTAGGGAAGCCCACCACAGGGCCGGCTCCAGGTTTTCGAGGGCCCCGGGCGAAAGAGTCTTAGTGGCCCCCCCCCCCCTTAACACATACCCTGATTTATGATGCACAGATACGGCAGAGAAATGTATAGTACAATGCCAGATTTCACTTCTTACATGAGTGACAGCTATTGTAGATTCTGCAGTGTATATATATATACAGGAGGAAAGGTGCTGTGCAGTGTATATATACAGGAGGAAAGGTGCTGTGCAGTGTATATATACAGGAGAGGTGCTGTGCAGTGTATATATACAGGAGGAAAGGTGCTGTGCAGTGTATATATACAGGAGGAAAGGTGCTGTGCAGTGTATATATACAGGAGAGGTGCTTTTCTGTTTTGAGTTTTTCTATGAAACAAAGACTTTTCTACATAAACAACGTTGTTTGGTTTTGCGGCCCCAACAAATCTGTGCTACAAAGTAACAGGCGGCTCGGGCATTAATGAGGGACCTGATGCTGAATCCTTTCCACAAACCCTAATGACCCAATTAGTGCCCCGTCATTAGAAGCTCATTAAACGCCTCCCTGTCCCGAGCAGTCATGTACAGTATGGGGGGGATCCTGCAGCCCACCCCCTGACTGCTCCATACCATACACTGCCCTCTGTCGCGCTCACTATTATCCTGTGCATTTCTCCGTCATCGTTACCCCATGTTACACTTGTCACCCCCCACTACAGAGTAGCAGGGCAGCCAATGTCACCCCCTCCCGGACCCTAATGGCAGCAGGAAATGTCTGCTCCTCTATTGGGTTGGAACCTGATTTAATCAAGGAATAATGTGGATTTGTTGCCGGTGGCTGCAGGGAAAGGGTTAAGTGATGCCATGTCCTTGGTGGGAGCAGTGGCAGCTGCTGGGACCTGGACAGAGACAACCAATGTTGCTGTGACTGCACAGTGTGATGTGGAGGAGAGAAGCTGAGACTCCGGAGCAGAAATCACCCACATGCCAGCACTGGGCAGAGTCCCTCCAGTCACCAGCCTGGGGCCACAGGGCCCCAACGTACAGCCCACAGCTCAGTTTTATCCATGGCAGCAGCTCCCCTCCCTCCTGGCATCTGGTTAACCCCATTTATGCGGGTTGGATTGTTATCTTTAAGGTTCAGCAATAACCTTCATACAGATGGGAAGGGGTTAAGCTTCTTCCTACCCCACTGGTGCAGGTTTGGTGCAGCATGCATGTATTCTGGGAGAGCTGGGTGGCTACAGGCTGCACCCCACCAGCTGCTCCTCCAGACATCACCCACATTTTTAGGCAGCGGAGACAGACAGCAGACTGAGCCACATCTGCAATATACCTTTGCACTCAGGCACTGGTAGGACGGAGCTCCGGAATCTGCCTGATAAACTTCAGCACTGTCCGCAGCCAGCCAGGGGGGAGAGCAGAGAAGGTGCTCTCTCCGCCCACAATGTCACACTGGCTGCCTTCTGTTAACCCCTATGTGTGCCTGCCTGGCTGCACTGACTGAGTGAGAAGATGCTTGTGTGAGAGCTGGCACATAGGGGTTAAGAGAACGCAGCCAGCAGTGACTTTGTGGGGGGAGAGAGCATGTTATCTCCTGCTCTGCTCTCCCAGCTGTATCTATGACAGCTAAGTGGGCCCCCCTCTCTCCCCAGGGCCCCGGCATTTGCCCGCTGTGCCGGGTGCTGACGCCGGCCCTGGCCCACCATAACATCTTTAAGAGCTTCAGAAAGACCTTTTCTGAAAATAGCAGCCAGAGCATCCTCATTCCATTTAGTGAGCACCGACCATTTCCTAAATTTCTGGCAGTATAATTCTGCCGCTTCCTGACCTTGACACAGGGCCAACATGTTTTTTTCTGCATGATCCACAGAATTAGGTTCGTCATACAATAATCCGAGCGCTTGAAAAAATGCGTCTACATTCAGCAATGCCGGATCCCCTGATTCAAGGGAGAATGCCCAGTCCTGAGGGTCACCACGCAGCAAGGATATGATGATTTTAACTTGCTGAATGGGATCACCAGAAGATCGGGGTTTCAAAGCAAAAAACAATTTGCAGTTATTTTTAAAGTTCAAAAACTTGGATCTGTCCCCAAAAAACAAATCAGGAGTAGGAATTTTAGGCTCCAAAGCCGGAGTCTGGACAACATAATCTTGGATACTCTGTACTCTTGCAGCAAGGTGATCCACACGAGAAAACAAACCCTGAACATCCATGCCAGAGCATAAATCCTGAACCACTCAGAGATCAAGAGGAAAAAAAGACAAAACAGAGCACAGAAAAAAAAATAGCTCAGAATTTTTTTTTCCTTCTTTTGAGAAGCATTTAATTCATTTTTGGCCACTTGTACTGTTATGATCTGATGGTTTAGGAGCAAAATGGGACGAGCTCTGAAGGAGGTGGTACCTGTACTGACCGCAGTCCCTAAGCTCAACACAACACTAGAAGTAGCCGTGGGATGCTCCTGTCACTCCCTAGGCACCTCGTCACAGCCTGAGAACTAACTACCCCTAAAGATAGAAACAGGAAAACTATCTTGCCTCAGAGAAAATCCCCAAAGGATAGATAGCCCCCCACAAGTAATGACTGTGAGTGGAGAGCGAAAAGACATACGTAGAATGAAACCAGGATGTAGCACAGGAGGCCAGTCTAGCTAGATAGATAGGACAGGACGGAATACTGTGCGGTCAGTATTAAAAACTACAAAAAATCCACACAGGGTTTACAAAAATCTCCACACCTGACTAAAGGTGTGGAGGGTAAATCTGCTTCCCAGAGCTTCCAGCTTAACTGAATTAATCCATACTGACAAGCTGGACAAAACATAGAATGCACAGAACGAATAAGTCCACAACGTGTGGACAGAAAACAGCAAAGAAAGGACTTATCTTTGCTGAACTGGTCAGGATATCAGGGAAATCCAAGAGAGATGTGAATCCAACCAGGAACCATTGACAAGTGGCACTGGCTGAAGGGAAGAGCCAGGCATAAATAGCCGAGCAGAAAGACAATCAGTGGAAGCAGCTGCAGACTGCTAAATCCAAGGAGCAGCCATTCCACTTAAAACCACCGGAGGGAGCCCAAGAGCAGAACTCACAAAAGTGCCACTTACAACCACCGGAGGCAGCCCAAGAGCGGAATTCACAATAGTGTGCCTGGAGAAGAAGCACTCCAGGAAAGTGCTGCATGGACTTGAGAAACTGAACAGTGGGTGTTCTGCCAGCCATGGGCGGGATGGACCCCGCTCACAGAAGGACTGTGTTTGTTCTGCCACCATTTTATTTTGCTTTCCTGTTTTGCCCAGGGGGCTGTATTTTCTTTACCATACCTGGATTTATGCTGCCTACAGAGACCATTGCAAAATTTTCAGTTTCTCTGATTTTTCTCTTTATAGGTATATTTTTGAGTAAAATGTAAATTGTTCTTTTAGTCTATAAACTTCTGACAACATGTCTCCAAATTTGCAAGCAATACATTTTGTATTTTTTTTCTGAAAAGGAGAAAGGGTCAAAATTAAAAAAGCAGTGCTTTCAGACTTCAAAAATGCAAAGAAAACAAGTTCATAATCATTTAGAAACAACAATACTAATGTTTTAACCCAGGAAGAGTTCTGAAATCAATATTTTGTGGAATAACCATGATTTTTAATCACAGCTTTCATGCATCTTGGCATGCTTTCCACCTGTCTTTCACACTGCTTCCGGCACAAAAATCGAAGCAGTTCTTCTTTGTTTGATGGCTTGTGACTATCCATCATCCTCTTGATTACATTCCAGAGGTTTTCAATGAGGTTCAGGTCTTGAAATTGGGCTGCCCATGACAGGGTTTTGATGTGGTGGTCTCTTAATTTTTGCCAGAGCTGTATATATACAGTACTAGCTATTGAACCCGTTCTACACCCGGGTGGCGAGCATTTATATTGGTATATGGTCTCCATCCTGGTATGTGCTGCTCCATCCTGCGTCCCCATCCTGTCATGCGCTGCTCCATCCTGCGTCCCCATCCTGTCATTTTGCTGCTCCATCCTGCGTCCCCATCCTGTCATTTTGCTGCTCCATCCTGCGTCCCCATCCTGTCATGCGCTGCTCCATCCTGCGTCTCCATCCTGTCATGTGCTGCTCCATCCTGCGTCCCCATCCTGTCATGTGCTGCTCCATCCTGCGTCCCCATCCTGTCATGCGCTGCTCCATCCTGCGTCCCCATCTTGTCATGTGCTGC
Source organism: Ranitomeya imitator (assembly GCF_032444005.1). Taxonomy (NCBI): domain Eukaryota; kingdom Metazoa; phylum Chordata; class Amphibia; order Anura; family Dendrobatidae; genus Ranitomeya; species Ranitomeya imitator. The sequence goes on along the minus strand of NC_091284.1, from coordinate 414,123,113 downwards.
TCCATCCTGCGTCCCCATCCTGTCATGCGCTGCTCCCATCCTGCGTCCCCATCCTGTCATGCGCTGCTCCCATCCTGTGATGCGCTGCTCCCATCCTGCGTCCCCATCCTGTCATGTGCTGCTCCATCCTGCGTCCCCATCCTGTCATGTGCTGCTCCATCCTGCGCCTCCATTCTGTCATGTGCTGCTCCCATCCTGCGTCCCCATCCTGTCATGCGCTGCTCCATCCTGTGTCCCCATCCTGTCATGCGCTGCTCCCATCCTGCGTCCCCATCCTGTCATGTGCTGCTCCATCCTGCGCCTCCATTCTGTCATGTGCTGCTCCCATCCTGCGTCCCCATCCTGTCATGCGCTGCTCCATCCTGCGTCCCCATCCTGTCATGCGCTGCTCCCATCCTGCTTCCCCATCCTGTGATGCGCTGCTCCCATCCTGTGATGTGCCGCTCCCATCCTGCGTCCCCATCCTGTCATGTGCTGCTCTATCCTGCGTCCCCATCCTGTCATTTGCTGCTCCATCCTGCGTCCCCATCCTGTCATGTGCTGCTCCATCCTGCGTCCCCATCCTGTCATGTGCTGCTCCATCCTGCGTCCCCATCCTGTTATGTGCTGCTCCCATCCTGCGTCCCCATCCTTATGTGCTGCTCCATCCTGCGTCCCCATCCTTATGTGCTGCTCCATCCTGCGTCCCCATCCTGTTATGTGCTGCTCCCATCCTGCGTCCCCATCCTTATGTGCTGCTCCATCCTGCGTCCCCATCCTTATGTGCTGCTCCATCCTGCGTCCCCATCCTTATGTGCCGCTCCATCCTGCGTCCCCATCCTTATGTGCCTCTCCATCCTGCGTCCCCATCCTTATGTGCTGCTCCATCCTGCGTCCCCATCCTTATGTGCTGCTCCATCCTGCGTCCCCATCCTTATGTGCTGCTCCATCCTGCGTCCCCATCCTTATGTGCTGCTCCATCCTGCGTCCCCATCCTTATGTGCTGCTCCATCCTGCGTCCCCATCCTTATGTGCTGCTGCATCCTGCGTCCCCATCCTTATGTGCTGCTCCATCCTGCGTCCCCATCCTTATGTGCTGCTCCATCCTGCGTCCCCATCCTTATGTGCTGCTCCATCCTGCGTCCCCATCCTTATGTGCTGCTCCATCCTGCGTCCCCATCCTTATGTGCTGCTCCATCCTGCGTCCCCATCCTTATGTGCTGCTCCATCCTGCGTCCCCATCCTTATGTGCTGCTCCATCCTGCGTCCCCATCCTTATGTGCTGCTCCATCCTGCGTCCCCATCTTTATGTGCTGCTGCATCCTGCGTCCCCATCCTTATGTGCTGCTCCATCCTGCGTCCCCATCCTTATGTGCTGCTCCATCCTGCGTCCCCTTCCTTATGTGCTGCTCCATCCTGCGTCCCCATCCTTATGTGCTGCTCCATCCTGCGTCCCCATCCTTATGTGCTGCTCCATCCTGCGTCCCCATCCTTATGTGCTGCTGCATCCTGCGTCCCCATACTGCCTCTGACCCGCTCGGCGCCGAGTGCTGGGGGGCCTGAGCAGGCGGGGACACCGGCACGCTGTGGGGGTCAAGTGCCGGTATCGCCGCCAGCTCAGGCCCCCCAGCACTTACTATACTCACCTGTCTGTCCCGTTCCAGCGCTGGGCGCCGCCATCTTCCCGGTCTCCTGGCCGTGACTGTTCAGTCAGAGGGCGGCGCCGGCGCGCATTAAGCGCGTCATCGCGCCCTCTGAACTGAAGGTTACAGGCCGAAGACCGGGAAGATGGCGGCGCTCAGCGATGGAATGCAGGACAGGTGACTATAGGCGATACTCACCCTCCTGGCGGTCCCTGCTTCTCTGTTGGAGATCGCGGTGTGCGTTCAGTGTGAACGCACACCGCGATCTCCCGGGAACGTCACTCTGTGAGGCCCAGACTGCGCCGGCGCTTGCGCCTGCGCAGTCTATAGAGGCTTCGGACAGAGTGACGCTCCCAGCGTTATATTATAGATATTTGGCCACCCTGCATTGTTAGTACCCAGAAGCAACTCCTTTTGAAAGTATCACAACCTGTAAATGCTTTTTGTAGCCCGACAGGAGTCTTTCAATTTTTATTTGAGGGTTTTTCATTCACTCTTCCTTTGAAAATTCTTCTAGTTCCGTGAGATTCCTGGGTCGTCTTGCATGCACTGCTATTTTAAGGTCTAGCCACAGATTTTCAATGATGTTCAAATCAGGGGATTGTAAGGGTCATTGTAAATCCTTCAGTTTGCGCCTTTTGAAGTATTCTAATGTGGATTTTTTTGTTTATTTTGGATCATTATCCATTTGTAGAAGCCATTGTCTTTTCAACTTCAGCTTTTTTACAAATGATGTTAAGTTTGCATCAATAATTTGTTGAAATTTCATTGAATCTGTATTTCCCCCTACCCGTGGCATGTTCCACGTTCCATTGGCTGCAACACAACCCCAAAGCATGATTGATCCAGTCCCATGCTTAATGGTTGGCGAGATGTCGTTTTCCTGAAATTCTGTGCCTTTTTTTCTCCACACATACCTTTGATCATTGTGGAGAAAGAGTTCTATTTTAACCTCATCGGTCCACATGACTTGTTCCCAAACTGCATTAGTCTTGTTTAGATGTTCTTTTGCATAGTTCCTCTTCAGAGAGAAAGAGGACCTGAACTCTAGTACCCCTCTAGTATTGGAAGTAGCAGTTCTACAAGTCAATATTGACCATTTTACGAGCCTTGCAATATTACTTAGGATTAAAGCCAAATCAGAATCTCAATTTGCAGACACAGTGTTCTTTTTTTCTTTAAACCATTCAGGTTAGTTATAAACAATTTAATATAAGCTGATCAACTTAAACATTGTTGTTTCAACTTCTCTTCATCATGGTTCATATTTATTCTAGTATAACAAACCAAAGGTATACTCAGAAAAGACATCCTACAATCTCTAGTAAAAAAAGACCCTATTGCTAAACATCAATTAACTCACTGATGTTTGATTAGGTGTTGCCATTTTTTAAACTTTCAAATGCCCTTTGTATTAGGGTATGTGTCCACGTTCAGGAAACGCTGTGTGTTTGACGCTGCGTAGTGCCGAATCTTCAAACACGCAGCGACCAGATGTTACAGCATAGTGGAGGGGATTTCATCAAATCCCGTCTCCACTATGCATTAAAAGACGCATGCGGCAGACTCGCGGAAACGGACATGCGGCGCGTCTTTTAAGAACGCAGCATGTCCTTAAAATGCTGAAACAACGCAAGGACAACGCAGGTGACCTGCCAGTGACCTCAGGTGCAGATTTGGTCAGGATTTTACCTGAGTAAAATCCTGACTAATTCCTGATGCAATCCTGAACGTGGACACATACCCTTACCGTAGAGCCGCAGCGTCAAACACGCAGCATCCAGATGTTACAGCATAGTGGAGGGAATTTCATGAAATCCCATCTCCACTATGCATTAAAAGACGCATGCGGCATACCCGCGGAAACGGACATGCGGCGTGTCTTTTAAGAATGCAGCATGTCCGTACAATGCTGAAACAACACAAGGACAACGCAGGTGACCTGCCAGTGACCTCAGGTGTAGATTTGATCAGGATTTTACCTGAGTAAAATCCTGACCAAATCCTGATGCAATCCTGAACGTGGACACATACCCTAAGAACCACCACCGCTTTTGCTGTCTCTTGGCATTCTGGCATCACCACTTCGGTGGCTTAAGCCGGTCGCACCTTTTGAGGGACAGCCAGGGGGTATCGTTAAGGAGCTCCTAGAAGCTGTGGATGATGGGAGTCAAGCTTCAACTCTCTGGGGTCGATGATACCTTGCCAAAAATGGATTTAGTATTGACATAGCTGAACATAAGATGCATTTTTAACTGTGATATTTGGGCAACATGGTGTTTTATGATAGCCTGAATATTTGGAGGTCTGAGATAATATGCCTGCATGAGTTCAGGAGGGAGGGCAGGTATGGGCTGGTGCTATCTTTTATGGCTGCTTGCCAGAATTTGTTTACTGCTCTGAAAAATGGAGTTGCAAAGCCTTTGCTGGAAGTTCTTACCTTTACTGTGCTTTACTCCAATCAAGATGTCCCACTCGTAGTTTTTGTGCACAACCCTTTTATTTACCTGGATGACATTACTTTATTTTTAAAGAGACACTGCATTTATGTTCAGTACTCCCACAGGGTCCAGAATCAAGAAGGGCTCTAGGCCGTGAAGAACACATTTTTTGATAGATTTGGTGTGGATACCCAAAGCCCTGGAGGCATCCATTACCCCCTCTGAATTTTTCAATGGGGAAGAATAGTGTTTTTGTTTTTCCCAGCTGCCCCAATGTACTGCAGGAGGTGTAACAATTTCGATCATACCTGGGATTGTTGCGGAGAGATGCCAACTTGCAGGAATTGCAATGGTTCTGGCCATATGGCAAAAGACTGAGCAAATCATAGAATCAAAGAATGATACAGTTGGAAGAGACCTCCTGGGTCATCTGGTCCAACCCCCTGCTCAAAGCAGGATTCACTAAATCATCCCAGACAAATGTCTGTCCAGCCTCTGTTTGAAGACTTCCATTGAAGGAGAACTCACCACCTCTCGTGGCAGCCTGTTCCACTCATTGATCGCCCTAACTGTCAAAAGGTTTTTTCTAATATCTAATCTGTGTCTCCTCCCATTCAGTTTCATTCCATTACTTCTAGTCTTTCCTTGTGCAAATTAGAATAAAGATGATCCTTCTACAATGTGACAGCCCTTGAGATATTTGTAGACAGCTATTAAGTCTCCTCTCAGTCTTCTTTTTTGCAAGCTAAACATCATAAATACTAAATCATGCTATGTGTAATACTTGTGGTGAAGAGGACCATCATAAGTATCGGGACTGTAAAGGCAGGAGCAGTCCTAGGTCTTATGCTGAAGTCTCTGGTGGGGCACCTGTGCCCCCTGCTGCTGTTGTGGACATTCCACGGGTTGCAGTCTCATATCTTAACCCCTTCATGACCCAGCCTATTTTGACCTTAAAGACCTTGCCGTTTTTTGCAATTCTGACCAGTGTCCCTTTATGAGGTAATAACTCAGGAACGCTTCAACGGATCCTAGCGGTTCTGAGATTGTTTTTTCGTGACATATTGGGCTTCATGTTAGTGGTAAATTTAGGTCAATAAATTATGCGTTTATTTGTGATAAAAACGGAAATTTGGCGAAAATTTTGAAAATTTCGCAATTTTCACATTTTGAATTTTTATTCTGTTAAACCAGAGAGATATGTGACACAAAATAGTTAATAAATAACATTTCCAACATGTTTACTTTACAACAGCACAATTTTGGAAACAAAATTTTTTTTTGTTAGGAAGTTATAAGGGTTAAAATTTGACCAGCGATTTCTCATTTTTACAACGAAATTTACAAAACCATTTTTTTTAGGGACCACCTCACATTTGAAGTCAGTTTGAGGGGTCTATATGGCTGAAAATACCCAAAAGTGACACCATTCTAAAATCTGCACCCCTCAAGGTACTCAAAACCACATTCAAGAAGTTTATTAACCCTTCAGGTGCTTCACAGCAGCAGAAGCAACATGGAAGGAAAAAATGAACATTTAACTTTTTAGTCACAAAAATTATCTTTTAGCAACAATTTTTTTATTTTCCCAATGGTAAAAGGAGAAACTGAACCACGAAAGTTGTTGTCCAATTTGTCCTGAGTACGCTGATACCTCATATGTGGGGGTAAACCACTGTTTGGGCACACGGCAGGGCTTGGAAGGGAAGGAGCGCCATTTGACTTTTTGAATCAAAAATTGGCTCCACTCTTTAGCGGACACCATGTCACGTTTGGAGAGCCCCCGTGGGCCTAAAAATTGGAGCTCCCCCACAAGTGACCCCATTTTGGAAACAAGACGCCCCAAGGAACTTATCTATATGCATAGTGAGCACTTTGAACCCCCAGGTGCTTCACAAATTGATCCGTAAAAATGAAAAAGTACTTTTTTTTCACAAAAAAATTCTTTTAGCCTCAATTTTTTCATTTTCACATGGGCAACAGGATAAAATGGATCCTAAAATGTGTTGGGCAATTTCTCCTGAGTACACCAATACCTCACATTTGGGGGTAAACCACTGTTTGGGCACATGGTAAGGCTCGGAAGGGAAGGAGCGCCATTTGACTTTTTGAATGAAAAATTATTTCCATCGTTAGCGGACACCATGTCGCGTTTGGATAGCTCCTGTGTGCCTAAACATTGGTGCTCCCCCACAAGTGACCCCATTTTGGAAACTAGACCCCCCAAGGAACTTATTTAGATGCCTAGTGAGCACTTTAAACCCTCAGGTGCTTCACAAATTGATCTGTAAAAATGAAAAAGTACTTTTTTTTCACAAAAAAATTCTTTTCGCCTCAATTTTTTCATTTTCACATGGGCAGTAGGATAAAATGAATCATAAAATTTGTTGGGCAATTTCTCCCGAGTACGCCGATACCTCATATGTGGGGGTAAACCACTGTTTGGGCACTCGGCAGGGCTCGGAAGGGAAGGCGCGCCATTTGACTTTTTGAATGGAAAATTAGGTCCAATTGTTAGCGGACACCATGTCGCGTTTGGAGAGCCCCTGTGTGCCTAAACATTGGAGCTCCCCCACAAGTGACCCCATTTTGGAAACTAGACCCCCCAAGGAACTTGTCTAAATGCATATTGAGCACTTTAAACCCCCAGGTGCTTCACAGAAGTTTATAATGCAGAGCCATGAAAATAAAAAATAATTTTTCTTTCCTCAAAAATGATTTTTTAGCCTGGAATTTCCTATTTTGCCAAGGATAATAGGAGAAATTGGACCCCAAATATTGTTGTCCAGTTTGTCCTGAGTAGGCTGATACCCCATATGTGGGGGTAAACCACTGTTTGGGCGCACGGCAGGGCTCGGAAGGGATGGCACGCCATTTGGCTTTTTAAATGGAAAATTAGCTCCAATCATTAGCGGACACCATGTCACGTTTGGAGAGCCCCTGTGTGCCTAAACATTGGAGATCCCCCAGAAATGACCCCATTTTGGAAACTAGACCCCCAAAGAAACTAATCTAGATGTGTGGTGAGGACTTTGAACCCCCAAGTGCTTCACAGAAGTTTATAACGCAGAGCCATGAAAATAAAAAAAAAAAAATTATTTTCTCAAAAATGATCTTTTAGCCTGCAATTTTTTATTTTCCCAAGGGTAACAGGAGAAACTTGACCCCAAAAGTTGTTGTCCAGTTTCTCCTGAGTACGCTGATACCCCATATGTGGGGGTAAATCAGTGTTTGGGCACATGCCGGGGCTCGGAAGTGAAGTAGTGACGTTTTGAAATGCAGACTTTGATGGAATGCTCTGTGGGCGTCACGTTGCGTTTGCAGAGCCCCTGATGTGGCTTAACAGTAGAAACCCCCCACAAGTGACCCCATTTTGGAAACTAGACCCCCAAAGGAACTTATCTAGATGTGTGGTGAGCACTTTGAACCCCCAAGTGCTTCATAGAAGTTTATAATGCAGAGCCGTGAAAATAATAAATACGTTTTCTTTCCTCAAAAATAATTATTTAGCCCAGAATTTTTTATTTTCCCAAGGGTTACAGGAGAAATTGGACCCCAAAAGTTGTTGACCAGTTTCTCCTGAGTACGCTGATACCCCATGTGTGGGGGTAAACCACTGTTTTGGCACACTTCGGGGCTCAGAAGGGAAGTAGTGACGTTTTGAAATGCAGACTTTGATGAAATGCTCTGTGGGCGTCACGTTGTGTTTGCAGAGCCCCTGATGTGGCTTAACAGTAGAAACCCCCCACAAGTGACCCCATTTTGGAAACTAGACCCCGAAAGGAACTTATCTAGATGTGTGGTGAGCACTTTGAACCCCCAAGTGCTTCATAGAAGTTTATAATGCAGAGCCGTGAAAATAATAAATACGTTTTCTTTCCTCAAAAATAATTATTTAGCCCAGAATTTTTTATTTTCCCAAGGGTTACAGGAGAAATTGGACCCCAAAAGTTGTTGTCCAGTTTCTCCTGAGTACGCTGATACCCCATGTGTGGGGGTAAACCACTGTTTGGGCACACGTCGGGGCTCAGAAGGGAAGTAGTGACGTTTTGAAATGCAGACTTTGATGGAATGCTCTGTGGGCGTCACGTTGTGTTTGCAGAGCCCCTGATGTGGCTTAACAGTAGAAACCCCCCACAAGTGACCCCATTTTGGAAACTAGACACCGAAAGGAACTTATCTAGATGTGTGGTGAGCACTTTGAACCCCCAAGTGCTTCATAGAAGTTTATAATGCAGAGCCGTGAAAATAATAAATACGTTTTCTTTCCTCAAAAATAATTATTTAGCCCAGAATTTTTTAATTTTCCCAAGGGTTACAGGAGAAATTGGACCACAAAAGTTGTTGTCCAGTTTCTCCTGAGTATGCTGGTACCCCATATGTGGGGGTAAGCCACTGTTTGGGCACACGTCAGGGCTCGGAAGTGAGGGAGCACCATTTGACTTTTTGAATACGAGATTGGCTGGAATCAATGGTGGCGCCATGTTGAGTTTGGAGACCCCTGATGTGCCTAAACAGTGGTAACCCCTCAATTCTACCTCCAACACTAACCCCCCCACACCCCTAACTCTAATCCCAACTGTAGCCATAACCCTAATCACAACCCTAATCACAACCCTAATTCCAACCCTAACCCTAAGGCTATGTGCCCACGTTGCGGATTCGTGTGAGATATTTCCGCACCATTTTTGAAAAATCCGCGGGTAAAAGGCACTGCGTTTTACCTGCGGATTTTCCGCGGATTTCCAGTGTTTTTTGTGCGGATTTCACCTGCGGATTCCTATTGAGGAACAGGTGTAAAACGCTGCGGAATCCGCACAAAGAATTGACATGCTGCGGAAAATACAACGCAGCGTTTCCGCGCGGTATTTTCCGCACCATGGGCACAGCGGATTTGGTTTTTCATATGTTTACATGGTACTGTACACCTGATGGAACACTGCTGCGAATCCGCAGCGGCCAATCCGCAGCCAAATCCGCACCGTGTGCACATGGCCTAATTCTAAAGGTATGTGCACATGCTGCGGAAAAGCAGCAGTTTCCCATGAGCTTACAGTTCAATGTAAACCTACGGGAAACAAAAATCGCTGCACACATGCTGCGGAAAAACTGCACGGAAACGCAGCGGTTTACATTCCGCAGCATGTCACTTCTTTGTGCGGATTCCGCAGCGGTTTTACAACTGCTCCAATAGAAAATCGCAATTGTAAAACCGCAGTGAAATGCGCAGAAAAAACGCGGTAAATCCGCCATAAATCCGCAGCGGTTTAGCACTGCGGATTTATCAAATCCGCAGCGGAAAAATCCGCAGAGGACCAGAATACGTGTGCACATACCGAAACCCTAACCCTAGCCCTAACCCTAACCCTAGCCCTAACCCTACCCCTAACCCTAACCCTACCCCTACCCCTAACCCTACCCCTAACCCTAGCCCTAACCCTAACCCTACCCCTAACCCTAACCCTACCCCTAACCCTACCCCTAACCCTAACCCTAACCCTACCCCTAACCCTAACCCTATTCTAACATTAGTGGAAAAAAAAAATTCTTTATTTTTTTATTGTCCCTACCTATGGGGGTGACAAAGGGGGGGAGTCATTTATTATTTTTTTTATTTTGATCACTGAGATATAATCTATCTCAGTGATCAAAATGCACTTTGGAACGAATCTGCCGGGCGGCAGATTCGGCGGGCGTACTGCGCATGCGCCCGCCATTTTGGAAGATGGCGGTGCCCAGGGAGAAGACGGACGGGACCCCGGCAGGATCGGTAAGTATGATGGGGTGGGGGGGACCACGGGGGGGGGGATCGGAGCACGGGGGGGAGGAATCAGAGCGCGGCAGGCGTGGAACGGAGCACGGGGGGGCTGGAACGGAGCACGGGGGGGCTGGAACGGAGCACGGGGGGTGGAACGGAGCACGGGGGGTGGATCGGAGTGCAGGGGGGGTGATTGGAGCACGGGGGGTGATTGGAGCACGGGGGGAGCGGACAAGAGCACAGGGGGGAGCGAAGCACTGGACGGAGGGGAGCCGGAGCAGTGTACCGGCCAGATCGGGGGGCTGGGGGGGCGATCGGTGGGGTGGGGTGGGGGCACACTAGTATTTCCAGCCATGGCCGATGATATTGCAGCATCGGCCATGGCTGGATTGTAATATTTCACCCGTTATAATGGGTGAAATATTACAAATCGCTCTGATTGGCAGTTTCACTTTCAACAGCCAATCAGAGCGATCGTAGCCACGAGGGGGTGAAGCCACCCCCCCTGGGCTAAACTACCACTCCCCCTGTCCCTGCAGATCGGGTGAAATGGGAGTTAACCCTTTCACCCGGCCTGCAGGGACGCGATCTTTCCATGACGCCACATAGGCGTCGTGGGTCGGATTGGCACCGACTTCCATGACGCCTACGTGGCGTCATGGGTCGGGAAGGGGTTAATGAGGAACCTCAGCCTCCTGAAATCATGGATGCACATGAGGAGGTTCTGCCCCAAACTGAATCTCCCAGCCCAGAGGCCATAAATTTGGAATTTGCTGAACATGAGTGTGAGCTTCCTCATCAAACTGATGTCTGCGGGTAGGGGAGTTGGGCATTCTCTTGGTAAGTTCCCAGTTTATCTTGGATAGCTACTGAGAAGGAGTTGGCCAGTTTTGGAGGTCAAGGTGACTTCACTTCAGCGAAGTCCTCCAAGGACGAGGAGCCCAGAACTTCCTGTAAGAAGCCCAGAATAGATTGGGCAGATGCAAGTCCAGGAATGCAATCATCCTAGATTATATCAAACTGATAAATGCTGATATCTTCTCTCTTCAGGAATTTGGGATTGTAGACTATCCAAGTGATAAGCATTGGCCTCATGGACAGCATGTCTGGTCCAGCCAGCTCATGTCTTAATAGAAATGATGGTGTAAGAATATTATTGGGTAATAGGGAGATTAGTTTAGATAACTACATGGTGGTAGAGGTGATTAAATGAATAATTGCATATGTTACCTAGAGTGGGAGGCGGGTTTAAATTATTAATATGTACTGTCCACCAGGGAAAGACAAAAAAAAAGCAGCAGCTGGCTCTTTTAAAAAACTAAAGTTTATTTCTCTAGGTCAAAATGCCCAGTTTTAGTTGGGGACTGTAATTGCACCACAGAGGGGAATTATGCCATACAGTGGGGGAAAAAAGTATTTTATCTTTTGCTGATTTTGTAAGTTTGCCCACTGACAAAGACATGAACAGTCTATAATTTTAAGGGTAGGTTAATTTTAACATTAGGAGATAGACTATCCAAAAAATACAATCTAGAAAATCACATTGTATAAATTATATAAATTTATTTGCATTTTGCAGTGAGAAATAAATATTATAAATAATTAAACAAAACTTAATGCTTGGTGGTAAAACTCTTGCTGGCAAGCACAGCAGACAGATGTTTTTTGTAGTTGATGATGTTTGCTCACATGTCAGGAGGAATTTTGGTCCACTTCTCTTTGCAGATCATCTCTAAATCATTAAGATTTTGAGGCTGTCCCTTGACAACTCGTAGCTTCAACTTCCTCCATAAGTTTTCTATGGTATTAAGGTCTGGAGACTGGCTAGGCCATTCCATGACCTTAATGTGCCTCTTTTTGAGCCACTACTTTTGTTGCTTTGGCTGTATGTTTTGGGTCATTGTCTTGCTGGAAGACCCAGCTACGACCCATTTTTAATGTCCTGGAGGGAGGGAGGTTGTTTTTCAGTATTTTACGGTACATGGCTCCATCCATTCTCCCATTGATGCAATGAAGTAGTCCTGTGCACTTAGCAGAGAAACACCCCCAAAACATAATGCTTCCACCTAGCCTAGTGGCTTACATTTTTATAGGTTAATCCTTGATATTCCTAAATTCTACAGAAAAAAAAGAAAAGAAGATAGTAAAAATTTAAATGACCCTGGAACTTACCTGCCAAAACCCCTCCAATTTCGAAGCTCCACCACTCGATGCATAACATTAGCATACTGGGCATAGCCAAATTCATGAATGGTCCCCATTCCTGAAGACAATCTTTGGACCACCCTGAATAGTTAACAATAACAATAATTTTTCATTTTGTTTTCTCTTTACAATCAAAGGACAAATTCACATATTCGTGATACACGGACTGTTCTCAGATCAGTTAGCTTGACTGAAGACCCACTAGTCGGGCCAGGTATTACGATCAAAGCATATTCCGTGATTCATGAATGGGCAAATTCAGTGTGTAGGCAAATAATGCATAACCAAAACTGTGGAACTGTCCTCATTTAATAGGTTGAGTTTATTACTGTTATAACAGTTTGTGTATTCCTAGAAAGGCTTCCATTATTTTACTGAACTTTTAACTTTTAAAGTATCAATACTTCGCATTGTATATTGTAATTTTAGATTTCTTTTTGAATGTTCAAACAAGGAAACCTAATTTAAGACACATATTAAATATTGCTTTAAGGTGAGGTTTAAAAATGAATTAGAGGTTAGCAATTGCAAATTGATTATTTTTATGTAATAGCATCTAATTTGAGAAAGCAGCAGCCCTGGCAGGTTAAAAACAAAACAAGCTTAAATTGCTGAAAAGTTGGCACTCTAGGATAGTAGCACATTGAAAATCACAGACCGTATCAGTTCACTCTACTACAAATTTTATTTTAGTGATATGGCTATAATATTGACCATTTTTTAGATATTAGAAATAATCACCTTTGGGAGTTAATTTATTGTTTTGCAATTTGAGATGATCAGATCTTTTGAAGTTCAAATTTGTTGGCTTTACTGGATCCCCCCCCCCCCCAAAAAAAAAAAAAAATGATTTGAGGTGCATACATTTGCACAAATCTCAATACTGCAAAGCTTGTTATTGCTCAGAAGATATACATTAGGGAGATAAGTGTTAGGTGTCGAGTTCCCACCTCTGCACAGGGGGAATCTCGAGCCATCTCTACTGTGGTCTCCCATCCTTCTCCAGCCGCAGTGGAGCCTGCTCAGCAGAGACATCAGTCCCAGCATCTGGCTCAGGCAGATACTCTGTACCTGGTTACTGCTGTTCTTCCAGGTTCTGCCATTATAGCCAGTACTGATCAGCGGCGAGCAGATGTCTCTGGGACTAAGTCCTGCTTTTCCCCTTCTGAGCATGCCCAAGGTAAGACCTCTCATTGGAGGTCAGGGGTCACATTCTCAGGTATTGCAGCAGCTCCCATTGGTCCTCTAGGAAGGTCCTGAAGTTGCTGCAGCTATAAAAGGTTCGCATGGCCGCATGGCTGTATGTGGACAGGGTTTGGCTGAAATAAGCCCCTAGAATACTGGCAACTCCGATGAGGAGTTTTGTATGAATGTATTCAGGGCTGGCTCATAGCCTCTAGAATTTCAGTTTCACCGGAGAGGAGTTTTTGTGTGCTTCTCTGAGTGCGTGACCACTGACTGCCATCAGCTCAGCAGTTACCTGTGTTCCCCTATGATGTTAACAGGGCACAGTGTCTTCTTTCTGTGTGACTCTGTGAAGTAACAGAGTTCGCTTATACCGCCATATAGTGCCATCATTTGCTAGCAGCAGGTTCCTCCTGCACGGTGGACCCCGGGCTGCGAACGCACCAATAATAACATCTATATTTACTCGGTGCGTTCCGCTAGCCCTAACATAATACTAGCGCCAGGGTCTTGCTAGCAATGGCGGACAAACAGCAATCTTTGCGGTACATCCAGCAACTGGAGAGCAGGTTGGCAGCTCTTGAGCGCACAACCTCAGCTGTGGATGTTACCGCAGTAGCTGTTCAGGCTGCAGCAACTTTGTCCACTGCCACCCTTGTTCCGACCCTATCTCGCCTCCTGCTGCCAGAAAATTTTTCCGGTGATGGCAAATCTTGTAGGGGTTTCATGCGCCAGTGCTCTATACACCTCGAGCTCCTGGCTGCACGGTTCCCTACAGAGCGGGCCAAGGTGGGATTCATTATGTCTCTCTCAGAGACAGAGGCAATGTCTCAGTACATCCAGGAGAATCTGGCAAGGGGATTCATTAGGAAGTCTGTGTCACCTGCAAGGGCTGGGTTCTTCTTCGTACAGAAGAAAAAGAACGGGGAACTACGTCCATGCATAGACTACAGGGGTCTTATTGCCATCACCGTTAAGAACAAGTACCCAGTGCCCCTGATATCTGAGCTTTCTGACAGGCTTCGGGGAGCAAGAGTGTTTACTAAACTAGATCTGCGGGGTGCTTACAACCTGATTCGCATCCGTGAGGGGGACGAATGGAAGACGGCTTTTAACACCAGGGATGGGCACTATGAATATCTGGTGATGCCCTTTGGGCTCTGTAATGCCCCGGCCATTTTCCAAGACTTTGTAAACAATATCTACCAGGATATGCTCTCCACCTCGATTGTAGTCTACCTGGATGATATTCTCATCTACTCTCCAGATATAGACTCCCACCGGAGAGATATTTGCAAAGTCTTCGACCTCCTACGGGAAAATTCCCTCTATGCCAAGTTGGAGAAGTGTGTGTTTGAGCAGGAGTCTTTGCCTTTCCTGGGCTATATCATCTTGGCCCAAGGATTGGCTATGGATCCTGCCAAGCTACAGGCTGTGATGGACTGGCAGGAACCCCATTCTCTCAAAGCAGTGCAGCACTTTATGGGGTTCATTAATTACTATCGCCAGTTCATTCCCCACCTCTCAACTTTGATAGCTCCTTTGGTTGCCCTCACCAAAAAGGGAGCAAATCCCAAATTGTGGTCGGAGGAGGTCTCCAAGGCCTTCCTCTCTATTAAGTCCCACTTTGCTAGCACTCCCATTCTACATCGCCACGATGTAGATAAACCTTTCATAATGAAGGTGGATGCCTCATCTGTCGGTGCTGGAGCAGTCCTATTCCAAAAGGATGCTCAAGGTCGGAAGCATGCCTACTTCTTTTTCTCTAAGACCTTCACACCGGTGGAGAGGAATTATTCCATCAGGGACAGGGAGTTGCTAGCTATGAAGTTGGCCTTCTCGGAGTGGAGACACCTCTTGGAGGGGGCTAGTTTTCCCTTCCAAGTTTTCACCGACCGCAAGAACTTGGTCTATATTCAGACTGCCCAGCGGCTAAATTCTCGCCAGGCCAGATGGTCCCTATTCTTCTCCTGGTTCCATTTCACACTCCATTTTCTCTCTGGGGAGAAGAACATTCGTGCCGATGCTCTCTCCCGCTCCGTAGTGTCATCAGCGGAGAAGGAGGAGGTAGGAACCTCAGCTTATTGTCCCTTCTGAGAGCTTGAGGACCGTGGCTCCGGTGTTGCTAGAGTCTGTGCCCCGGGTAAGACTTTCGTGCCAGCAAATTTGCGACCGGAGGTTCTCTCTTGGGCTCACTCGTCCAGGGTGGGTAGACACTTTGGGACTTAAAGGACATCTGAGCTTCTGGCGAGGACGTACTGGTGGCCGCATATGGCCCGTGATGTCGGAGGCTATATTCGGGCGCATGTCTCCTGCGCCAAAAATAAGTCTCCTTGACAACAGCCAGCTGGGTTACTTTATCCCCTGCCGGTGGCAGACAGGCCCTGGGAGATGGTCGGGATGGACTATGTGGTGGGCTTACCCATGTCCCGTGGCTGCACCATTATTTGGGTGATCACCAGCCATTTTTCCAAAATCGTGCATTTGGTGCCTCTTCCATGGCTACCTTCTGCACGGGCTCTGGCAGCGTTGTTTATTAAACATGTCTTTCGCCTACACGGTATGCCGGACAAAATTGTCAGTGACCGGGGTCCCCAGTTTGTGTCTCGGTTCTGGCAAGAGCTTTGTCGTCTACTCAGCATTGAGTTGAATCTCTCTTCAGCATATCATCCCGAGACGAATGGGTTGGTAGAGAGGGCCAACCAGACTCTGGTCACATATCTGCGACATTTTGTTTCTGCCAGGAAGGATGACTGGGCATCCTTGCTACCGTGGGCGGAGTGTGTGCTTAATAATGCCGTAGCCGACTCCACTGTTCAGACTCCATTCCTCCTTAATTACGGTTAGCATCCGCGGGTTCCTGTTCCTATGCCCGTGTCTTCCGCCGACTCCAAGGTAGCAGACTGGGCTGTGAAGGCACGGGACATTTGGGACCGCACTCAGGATGCCATCTGGGCCTCCAAGAAGAGAATGAGGTCCTCCGCCGATGCACATCGGTGCCCAGCTCTGACCTTTGCTCCTGGCGACTTAGTGTGGCTCTCCGCCACATCAGGCTGCGAGTTGAGTCCACTAAGTTTGCACCTCGCTACTTGGGTCCCTTCAAGGTCCTCGAACAGGTTAACCCTGTGGTCTACTGTCTGGCCCTTCCTCCACGCCTAGGTATCACCGACACCTTTCATGTGTCCCTCTTAAAGCCCGTATGTATACATGTCCCGGTTTTCTGAGTCATCTGCCGGGACATCGGGTTCATCTTCGGATGATTACGAGGTGAACGTTATCTTGAGGTGCAAGGTGGTACGTGGCAAAAATTTCTATTTGGTGGATTGGAAGGGTTATGGTCCATAGGATAGGTCCTGGGAGCCTGCTGAGCATATTCGAGCTCCGCAGCTCATTGCTGCCTTCGAACGTAGCGAGGTCCAAGGAGAGGGGGGTAATGTTAGGTGTCGAGTTCCCGCCTCTGCACAGGGGGAATTTCGAGTCATCTCCTCTGCGGACTCCCATCCTTCTCCAGCCGCAGTGGAGCCTGCTCAGCGGTGACGTCGGTCCCAGCGTCTGGCTCAGGCAGATACTCTGCGCCTGGTTACTGCTGTTCTTCCAGGTTCTGCCATTATAGCCAGTACTGGTCAGTCTCTGGGACTAAGTCCTGCTTTTCCCCTTCTGAGCATGCCCAATGTAAGACCTCTCATTGGAGGTCAGGGGGTCACATGCTCAGGTACTGCAGCAGCTCCCACTGGTCCTCTAGAAAGGTCCTGAAGTTGCTCAGGTACTGTGGCACCTCCCATTGGTCCTCTAGGAAGGTCCTGAAGTTGCTGCTGCTATAAAAGGTTCGCATGACCACATGGCCATGCGCTAGTATCAACATGTGTATGAGCTTTGCTATTGTGGTCACGACTGTATGTGGACAGGGTTTGGCTGAAATAAGCCCCTAGAATACTGGCACCTCCGGTGAGGAGTTTTGTATGAATGTATTCAGGGCTAGCTCACAGCCTCTAGAATTCCAGTTCCACCAGAGAGGAGTGTTTTGTGTGCTTCTGAGTGCGTGACCACTGACTGCCATCAGCTCAGCAGTTACCTGTGTTCCCCTGTGACGTTAAGAGGGCACAGTGTCTTCTTTCTGTGCGACTCTGTGAAGTAACAGAGTTCGCTTATACCGCCATATAGTGCCTCATTTGCTAGCAGCAGGTTCCTCCTGCATGGTGGACCCCGGGCTGCGAACGCACCAATAATAACATCTATATTTACTCAGTGCGTTCCACTAGCCCTAACAGATAAGATAGAGACAATCGATCTGAGCATAAGAGCTCACACTCTCTAGGAGAGAGCGAGTGGACCCCTCTTACCATATGAGCTTACACTCTATAGAGGAGAGATGGAGGACCTCAATAATAAGAGCTTACACTCTACAGGAGATAGAGAGGACCTTCCTGATCATAACAACTTATATTTTACAGGTGAGAGTAGTTCCCAGTGATTCTGGAGATGGAAAATGACAAACTGTGCTCCACTGGGTACCACTGATCTGTTATGGCCAGGTACTGACCAATACTGTACAAGATATCATAGCTGCAGGGTATTAATGGGAAGCCTGCACAGCACTGCAAAACAACGCTTTCCCACTCTGTGTTGCTTAAGAAGTGCAGGTAAAGGTGCAGGGCAAGTTTTCGTGTTTTTTTTGCGAAACGCTAACTTAATCTCAGAAGGTTCAAACTTGCATGAAACCACAAATTTCAGCAACTTCTACTGGAACTCCATCTTTTGCGGATTGATATGCTCATCTCTAATTCCAATTACAAAGAAAGTGATCGACTCAAAGGTTAGTAAAGGTATAAGGTTTTCAAAAAGAACTCTTGTCTGCAGTTCTAAACATACCTCCCCATGTTTTGACATGTAGATTTTTCACAAATATATATATAAAAAGAGAAATGGCCATTGCCCACTGGGATATTGTATTGGCCCAAGCTGAACCCCTAGAGGAAAGAGCAAATTAATTTAACGTATTGCATACACATACATAAAATATTATAATATATTTTATCAACATCTGCATGGAGTGTGTATTATTCCTATGTTTGTGTAGATTTCATCTGGGTGCAATGTTTTTTTCTCTATGTTCCAAATTCATAATTCAAATGGGGATAGTGATGACTAAGTCTGTAAAGCCCTTCATAATACAGTTGTGGCCAAAAGTATTGACACCCCTGCAATTCTGTCAGATAATACTCAGTTTCTTCGTGAAAATGATTGCAATCACAAATTCTTTGGTATTATTATCTTCATTTCATTTGTCTTAAATGAAAAAAACACAAAAGAGAATGAAGCAAAAAATTGATCATTTCACACAAAACTCCAAAAATGGGCCAGACAAAAGTATTGGTACCCTCAGCCTAAGGCCGGAGTCATACTACAGCGAGATACGGCCAAGTCTTACAGGTTAAAAAAAATAAGCTCTGGCACCGTCACTCTGGAGCGGAGCGTGCAGCTCCATGTATTCCTGTGTGGCCGCACGCTCCGCTCTGGAGTGCCGGTGCCAGAGCTTGGTTTTAACCTGTGAGACTCGGCCGTATCTCGCTGTGGGTGATCCCGGCCTAATATTTGGTTGCACAACCTTTAGCCAAAATAACTGCGACCAACCGCTTCCGGTAACCATCAATGAGTTTCTTACAATGCTCTGCTGGAATTTTAGACCATTCATCTTTGGCAAACTGCTCCAGGTCCCTGATATTTTAAGGGTGCCTTCTCCAAACTGCCATTTTTAGATCTCTCCACAGGTGTTCTATGGGATTCAGGTCTGGACTCATTGCTGGCCACCTTAGAAGTCTCCAGTGCTTTCTCTCAAACCATTTTCTAGTGCTTTTTGAAGTGTGTTTTCGGTCATTGTCCTGCTGGAAGACCCATGACCTCTGAGGGAGACCCAGCTTTCTCACAGAAAAAGGAGGAGGGGGGAGAGGGAAGGGTTGAAGCTTGACACGCCGAGACATACATCAATGAGCCGTTGCAAATGAATGTAACTGGTGGGTGCCTTACCTGCTGGTGATTTTCAGCTGAAGTAGAAGAAAAGAGAAGTGGAAATATCAAGCACGTCCATCCAGTGTAGGTAAAATAACCAAAATTTATTAGAACATTTTAAAAAACCATTTGAAAAAAAGAGAGAAAGACCCTCTTTGCCTGACGCGTTTCTGGCACACCACGGCGCCCTTAGTCATAGGAACTAATACAACATGGATAAACAGGTTTATATATAACAGGGAACCAATCACAGACATAGCAATCAATTACATTGAAAAAAGCTGTAGCTCTAGGTGACTGACTAACCCTTTCAATACCAAAAAAAGAAAAAACTGATAGGTCACCTTTGTGCACAGAAATAAAATGTTTTGTAGCCCCAGAATAGCCTAGATTGTTATTTTTTATATTCACTAATTTGTTGGTAGTCTTCAGACTTCATAATGCCATTCACACAGTCAAGCAGTCCAGTGCCAGAGGCAGCAAAGCAACCCCAAAACATCAGGGAACCTCCGCCATGTTTGACTGTATGGACCGTGTTCTTTTCTTTGAATGCCTCTTTTTTTCTCCTGTAAACTCTATGTTGATGCCTTTGCCCAAAAAGCTCTACTTTTGTCTCATCTGACCAGAGAACGTTCTTCTAAAATGTTTAAGGCTTTTTCAGGTAAGTTTTGGCAAACTCCAGCCTCACTTTTTTATGTCTCAGGGTAAGAAGTGGGGTCTTCCTGGGTCTCCTACCATACAGTCCCTTTTCATTCAGACGCCGATGGATAGTACGGGTTGACACTGTTGTACCCTCGGACTGCAGGGCAGCTTGAACTTGTTTGGATGTTAGTCGAGGTTCTTTATCCAACACCCGCACAATCTTGCGTTGAAATCTCTTGTCAATTTTTCTTTTCCGTCCACATCTAGGGAGGTTAGCCACAGTGCCATGGGCTTTAAACTTCTTGATGACACTGCGCACGGTAGACACAGGAACATTCAGGTCTTTGGAGATGGACTTGTAGCCTTGAGATTGCTCATGCGTCCTCATAATTTGGTTTCTCAAGTCCTCAGACAGTTCTTTGGTCTTCTTTCTTTTCTCCATGCTCAATGTGGTACACACAAGGACACAGGACAGAGGTTGAGTCAACTTTAATCCATGTCAACTGACTGCAAGTGTGATTTAGTTATCTCCAACACCTGTTAGGTGCCACAGGTAAGTTACAGGTGCTGTTAATTACACAAATTAGAGAAGCATCACATGATTTTTCTAACAGTGCCAATACTTTTGTCCTCTTCCTTTTTTATGTTTGGTGTGGAATTATATCCAATTTAGCTTTAGGACAATTCTTTTTGTGTTTTTTCATTTAAGACAAAGTAAATGAAGATAATAATAACAAAGAATTTGTGTTTGCAATCATTTTCAGGAAGAAACTGAGTATTATCTGACAGAATTGCAGGGGTGTCAATACTTTTGGCCACAACTGTATGTTGATGCTATATAGGCAAACATAGTAAATGAATAAACCTTATAAACTGTGCTATCTTTCAGCTCCTTTTTGTTTAGTTGAATACGTCATTGTACCTTTTCTACACTTTGTCCTAAATGCACCACAGACTCTTGCTTGTGCTTTTCAGACTCATAATTTTACATTTAGAAAAGTTATTTTATCATTGATATTGAAAGTATAAAGATTAATAACTTACTCTATTCCCATCTTCAGACCATACATTAGGATTGCATTGACCACAGCATTAATGACATTTACTAATATACCAGTGAAAACCTGAGGCCATATTATATTCTAAAAAGGAAGTAGAAAATATATCTTAATTAGTTGCTGATCAGAATCAAATAAGGCAGGGTACATGCTGAGATTGGCTTAGATGGCGGTGCTGGAACGCTTGTAAAACCTTCTGAATTTTCCATATTTTTGCATAAATTTGACCTAAAACTACAACAGATGTTTGCAAAGGTGAAAGTGGGCTTGTTAGAAATATAATAACAGGCTGGAGAACATGGTGGCAACTGCATATAGGGTATATATATATATATATATATATATATATATATACAGGTCCTTCTCAAAAAATTAGCATATAGTGTTAAATTTCATTATTTACCATAATGTAATGATTACAATTAAACTTTCATATATTATAGATTCATTATCCATCAACTGAAATTTGTCACGTCTTTTATTGTTTTAATACTGATGATTTTGGCATACAACTCCTGATAACCCAAAAAACCTGTCTCAATAAATTAGCATATCAAGAAAAGGTTCTCTAAACGACCTATTACCCTAATCTTCTGAATCAACTAATTAACTCTAAACACATGCAAAAGATACCTGAGGCTTTTATAAACTCCCTGCCTGGTTTATTACTCAAAACCCCCATCATGGGTAAGACTAGCGACCTGACAGATGTCAAGAAGGCCATCATTGACACCCTCAAGCAAGAGGGTAAGACCCAGAAAGAAATTTCTCAACAAATAGGCTGTTCCCAGAGTGCTGTATCAAGGCACCTCAATGGTAAGTCTGTTGGAAGGAAACAATGTGGCAGAAAACGCTGTACAACGAGAAGAGGAGACCGGACCCTGAGGAAGATTGTGGAGAAGGACCGATTCCAGACCTTGGGGAACCTGAGGAAGCAGTGGACTGAGTCTGGTGTGGAAACATCCAGAGCCACCGTGCACAGGTGTGTGCAGGAAATGGGCTACAGGTGCCGCATTCCCCAGGTAAAGCCACTTTTGAACCATAAACAGCGGCAGAGGCGCCTGACCTGGGCTACAGAGAAGCAGCACTGGACTGTTGCTAAGTGGTCCCAAGTACTTTTTTCTGATGAAAGCAAATTTTGCATGTCATTCGGAAATCAAGGTGCCAGAGTCTGGAGGAAGACTGGGGAGAAGGAAATGCCAAAATGCCTGAAGTCCAGTGTCAAGTACCCACAGTCAGTGATGGTGTGGGGTGCCATGTCAGCTGCTGGTGTTGGTCCACTGTGTTTCATCAAGGGCAGGGTCAATGCAGCTAGCTATCAGGAGATTTTGGAGCACTTCATGCTTCCATCGGCTGAAATGTTTTATGGAGATGAAGATTTCATTTTTCAGCACGACCTGGCACCTGCTCACAGTGCCAAAACCACTGGTAAATGGTTTACTGACCATGGTATTACTGTGCTCAATTGGCCAGCCAACTCTCCTGACCTGAACCCCATAGAGAATCTGTGGGATATTGTGAAGAGAAAGTTGAGAGACGCAAGACCCAACACTCTGGATGAGCTTAAGGCCGCTATTGAAGCATCCTGGGCCTCCATAACATCTCAGCAGTGTCACAGGCTGATTGCCTCCATGCCACGCCGCATTGAAGCAGTCATTTCTGCCAAAGGATTCCCGACCAAGTATTGAGTGCATAACTGAACATTATTATTTGATGGTTTTTTTGTTTGTTATTAAAAAACACTTTTATTTGATTGGATGGGTGAAATATGCTAATTTATTGAGACAGGTTTTTTGGGTTATCAGGAGTTGTATGCCAAAATCATCAGTATTAAAACAATAAAAGACCTGACAAATTTCAGTTGGTGGATAATGAATCTATAATATATGAAAGTTTAATTGTAATCATTACATTATGGTAAATAATGAAATTTAACACTATATGCTAATTTTTTGAGAAGGACCTGTATATATATATATACACACACACACACAGGGTCTTTTAAACTCTGATTTTTTTTTTAAGTAAAATGAGCTCAGGAAATTGCTGGTGATGTTTTTCCTGAAGAGTATTTTTTTTTATTATATCTTAATCTAACGTTTTTAGTGGTAGCCTTTAACCCCTTAGTGACAGAGCCAATTTGGTACTTAATGACCGAGCCAATTTTTGCAATTCTGACCACTGTCACTTTATGAGGTTATAACTCTGGAACGCTTCAACGGATCCCGCTGATTCTGAGATTGTTTTTTCGTGACATATTGTACTTCATGTTAGTGGTAACATTTCTTCGATATTACTTGCGATTATTTATGAAAAAAACGGAAATATGGCGAAAATTTTTAAAATTTTGCAATTTTCAAAATTTGTATTTTTATGCCCTTAAATCAGAGAGATATGTCACGAAAAATAGTTAATAAATAACATTTCCCACATGTCTACTTTACATCAGCACAATTTTGGAAACAAAATTTTTTTTTATTAGGGAGTTATAAGGGTTAAAAGTTGATCAGCAATTTCTCATTTTTACAACACCATTTTTTTTTAGGGACCACATCACATTTGAAGTCATTTTGAGGGGTCTATATGATAGAAAATAATGAAGTGTGACACCATTCTAAAAACTACACCCCTCAAGGTTCTCAAAACCACATTCAAGAAGTTTATTAACCCTTTACGTGCTTCACAGGAACTGAAACAATGTGGAAGGAAAAAATGAACATTTAACTTTTTTTTGCAAACATCTTAATTCAGAACCATTTTTTTTATTTTGACAAGTGTAAAAACAGAAATGTAACCATAAATTTTGTTATGCAATTTCTCCTGAATACGCCAATACCCCATATGTGGGGGTAAACCACTGTTAGGGCGCACCGCAGAACTTAGAAGTGAAGGAGCGCCGTTTGACTTTTTCAATGCAGAATTGGCTGGAATTGAGATCGGACGCCATGTCACGTTTAGAGAGCCCCTGATGTGCCTAAACAGTGGAAACCCCCCACAAGTGACACCATTTTGGAAACTAGACCCCTTAAGGAACTTATCTAGATGTGTGGCGAGCACTTTGAACCCCCAAGTGCTTCACAGAAGTTTATAACGTAGAGCCGTGAAAATAAAAAAATTGCTTTTGTTTACACAAAAATGATCTTTTTGCCCACAAATTCTTATTTTCACAAGGGTAACAGGAGAAATTAGACCACAAAAGTTGTTGTGCGATTTCTCCTGAATACGTCGATACCCCATATGTGGGGGTAAACCACTGTTTGGGCGCACCGCAGAGCTTGGAAGTGAAGGAGCGCCGTTTTACTTTTTCAATGTAGAATTGGCTGGAATTGAGATTGGACGCCATGTCGCGTTTGGAGAGCCCCTGATGTGCCTAAACAGTGGAAACCCCCCACAAGTGACACCATTTTGGAAACTAGACCCCTTAAGGAACTTATCTAGATGTGTGGCGAGCACTTTGAACCCCCATGTGCTTCACAGAAGTTTATAACGTAGAGCCGTGAAAAAAAAAAAATCGCATTTTTTCTACAAAAATGATCTTTTTGCCCACAAATTTTTATTTTCACAAGGGTAACAGGAGAAATTAGACCACAAAAGTTGTTGTGCAATTTCTCCTGAGTACGCTGATACCCAATATGTGGGGGTAAACCACTGCTAGGGCGCACCGCAGAGCTTGGAAGAGAAGGAGTGCCGTTTTACTTTTTCAATGTAGAATTGGCTGGAATTGAGATCGGACGCCATGTCGCGTTTGGAGAGCCCCTGATGTGCCTAAACAGTAGAAATCCCCCACAAGTGACCCCATTTTGGAAACTAGACCCCCCATGGAACTTATCTAGATGTGTGGTGAGAACTTTGAATGCCCAAGTGCTTCACAGAAGTTTAGAATGCAGAGTCGTGAAAATAAAAAATATTTTTTTTTTCACAAAAAAGATTTTGTAGCCCCCAAGTTTTTATTTTCACAAGGGTAACAGGAGAAATTGGACTGCAATAGTTGTTGTCCAATTTATCCCGAGTACGCTGATGTGCCATATGTGGGGGTAAACCACTGTTTGGGCGCACGGCAGAGCTCGGAAGGGAAGGAGCGCCTTTTTGGAATGCAGACTTTGATAGAATGGTCTGTGGGCATTATGTTGCGATTGCAGAGCCCCTGATATACCTAAACTGTAGTAACCCCCCACAAGTGACCCCATTTTGGAAACTAGACCCCCCAAGGAACTTATCTAGATGTGTGGTGAGAACTTTGAATGCCCAAGTGCTTCACAGAAGTTTAGAATGCAGAGTCGTGAAAATAAAAAATATTTTTTTTTTTCACAAAAAAGATTTTGTAGCCCCCAAGTTTTTATTTTCACAAGGGTAACAAGAGAAATTGGACCCCAGAAGTTGTTGTCCAATTTATCCCGAGTACGCTGATGCCCCATATGTGGGGGTAACCCACTGTTTGGGCGCACGGCAGAGCTCAGAAGGGAGGGAGCACCATTTGACTTTTTGAGCGCAAAATTGGCTGTCGTGTTTGGAGACCCCCTGATGTACCTAAACAGTGGAAACCCCCCAATTCTAGCTCCAACCCCTAACCCTAATCCCAACCTGATTCATAATCCTAATCACTAACCCTAACCATAATCACAACCCTTACCCCAAAACAACCCTAATGTCAACCCTAACCATAACCCTAATCAAAACCCTAAATCCAACACACCCCTAATCCTAATCTCAACCCTAACCTCAAACCTAACCCTAATCCCAATACACCCCTAATCACAACCCTAACCTTAACCCTAATCCCAAACCTAACCCTAATCCCAAGCGTAACCCTAATGCCAACCCTAACCCTAATACCAACCCTAATCCAAACCCTAAACCTAATCCCAGCTCTAACCCTAACTTTAGCCCCAACCCTAGCCCTAACTTTAGCCCCAACCCTAACCCTAGCCCTAAGGCTACTTTCACACTTGCGTTGTTTGGCATTCCGTCGCAATCCGTCGTTTTGGACAAGAAACGGATCCTGCAAATGTGCCCGCAGGATGCGTTTTTTGCCCATAGTATTGCCGACGGATCGTGACGGATGGCCACACGTCGCGTCCGTCGTGCACTGGATCAGTTGTGTTTTGGCGGAGCGTCGGCACAAAAAAACGTTCAATGAAACGTTTTTTTGTACGTCGCATCCGCCATTTCTGACCGCGCATGCGTGGCCGTAACTCCGCCCCCTCCTCCCCAGGACATAGATTGGGCAGCGGATGCGT